>NC_135121.1:8750000-9375000 GCF_050908995.1 Andrena cerasifolii | reverse complement strand
GTAACGCGGCAGCTCTGCGCCGAATTGAAAACACATTTGTCTACGAGGTGTAAATCTTATCCTATGATTTACTTCTTCGCAAGAACAGTCGACGTTCAACCGCGCAGACGTGCAGGACCTACGCGACCCTGTCCCATATCGTCTTTAGATGGAAATAATTCATTGTTATATTCTTTATCACACTTTTGTACTCGAGCTGCTGCGATGTCCATGGAATTGAAAGTCGTTCCAGGCCGCTCCACAGTCGAGTCTGTTGTCCATACGAATCGGTGGGAATTTCGCGATTACGTAACAAGCGGGGGTAAGCGGGCGTCTGTCCAGCCCCCGAAATAGCTTGGTTTATTCTTAACGCGCGGAACATCTTTCGCTTTCCTCTCGCTTATGCACGGCAGTCTCGCGGCCGAGACGCGCGCCCTGAAAAGAAAAGGAAGAAAGTGGTGTCGTTATCGGCCGGTGATGTCACTGGTTCCTGTCACTACGCGATGACAGAAGCTGCGCGATCCTCGTCTAGAAAGAAACCCCAGCGTTCACTGCCCCCCCCCCCAACGTCACAACATCAACCTCTGCAACTGTAGGGGAGACCGTGTAGTTTTTAGACTAGGTCTTTGTTAACTTTCAGTCTATAATATTGTTTGAAAGTTACGTAGATTAAAATTTTATTCTTCAAATTTCCAAATAACACTTTTTCATTTATTTTCTACGTATTTCCTCAAGTTTTCACGTACGATATATTAAAGAGGAAGGACCTAAGTATATTTTAGCATATTTGTTACGAAGTAATTAATTCAAATAAAAATTACAAAAATTCAAAACTGAAAAACGTATCAACTTGGCCCGGTCTCCCTTACCTCCCGCACTTTTTAATTTCAATAATACCTAGCTTAAAAATACTCACTGTTCCACCTTCGTCGCGCTTTAAACTCGCAAAACAAGTCATCCCCTTCATCCCTTCCGTCGGGATGCCTTCAGGACAATCGGATTCCGCGGCGCGTGCACGCAGCAGCGCGGGTGGCTAGGACACCGCCGCGTCACGCTGCCTCCTTACATCGAAATTGCTGCTCGCTTTTTTCCCCGTGATTCGACCCGTTATTTCGGGAACTTGACTCAAGATCGACGAAATTTTCACACGCGTCGTCGTATCTATCCTAATGGCGCGAAATCAGAATTAGATCGCGCGATTACCACTTTACCCCGTCGGACGTGTCCGGTTTCAGAGCGTGGCGCGTTAGGGGCGCATTAGGGTTCTCGTAGATTATCGGCGTTTACGAGAGACACCTCTGCCCGTGCATTTTATTTATACCTGTTCGATTCGCGGTTATTTTTGTCGCGTTCGAGCCGATTCGACATGGAAAGGGTGTGTGCCCGTTGCGCCACAGAAGCAACGAGAATCGAGGGGCCATGGCGTGACGGCGACAGGGAGGTCCGTCTTCTCGTTCCAATGGCTAATATTATTCTTATCTGTCCATTTTGTCCGCGAACGAGATCAGGCCACCCGTCAGAACGGGGCCATGCCGACGAATTAAAAGTAAAAGTCGCCCGCGATCCTGGCGTTCTTTGCGAGGCTCCGCGTCGCTCCTCCACGTTCGTCCCTCTGTTTGCCGAGGAACTTGTTCAGCTCGTTCGATCTTTCACCTCTTTCGATTAGAAGCAGTAGAATCTGTTCCAAGCTTTCATAAAAAGAACGGGTTTACTCGCAACAGAAAAGAAAGGGTCGCGCAAAATTTTCAATCCGCTTTGACAAAATTAATTATGCGTTAAACTTCGCTCGATCGATTAGGACGATTCCGGACGTGATTGTATCGGCTCGTCCTGTCAGGAAACTGGTCCAGAGGTCCTCCAGACTCCTCCTTGAATCTGGAGGAAGAGGTGCCCGCGATTCGCGGGACGGTTCGCGTTGTTTTTGTGCGTGGTCAGTCCACGAGTTCGTCCGGCGTCTAAGTATAGCCGTGGCCGTATTGGTCTGCTGGCGGGTGATTTTCGGTAACCACCGACTGTGGATCCCCCGTCGAGGAGAATCGACGGAAGAGCAGGGGCTTGGTCCAGTCTGCGATCAGCCACCGTAACTTCTTCGAACCAACGGCTCCACACACGAACAACGGTGTTTACCTCCCTTGACCTCCGCTAAGGTGCGTCTGCCCTTCCACCCGAGCCGTTCCTCCCTCGTCACCCACGTTTCACCACCGAGGTCCCTCTCCCTATCCAACCAGACTTCCAACGAATTCAAGCTCGTTCGGTACTGCCCTTCTCGTCGAAAGAAATCTCTTCGGTGTTTAATTTGTCGTTCGACCTTCGTTCCTTAAACGGTCTGCGCTTTGGAAACACTTGGTGGGGCCTCTTCTGGGTTACAAATTTTGTGAAGTTGGGAGGAGTTAAGGGGAGCCGCCGGGATAAGGGTGTTTCGATTGAACTGGTGAACTGACAGTGCGAAGGTGGTGACAGTTGACTTGGATATTTGGACAGACGGAGGCTTGTAAGTTCTCAGACACTTGGGGAGCTGTCGAAGGGGTTTAATTAACCGAATCTTTTCTGTTAATTAAGAATGTGTTAGTTGCCAGACATAATGGCTCCTTGTTCCTCCAACGCGGCGATAGTAACGTTAGCTCGCAGCGAGATTGATTGCAAATAGTCGCGTGGAAAGTCCAGTCACATCCAAAAATACCTGCGCGGCTCTTCATCCTGGTGTCGAATTACAGTGACGAACAATTCGCTGTTCCACAGTGAGAGATCTCAGCCGTTGATATCCCAGGAACAACGCACTCCCTCCAAGTGCAGCTTTATAATAATAATATAGAAACCGACTCGAGGATACTTCACAGAAGTAGTGCCAAGGGACATTTTCTCATCTATTGAAATCTCCACGAGCCTAGATACATTATTTTAAGGATTCCATTTCCCAGGACAATAACCGACCGAGATCTTCCGCACGCCGCTGCTCGAGACGCGTGGCTTAAGCCTGAAGGTACTTTAATTGTTTGCAGGAGCTGAGCCAGACTCTCCGTGACGACAAGAGCCTATCGGAGCACTTGAAGCTTCCGATACAACGCATAAACGACTACCAGCTCCTGCTCAAGGTAACGTTAACCAGAAATCGTTCTTCCTTCGACAACGCGCCCCCTTTCCTCCCGCCGCCCCGCGAGAGATCGTTAACGCCGCCGCGAATGCAAAATACATTTCAAGGGTGTTTGACAGAAATACAGCGTGCCCAGTATATCTTTTGAAAGCATTCCAGAGGTTGTGCATGCACCACCCGCATAACTAATCGTCGCAGCGAAGATGCTGTTGAAATTTGACACCACGCCTCTCGATATCCCATCGCGCCGATTCTTTCGCAGATTTTTCACAACGCCTTCAAGCTGTAATACTGAGCATTTACTCGATGGTAGACACAGCGACCTGTAAAACCCCGCACGTGGCCTATATACGAGGCCGAATTTCGTTCTGTCAGACAAAAATAGCGCGGCGCTAAAATACTTCCCCGTTCGCCTTGAAAACGCATTCCCGAAGGGTTTAATTGTATCCCCCCAAACTCAACTTGTCGCTCGAAGCTACGGCACTCGTTGGATCCTCGTTGGACCTGCGAGAAGATCCACTCGTACGAGCGTCGAAGGAAATCGATTTACTCTCGGTTCATTTAA
This sequence comes from Andrena cerasifolii, assembly GCF_050908995.1. Classification (NCBI taxonomy): domain Eukaryota; kingdom Metazoa; phylum Arthropoda; class Insecta; order Hymenoptera; family Andrenidae; genus Andrena; species Andrena cerasifolii. The sequence continues at coordinate 9,371,365 of NC_135121.1, read as the reverse complement.
TCGCTGCTAATTATCCCGCGTCCCTCAAATATACGTAATCTGATTTCGTTGCTAGTACATCTCTGGCTTAGTTTGATTAAAATCCGGGCCGCTTGCCCAGAAAACTGAGGCGCTGAAAGCAATTCGAATTCGCGTAACCGTTCTTTATATTCTCATTAAGCTTCTCCAAATATTCTTGGCGTCGCTTGGAATCGCCGACCTTTCCTCGTTTCGCTTAATCAAATTGGAAAGGAACGGAGGACGCGCTCGACGAGGGAACGGTAAAGCGCGAGGAGTAACAGGCACTCGGCTGGCCTCGGACTGTTCCATGACGTCCATCCTGAATTCGATCGCCTGGATTTGCATCGTTGCCGCCGTTTTATTCCCATGATACGCGCGGTAGATATAGATCAAGGAAAGCCACAAAGTCGGAGGTGGTGTGCCTGTAATGCCGCGACAGAGCGTACCGCTGCTGGTGTGCGAACGAGTGGGCGCCGTACGGATTTAGCGAGCTAAAAACGGGTCATCTTCGCGACGCGTTATCCTCCCTCCTGTTGCCCCTCAGCTGTCGTAGATAAACCATAGTCGATGTCCATTCAGATGGGAAGGAAAGCGTATTAAAATTCTGCGAAATAACAGGAGCTGGTGAAGTATTCGACCCGACTAGGCGAAAACTGCGACGACCTCCAAAAGGCTTTGGAGTTGATGCTAGGTATCCCGCACAGGGCAACGGATAACAAGTTCATTAGCAATATCGAGGGATACAAAGGGAATATCCACAAGCTTGGCAGATTGCTCACACACGTCAGTATAGTTGATTGGATTCATTTCTTTTTTTTTGCTGGCAGTTGGTGGGTAGAGTTGATACGAGCATGTGATCATTGGTCAACAGGAGTGGTATACGGCGATTGACAAGGACGGTAAGAACAAGGAAAGGTACCTGTTCCTTTTTAAAGCTCGCATACTCGTCTGCAAGGTCAGACGAATATCTGAAGACAGATCCGTCTTCGTTCTGAAAGATATTATACGAGTGAGTACGGTTAATCTCCTTTTCATCGATCGAGTACTTTATTTAATTGCGAGGCTCAGTGTTCAGTGAGAGTTTCGTTGTTAGCTACCAGAAGTAGAGGTGAAAGATCATCCGGAGGATATAAGGTCCTTCGAGTTGCACAATCCAGCCAGCCCAGCTTACCCCATCACCTTAGTGGCTCACAAGGATCCTGTGAAGGCTTGCTGGCTGAAGGAGATCCGGCAGTACGCGAGCGATGTGGTAGCGCTCGCTGAACACGCTGCGGACGATCTACAATTGACAGAGGTGCCGGAAACGAAGGAGGAGGTCAAAGGCAATCCAGGAAACCTAGGGAACCCAGGTCCCCCGAAGGCAGAAGGAAACCCAGGACCTGAGAAGGTACAAGGAAACCCAGGGCCTGAGAAGCTACAAGGAAACCCAGGACCTGAGAAGGCGCTGGAGAAGAGGAACAATCCAGGGAATCCAGGAGACCCAGACAGTAAGAAAGCCAAGGTTGAAGAAGAAGGAGCAGACATGTCGCGAAGATACTCTTCGAGCCGATACAGCAGCTCCTCCCAGGTTGTGGAAGGTGAGGGGCGAATATAAGATTCTCGCTTTTCCTTTCAAAGCTGCTTACCTAATTTGTTCTCCTCTCTGACAAATTGTTTAGAGTATGCCTCGGTGTCGAGCAGCCGCAATGTCGTGGAGTCATCCAGCACCGCGATGCGGATGGAGAGCAGCTCGAGTTCCTATCAAGCTGGCAACGTCAGTTCGGTGGAATCCAACACGAACACAGCGAAGATCACCCAGGGTGGCAGTGGAATTGGAAAGCCCGTGTTCGTCAAGACGATCCAAGGCAGCAGCGTGGAACGTAAGTGACGAAGCACCACCCCTCCAATCAGAGTATCACAGAAACTGTCCCACGACTCTTGGTACAACCGATAAACCTCAGGGCGATAATCAACTTTATCATTTTACCACGAATTGTGAAATACCTTCCGTAAACGATCGTTAACAGAAGGACACGGTGAGACAGGAAAATCATCGATTCTAAATACCTCTTATTACAATTTACACTATGCTACCACGAAAACAACAACACACTGGCCAAACACGTGACATAAGATACGTTTTTACTGTTCTAGCGATACCAGAAAATAACGTGGAATTGATACACGCCGTAGGTAAAGTGACACGCAATTTGTCTACTTTCTGATCATCCACTGTACTGCGCACTTTTCTGTCAGTCTACTGTCGTACTGTATCGCCGATATATATCTCTACGTTCTTCTTACATTTTTTTTTTTTTCGTTTCTAGCCAGCTGAGTAAAACGCTTCTACACGTTCCACTAGGCGGTTCGTTGAGCTTCATTGCTAATCCTAGATGTTGTCAATCTGTACCATTCGCACCGACATGAACACACCATTACACACACGTTACATTTCACGACATACGCTCGATGTTGTACCTGTTTTTTACTACACTTTCCACCATCTCGCACACTCATCGACTTAACACGATTTTCGCTTTGTCGTCCTCTATCTATATGTATTTTTCAAGTAGCCACACTTTTTTTCGAATGAATGTTTTACTTTCTCCTTTTTGCGAGTACTTAATCAGCTGCCCCCCTGATTTTACGTAGGAAACTACACAGTTGCACCCCTAGTTTGTAAACGTCAGCAGTTTGTCTATCCGTAGCACGCTTCTTATCGTCGAGTAAATTGAAACACTTCAGCTATTGTTGCGCATCGGACTTGTAGATCAAACACGAGTTACTTCAGTTTTGGTCGCTGTTGTTTCGTTCAATTTACCCCCCTTTCAGACTTTCGTAGATGAATCAAGTACTCTTGTATATAAATTCGTGAATGCTCTATCGTCAGGCAAATGGCTAATTTGCCTGCGACTGTAAACGACACTATTCTGCATTAACTTACCACCGTTGGTTCGCACAGCCGGAGAGACGACCAGTTTCGAGTGCACCCTGTTGCAAACCGACTCAAACACGAGGGTGCAATGGTTGAAGGACAACAAACCACTGGAGGACAGATTGGCTGACCGTCTAACAGCTTCTGCCAGTGGGAAAACATTCAAGCTGCAAATTCAGAATGTGCTGGAATCGGATTCCGGTATTTACATAGCTAGAGCTATGACCAACGAGGGCCAGTCCACTTGCACGGCACAACTTATTGTACAGAAGCGTGAGTCTATTAAATCTCTTCGAAAATTTCATGATTCTCTAAAGGAGGCTGTAAGGAGCATATGAACTTTGAAAAAGTCTTTGTCGAACACCTAAACTGTTCCACTTGTAGCTACGTTTCCAGAAATTTAAAAAATTATGAGACTCCGAGGATATGTATTACGCAATTTTTTTTCTGCTCAAATTCACTCTGAGGGGGTGAAATGGACCCCTGAAAATCCGGCTATTTTCCAATTTTGTGCTGTAACTCGTGTATCACTTTTACCAAATAATAGTACTAATTAAATGAAGTAACTTTTGTCTGAAAACTTTTTTTCTATCTTTTACAGTTCGCGAGCTACGAAATAAAATCGAAAAATAGCTGAATTTTCAAGGGTCAATTTCCCTCCTCTAGAATGAATTTGGTTAGCAAAAAATTACGAGAAAAAATCAACAAATCCTTTACATATCCCCAAAGTTTCATAATTTTTTAATTTCCGGCTTGGGGATCTTGCCTTGTCGGTAGCATAATAAATAAAGAGTATCTTAAAAACGAAATCTTCCACAAAAACCGTGCAGTTACCCCCGAGGAGAAGAAGGCAAGGGCGGAGGCGAACGCGCCGATCTTCTTGGTGCGCCTCAAGGACACGGAGCTCCTGGAGAACACTTACTTGCGTTTCATGGTGAAAGTGAAGGGGGACCCCAATCCTGAGATGAAATTGTAAGCTGACAGTGAACCGAAACGCAGAACTAAACTAAATGGTCACACATAAATCATTTCCAACACAGCTACAAGGATGACGTCCTGATCGACTCGAGCAATACGCGCGTGAACATCGTGACCGATCAATCAGAGACCGGTTTCTACGAGCTGGTGATCGGCGACGTGCAGAAGCAGGATGCTGGCAAGTACTCCTGCACCGCGAAGAATCGATACGGCGAGGCCTCCTGCGAAGGGCAGGTCACTGTGACCGACGAGAAGATGCTGTACCTCCCTGAGGGCTTCCTCGAGCCAGGATCGGAGGCCCAGTTCACCTGGCTGCGCGACGGGAAACCGTTCGACCCCGAGGAACGATTCAAAGTGCTCTTCCAGGACAACGAGGACACGTTGGCGCTGGTGTTCCAGCACGTGAGGCCCGAGGACGCTGGCCTCTACACGTGCGTTGCACAAACTAGCACAGGTAATCTTGCGACTGTTCCAAGTATAATTTTTCACGAGGGAACATCCCGAACCCGAAAATTCAAAAAATTCTGAAACTTCGTGAATATATAGGGAATTTCCCCCCGATTACAACGCAATTTTTATTTGCTGCCCAAATTCACTCTAAGGGGGTGTAATTGACCCCTGAAAATCCGGTTATTTTCCGATTTTCTGTTATAACTCGTGAACTGTAAAATATTTTTTTTTGCCAAATGATAGATCTAATTAAAAGAAGTAACCTATGTCTCGAAACTTTTTTTCTATCCCTTACATTTCGCGAGTTACAACACAAAATCGGAAAATAGCCGAATTTTCAGGGGTCAATTACACCCCCTTAGAGTGAATTTGGGCAGCAAAGAAAAATTGCGTTGTAATCAGGAGGAAATCCCCTACGTATTCACGAAGTTTCAGAATTTTTTGAATTTTCGGGTTCGGGATCATCCCTTGTCAGCGATGCTAGCTTAAATTTCCATCGAGTCACTCGTCTGTTGGGAATTGGAAATCGCAGGGAACATCAGCTGCAGCGCCGAACTGACTGTCCAGGGAGCGGTGAACCAATTGCTGAAGGACCCAGAGAAGCCGAAGCTCGGCTCGGAGTCCAGGCATTCAGAGGTGAGCGCCGGTGGCTCGGCGATGCTGGAGCTACAGATCCGAGGATACCCGAAGCCGGACATAAAATGGACGAAGGATGGGAAAGACATCGTTGCTGGTGGAAGGTACAAGTACCTGTGGGAGGACGAGGAATCCATGTCTCTGGTGATCAAGAACGTGACCGCGAAGGACGCCGGTATCTACACGATCAGGGCCAAGAACGAGCTAGGGGAGGACACCACGCAGATCGAGCTGATCGTCAAGTCCGCGCCGAAGGTGATCAAGAAGCAGGCGGACATGACGGTGGCCGTCGAGGAGTCGGCCACCATGACCGTGCAGATCGAAGCCACCCCTGCGCCCGAGGTGAAATGGTACAAGGACGGCCAGGAGATTCGAGATAACGATCGTATAAGGATCGTGAAGGAGGACAGCGATACTTACAAGCTGGTAATAAAGGAGTCTCGATTGGACGATGCTGGATCCTACTCGATCGTTGCCCGTAACGAGGTGAACCAGACGACGGAGATCTGGAAGGTGAAAGTGATCAGTCCACCGAAGATCAGGAAGAGCCTAGGGGAGCCTCAGGTCCTTGACGAGGGTGCCACTCTCACGCTGCTCGTGGAGGTGGACTCGAAAGTGCCAGCTAGCGTCAAGTGGTACAGGGATGGGGAGACTCTAAGGCAGGATAGTCGAGTGAAAATGATTCAGGAGGGCAATAGGTTTATATTGAAGATCACGGGCGCAGTGGGCGAGGACGCGGGGATGTACAAAGCGGAGGTGACCTCTGATCATGGCGTCGTGTCGGACCAAACGAAAATTCAGGTAAGGAAACGGTAGAAACTAATGGAGACTGGTGAAATTCAAATGGTACGAGGGAATAAACATTTGCAGTCTTCAAAATAGAAGCTTCATCCCTTATGACTGCGATACCACTGCCGCTTTAAATCTACGAACACATTCCTAGGTCTTTGACCACTGTAAACTCACGGTTCACTTTTAACACCGCCAGGTACGAGGCGTGCCAAGGTTCAAGACGAAGATGACCGACGTGACGGTGAACGAGGGCGCGACGAACATCGAGTTCCAAGTGGAGGTGGACGGCTTCCCGAAGCCGAGCGTGCAGTGGTACATCGGCGGCGTGGAGATCACAGAGAAGCGTAAAGAGTTCACGCGCACGGAGGAGGGCGACTTCTACAAGCTGGTGATCTCGGAAGCGAAGTCCGAGGTGAAAGGGACGTACAGCTGCGTGGTGAAGAACGAGTACGGCGAGACGAAGAGCAGCTCCACGCTGACGGTGAACACCAGGCCCAAGTTGTTGAAGAAGCTCGCCGATCAGAGGGTGAAGGAAGGGGACACCATGAAGCTGGTGTTCGAAGTGGCTGGCACGCCGGATCCCGAGGTGAAGTGGTTCAAGGACGGCCAGGAAGTCTCGGCGGACGCCAGGATCAAGATCACGCGGGACAGCAAGCGCGAGGAGAGCTACGACCTGACGGTGACGTTGCTCAAAGGCTCCGACGGAGGTGTCTACGAGGTCAGGGCCGAGAACGAGCTCGGCTACGTCACCAGCAAGAGCAAAGTCATTGTGATGAGTAAGGATACCATTGCTACTATCTCGTCCACGAAACGGGGTCCAGTTGTTGCGCTGCTCCATCGACCGCGTTCCATTCGATTAAAAGAAACTGATTATTATTATTATTATATACGGGAAAACCCCTTTAGAGTACATAATATACAGGTGAATACAAGTAAGATTAAACCGTCCGCGTACTACAGAACAATAAAACGCTACAGCGAGGTTGAAAGATTATACTAAGAGTTGGTCAAGCAATATATGATACGAGAGATCAGCCGAGAAATTGTTGCAGAGTTTAGAGAATCGATGGGGCAGCTCTCCAAATGCCTAACGTGCCCCTACACAGTCTTAACTTTTTGAGATACTCCCCAGCGAATCGTCACACTTTTATCAGCGTTCAGTAAGTACTGAGACAAAAGGTACGGTGCTTTCGGTTTGCTTTTTCGTCGTTCCCGTTCCAAGGACATAACGAAAGATTTTATCGGGAGTCCTGTTGGCGAGGTTTCCAACAGAACTCCAAATGATCGCGTCGCAGACCCGACATTGACGCGAACCTCTTTTTCCGTGTCTCTATCACCCCTTTTCTGTCTGTGTCTCTTCTGTACGTATCCACATACTCGTTCTTCGTGTCTATCACTACTATTGAGAGCTATTCTTACGACGTACTTGCACCTTTATGTGTTCAACCCCCGTGTTCCTCCAACCATACACGTCGAACCGATCACTCGCGGCTCTATGTGAACCCAGCCCCAAAAACTGTGTGTGTACATTCTGTAGCGAGAACGGAGGAAAGCGTCGAGGAGAAGTCGGAATTGACGAAGGAGACCGTGGAGAAGATAACGGTCGAGGAAGAGGAGGTGAAGTCGCAGGAAGCCGGCGAGGAGGAAGTGGACGCGAAGCCGCAGCAGGCGGAGGAATCGGGACCTGAAGGTAATCCTACGATCCTCTGATCGAACGATCGTATTAGACGCGTAAATGGGAGTTGTTATAGAGTGAGCTGTACATTGAGAGATTTCAGTACGCTGTAGAAACGCTTCCAAGCCATTAATCCGTGCCCCACGATCGGCACGAGGTCGCAGGTTTTTGGTAAGAGCAGCTCGATGCTTGTCGAGCCCACGTGCCACGTTCTTTTTCACGCGCTTGAGAACATTCGTTCATTTTTCTACTTGAGATACAGACAACGATTTACCATTAAGTGCGCAAGCTTGAGTTGAGTTTTTATTTTTTTTTTAACGTTTGATGTCGACGAGCATACTTTTTGATATTCACCGAAATCCTCGCGATACGATGCTGCAATGGTGCATCGTTAAAAGCCAGAATAGATGTGTAACGAGTAGGGTAGCGTTTGTTGGATAGCTGATAGAAGTTTGTTGAGAGAGGGATGATGGTTGAAGCCCATGGTGGTAGCCCAAACAACTCTGTCTGATAAATCTCAGGTCGGGTGAAACTGGAGGCACAAAACGTCCAAGTATTGCGGGGCCAGGGTGACACGATCACGATCTCCGTGGCCTCCACGACGACCCACGAAGCTATACTCACAGGTAATATCGCACACGCTCAAACAGTCACGATTTACACGTTAACAACGTCGCGAGCGCGGTTCCTGCGACTGGCGTCGCTGAGAATACGAGGGTAGATAGACCGTAAAGAAGCTTCGCATCTGAACCTTTGTAATTTCACATCTGGGTCGGGCAAGCGATGAGAAATTGAAACGGCAGCGTACCCTGTCGCAGGAACCGCCAGCACCCGAGCAAATAACGCCACACCGAACATAGCTTTCACGAACCTCAGACGGAGTAAAAGCAGTTACGCGAGTGGCTACAGCTTCGGTCGAACACGAGTATCGCGGTGAACGACGACGGAGGTGTTCCCTCGCCGCGCCCGCGGCAAAGGTCGCCATCCTCCCTAGTAGCGTATTTAAATGGTGTTGTGACGAGCCAGACCGTTCGCAGGTCCCGACGAGAGCCACACGATCAGCAAGATGACCGCGACAAAGGTCGAGTGCCAGGAGTTGAACTCCGACGGGCCTCGGGTCGAGGAGATCGCCTCCTACAGTTACACCGTCCAGAAGCCTCAGAACGGTGTCCTGATCGAGGAGTTCTCGGACGCCAGCGAGGATAACAGGACTAGGCTGCGAGTGAACCGGGGCGTCTCCATCGCGTCCGTCTCTGACGACGAATCGACCCTCAAGGCAATTTCCAGGGACGTCAGCACCGAGGACATGCAGTGCGGCGAGCTGTCGGACGAGCCGAAGCTGACGAACGGATCATTCGAGGAACTGAACGGGAGCTTCGCGGAGGAGAGAGCCTTCGACGACGCGAGGCCTTACAAAGGCACGCTGCTCGCGGAGACCATCGTCGAGGAACGATCCCTGGAGGAGACACCGTCAGAGAAATCGATCGAGCAAACGTTGCAGCAGCCCCAGAAAGGTGTCGCGGGAGGTGCTTCCAAGCAGGCCTTGAAACTGGAGAGGTTCTCGCCAGAGAAACTCGTGGAGGAGACGCTGGAGCAACCACAGACGCCCACCGTGGAGAAAAGTAAATTGGAGAAGCAAGATCTGAAATTGGAACGAGTGGACTCGGTGCCAGGGAAAGCTGTTGAAGAGAACCTGGGGGAACGTCGGCAGTCCCTTCAGAATGGACTGTCGAGGCAGAGCTCGAGGATAGAGAGAATGGACTCCAGGGAATCGTTGAAGGCTGCGGAGAAGCCGGTATCGAGGCAGAACTCGCTGAAAGCTACGCTTAGCCCTGACGAAGAGGTGGACGAAGAGCTCGAGGCGCTTCTGAATCGCGTTAAACGGCAACGCAGTGTTCTAGATGATATTCTTGAGAAGGAATCTAGCAGAGACTCAGGTACGAGAGGATTGCTCCATCAGCTGCTCGAACGGATCGATGGGTCCTGGATTCGATCCCGCCGCATTCTTGTACTCGCTTTTGTCGACCACTAGCTTCAATAGCGACACTGTTTCTGTTTTCCTAGAAAGTCTTCCCCTCTTCTGTCTCCTAACTGCTTCGATACTTCATTCTAACACTGCGCGATCTTCTTTATCCCCCTGCACGGTCAAATCGAATTTCATTTGTGCTTCTGTATCCCATCCAAACACTCGCTTGCTTGCACCAAAGACCAATCGACCATGGCCGTATAGCCCTCATCGTTCTCTGCAAGGTAAGCTGGTACCGAAGATGCTGGACAATTGCTGAGTGGCCGTGCTACCTTCACCGATGTTCAATCAACGATCGCTTTAAACACTATGGAATTGTCCAGCACGCGAGTAATCACGCGTCGAATAACAAAGCAGCACGTGGCAAGCGCAACGAACGCATTAGATGCACGGCAAAGAGAATTTTTAGTAGCCAGATCCGACAACCTCGAGACTTCGTCTCGCGCCCTTTACAAGCTGGGAGGAGTGTTATTCTTAAATTTCTTATTCAGCGCCTCCCCACATCACCAGCTCGACTATGAGCGACAAGACCATCTACGAGACACAGACAGCCGTGTTCGAGATCAAGGCGACTGCTCTTCCGAGGGCAGACCCGAAATGGTTCAAGGATGGCAAGCCTCTGCGGTCCAGCGACCGTGTCAGGATCACCAGCAGTGGGGAAACCTTCACCATGCAGCTGAACAAGGCTATCCTCGATGACGAAGGTGTCTATTCGTGCATATTCAGCAACAAACTTGGCGAGGACTCTGCCGAGGGCTACCTCACCGTTGAAACCGTCGACGAGCTCCGCAGACCCAAGTTCACCGAGCCTTTGAACGACGTGGACGTGGCTGATGGAAAATCTGGGGAATTCAAGGCCACCTTCACGGCTGATCCTGTTCCCGAAATGACGTGGTACGTGGATGGTTCGATAACTTCTTCTCCTCCTTTAACTCTCCTTCATCTTCTTCCCAATAATCAAACACGAGCTTGAGCGATGCTTATTATTCTGTTTATTGCATTACGCACCGTGGGCCACTGGGTACGTTGCAGACTTTAAGACCTATCAGACGTTTCTTTAATCGCACTCGTTGCCTGAACAGGTACTCCAAAGGCGAAGAAATCCCAGCGGACGACCGTCGACTGAAGTTCACCGTCGAGAATAAACCGGCCAACGACAAACTCACCGAAACCACCGTCACCTTGAAGGTGCCAAAGTGCTCCAAAGACGACACTGGGGAGTACACGTTGAAGTTGAAGAACAAATATGGCGAGGCCGAAGGCAGCGTCAGTACCCCGAAAAACAGAATTCCTGTATTGCTATTTTACAATTTGTTTTTTTAATTAAGCTTCTACTAACGCCAGGCTTTCCTGAATCTGTTGCTACGACCCAAAATCGACGAGTTCAAGGACGTGACCACGGACGTGGGAGAGTCTCTTGAATGGGAGGCTATTATCAAAGGGAATCCGAAGCCTGACATCACGTGGACGAGGAACGGCGAGGTTCTCGAGAAAGGGGACAGATACAAGTTCGAGGAGGACAAACGGAACAACAGGTTCAAGCTTATCGTTAGCAGCGTCCAGGTGGAGGACAAGGGAGTGTATAAAGTCGTCGCTAAGAATTATCTTGGAGAATCAACAGCTGAGGCGACGCTGACACCGCACAGTACGTGTCACGGTACCCCCGTGTAATTATGCTAATTACTGCATCCATCGTTGGTTAAAACGTCAATTTTTCAGCCGAAACGCCAACCTTCATGAAGGAGCTGGCCACCGTCGAATGCAGGGACCGCGACGACCTGGAGCTGAAGATTCGCGTGACTGGTATCCCGAAACCGACGGTCACTTGGCTGAAGGACGACGTGGTGATCAGGGAGGACGATCGTCACCAGATATCCACCCACGTGGACGGTATCGTGGACAGCACCTACTCCGTCGCAACCTTCTCTCACAACGACGTCGGGACCATCAAGTGCCAAGCGACCAACGTCGCTGGAAGCTCCCAGACTGCCTGCCAATTAAAGATGAAGCTCATCACACCAACCTTTGCGCAATCTCTGCCAAGGTCCGCGGAGGTGGACGAAGGCGCGCCTCTGGAATTGAAGGTGAAGGTGGACGGCAGCCCTATCCCCGACGTAGCGTGGTTCAAGGACGGGGAGAAGATCGTTCCAGACGAACACGTGAACATCGAGACACTTCCCGATGGCACTACCAAGCTGACCATCGATCGCGTGAAACCCACGGACTGTGGAGCTTATAAACTCGTCATCTCTAACTCGACTGGTGAACACACTTCCCTGTGCGCAGTCGCCATTAAACGTAAGCGGGGTTTTTATTAAGTCTTCTTGACTTACAAGGGGAGAACAGAGTGCGGTAGACATCGATTTTGACGAGTTTTAGCACGATGGATCTATGTGAAAAATAAGTAAATAGGTGTCCGAGCGTTTACGCCAATAGGTTTTAATAGTAGAGATATTTACATGTAAATTATTAAACTTTTCGTAGTGGCTGTGGGGTTTCCCACCCTGATTCCTCCGGGGGATTCCACTCTGAAGGCGTCGGGGTGCCTCTTCAAGATTGCCGCACGTTAGAAAAAAATTTATTTAAAAAATTATAAATAATTTTTTTTTTTAAATTAAAAATAATTTTTTTTTTAAATTATAAATAATTTTTTTAACGTGGGGGAATCTATCCTCTGGCCCCTATTTTCCTCTATTTTATCCCATTATCCCCCTATTATCCCATATCCAATAATTTTTTTAATATTAATTTTTTTTATAAATTTTTGTTTCAACGTGGGGAAATCTTTAAAAGGCACCCCAACGCCTCCAGGGAGGAATCCCCAGGGTCGCCAGGGTACTGTGGGATTTTTATCCACTAAAACCCCACGGCCACCATGAAATGTTTAATAATTTCCATGTAAATATCTCTATTATTAAGGCCTATTGGCTTAAACGCTTGGACACCTATTTAGTTATTTCCGACATAGATCCATCGTGCCGAAGCTCATCGAAATCGATGTCCACCACACCCTGTCTTCCCCTTGTCAGATATTCTTCAGACATGTTCCCTTTCTGAGGTACAATGCAATTGCAGCTGAAAGAAGAAGACCATCCTTCTCGAAACCGCTGGAGGACACCAAGGCAGTCGTAGGGCAGCCGTTGAAACTTGAGGCCCAAGTGGTCGCCTTCCCTAATCCAGAAGTGCAGTGGTTCAAGGACGGGATCCCATTGCGTCACGCCAAGGAAATATACTTCATGAACGAGCCGAACGGACTGATTGGCCTGAGGATCGACAACGTCCGCCCAGAGGATGCTGGCACGTATTCGTTAGTTGTCTCCAACTCCCTCGGCGAGACCACTGGCACCGCTAAAGTAGAGGTCGAGGAGAAGGAGAAGCGACCGGAATTCGTGGCGACTCTTCAGCCGCTGAACGTGGTCGAGGGCTTCCCTGTGAAGATGGTGGTGAAGGTGCTGGGGAAACCGCCTCCTCAGCTTCAGTGGTTCAAGCATGGAGAGGAGGTTCGTTCAGAGAAAATGTCTTATCCTGCCATTCATAGAGATTCCAGATCATTTCTGAAGGGCTTTTATTCTTGCAGATCATACCAGATGGACAGCGTGTGAAGGTAGTGAGCCTTCCCGACGGGAGCCAGGCGTTGGTCATCGACAAAGCGACGCCAGAAGACGCAGGCGAGTATCAGGTGATAGCAGGCAACGCGGAAGGCACAGCTTCCTGCAAAGGTACCATCAGCATCATGAGCAAACTTCAGCCGGAGACTCCGGAAGAGAAGCCCGGCTTTGTAAACCCAATGAGGGACGTGTACGTGGAGGAAGGCCAGCCGCTAAGCCTCGCCGCCTCTTTCGTCGGCAATCCCATCCCGGAGGTGAATTGGACCAAGGATGGCGCTCCGCTGCCCTCGTCTGACCGCCTCACCGTAACGTGCGACGGAAAGAAGACGGAACTGGAGATCAATCCTTGCGAACCCAAGGACGCTGGTGTCTACCAGTGCCGCGTGACGAATCCGCTCGGCGAGGACACCACCAAATCGACAGCGAACGTCAGGAAGATCTACCAGTCGCCGAGCTTCACGCAGAAATTCACGGACCTCCAGCAACTGCCCACGTTCGACGCCAAGTTCCCGGCACGAGTCAGCGGTGTGCCGCATCCAGAGATCACCTGGTACTTCAACGACAAGCCTATCCTGAAGGACGACGACAAGTACAAGATCAAGAGGGACGGCGACGCCTGCTGCCTCTACGTCAAGGACTGTACCTACGACGACGCAGGAGCTTACAAGTGCAAAGCGGTGAACAGATGCGGCGAAGCTGAGTGCGCTGCTAATCTGGCTGTGGTCGACAAGATGTAAGTGTGCGGGAGTAATTGCCGACGTTTTCCTTTCTTCTTGGGTGTGCACCGTATATAATTTACATGCTTCGTGTTTAGAGGAAAGATGCAGAGGGTCGAGCCACCGTCGTTCCTGAAGAGGATCGGCGACTGCGAAGTTTACAGGGGCATGCCAGCGAAATTCACCGCCTGCGTCACAGGCAACCCTGAGCCGGATTTCGAGTGGTACCGTAATGGCGACAGGCTGTGGCAGACCGATAGAATCAGAATGGACCAGGAAGGCAGCCTGCTGCGCCTCACGATAGCCAACATCGACGAACTCGACGCTGGAAAGTATGAATTGAAGATAGTCAATCCTCATGGCGAAGATTCCTGCGTCGCTGACTTAATTTACGAGTGTAAGTACCTCGGCATTCTCCTGGGTGCGAGCCAGCTTGTAAACTAACGTTGGATTATTTCTTCAACAGCCCTAGAGTCACGCCCGAAGAAATCTCTGGCAGACCAATACGCAGACTTCGACAAGTACCAGAAGTCCGGGGTCCCCTTGCCACTGGCGGATCGTCCCATCATCAGCAGGATGATGGATCGCCATTTAACGTTATCCTGGAAACCATCGATCCCCATAGGTCCCCGTATTCCAGTGACGTACCAGGTGGAGATGTGCGAGTCGCCAGACGGCGATTGGTTCACCGCGCGCTCAGGGATCCGCAGCTGCGTCTGCGACATTCGCAACCTGGAGCCGTTCAGGGACTACAAGTTCCGCATCCGCGTGGAGAACAAGTACGGGATCAGCGAGCCTTCGCCGTTCGCGCAGACGTACCGCGCCAAACTCGAGCCTGATCCCCCGAAATTCTTCCCCTACCTGCCACCTGGCATCGACTTCCGCCCGGAAACCAGCCCCTACTTCCCGAAGGACTTCGACATCGAGAGGCCGCCCCACGACGGCTACGCCCAGTCGCCCAGGTTCCTCCGCCAGGAGCACGACACCCAGTACGGCGTGAAGAACCACAACTGCAGCCTCTTCTGGTTCGTCTACGGCTACCCGAAACCGAGGATGGCGTACTACTTCAACGACCACCTGATAGAGTCTGGCGGCAGATACGACCAGAGCTACACCAGGAACGGGCAAGCTACCCTGTTCATCAACAGGATGCTGGAGAGGGACGAAGGTGTGTATGAGGCTGTGGCCACCAACGAGCACGGCGAAGCCAGGCAGAGGGTTTGCCTGAAGATCGCCGAGTATCCTACGTTTATCCAGAGGCCGGACGAGGTGATCGTGATGATTCGAAGGGCTGGACAGCTGACGGCTCGCGTCACTGGTGTCCCTTACCCGGAGATCAAGTGGTACAAGGACTGGAAGCCTCTTACCACTTCGTCGAGAATCAGGGTTGGTTCGCTGGCAGTTCTCGCGCGTTCCTTTAGTTCCTTCTGCTCCCTCTAACGTTCTGCTGTTTAATTAGATCGAGTTCTCGGAACCAGACACCTCGACCATCACTATCAGCGACGTCATCGTCAAGGACGAGGGCCTCTACTCGATCAGCGCCAGGAACGTGGCTGGATCGATCTCTTGTTCCGTGATGCTGCACGTGGAAGAGAACGAGCACGAGTACGGGTTCAGGACCTACAAGAGGAAGACCGACATCAGGACGCGTCACGATAGACCTTACGCAGAGTTCTACGATCTCGGGGACGAGCTGGGCCGCGGTACTCAAGGCGTCACCTATCACGCCGTGGAGAGGTGCTCCGGAAGGAACTACGCGGCCAAGGTCATGCATGGAAGAGGAGAGCTCAGGCCGTACATGTACAACGAGATGGAGATCATGAATCATTTGAACCACAGAAAGCTGCTTCGCCTGCACGACGCGTACGAGACTGACCGATCTGTCACGCTGATCATGGAACTGTATCCTTTAACAGAAACGTTATCATTCTTCTCTTTATCCTTCCGATCCGCGGCGAGGCTACCGAAGCCTCCACAGCTCTTGCAATCTGTGGAATAGGACTGTCACGACGGGTAAATGTTTCTTAACCAAACGACAGAGCCGCTGGTGGCGAGCTGGTGGACACTCTGACCAAGCAGGCGTTCTACACCGAAGTAGAAATCTCCGGCTACATTCGACAGCTGCTGTGGGGACTGGAGTACATGCACGATAATCACTTCGCTCATCTTGGACTAACGGTTCAGTTTCGTTTCATTATACACTTGGCGTCAAAATTAAAGGAACACTATAATTTCCCGGAAAGTTTGGTCACTTTCAAATGGCTGTATCTCTGCGAAAAATGGTCGCAAAATATATTTAAAAAAAGTATCGATGCTTGAAGTTTCTAGTTTTTGAACCAGAGACTCAAACTTCTTTTTCGTTCATTATGATGCTGTTTTATCAAGATGAAGCGCAGGAAACGAAGTTTCAGAAATTCCAAAAAAAAATTCCGGTGAATTCAATGAAGATCTCTTAGAGAGCAAACGTTTATATTTAATTTCGTTTTTGGGGGTTTTGTTGTATGACTCTTATTGAGCGAGATATTCCTGATCAAAGCAGAAAAGGTACTTTTCACTTTGAACACCTATAACTTGCAAACTCATGATCGTTGACAATTTTTCATGAGTGTTTTGGAAAGCTAAGAAAGTTTCTCTTAGTTGCCAATTTAATGAGATTTTTTTTAAACGTATTAACTCCATTTTAAAATTATCCCAAAAATTGCATATTTACCATTTTTTTAGAAAATATGACGCCACTTCAAGGAAAATCGTGGAATCATTTAAGAGTCCAGGTTTTTTGCGATATGGTCTGAAAAATTGAAAGATCACCTGATTTACGTTATGTTTCTCTTCAAACCCCTTTTTTATTCTTGCGGCTTTTAAACGATTGTTACACTTTCTTATTAGTTGAATGTCATTTTAGTAAAAAGAAAAGATTTCAACAATTTAAGAAAAACATTTTTATCGCTTTGAGTGGTGCTAATGCCAGTTATCGAAGTACAGTTTTTATCAATGCGCGGAGTTTGGATAAATATGTTTTTCAAACTACGTTCAAACTAGGCAAAAATTTCTGAAACTTTATTTCCTGCGCTTCGTCTTGATAAAACAGTATCGTAATAGATGAACAAAAAAAATTGAATCTGGTTGAAAATCTAGAAACTTCAAGCGTTAAAATACTTTTTTAAAATATGTATTGCGACCATTTTTTTCAGAGATACAGCCATTTGAAAATGATCAAAATTTTCAGAAAATTATAGCGTTCCTTTAATTATAACGCGGAGTGTATTTTTTTAATAAGAGGGTGACAATGCATTGCGCTACGTGACTAATAGAGTTGAATCGTCGTAAATTTTGCGGGGCCCTACGCATAGATATTTATTATTATAGAATTTAGAAGTGTATATAAATGCGTTCTTTCTTGACCGCGCATTTTCGAACCCGGCCCCGCCAAAATTCACGCCGGCCCCGTGAATTGGGGAGCTCTTGCTATGAAACCAGAAGAATGGGATGGAAGAGTTCAGTCTTGGAGTCTCCATTTACATAACGTTTCTTGCAGCTGGGCGACCTGTTGATCTCGCACACGGGAGGCGACGACCTGAAGATCTGCGACTTCGGCCTCTCCAGGAGGATCTCGCACGCGAGGCTGATGATCCTGGCTTACGGGATGCCCGAGTACGTGGCGCCGGAAGTGACCAACAACGAGGGAGTGACGTTCAGCACGGACATGTGGTCCGTGGGTATCATCACGTTCATCCTGCTCTCTGGAATCTCGCCCTTCAGAGGCTTCAACGACAAAGAGACGCTGATGAGGATCAGGGAAGGGAAGTGGGAGTTCGACGACCGCTGGACCAACATCTCAGAGGACGCGAAAGACTTCATTCGATCCTTGCTCATGTACAATGCCGAGAGGAGGATCGACGTGAAGGCTGCCCTAGCTCATCCTTGGCTAGCGTACGTCGACAGATCGCCCACGGACTTCTACAAGATCCCGTCCGAGAACTTAAAGAACTACTATAAACTGTATCGGTATGTACTCTGGCGAACAGCGCGCAGGTTTGTTCGCGCTGCTTATCGTGAATGTGAAAATGTGTTTCAGCGACTGGTACAACAACGCCTCCTGCCGCACCTGGTTCCGCAGACGCAAGCTGAACACGGCCTTCGAGCATCCATCCAAAATGGTCTATCCACCCGGCCAGAAGTATACGCCCGAGCCCAGCGACGATAGGACGTACAGTCCAACGAAGAAACCCCTGGCCAAACCCTGGGACACTCAGACACCTACGAGGGATCCAATTGATACGGAGATTGGGATTATTAAGAGCGAGAGCCAGTGAGTGATAAGCGTAGACCAACCCTGTATTATATTCTTTGCTATTTAGCTAACGAAGCAGGGATGTATAAACGTGGTTTTATAGTTACCAGAATGGGCCGGACACCTATCTCCTTCAACTTCGCGACACCGGTTTCCCCGTGCGTTTGCGCGAGTACATGAAGGTCGCGTGCAATCGTAGCCCAGGATTCTCTCGCACGATCACCGACGAGAACTTCGACTGGAGGGTAATTAGGAGCTCCACGATCTACAGCTTCGAGCTGGCGTGCAAGTGTAATCGCGTCTGTTTCTTATTCAGACGCCCATCATTCGGGAGCGTCGTCGGTTCACGGACATCATGGACGAGGAGATCGACGACGAGAGGCGAGCGAGGATTAGTAGATACGGATCGGACAATTTTACCCTGAGGCGCTTGAAGCACGAATTGGGAACGCGGTTGGACAGCTACGCCGAGGCTGAGGCGATGTTGGAGTCGAAGAAAGAGGGCCACCCGCCGTTCTTCCGCGAAAAGCCTCAGGTTCGACCGATCGAGGAGGGGAAGCCGGCTCAGTTGGTCTGCCTGGCGGTGGGAAGTCCCAAGCCAATGATCCAGTGGTACAAGAACGACATAATGATCCAGGAGACCAAGAGGGTAAGCGTCACCGAGGACAAGGACGGCAGATCCATACTGAGCTTCAATCCAACGAAGGAGCACGACGTGGGCAGCTATAAGGTTGTCGCGAGGAACACTTTGGGGCAGACTGTCGTCAGGTGCAGACTGGTGGAGGCATTGGTACCTTCGGGTCCTGACTCCCCCGAGGTAACGCTGAGTGTCTATGAATGGGCCGTTTAGGGGCCAACCCGATTGCTTACAGATCTTTACCCTTGCAGAGCGCCGATGTCTCAGACACGGAAATACTGCTGCGGTGGAAGCAGCCGAAGTACGACGGCAACTCTCCGGTGCTCTGCTACAACCTCCAGATCAGAGACGGGGACGCGATCGAGTGGATAGACCTCGGCTCGAACATCGACCACGAATTCTATCTGGTGAGGGACCTGCAGCCAGACACGAGCTACAACTTCCGGCTGGCGGCGCGCAACCGCATCGGCTGGAGCGAGAAGGGCATCCCCTCGAAGCTGATCAAGACCAGGCCGACCGGCTGCCCGAAGGTTCAGATAACAAGGGCGATGAGGCATCTGCAGGAGCTGACGGAGGCTGGGCAGGAGATCGTGCTGGAGGAAGACATGCCCCACATGGACTACTCGGTCGAGGAGCGGCCCATCGAATGGTCCACCGAGACGAACCTCTCGAGCAAGTACAGCTTCATCTCGGAGATCCACAGGGGCCAGTTCGCCGCTGTCGTGAAGGGGGTGGACAAGGCCACGGACCGCGTTATAGTCGCGAAGATCATGGAGCTGAACGCTGACACGGAGAAGCAGGTGAACAGGGAGTTCGAGGCGCTCCGCTCGTTGAGACACGAGAGGATAGCGATACTGGAGGCCGCGTACAAGGCGCAGGGCTCGCCCGTGGCGGTCTTCGTCCTGGAGAAGCTTCAGGGTGCCGACATCCTCACCTACTTCTCCAGCAGGCACGAGTACACGGAGAACTGCGTGGCCACCGCTATCCTGCAGGTGTTGGACGGCCTGCAGTACCTGCACTGGCGAGGGTACAGTCACCTGGACATCCAACCCGACAACGTGGTCATGTCCACCGTCAGATCGGTCCAGGTGAAGCTGGTGGACATGGGCTCGGCTCGGTTCGTCAGCAAACTGGGCACCCCTGTCCCGAAACTCGGCCATCCTGAGTACAGAGCGCCGGAAGTGTACAACGAGGAACCCGCTCATCCTCAGACGGACGTCTGGATGGTCGGCGTGCTGATGTACGTTCTGCTGTCCGGCATCTCGCCGTTCCGTGGCAAGGACCCTGAGGAGACCAGGCAAAATATACTGTTCGTCAGGTACAGATTCGAGTATCTGTTCAAGGAGTTGAGCCAGGAGGCGACTAGGTTCCTTATGCTGGTCTTTAAACGGGCACCAAGGTTTGTAGCGACGAGTGGTCGCGGGTATACAGAGTAATGCTGTATGCGTGGAGGGTGTTTGTTTGGGGGAGTAATAGTAACGGCGTTATGTTTGTTAATTTGTTTCAGCAAAAGACCACTGGTGGAGGAGTGCCACGAGCACAGGTGGCTGCAGCCGACCGACTACATGATCAAGAAACGCGAGAGGGCCGTGTTCTTAGGGAACAGGCTGAAAGAATACAACGAAGAGTACCACGCGGAGAAGTCCAAGGTGGCGTGCGAGAGCCAAAGTCTGGCGAGCGAGTGCCTGCTGGGCTCGAAGCAGAAGCTAATCAGATCGACTAGCATACAGGAGGAACTGCTCACCACCTTCTAACGACTAAGCTAACGATTAAGTTGCGGTTTCATTTTCCAATTTTCTTTACCTTGCGTCACTGTAAAATCTCACGCACGTATCTAGTCAGTGTCTTGTGGAGAGCGCAAGGAAACGCGAGCCGAATGGGAAGGCCAATCGAGGCGCAAGAGAGCTTTCCTTTCTTGTTCTCTTTTTTGTTATTATTTATTTGTTACAACGTTTAATTATTTTAACGGATACCACCGTCTGCTCATACATTACTCTGCAGATCCAACGAGTAAGAGAGAGAAGGAATCGATCGAATCGGTATTTGGAACGTAACGCCAAGTTACGCCGCGTTTTAACGAATCAAGGTACAAACCGGACCCTTTGAAATTGTACAAAACTGATGATTATATTCTAAACTTATACTCTAAGATCACCAATAAATGCTAAACAATGAAATGGAAAGAATGGATCATTCAAGTTCGAACGTTCTCCTACGATATCAACAGGCGTGCTTATACTGATACTATACACTGGCATAAAGTTTTATTACTGAATATGGAGTTTATTTACAAATTATCTTCCATCATTACAATGCTCTATCATGAATTATTTTATTTAATTACACATTAATTACACGTAAATTGTAATCGTAAACCGCAATGAAGGATCGTAACAATTGAAAGCTGCGTAAGAATAACAGAACCGAAGGCAACAAATGTGATCTCCCTAAAATGAGAAGACTAGTAGCAAAATATTAAATACATATCACTTCAAAAAAGAACCGTTTTAATCGAGATTTTTGAATTCTTGCCGAAACACGGAAAATTCCACGAATGTACAATTACATTATAGCCTTACGCTCTAACGCGAATCATCTCTTCGCGAATTGCATAACGTAATCTTTCACCTTTCTTCGGAATGATTCCTCATTTTTTATAAATAGATCAGCTGCATCTCTATTTAAAGGATCATCGAAATTTAAAAGATCCTGAGAAGAATATTGCAAGATGTGAGTGATAAAACGTAGATCGTGCACGATATTACATTGTCGAGACTCACTGTGAAAAGGGAGTTCAAACCCCATACAACGTCCTTAAGCTTACGAGTTGGTGCCCATCCCATTCCATCTATACTATTCTGTCTTAATAACGAAAGGCAAACGTCGCCGTCCTCGCTTATATTAGGATGCCACAGTTTTGTTAAACAATTCACTTTTGGAGGCTGAAAAGATGCTTTTGCAGTAACTGTTTAACAGAAATATCGACGTTAAAAGTGGATATAATTACAGCCATATTATAATCATCGGGTATATATATCTGAAAGTAAAATTTTCCTCCGGTCCAATACCCTTCCTCAGGAACGATCAGAAGTGTAAATTCGTGAAGGCGATGTGGATCGTTAAACGTTATTTGACACGTAGTGGGTAAAGTCTGTTCCATTTCCTGAACCTGAATAAACGGGGAACATTATAAAACTTTGAGAAGGCCCCGATGTACCGTTGCTAGTTACCATTAATCTGAAATTCTCAAATAACTTCAAACGTTCCTACATAGCACTGTACCTCTTTGATTAGCAATTTATCACGGACTGAAATGCGTTTGTTATAATCTCTGCTTTTCGAGATTGCTATATCAGCCTCCTTTTTCAATTTTCCTCTTAAAGTAATCATATTTTGTGCAGCAATCTGAAAATAGATAAATCGACGGCGAAAATTATCAAAAAATAAGCGGGAACATAATCCGCGATAATAAAAGGAACTGCGTCAACGAGAACGGCATTATTTCCATTCGAATGCTAACCCTACTTTGATCGAAATTGAAGAAAACCAGCAGATTATAGCTTTAAAATAAAGAAATGCAACGTGCCACTGTACACCTTATAATCTTCAGAATATCTTCCACGAAAAGTTCTAAAAATGTGTTGTCAAATATCATTTATGACATTCGTTATTGGAAAGAGCCAATGTAAGGTTAAAATTCTCCAATGTAAAAACTTACGAGGAATCGTACCTTATACACAAAGAAATATCGATGTACGGTGACATATACCGATTTATGCGTGTCGTTCAATAAATCCGCATTTTATTTATTTTCCGTGTCAAATTTTTCACCTATCAAACATTTAAAAGAAAAACGGTAAATATTTAAGAGAACCGAAAGTTTGTTTCACTTGCTGCAGATGGCAACACCAGTTGAAATCCGAGATGATATTCTATTGATATAATCATAATCACAGACCAGAGAAGTAGATAGGTACATTTAGGCACAGACGAAGTATAGGATAGACCTATCACCTTACGGGAGTTCGTGTCACCACCCAAACTGTGTTACCGACCCATAATTTGAGGACTGAAACACAAACGAGGCATAGAATAATAGACGTATCACCCAATGCATTTTTTTATCACCGGTTTGTGGGGTCCCAGTATGTATGTGCATCTAACCATTTCCCAAAACTGGGGGTGCCTTCCGTTTCGCGCGTTGAGTGCATAGACTGCATAGTTAGTCGCGCATGCGTATTTGTCTCTTTACGTACGCTTTGAAATACGTACCTGCGCGCTACATTGGAATCATTCGAGTAATACATATCGAGCGTTACTGACGTCAGTCTATAATTTTACTACAATGACAACAAATACAGAGCAATGTGTGAATACATAATGTACTTTTAAAACGTGTATCGAATTTTAATAAAAGTGTTCTCAGTCAAGAGTTATGATGATTTTAAGAAATGGGTCTCATATTCGGCTACTTAATCGCTCGTGCACAAAATTACATTGGATGATGGGTCTATCCTCTACTTTGTCGATGGTTTCGTTTCCCATCTCTGACATTTAACTTTGAATTTAATCATTTATTTTTCAGCCTATTTTTAATGCTATCAGCTATATAATTTTCTACGTAAACGAATTCTCTTGTAGCTTCATAAAAGCAAATACAAATATCGAAAAGGCGTAATAATTGATAGTAACATGATTCATTGGGCATTCTGGACACATTGATCAATATTGTTGAATATTGTTAGCAATGGCAGAGATCGAGTGGCCGTGGCAATATAGTTTTCCTCCTTTTTTTACGTGAGTGTCAAGGGGTTACAGTAATCACATATGCTAGATTATAATTTAACCATAATTTTTATATTTCAATATCTTAGCATCCGAAAGAAAATCTCTGTAAAAAATCATAACGATAATACTAATATAAGTACACAATAACAAGTATTGAGGTTAAATAACTCATGGATAAAGTAGGGCTATACACGAATCCCTTAAATAATGTCATATAACACTTCTCAAATATTAAATGCTTATCGAATATAATTTGTTTGTTTCATCATCTATACACTTCTCCAGTCTCCAACCTCACACGGATACTAAAGCTAAACAAATAGCAGCATGGAAAAGTTTAATTTTGGAATATTATCGTGTGACGAAGCAGTCTGTTATAGATATACGAGAAGTACATTCGAGCCCATTATTTAACAACACTGCAATCAATCGTATCCTTTGTAAAAAAGAGAATTGGCAACTGAAACTAGGAATCTAATAACTGTGAATGTTAATGGCTTTATCGGCAACATTACTCCTTAATCTATATAATAGGAAAGTTGCCATCGGATGTTGTTTTATTAATATTGGAAGAATTAGGAAAATCAGGGAATGGAAGCCCGTTAGATAAATCTAGACAACGATGGTTGGTTTATTGGCACACTTTGGAAGAATGGGGTGAAATTATTTATAATTGGGCACAGGAGAATGGATTTATCGGATCTGTGTGTACTTTGTTCGAATTAACGCAAGGGGAAGATACAGTTGATCAAGGTACGCGCTCCGAGTTGCTTATTTTTATTTAATATAGGTTTAACAAAATTTTGTTCTTGTTTGTAGTCATTACATTGTCTTTTTAGAATTCTATGGGCTTGATACTTTGATCTTAATCAAAGCACTTAAAACACTAGAAGCGAACAAGAAAGCAGAATTGATTTTATCTGACGATAGTCAAGGTGTTAAGTTTTTTTAAACACATAACTGCACAGAAAGCTACTTAAGAAATGTAAGTATCATGTGTAGCTATTATTGAGCGATATGCTTGTATCAACGAGGTTTTAAACGAGTTGATAAGTTGAATTATGGGCAAAGTTTAATCGTAAAATGGATTAAAAAAGTACATTTATAAATATGTTTATAAGTGATTACCTCTTATAACTTATATTAATAAGACTGTATAATAAATACTATATATGTACAGAAATGAAATATGCAGAAACAGAACAGTATTGAGTATAATTTTTATAGTTGCCGCATTTAATAAATATATGGAATCTTTTATTATGAATTATGTAATACTTTGATTTTATCTATAAGAAGGCTGGAATAAAACGGTGCAAGAAACGAAGACAAACGGATAAAATGCATTGGACATATTTGTGATGGTTAAAATGGACGAAGATTAAAGTTTTTAAAGTACACTAGCGCTCAACCTTTTCGCTTTAAATCTCTATATAAGTATCTTGCTAATAACAGCATTTAGAAATTATATAAATACATATAGATTACCAAATAAAATTAGATTTGCGCCCAGCATGAGTATACGTTAGTACAATTAATTGACTACGCAGTATACAGAAAAAGAAATGATGAACACAGTAAAATTGTGTTTAATCAATATCATGGCAAAATTGTGGTAAGAAGAAAGACGAGCATAACATTATGCTTCCGTTTTCCTTACTCTGGCTAGTTCGATCGATTCTTCCGGGATATTTGCAGCTGCTTCGAGTTCTTTCTTGCTCATATGTTCAACAACATACGCTCCAAGTGCGTCGCATATAACATTTACCGTTGTTCGGAAACGGTCCCTGCAAATGGATTGAACAGTAATTACAAATACTTTATTTGGTAGCGCTCGCAACTGGTGGAAGTCTGCAAAAGCAGCGGTACTTACAACAGCCAGTCTACTGCGATAATAAGCGTTACATCTTCAGCGGGGAGGCCTACAGTGTCCAAGACCATGACCATTGTAACGAGGCCAGCTTGTGGAATACCAGCAGCCCCTATACTTGCCGCAGTAGCTGTTATACTGTATAAAAAGTATCACAATTAGAGACATCACGTTTTTAACACTATTCCTAAATAATTCTATACCTCGACAACTTACCTAACACCGATAACCCTACTGAGAGTCATCGGGACTCTTCTGACTTGAGCTATAAAAATTGCGGCAACAGCCTCGTACAATGCAGTTCCATCCATATTAATGGTGGCACCGATTGGAACGACGAATCTTGTAACTCTAGGATCTACGCCAATATTATCTAAGCACTGTATCGTCACTGGCAAAGTGGCCGTGCTACATTCGTAAACATATAGTTTTCGTAAGCTTTAAGTGTATCGTGATCCTTAATGGATAAGTCATATGCATCGTGTACAATTCACCTCGACGAAGTACCAAATGCAGTGGCCAAGACTTGGCTCATTTTTCCAATAAGTTTAAACGGCAGTTCTCTGGTACAGATGAAAAATATGACGGAAAGGGTTCCGCATCCGTGAATAGTCAGACCCAGCAACACCGTGATGAAATATAAACCCAACTGCCCAACGATAGCGCCGAGATCTTCGATTTCCAAAAGCTTTGAAGTAACAAGGAAAAGTACGCCGATTGGAGAGATCCTATAATGAAGAGGAACGTTAGAACAGAAATCACATGGAGACTCGTTAAATAACGTGGCTTTCAATTGTATACCATATAACCCATTTAGTGATGAGCATTGATGCTTCGGCTAAGGTGTCGAAGAAAGTTAGAAGAGGTTTCCCAAGTTCTCCCATTTTACTGACAGCTATTCCAAAGACAATTCCAAACACGACTAAACCTAACGTATTTGTACCATCGCCATACTGATGAGATATATCCCAGTCCTGTATATTCTTTGC
The DNA here is from genome assembly GCF_050908995.1 of Andrena cerasifolii. Lineage (NCBI taxonomy): Eukaryota > Metazoa > Arthropoda > Insecta > Hymenoptera > Andrenidae > Andrena > Andrena cerasifolii. The sequence continues at coordinate 9,344,995 of NC_135121.1, read as the reverse complement.
TGAAATTACGAAATAGGATTACTTTTACACGATCGTCATTAATGTAGCAATGGTCGACAAGGACTGAAATTCAAACGCTTACCTAATGTTGCATTTTTAGGCTCTACTAATATTGTACGATACTGAAATGGAATAACAATTTAAGTGATCATAGTAAACTACTATGAATGTAAGATTATAGTACGTAGGGATGGGTTTCTCGACGCGTCGAAACCTCGAAATCCGAGAAAGTTTCGAGAATTCGAAACTTTGCGCATTTACATTTTTCGTGATTCGAAAGCCAGACAAGAAAAACCATAAAATCAATGAATAAAGAATCGTTCGCAGCGTGCCCCGAGGATTTGTGTATTGTTATATTTTTCTTGGTGTTTTGAGATTTATGCAAAAATGTTATCAACTTGAGTTCTTAAAGCAGGATATTCCACTTATAAAACAGAATCAGCATTTCAATTTTCGAGAGTTTCGAACCCACCCATAATATTACATATATACGTACTTGAGCAATGCAAGCTTGTACAAGATTCGGAGGGAACACATTTCTGAAAGCCAAACATATAGAATTTCGTGAGAAAGGATGATCAATAATTCATTACAGCAGAGGAACATATATATTTATAAATATACCTGATTAAATCTAACAGTGTATCTACAGTTGTAACATTTCTAGGTGTCTTTGTATCAATTGTTGCAAGTCCACCTTCAGAGTGGAACTCTCCAGGTCTGATAATTAAGACCAATATTATGCCAAGAATCACAGCAGATATCGTCGTCGACGCATAATAATAAATCGACCTTATACCGATTTTTCCTGTAAACAAAATATATATCCACATATATTCTACTGCCATCGCTAACACATATATATTCGCGTTACTTAAGTATTACATTTTATTATGCTAATATTGCTAATTCTATAAAAAAAGGCACAAAGATTCATGGGCGGCTGGCAAAGTCGTCCTTATCGCGACGCAGAAGAGCCGCTTGCTATGTATGTCACGCTGATTCTTGATATTCAAACAAGAACGAACAATCCCGATCGGCAGACACTCGTTCCGAAAGAGATAGAACCCCGCCGACTGCCATTAATCATCGCGGCACCAACGCGTGCAAATCGGTAATTCGAAAATATGCCTAGACGCTGACAACTCGTTATCTGAATAATTCGCGTCGGGAAGTCGAATCATTCCAGAAAATACTGGTAATCTAAGTTCTGTCAAAGCACCGCCGCGTAAACAAGTCTGCACGCCTACGCAATTTGTTCGCCAGAAGTAATCAGGATTCCTGCGATGTTCCCGGCTAAGCAGGCGTATACATATTTATTACTTTACCGGACAAGCTCAGATCTAATCCGCCGATCGCGCTGATAATGCTAGACACGATCAGAGGTAAAATCAGCGCCTTTAGCATTCGGAGGAAAAGGTCTCCTGGGAACTGGATGTACATGATCTCGCGCTTCGTCCATGGCTCGTCTCTGGAGTTCCGTAGAATGAACCCAAGAATAACACCGGCTATGACACCGAGCACCGTCAGCATTGTCAACATATTCTCCGACATGAAATTCTTGAATCTCTTTGGGTGCGCCATGTCGCCGCCGTTTATTTTGTCCTGGAAAGAAAATAGAATTAGGGTCTCTGTGTACATCGCTCTGGCCCTCTCCGATGACGCGAATTCAAATTCTCCTAATGGAGCGTCGAGAATCTTGCGATTCGCAGAAAATCGTTGCGTAAACTTTTCCTCCCGATATGATAACGACCCGTTGCCTCGAGGAAGATTGTGAAATAATAAATTACATATATAGCCTGGGGAGTCGTCACTGTAATAATTTCATTATCTTTTTGTGTCGGCCAGTCGAATCACGCGTCATTCATATACGATTGTGGACGGTATTAAAATATTTACACATGTTGTACATGGAGGGCTATGATAAGATCGGCGTGCGGGTGTCAAGTCCAAAGAAGCGAATCGATTAGTATCGGTCACCATAAAGATTCGTCCGCAATTAGTATACATAAATAACCTGATTAATTACACTAATGAGGATCTCCAGGCGAAAGACGGTGGTGAATGGTGCCCAATTGCAACAATTACGTTGCTCACTTTGCACGAATATTGCGGCATTAAAGTTCGTGTCGATCGCCGAAATGTTCGAAAAGGTTTCTGCGATTTTCGTGACGTGTTCTTGGTCTCGCCAAACGGATTTCGTGTTGGAATGCGTGTAACTACAGAAAATATAGTTATTATCCACATAATTGCAAAAGCAGGCAGGAAAAACAATCTGAATGGTATGTATCTTGCGGGACTCATTGGTCTCGCATTCTAATCGACAATGGCACGGTGCATAATATAAATGTATTATATAACACAATGTAACGATGAAATATTCATAGATGTTAATTGTTTGTTTGGACACCGTCCGTAACAACCGTCGCACGTGTTTCCGTTCATCATCTTGCTCAATTAGCGCGAGAATAGTATATGGTGTTAAATTCAGCGCTGCTTCCTAATTTAAACAACATCCGGCGCAAAAATACTTCAGAAACCGGTACTATGAAAATGGCATTCTGTGGACCGTCGATGTTGGTTAGATAAGGGAAAATAGCCCAGAAGTATTTGCGCGATAAACGCGTTCGATTTATTGGTAATGAATTATCGGAATAAATCGGCGACTTGCGGCGTAGAATAAACATCATGGCAAATATCCTTACCCATGCTATGTGTATCTCGAAGAAACTGGTATTAACCGGTTCGAACTGTCCTGGAAATCTGGCTATCGTTTCTTCCGCCCACAAAATTATACACCGCAGAAAAATTTATCATTGGCCTTGTCCAGGCGCGAAATGGTTTTTAGTAGCGATTCGATTCCGTGAAAGGAAGACAGTATAGGGGGGCGTGCAAATCGATTGCAATCGACGATCTTTATGTTACCATCGTTTTTATTGCGGCGCGATTGCAGGACCTGACTTACAGATGCCTCTCCGCGAGGGCAAATGAAAGTAGAGTTAAATAAGAGGCAGCCAAACACACGTGCCCCTCCTGTCCAGACCGTCGACAGCAAAAGTATTCCGCTTGATTAAGAACGCCCAGAATCTTGAACATTCTTACGGCGTTTCGGTTACTCATTCGATCAAGAACTTACGATTCCTCGTTATGCTAACAAAGCAACGTAATAGACTGCCCTATTGTCACAGATGCAGTTTTCCTTGGAGAGAACCTCGATTCTACGAGAACTTTGAGCAGTTTGAATTTCTCTCTCGTGCCTGCATTTGTTGGCACCCAATCAACGCGAGATACGCAGTCCGTTATACCGTTTCGTTTGTCTATTCTTGCCACCGCCAATAATGAATACACAATAAGAAAACTGGTAATAGGGCCCCGCGGTAAAAGAGCAGAATTATCGACGGGGCAAGAACGGGAAGGCGACGGCAGATGATCTTATTTACCCTCCGATATACATCGTCCCTTATCAACGTCCAGTCAATTAGAACTACGTCGGAAGGATAACCGACGCGGAACAATCACTTTTCCGCGGAACTGTGTATCGAACACACCCTTATCCTCGTACAGTTTAATTCATGCATTCGCGAAAGATGGAATTCGCGCGTGATTGATTACAGAAGAAGTCAGCTTACCTGTTGCTGCGGATGTATTCACGATTGACTGGCGACAGATGAACCTTCCTGTGCAACGATGCGATTCCCTCTCGATCGAGTCACGTCGTACACGCGTGCCGATCGTCGCGATCGGGATGCTGGACACGTCCCGTTTCGGTATAAGCGATCGCGAAAAGTCGTTGTTCCCGCGAACGCGATCGTCGTACTGTCGGCAATGTCGACGTGCTCCGTTCTCGTGGAGTGCCGGCTTGCCCATGAGAACGGAGCCCTTCGTCGCGTGGATACGACACGTGAACACGTGTGCGTCAGAGATCAACCTATCTCCTTCTCTCTCCGTCAGCCTTCCTCGAATATCATTCTGCCTCTCTGTGCCCCCTTTCACCGAACTCTCTCCTCGCGCGTAATTTTTTTTTCCTTTACCTTTACACATGTAGTCGAAGATCCTACATAACAATGTGCGCGTATTTGCCGCGCGCGCACGCGCCACATATACGCGGTTTCGTAAACGAAATTTACGCGTGTAAATTCGTTTACGAAATCCACCCGGCGGCGCTCGGTTAGCACGCATTCGAAACTTGAATGAAATGCTTATACCATATACGGCGGCCACTTCGGCAAACGGCGTATCCGTATATCTTTATATCGTAATCGTTACAAAATAACGGCCGCCTTCATCAAAAAGCTATTGATAAAAGCACGCGCTGTATCGTTCGGTATATCATGGACAGATTGAAATGAACGCGTTATTGTTTGAATTAGATTAGAATTATTTAAATTTTTCTCGATGTACGAACGATATCTATGGACAATGGCTTTGATGGTTAGTGGCTGGATGGTATTCAACATTACTTTTTTCTAATTTTAATAAATTTTGCTGATTACTTATTTCCTTGTTAGAAGCTGCTGGTAACGAAATTATGTAATAAAAGCGAAACGAACTGTGTACGCAACATACGTCAGTCTATAAACGATGATTTAATTAATGTACAATTTGCAAAAATTGGTGTGAGAATTACTTGACCGCTAGGGACAATGTTTGTATAATTGGATTGAGGTCAGTCACGTGGTTGCTTTAATTATTCGGGACCGTCTGCCCCCTCTCTTCTCTCTATGCATATTTGGCTGAATTTGCTTCGGTCAGTTTGTCGCGCGAGAATAAAATGAAGAAACACATGAATGTTCCTGGGATCAACGCGGTTTTGTTACTCTTACGCGGTTTACGCTCGATGTGTCTCCAGTTCCCTCCGCCCTATCTAATCATATAAATCAATTAATTCCTTTTATATAATTTGACAACGTAATCTTAAACAATTACAGTACCGGCGAAGAAGCACGTGGAAGTACTATAAAACGATAAATAAAATAGGCACAAACTATTTTAGTCACAAACATTTATTTAATAATTGACACTACGTACTTATTCATTAAACATAAATCAAAGTCAACTAATACTAAGACATACGAAAGTTTTTTTTTTAGGAATACTGATAAAATAATGTCGCGAAAATTATAATTAGAGAGCAGAGTCTGAATGAAGTCACTCGTAAAACAAATGTAACGCATAATGTAATGCTGATTAATGTAAAAATCTTATGGCAAGGTACACAATAAACGCAAAATTTAACGCTTAACTAACAGTTAATGGGATCTCGAATGAATATCTATATCGTTAATGAACTTAGAACTTAACGTCATACTCCTCCTTAACGTATCATTCTTGTTAAACATAAGGAATGATTACTCTAAGTGTAGCATTAAAGTATACCTTAATAATAAATAAAGATCAGCACGTTTGTGCAAGGCACTGTAATCACAAAGTCACGAGGATTTTTCTTACTCAAGAAGTTCACGACGGAGTGGCCGGTTCCGCTCCCGAACTCTGATTTTCAGAAAACAACTAGAATATTTCAATGTCTCTATTACACTGAATGAAATACCAAGTTGTTATGGCAATTCCAGAATTACGAACTATGTAAATGGCAGCTAAGAACTAAGATGCTCTATAGACATATATACAGAATACTTTGCTTCTATGAATAACTCATTAACGAATGTTGCAGCGAAGAATTTGGAAGCGAACAGTTCTCGTATCTTCTAGGCTTGGTGGATTTTGAAACGCGCCCGGTATATAATTGTTTCTGGTATCGATTGGATTTTGAAGCCGACAAGATGGTTTGCTACGATGGTCAACGTTTTCAATGAAATATTAACAATGATCTGAAGCATATTATTACAGAGATGTTAAAGATATTGATTCTCCGGTGGCGGAGTTGTTATTTTCCGCTTGAACAGCAGAATGTGAGGTTCTGAAACATACGATTAGTTTTAATTTAAAATATCCCTTTGAATTAAACTTTGAAAGATGGTTTTAATTATAGCACACTCTTCGAGAAACACGTTTCAACTAGACGAATGGAACACGAGAGCAGAATTTGAATAACTTCGAAGGAGTTACAGAAGTTGGCATACCTGGCTTGTGAATCATGTAATGTACCCATCCTTGACTTTGTTGGATGCCAATGGCCCTCCATTCTTGTTCAGAGAGTAGATGAGTACTCGGGACTAACTTCACCATTTCCTTTGGCAGTACCACGTGTCTGGTACAACAGAATACATGTTTAGACTGTCAACAACCGAATACCCATTTCAAACTTTTTGTACCATCATCCAAAATGAGGACTTTCATGTTTGAATTTGAAACTATGTAATAACATTTATGTGGAGGATTTAAGGGGATATATTTCGAAACTTAAATAGAGCCATAGAATTATGTCTGTATTTAGCATTATTCAGCACTATCTCCCATTTATTCTTTATTGCATGGTTAGTGTTAGGATGCTGCAAACCACGTACTCTCGATATAATCTCTCGATCGTAATGTGCAACAGGATTAACAGGAAACTTCATGTTTGAATTACTTTCAGATTAGCGTATCACAGAAAGAGATCGATTGTATCATGCCAGTTAGGATTGAATAGGTTAGCAAAGAACACAAAAGAGTGTGTTAGACGGCCATTTAAATGGTATGTTACGCCCATTGAGCTCTAAATATACCATGTCTATATATATTTAGAGCTCAATGGTTACGTCTGTGACCAAAAATTAAACAAAGAAGTTACAAATGAAACGTGTGAAATACGTTGGAATTAATTTCTCGTTAGCGGAAGATTGCTTGCTAGGACCATTGGCGAAATATCCAGATGAGCATCTGTTTGAAAAGTGATGCATACACATCTATGGGAACGGTACAAAATGGCACAACACGAAAATCGAAATCTAAATGGAACATTCGACGTCGCCGTTAATTTCTACCAACCTGTATTCGTATTTGTCGTCGTAGTACTTGCCGGAGTAGTAGATTTTGTGCGCCATCGTCGTTCACTAAACTTAATTAATCAAAAACTTGAGAAACCAATCGTATATATTCGGTAAACGCGACAAAAATCGCCCATGAACTTTCGAAAACCTTCCTCCTCCAACGCATGCTCTCCAATTTGAAAGTTTAACGGATGTAGCGTCAGGAGGAGTGGAGGGAAAGTACTCGCTAGTCGTTAACGGTCAGTTTAAAATGATTCCCACGCAAAACAGAAGCGGGGGAAAATGTAACTTTCATAAATTTATTATTCCCTTCCGAGGATATTTAAATATTCCATGTCCATTCTGTCGAATTATTTTATTAAACATAAACGGAAATTGGCACGTAGTAAACCGGAATCAGCTGTCGAAAACTCAACAATGGCGGACGTTTGGACGTTATTGCGTCGAGCATTCCCTTTGTGAGGTTAAATGTCATAACAGTAAAGTTAGTATATTATAAAATACATTGTCCGAGGAAGTAGTTACAATAATAATGGAGAAGTACTCTCACAGAAGAGATAAGTATTCTCATAAACACTCTAGTTCTAATGAAAAGTACAAGAAATCCAGGCACAGAGATTCCTCTGAATCCCGCGATGCTCGTAAAAAGCCTTCAAAACACAAGAGCAAAAAGAGGTGAGTGATCGCAAATATCTCTGGGATTGCGATTTAATTATTCGTTATCACAGAAACACTTGCTTCGTTTTAGATCACCCTCGTCCTCCTCGTCGTCATCGGTGACTTCGAATTCAAGCAAATCTAGTAGCTCGTCCGATTCTTCATCGGATTCTACAAAACTGTTAGAGAAACTGCAGAAGCAACGTCAGAAGCAAATCGAGGAAAGAAAACGTCAGAAGGAATTAATGAAAGCTACAGAGACACCGGAAGAAAAGAGGCTGCGCCGTTTAAAGAAGAAGGAAGCTAAAGAACGCAAGCGTAAAGAAAGAATGGGATGGGATAACGATTACTTGCATTACACGAATACGGATAATCCGTTTGGCGATGGGAATTTGTTGTCCACGTTCGTGTGGTCTAAGAAACTTGAGAAAGAAGGTCTGCTCGGCGTTAGTAGAGAAGAATTAGAAGTTAGAAATAGGCATAAACAGGAGGAGAATAAACGGGAGCTGGAGAAAGTTAAGAAAAGGAGGCAGGAAAGGGAATTAGAAAGGCAGCAGAGGGAAGAGGAAATGACGATGTTACAAAGAGGAAAAGAAGCTGCCCAATTGGAACAGTGGGCAAGACAGGAGGATCAGTTTCACTTGGAACAAGCAAGGTTGAGATCTCGGATCAGGATACAAGATGGTCGCGCAAAACCGATCGATCTGCTCGCAAAATATATTAGCGCGGAGGAAGAAGTCGATGCTGTAGAAATGCACGAGCCGTATACATATTTACGTGGACTGCACGTAAAGGATTTAGAAGATCTTATCGAGGATATCAAAGTGTACAAAGAATTGGAGCGTGGCAAAAATTTGGATTACTGGAATGATATTACTGTAATCGTTGAAGATGAATTACACAAGTTGAGGAAGTTAGAAAGATCGGAGTACGAAGTTGGTAAGTAATTAATGATCGCAAATGTATAAAAAGCACGATGCGGTTATTTTTTGCAGGATGCTAATGGATGTATTATTTTAGCTGTGGGTCGGAGAGAAGGAATACACGAATCAGTAGCTAAAGATGTAACTGCCATTTTCAAAGGAAAGACAGCGGCGCAACTGGAAGCATTGCAGTTACAAATTGAAGCAAAAATTACAGGAAAACCTGAAGGTGTTGACATAGGCTATTGGGAAAGCCTTCTATCTCAATTAAAGGGTAAACTTTAGAGACTATCCATGCGCGCATTGCTACTATACACATTTACATCAACCGTTCATTCTCCTCAGCGCACATGGCGAGAGCTCGGCTAAGAGATCGACACCAAGAAAACTTGCGCAAGAAGCTGGAAGTCTTGATCGCTGAACAGGGTGTAGCAAGAACGGAAAATGAAGCTGAGAGCTCACAAGCGCAAGCTGAGGCTGCCGATGAACAGTCGGAAAAACCAGACGAACCATCTAGCAATGCGGTTGTGGAAAAAAGCGAAGAGAGTCAGTCAGAGTACGTTTCCATTTCGATACATGCTTACATTTACCATCAAAGGATAACGAACATGTTTAAGTACATCTGTTTTATGCATTTGCAGTGATGATCAAGAAGTGACCAATGCGGCCGACGACCTTTTGTCAGAGTCTTTCTGTGAATACGAATCGGGAGGGTATTCTCCAAAGTATATACCTTACTCGCAACTTGAGCCAGGAACGATAGTTACATTGGAGGAGGATGACAATCAACGGTTAGAATATGCGAGAAACCAAGTGCTCAGTACTGGGCGAAAGATTCAGAACGTAATGACCGCAGAGGAACAAGCGATGCACAGAGAAGCCCGTAAAAATATGGGTTCCGACGAGGCACAATTTAGTGTCGAATCGTCCTTAGAAGCGCAGATCTATTTATGGTCTGATAAGTACAGACCGCGAAAGCCGAGATACTTCAATCGGGTGCATACTGGTTTTGAATGGAATAAATACAATCAAACGCATTACGACATGGATAATCCACCGCCAAAGATTGTTCAAGGGTACAAGTTTAACATATTTTATCCTGATCTCATAGACAAAAACACAACCCCGGAGTATTTTTTGGTAAGACGCAGCTTTTAACGACTTTTGTGTTATACGCAACGATCGTTAAGAAATTGATTGCTAACGAACATTTTGTAATTACCAGACACCCTGTGCCGACAACAAAGACTTCGCTATCCTTCGATTTCACGCTGGACCACCTTACGAAGACATTGCATTTAAAATCGTCAACAGGGAATGGGAATACTCGTATAAACGTGGATTTAGATGCCAATTCCATAACAACATTTTTCAGCTGTGGTTTCATTTCAAACGCTACCGTTATCGCCGATAGTGTTCTGCTATTATGTACACCATACATACATTTCTGTAAATATTCTTATAAATGTGCGGATTATTTAATTTTTATAGTAACTGTTTCATCGGAACAGCGATATTTTAAATGACGTATATGAATAAAATTGCGCAAACGCATAAAACTGTTTCGCCGTCTAAAACATACCCACAGGTTTCGGAGTAAGTATCGCGCGATATTTTCGAATTGAAACCGTTTTGCAACAAGGAAGTACTTCCGACGTGTTACTCTACCGCCTGCATAATTCAGTAAGGGATTCGATAAGGTCAGAATGCAGCGAATATAAAATCGAAGACCAGGAGCGCGGTAGGTAAATATGTCAGTGCAATGGATAAAGTGTAAATCAATGAAAGTAATAATATTCGAAGTGATTGCCGAAAAATCTCGTCATGGCAGTATTGTTTCGGGTGCAATTTATTTATTATCGAAGTACTCGGATACGTCCGAGTACCCCGTGGTAGTAGTCCGTGGCACGGTGCCCCCACCCATTCAAAATAATGTAATGCCTTCTTACATGCTTACGCGCGATGACGGGAACGAACACAAACCAGCCGCCGATATGGTTGTTTAATAGTAGTCGCTGGATCGATTCCCCTGGCCACCTGTATTCTTCGCACAGTCAACCACAATGGGAAAGGTAAAAGCTATATGTAGCCAATGGCAAGGTAAACCGAGGCTCAGTGCACCGGGTGTTTCGCTGACAAAGGGCTACGCGTTTAAAACCGCATTTCTTCTTCAAACTCGCGCACAATTCAAATCGATACGACGTAGTTTCTCGATCGAAATGATCGAGACACGCGTTCTTTCGCGTGAGCCAGTATTTTTATCCATTGTTAGAAGATATAAATAGATCTCACCTGCACCTTACCTAGTGTTTGCGGAAGGAAAGCGCGTATGTGTGTAAATCTCTCGTTCGAGAGATTCGCGATTTTGCATGCGTGGTGTCATCGTCCCTAATAATAATTAGCGTATCGCGTATTTATTGGTTATGATCCAGTCGATCATTTAGAAACGGTGAAAATGTATCCGTGACGTGGTGGTTGTTGCAAATATTGTGCGTTAATTTACATCTTTCAAATATCATCGAGTGAAACCAGTAAATGTCGAAAGAAATTACGGAACGAATGAAGTGCATACGAACGTTCTGAAGGGAGCCAAATTCAGCGAGCTGTCAATGGGAATTGGTACGACTCGGAAGTGCTCGGAAGCTAATAAACGGAAATCTATTCATCGCGATAACCATAAATTTTGCCGAATCGACGATTCCCACTAACAATCGATCGAAGGGACGATGAAATTTGAGCGTGTCTAATTACAGTCGGCCGTTTGATGTTTCGTTTCGGCAGACGATAAATCCTATCCGTGCGAAAAGCCACATATTATGAAACCATCGAAACGCGAGTATTCCAAAGTAAACAGTTTGTGTCGTTTATCCTGTTGGATTCCGCAAGTTCCAAGTGGCAAACTGTTGCAATCACGGGATCCGCAGCGGAAGTCATGAAATGGAAAAAGAGGCCTACAGAGTTCCTGTCCGAGAAGACGTTTCTGGTGATCAAGGATGATGCGGGTATGTTGACAAGTAAGTAAACAACACCCGCGCAGTACTCTTTCATAGCGACGAGCAAAATCGTCACAACAGAAGTTATCCATTTTAACATCATATACTTCCTTCGTTACAACGAAAGCTTTGGTTCTCGTACCGGCCAATTAAAATTCGACCTGCGCACCCGTTCCGCGCCTCTGTTCAAAGTGACGAATATTCAAAATCAAACGTATCGTTGTCCCCGCGAGCTTAACTAGTTAAAATTGAATTAGAAGAGGGGAAGCAGCGGGTAAAATCGAAGACGCCGGACATGGGCACCTGGCCGCCGAAGATGAAACGCGATGTAACCATCTACGAGGACCTAGAGCGACCGAAGACCGCGAATCTGGAAAAGCCGAGCATCCTGGACCCGGAGCTGGTCGACAAGCTAGACATGTCCCTGCTGAGCAAGGAGCTCCTCAGCGACTCCATGACGCGGTTCCGTCACTCGAAAACAATTAGCGGGGGAGCGTCGTCGTTCCCGTCGTCGTCAAGGTACCGGCGAGACGTCATCGCGGCCGAACGACGACAACAACAACAGAGCCCCGGAGCGACGAACGGCGGGGCGACGTGGAGCAACGGTTCCACCACGGTACGCCACAAGCGACGGAGCTTCGAGCAGCTCCTGGACACGAGGCTCGGCCACATCGACGTCACCGCGGAATCGCCTAGGATGCAGAAGCAGGCGCGCATCGCGGGCCAGGATGCCCCGGCGACGAAGAAGGGCCCCGACGGTAGGAGGCTGGACGACAATAACAATAGGTTCGTGGCTATTTTCATTTTCGGATTTATGAGCTTGCGAATTCGGATAAAACGTAACACGGCAATCAATTAGAAACGGAGCGACGGGTAACAAGGTTCCCTCCCTGGCCACGCTGAGGAAGAAGACCTCGCGACCGACCATACAAAGCGACCTGGAGGTATTCACAGCATCGTCGGCGAAGAGTGCCCCGGAGCCCTGTAAAAGTTGCGGGAAGCCGGATCAGCCGGAACGGTTTCACAGTCACCCGAAGGGTAGCCAGAGGGCGAAAGAGAACCCCGCGAATTCGAAGTCGAAGACAACGGTGCCGAAGTCTATTCAGAAGCCCGTCGCTTTAAATTTCCGCAGCGACAGGAGCAAGAACAGGTCCGAGGAGATGGTCGTTCAGGAGGGGAAGGCTAAGTCGAGTGGCTCTCAAGAGAGGCTTAGTCCGTCGCGCAGACCATCCTCGGCGCCTACCAAGAAAGGGCCAAGGACGATCACTTGTTACATATGCGGGCGGGAATTTGGCACCGCCAGCTTTCCCATTCACGAGCCCAGATGCATGCAAGTAAGTTCTTCGCCAACGATGCGCCGATTCTGCTAGCGTTTCGCACGATCATCTTGGATGACCTTGGGCGACCTTGACCGACAGACGACAAGTAAAGGGATACGGGGGTGGCTCTCGGTTATAATTTTAACAATATTTCCGCGAGCCTCGTTGCACGCCACTGGGCAGAATAATTGACGTCAGATAGCTTCCCATTGAACTTGAACTGTATTATTCATACGTCGGATGGTATTGGACGTGATGCATTAATATTATTGAATGTCTCTGCCTGGAGGCACGTAATACGTCAAGGCCCTTCGTAAAATCGATACGTATATATGTACGCGCGGCGTAATTTGCTGGATCTGTTATCAGGAACATTTATATACTATACCACGTGAACTGACACCCCGTGGCTGTCTCACCTATAGGTGAGCTTATACGAGCTGCGATCAGTGCTATGCACTTCGCGCGTGAGTCGCGGTTTCTACGTGTATGAGTGGTTCGATTGCATCCGTACGCGACCTCGACTTTCCATATTTCCACTTATGCGCCACTCGCGAGCGAGCAGTAATTGTGCCTCGCGTACATGTATGTGTTTCAATAACGTTCGTTGAGCCGTTCTACTATGGCTCGCTGTGCAAGTTCATTTTCAGTATCAAGTTTATGCAATTCCATCCCGCGTTCTCTTATCTCTTCCTTCTTCCATTCAAATTTTCCAAGGGCCACTGTTAGCTTCGCGCTTACTTCTGTGTCTTCGAGATCCCCATTGGCAATGCACGAAGCGTACCTGTTAGACTTTAACGGACTGTTGTCGTCGTAGAAATGGGAACGAGAGAATAATTCTTTACCCGTGAACCAAAGACGCCCGACACCTCAACGGCCCGACGTTACGATCGATCATTCGGAATGGAATACAGCTGCATGGGAAGAAAGCCAGGTATTTCATTTAAACGTCTCTTCAGGCATGCAAATTGCGCCTATAGCCCTTGATAGCCGAGGGCAGCTTTCTTCTTATCTTTGAGGAATACTGCGCTCGCTACGAACAATCGCATTATCGTATTTATCGATGTGGACGAACGTATTCCAATTAGCGCGGAGTGAGTCATTCTGGCAAGTTCAACAGAGCAGACGAGGATCTCTATTAGGCGGTGATGTAATGCAATTAAGTCACTGGCGGATTCCATTTTCAACAGTGCAGACTGGAGTCTAATATGTGCATTTGGCATTCGTAACATCGAGTGTAATTAATTGCCTACTGGCAATAAATTGAAGATTCAAAATTCTCTCCGTGGGATTGCATTTGATAGGTGCAAGCCTGTCGAATCGATTAGTAGATATCGTATGAGGTTGCGAGCCCTTCCACGCGTAATGGTAACGTGACTCGTCGAAGCTCACCCTTCCACGCGTCGTATGCAAACGAAGGAATTGCAAATAGGAATAACAAGCAGGAGCCGTTTATTAGGTCTCTGGTTCCACATGGAGAACACGTCACGCACTATAATCCACTAGCCCTCTCGTGTTCAAGGTGCTGCCCTACATTTATCGCACGGCCTTTGCTTTCCGAGAGTGGTGGCATGCTTGATCTAAAAAAACTCGGAACCGCATTGCGACTCATTAAGTTCGAGATTAAACTTTCTTTTTCCCGCGGATTCTTTCCATAGACTCGTCACCCACGACCGGTGAACTGAGGTCAAAGTGGCCGACTCTGCTCAAGCTTCAAATCCTCAGCAGTCATATATCTAATTAAAATAAATACAGTTCACCTCGGTAATCGAGGATCAACTCATAATCCAGGTACAGGGGAATCTAACGTTTCTAAATCTCACATTTTTCAGGCGCAATTGGTCCCGTGTTTCAAATGCGGAAGGACGTTTCTACCGGAGCGCCTGCCGATACATCAGAAGAGTTGCAAAGCTTCGCCAAAGGTGATAGTGCTTCGTGAGATCTATAGCTTCAAATACAGTAGCCTGCCGATTTAGTCTAGTAAATCATTTCTACCGCATTCGTTTGATCGACAGTGCCGTCAATTGATATCTAAGCAAGTAGCGCTATTCTGTGCTCTTCTCGTAGAGTAATACGTATTCCTTTTGTCCACAATCGATAGAGTCCTGACTCACAATCAGAGAAGTCAGAAAATCCTCTTTCGGAGAAATCATTGAGCACATCGCGAGTGGGGCCGCCTACGGTCCCTTGCCAGAGTTGCGGCAGAAACTTTGGCACGAAGAGTATCAAGATACACGAGCCTCAATGCATCAAGCGGTCCCAAATCGAGAATGACAAGGAACCGGCTCATGAGCGAAGAAAGACGTTGAACAGCCAACAAAAATTAGAAACATCGAGCGCGCAAGATCTTTTGACCAGCCCAACGGGGGTGAGTGGTGTTGGAAGGCACGCTTATATCATCCACTTTACATAAATCGTTATCTTTGGTCTATACTTTTGAGAAATACTCGCTGTGTACAAGCTATTAATATTCGTGTATCTAAATATTCTAAATTGTTCGCGCGAGGTCGTTGACGATCGCACTATTGTACGCGTCGGAGGGCGATATAAATTTTGTGCAGAAGAAAAATCAACGTGAATCGTTATGTGCAATAAACATCTGTCGTTCATGCTTGAGTGTTGTCAATGGGAGGGTGCAGGATCAGTGATTCGGAGGCAATTGGTTTTAGGAGACTCAGCAGAAGAGGACGGTCACGTGCTACATATGCGGTAGAGACTTCGGATCTACAAGTGTAGCTATTCACGAGCCACAGTGTTTGAAAAAGTGGCACGCGGAGAACGACAAATTGCCACCGAGTCAGAGGAGGAACGAACCGCAGAAACCTGAAGTGATCTATACTCGTAAGTCGATATCTTTAAAAAGAAAGAAAGAATGAAACAAGCCCGACCGGAGGAGCGCCTTTGTGTGGTAATATACGCGTGATATCAAGCATCGGACAATTCCAGCGAAGCGGCTTAATTGATGTCAGGAGTTGAACAACCTCGTTGATCGATTTACTCGAATACTTTCATTCGGCATACTTCTGCTTTAAAAGCGCGAGTAAGAATGTTCTGTTCTTCCTTTACATTTATAATCCATGCTGATCCTGTTGATCTTCTATCGCCGGGGTAGCCAGAATGGGATCGTTGTGCAAGGAAATTAAGTATCAGTCGCGTGTCCTCGCGGTCAAACGATGAACTTAAGGTCAGCGTAATTATATCGATCGGAGGGCATCATTGCAGACAGGAAGCGACATATGTATAGCCGAGCCGTATCAAATACTTGAGATAATCTTTATCGATCTAGACAAAGTGACATTGTGATCGGCGATTGATAATTGTTCAATGAGTTGTGCGAAACCACTTGTTCTCATGCAAATTTGTGAACAGGTGACCCAGAAACAGGAAGCGCGGCTCAAGTCGACACGACGGCGATGGCCGAGGCCAGCTGGAAGTCGCATTTGAGGCAACTGATCCCGTGCAAGCATTGCGGAAGGACTTTTAATCCTGATCGCGTAAACATCCACGAACGGAGCTGCAAGGGGAACCATTGAAATTCCATTTATTCAATACAATTAGTGGATCGCGCCCGATGACGATGAAGGGAATAGCGTGATCTTTATATCTTTCTATCCTATAGATACAAATGCAAGTGCACATGTATACATATATATCAGATTAATATTTGTCCTTTTTATTTTCAAGAATCTATGTAATCTGATAGCAGCAAGATATCTTAACACGATATGTACATAGTATACGGTTGTACTGTACATTGCACTCCAGGGTATCTCTAAGAATAAGTGTTTTACGAGGAAACGCACAATCGTTACTATTTGCATAGTCTCTGCGTAATTAATGTCTTTTGTACACGCGCCCTATGTATAGTAGATATAGAGTCGTGAATGTCGAATAACATAGTATTTTGTATGAATACGTATCATCGAATGGAGAACAAGAACGTAAAGTTCAGCGATAAATATATCTATATCTAACCAGTGTCCTTTTCGTAACCTTTTAACTTTATCTCAGCCGTACCCACCCTCTTCGCCTCCCTTCCTCCTTGCAAGTCGAAACCGATAGTTTCCATGTTAAGTGAGATCATCCACGAGAGTGAAACTATGGTTTACGATAAAAAGTAAGAGCAAAAGAAGGGGAGGTATAAATTCTTTTGCTTATTATCTTTGGAGGTCATTGAGTCTAGCAGATAAGGTAGAGGATCGGAAAAGAGGAGTGCGTTTCGTCCCGGGTCTGTGGAGTTCCGTGGAGAGGTGAGCGTGGCCCGCTGCTTGTAGTGATCCTCTATGTAGGGAGTGATCGGTATAACCGCAGCCATTTTGGAGCAAAACCGGAAATAACATAACCTAAACGTGTATATATCTCTTTCAATCCGTATTTCTCTCTCTTTCTATCCGTATTTCTCTCTCTTTGTGTCAGTATTTCTGTCTCTTTCTATCAGTATTTTTGTCTCTTTCTTTTTTACAGTTTCTTGCTCTCTCTACTTCCGGTTTAAACCCCGATTGCGTCGACCAATAGAAAACGCGGAACACATTTTCCGATCACTACCTAGAGGATCACTAGCTGCTTGTGCCGTAGAGAGGCGAGGCGTGGCTGCTGCTCAGAGCCTGTTGAGAGAGAGAGAGAGGCCGAACGTCATGTTGCTCGGAGTTCGTAGAGAGAGATGTTGCCGTGTTCACATCACGTCGGGATCACCACTTATTCGGATCTGTAACATCCGCGGTTCGCGTCAGCGCGAGAAGGGAAATTGTCCGAATGCTTTAAAATAAAGAGGATTGAGAAAACAATTTCAACGTGTATTTTTCTCCCACACCAAATGTAACACACAGTAGGTATAATGAGAGGTACAGAAGGACATCGGGAACGATTCAAGACCGCGTAGGTCGCGTGACACAAGTCGCGGTAATCGGACGATTTACAAAAGACGCTCGCGCTTTCGAGCCGAAGCATAATGCCCACGGTTGGAGATGCTGCGAGCGTGAAGGCGCTTGTCCGTGAGGTACAGGCAGAGCGCTCTGGCAGCGCGGTGGCGAGACCGCCACATATCTCAATTTGAACGGTACAGATGGCAGCACCACATGCAACAGTTGCCACAATACGGCACCACTACAGATTAACGGGATTGCATTTAAAAGTCACAAACGAGATCACTTGCAGCCTGCGCGCGCAGGTTTAGCCACGTGGTAGGGATCAGGAAATTCCAATTGGTCCTGTGCACGACACGGAATACGCGTGACAGTGGGCGCCCTCTATCGTGCACTAAACGTTCGTCCCTTTCACGAAACTCGTGTTCTTTCCCAGGGAGTCCGCCATTGTTGGTGCACGTATATTTTGGACCAGGGCAACGGAAATCGGACAACATCCAAGATGGTACGTATAATCGTCGCGAATTATCGTAAGCCTGCAAATCTGTACTGTGCGTGGAGAGCAGGGGTGCGAATATTTTTCAAGACCGAGTGTCACCTGGTTTCGGGTAGTATTCCAAACTAGCCGATTACTTGAGATTGCGCAACTATTTTCGAGGACGAATTTCGGGGCTCGCGATGGATATACCGGGGCAAAGATCTCCTATAGCTCTGCAAATATTGCGGCAGAACATTCCTGCATATTTTATGTGGCGAAGGACCACAGTTATCGGCGTTCGAAGTTCAAATATGTTTCGTCCGTTGTTCGGAAGACAACGTGTCATGGAGCTTTTCTTGATACAAGTCAGCATGCTTTTGGGAGCATCGGGAGCCTGAGAGACGCTCTTAACGGTCTCCTTTGAATTCGGAAATCTCGCGAAAATCATCCGCAAATATTAGTGTACGAAAAAATGCATCGAATACGATGTGCGTACATAACGAAGGTGCCCCAACGCTATACGCTCGGAAATCACTTTATCACGAAACACACGGACGCTGTGCAGAAAAAAATGTCTACATGGAAGGATGCTATTTCCTTTTCTTGCGTATTATAA
The DNA here is from genome assembly GCF_050908995.1 of Andrena cerasifolii. Classification (NCBI taxonomy): domain Eukaryota; kingdom Metazoa; phylum Arthropoda; class Insecta; order Hymenoptera; family Andrenidae; genus Andrena; species Andrena cerasifolii. Next base: position 9,326,218 of record NC_135121.1, on the reverse strand, counting down.
TCTGTAACTGTGATATTTATCAAGATTTCTAAAGTTTTAATTCCAATATGGTCAGTACTAAGATCACCAGGCTATTTTTCCATGAAAATAATGAATTATCTTTTGAATTCCATATTTCAGGATAATATTGAGTGTAAGAGAATGCGAAGTAATCAGTTTGTTGGATAGGAGAGATTTCAGTTCATTTCATTTTTGCATTTCATTGCATCACATTGTTCAAAATGCTCTTTGCTCCAGGTGAACTTCACGGTGGACGAGATACGTACCATGATGGACAAAAAGAAAAACATCAGAAATATGTCTGTCATCGCACACGTCGATCATGGAAAGTCAACTTTGACTGACTCCCTTGTGTCCAAGGCCGGTATTATTGCCGGTGCCAAAGCTGGCGAGACCCGATTTACCGACACACGTAAGGATGAGCAGGAACGTTGCATTACGATTAAATCCACGTAAGTCTACTGTAATTTCACAATGTCTTGTTCGCTTTTGTCGATTATCGTTTCGTGCGACTTTTTGCAATTAATATTTCATATCGCTTTATAGGGCTATTTCTATGTTCTTCGCCCTCGACGAGAAAGATTTAGTTTTTATCACAAATCCTGACCAACGCGACAAAGAGGAGAAGGGTTTCTTAATCAATCTGATCGACTCTCCTGGCCACGTAGATTTCTCTAGTGAAGTAACAGCTGCCCTCCGTGTAACTGACGGAGCTCTCGTAGTCGTTGATTGTGTATCTGGTAAGCATCTGACAAATGTACTCTTTCCGACCTTAATATATTAAAATCGTAGAGTTTGGTTCGCACTCGACTCCCTTCCAGCACAAAAAGTGTTACTCTGCAGTGTATCAGCTGGTTTAACTGGCCGATACACATGGACAGTGCTGATGGTGCATTAATGGAAGGATATTAAACAAAAGCAACTGTGTTTAAACGCTGTTAGTGGACCTCTATCCCTATGTCCGTTACTAACATGCTACGACACAATTCCTACAATTTTACAATTCATTCTCCATTATTATTAACACATTCTTTCAAATTCTCACCAATTCCTTCACTTTAATTAGGTGTGTGCGTACAGACAGAAACTGTACTTCGTCAAGCTATTGCCGAACGTATCAAGCCTGTACTGTTCATGAACAAAATGGACAGAGCTTTGTTGGAACTTCAGCTCGATAGCGAAGATCTCTATCAAACTTTCCAGCGTATTGTTGAAAACGTTAACGTTATTATTGCAACATACTCTGACGATGACGGTCCCATGGGCGAAGTCAGAGTAAGCGAATAGCTTTCCCCTTGTTTGTACCATCGCTTCGCTTCGATACTGATTCCGTGCTTCTCATAAATAGGTAGATCCCAGCAAAGGATCAGTCGGTTTCGGATCTGGTCTTCATGGTTGGGCGTTCACGCTAAAACAATTCTCTGAAATGTACGCAGAGAAATTCAAAATTGACGTGGTGAAACTCATGAACAGACTGTGGGGAGAGTCGTTCTTCAATCCCAAAACCAAAAAGTGGAGCAAGCAGAAGGAGACGGATAACAAACGATCCTTCTGCATGTACGTCTTAGATCCAATTTATAAGGTACATTTACAATTTACATTTACAATTATTTGTTGGATTTCCTTTCGACGGTACTAATACAGAATTAATTCGTAGGTGTTCGATTGTATCATGAACTACAAGAAAGATGAAGCAGACAACTTGCTGCAAAAATTAGGAATTGTTTTGAAACCAGAAGATAAAGATAAGGATGGCAAGGCACTCCTTAAGGTAAGATCATTTAGTTAAACAACCAATTGAATACCATTGTGCTGGCATGATTTTAAAATGTTCATGATGATTGTTCTAAAAATTTTCTGACACCTCTTCTGAATATTATTGAGTGAAAGTCCGAACGTGATCTGACGATACGCCGATCTTAAATATATAATTAATTGCTAGTGCATGCTTGTACATTCCTATTCTTTCACGCTTCAGGTTGTCATGAGAACATGGTTACCAGCTGGAGAAGCTCTACTTCAGATGATTGCTATCCACTTACCGTCTCCGGTAACTGCTCAGAAATATCGTATGGAAATGTTGTACGAAGGTCCACTCGATGATGAGGCTGCTATTGGTATTAAGGTACTTGTAGCATTATTATTTCAGAATATTATTAATCGAATCTTATCAAACATGATGATATTATACACAGACCTGTACTGAGATAAATGATAGATATTACTATATTTTTAACTGATTAAAGTGTAGCATGTACTTGAGATACATACACAGTAGCTGATACGTTGGTGCTAAATAATGTTTTATTCCGTAGAACTGTGATCCAAATGGGCCTCTCATGATGTACGTTTCGAAAATGGTACCGACTTCTGACAAAGGTCGCTTCTACGCTTTCGGTCGTGTATTCTCCGGAAAAGTCTGCACTGGCATGAAAGCTCGTATCATGGGACCCAACTTCCAACCAGGCAAAAAGGAAGACCTGTACGAGAAAGCTATTCAGCGTACAATCTTGATGATGGGTCGTTACGTTGAGGCGATTGAAGATGTGCCTTCTGGTTAGTAAAACTCCCACTCGACATCTGTTCATTTACGAATTTCAAATTCGCGCTATTTCAAACTCCAATGATGAATGTTCTCACAGACCTGTACCGATATTTCCTGAGTGACAATAGAACGGCCAACTGACGTTATAAATAAATGATAATAATGTTATTCGTAGTTCGTACACATGCGACTATAGATTATTTCTTTACCTAATATAGGTAATATTTGCGGTCTTGTCGGTGTCGATCAGTTCTTAGTAAAGACTGGAACTATTACAACGTACAAGGACGCACACAACATGAAAGTTATGAAGTTCTCAGTCTCGCCTGTGGTGCGTGTCGCTGTTGAACCCAAGAATCCAGCTGATTTGCCCAAATTGGTGGAAGGTACGTTCACAGATACATTCAATTAACTATAACTCATCGAAATTTATTAAATAATTAATGATGAAACTACATTTAGAGCATTGGGTTATGATAAACCGTGATTATTTGTTGACACCTGAAGATGATTATTACTTAACTTGAACTTAAATAATAGAAACGTTATTCTACAACGAATTGTTCGTGTTCAGGTCTGAAACGTTTGGCGAAATCTGATCCTATGGTGCAGTGTATCATCGAAGAATCCGGAGAGCATATTATCGCTGGTGCTGGAGAACTTCATCTTGAAATCTGCTTGAAGGATTTGGAAGAAGACCATGCTTGCATACCCATTAAGAAATCGGACCCCGTTGTTTCTTACAGAGAAACCATTTCAGAACAATCGAATCAAATGTGTCTTTCAAAATCACCCAACAAGCACAACCGTCTGTTCATGATGGCGTGTCCTATGCCCGATGGTCTTGCTGAAGATATCGACAGCGTGCGTTTCATGTTTCATACGCTGAGAAAGATACGAAGTAACTTGCCGCTTCTTTTACTTATTATTTATTAATTTCACAGGGTGACGTTAACCCCAGGGATGACTTCAAAGTGCGCGCTCGTTATTTGAACGAGAAATACGACTACGATGTAACCGAAGCTAGGAAGATCTGGTGCTTTGGACCCGACGGAACTGGACCTAACATCTTGGTAGATTGTTCTAAAGGAGTACAGTATCTTAATGAAATTAAGGATTCTGTAGTAGCTGGATTCCAATGGGCGACGAAAGAGGTAAAGTATATTTCGAGAGTATCCGCGGAAAATTCTGTTAGCTTGATCTATGATAGGTAACAATTATTTCAGGGTGTCCTTTCAGAAGAAAACTTGAGAGGTGTACGTTTCAACATTCACGATGTAACGTTACATGCTGACGCTATTCACAGAGGCGGTGGACAGATCATCCCTACCACAAGACGTTGTCTTTATGCTTGTCTCCTTACTGCCTCTCCTCGACTTATGGAACCAGTCTACTTGTGTGAAATTCAGGTAAGCCCAAGTTCCGTTATTCGCTACAGGATTTCTCCCGTATTCATTCTCCGTACACCGCTTGAATGGAACGATCTCCTCTTCACAGTGCCCGGAAATAGCCGTCGGTGGTATCTACGGAGTGCTTAATCGCAGAAGAGGTCACGTATTCGAAGAGCAACAAGTTGCTGGCACACCCATGTTCGTAGTTAAAGCATATCTTCCAGTCAACGAGTCCTTTGGCTTTACTGCCGACTTGCGTTCCAACACCGGAGGACAGGCTTTCCCACAGTGTGTATTCGACCATTGGCAGGTTTTGCCCGGCGATCCAATGGAACCTAGCACCAGACCGTACCAAGTTGTGCAGGTAAACATACATCATTTTCTTAAGTCGGCGCACAATGGTAGAAAACGATCCACGATCATAACTGATGGTAATGGATGAATGCAACTACGTTACCATTTTTAATCTCGTGGAAAAGCAACTGTTTTTTGTTTTGGTGTTCCAGTAGTAAATCCTGGTTTGCCTGAATAGGGAAACATACAGGATATTCTGGCTTTTGCAACTTTGTTGTGCGCGCGTGTTCCGAACGCTTATTAATTCATAACTTTTTTTGTATTTATAGGACACGCGTAAGAGGAAGGGGTTGAAGGAAGGTCTCCCAGATTTGAATGCATACCTTGACAAATTGTAACCATAGACACGCGTACCATATTTAAATATCTATTTAAATATTGTAATTCAATTAATATCGCTGGAGCCGTATACAACTGCATCGGTTTATTATGAACTTTGTTTTGCGCAAAGAACCGTGAGAAATACACAATTATAAATATTGAAAAGGAAAGATAATAAATTGTAATTATAACGGAAAGTATGTAATGCTAGCGCAGGGGAGAAATATTTTGTACATTTATTTAAGTGAACATGCCACATCGTCGAGATCCTCGTGGCTTTACGTTTTTAGCGTATTATCAGCATCATATGGAAGACTCGATTGTTATTTTTATTGTGGCAACGGCCGTTGTCGATTTTCGTATAAAAAGGAACGGAAAAGTGGAAAAAAAACTAATTTTTTACATTGCTTTTTTTACTACAATTAGCCTGTTATCTTTTGTTGATGTTCTTAAACGATTGGATGAACTTTCGGAGTTATTAATGACAGAAAAAGAAATCACAGCAATGTACTCAAACAGAAAAACACCAGGAAATTAAAGATGAAATGAAAAAAGAAATGCCTTTTTTATTCTATCGGTTTGATAAAAGTATCCAATCATTACAAATAAATGCTCGTCGCCTCTAGTTCCTTAACTAGAATTCTGTGTTTGCAGCGAATATTCCAATAATATACCGACACGTTAAACTACGATAAAATGATCATTCAGTGTACCAAATCTATTTTTCCGTATATTTACCTTAATTTCATTGATTTGTTTTGTACATGTTACAAGACATAATTAAAATACACTTTTCAATTTACGAATAGTAGTTTAGTAAATACGTCACATTCATTTAAACTAAATCGAACTCTTCGCTTTAATAATACGTCCAAGTATCAGGACGTGTTAAAACTACCAGCCTAACGAATGAATTTTGATAAATCTCTGCGAGCATAGTATAAATTAGTAAAGTTGTATTTACAAAAATGCAATACAGCGATAAATTGCATCGACAATACTTTTGCAAGAATTTACACAGGATTAATCGTGTTCTTGTAGATTCCTGCCAATGATTGAACTGCTAAAAGTATAATGTCCCTTCTGGAAACTCCAGTAAGCGCGTGGTACCATTCATTGTGAGGAACCTTTGAAGAAACATTCTTATATTCCCAGAAAGGTTACTGTAATCCGTGTTGTTTTGTTCGATACGAACCTGTAAACTGCTCGCCATTAAGCTGCCGACGGTAACTGCTAAGCCAGACCATTTAAGGGGATAATCTTCGGGCGTTGCTTCCTGAGCCATTGTTACTATTTGGCTTGGCACAGGTATCATTTGCGTGAACGTTTGTAAATTCACGTTACGTTTGGGATCATTCAGAAGTATCACTCCTAAATCGTACCACTTGTCTTCCCCAACTTCTAGCAAAAAGTTCTCCACAGCAATTATGGGTACGTCTTTTGGAAGGGACGGATTATTTCTCGCGGAGTTGATCCTTTCCTCTGCTCCTTTTACTCCAGCAGCGAAACCAACCGGTTGAGCAGCGACGGCTGAACTGTCAACTGTCACGCCACTAAAAAGTCACCCGGTATCTCGTTGAAATTACAGTAATATAAAATTCAGCATCTCGTAAACCAGACCGGATCGGTGATTTTACATTATTACTTACGTCACTGTTGCTTTCCCGAATACTGACTGAAAAGCCTGACGTACAGGACTGACTTTGACATCCTTGTTCGAAGCAACCACAACCTCCATATCGCCGCCAGAATCTGGAATATACATGTTTAACAGAGCCCGCATGTATGTTTGCACGTTAACTAGCATATTGCACAGCCGCTATGTAAGCTTCCAACTCTAAATTCAAATACAAATGGCGCCAGACATGGTCTATTCGTAACAAGGGCTAGGTCGTCCCTGCCTTCGTTTACAATAACTTATTGGTTTTCGTGTCAATTCACTTTTTCATACGCAATGTTTACACAACTATCACATGTATAAGAACGTTTATACAGCACGAACATGGATTATATCAGTCGATAATTGACAAACTTTCAAGACTGAAGTTCTTTATATCAAAAACATTCAATATTTTGCATTGCAAATGACAGTTGAAGCAGTGTGCAGCACAGTTCAATGAATTACATTTGGCTTGCAGATAGTCCAGAAATAACACAGCACATATATACGTCTCCTTCAGATATGACGCAATAACATAATTACGCACACGCATGCGACTTTTGTCAGGCATACTGACGCACGTGTCAATGCGAAATTGACGAAACGAAATGTCAGTAAGTTTACGAGATAAACGATATTCGGGTTGCTTTTACTTGCATGTCGGTATTAGTAGTATTCTTACTTACAAATGAACTCACGCATCTGGGGATCTAATGTTGTGATCATAGTATTAACGCTATTCTTCGCCTTCTCCGCCACTTTGCTCAGGACATTACTGTTTACTACCGTCTCCTTAACCCACGATAGCAAACCGCCGCCAACTATCCCCGAATCTTGCACCAGGCTATCCGGCTGTACCATAGTTTGAACATTTTGCACGGACGGAGTTGCGGTAGCGGTGGAAGCTACCTGATGTGTTTTCGGCTGCAAAGGCTTGGACTGTACGGGAGCGTTTAACATTGATTTAACAGGCTCATATTTCATTTGGGTGGCTGGTTCCTGATTATGAGAAGGCCTCTCTGACAAAAGCATTCCTGAATTGGAAACAAAGCTGGGCAGTGCGCTGGGCGGCGCTACGTTTGATAACAAATTTCCTGTAGACGTTGAGGACAGGCTGCTAAAGGAATCTGAAAATTATATTCCGTTTTTTGCTCGTGCAGACTATACACATTGCATTGAAATGCTTTAATGTAAGGGAACTAAGCTGTCAATCATCGAATTGCTCCCCTCTCGCTTATCAGCGATGGTGTTTATCACGTCTTTCAGGCAACATATCGTAGATTCGCAAGGATGTTTGACAGTCATGGAGGTGTTTGTTTTCCTTTTCAATCTCACCTGTTTTGACAATTTCTCCGGATGTGGAGGATTCGTCCGTCTTTCTTTCGACGAATTCGAATGTGGATTCCCCATTGGAATCGTCGGTCATTGCTAACTAACTTTTCTAAATTTATGCGATAATTACGTCCAAACCTATATTGCGAATTTTCTGTATGCAAATATGTATACATGCAAAAGACAATGCTTCGACTACATATAATTATGGCACACCAGTGGCTAACTTCATGATCGTCTCGCGTCCGTGTCGCTTGAACATAGCAACTGATCTTGACACGTAGTTTCCTCATTTTTGTATACCTTGTTCTGTTTTCCCATTTATTTTAATTCTTAATCAAAAAACATTTATTACCTTACCAAGCAATGTATTTAATAAGAAATTAATTATGCTCATATGTTGCGAGATTTATTCTTATACTAATGCCTATTTCGTAATCAATATATACATTCTACTTGTATAATAGGATTTATAAATACAAAATAAGGTGGACACGATTACTTAACATGGAATGTATTTATAAACATAAAAGCATTTACATTTAGTACACATCATTCATACAGTCTCGAGTACGGAGTGTAGATATGCGGCTGCATCCGTGCAGATGAAAACATTTCCTGATGCAGCCTCAGGTTATATTCGTGATTAATGCGTTACCTCCTCATTTCGAGTAATTTGCGTTTATGTAGTGAAAGAGGAATACTAAGCAGAATAACGTCGCTCCGAGTATGTTGCAAAAGACAGCCAGCTGCACGTCTGTGATCATCTGAAATGTTGTAGAGTTAACCTAGCCGCTTAGTTCTATATTCGATTATGAGAGCGATCTTGAATAAGTAGGAACGACGAAGTATTTCCAATATGAATTAATCAAAGAAGGGGTATAGGTATCTTACCTTAATGAATTATTTTACGGTGTTCTATTCGATAAACTTGAATTAAAAGTGCGTGGTCCGACACGTAACACGCTATAGCTCAGTGACGATCTGTCACGAAACTATCTGGATTATCTTGTTCATTTGTTGGCAGCAGCTGCTACATAGAAACTTTCTTTTCCCGTAAAATATGTGTTCTCTATGCGGTGTGTAGTATTTGCGAAAATGTTCCTTTCTATGCAAAGTATATGTGATTGGGCAGGTTCAAATCCTGCCCAGCGGAATTTTATGCAACGGCACGAGAACGGGCAGGGATTGATGTGTACTGTTGCGTGGCCGTTTGGGTCCTCTGAATCCTTGGTAGGGAATTCGGCGAGGGTCGACGCCCGTGGAGTGCTTAGGCACTCTGCTCCTTGGACGCAGATTTTTGAATGGTAAATATGATGAAAATAGTAATAAGAACGGAATGAGACTACTTGAACTTAGTAAATTTGTAACTATAATGGAAGAAAATATACGATTTTAAACACAATTTCAATCTGAACAGAACTATTATTTATACGACTACTCGTGATGGGTTTTCTGGCTCAAGTGACGCTTTCTAAAAATTCATCGCTTTTCCACCTTTTGTTAATTAGCGGTGATAATATGTGCGTGAACTGACGGCAGCACCAAGCCAGCCAAGTGGCGCCAATGCGAACCGACACCACGGCCAATCAGCATCACCGGGAAATATGTGTCGACGCTGGTTGGCCTCAGCGTCACTCAAGCCAAGTAGTGCTAAGCAATTTGATTGGTCCTTTCACTAGTATGGCCCCATGGTTCTCTCGTATCGAGCGCTCGCTTCTGAATGATATCAAACCATGCAACTTTTATACAGTGTGCCCCAGAATTAAGGAACAATCCGGAACATGCAATATCCTGATGCAAGAAGACATCGAAAAGTCTTCCTGATTCAAAGCGAGGTTCGAAGCCGAAACAGTTGACTAGTGATCCTCTAGGGAGTGATCGGTATAACCGCAGCCATCTTGGAACAAAACCGGAAATAAACATATGTATCTCTTTCTATCAGTATTTCTCTCTCTGTTTCCGTCAGTATTTCTGTCTCTTTCTCTTTTACACTTTCTTTCTCTGTCTACTTCCGCTTTTGCTCCAAAATTGTTCCGCTCACTCCCTCTAGGATCACTCAGGGGGACCAAGCCGTCTTTGTTTGGCTGAAGTTTTCCCGTTTAGTTAGCACCGTATTGGTAGGAGGCGCTAGGTACATCACACACACATACCTACGTGTATCAGTGAGCACGACACACAACCTTTCGACGTTGGTGAAATGTTACCATGACGACCGTCGTCATTTAGAAATGTTTGGCGCAGACACGAGGAAGTGTCCTCACTTTCCCTGGTTTACCCTTTCTAAGGCCGTCTGACCATGGATTGTCGCGTCAGTGACGCGTATGCAGCAGATAGAAGGATATACAAAGCAATTGAATATATTTTCTTTTCCTAAGAAAAGAAGAAATATTCAATTTCAATGTTTATCCTTCTATCTGCTGCATACGTGTCGCTGGCGCGACGATCCGTGGACAGGTTTTAAAGTAAACGGTACATTAAACGTATACACATACACATACGTCCCGATTCACACCAATTCACACATTCACAGTTTAGTACGCACCTCATTGGTAGGAGGCGCTACAAACTCTGCTTCAACTTTCGTAAGAGGGAAGCTTGGCCCCCCTGGGATCACTACAGCTGACGCGGAACAGTGACCCCCTTGCACGCAACGGAGGAGGCACAAGTAGATGCAGACCGATACAGACAATACAGACCCACTCACACAGTAGAATCCCGACCGCCCTAGTTCAACCGCGAAAATAGGTTAGTAGCGCTATCCTATTTTTACCGTTTAAACAAAGAAGTGCGATGGGATTCTACTGCTTGCGTGCGTCTGTATCTACGCATGCCGCGTGCTGGGGGTCACTGTTTCGCGCTCAGGTCTTTCAACTTTAAACTGCGCGCCCGGAAGTTGATGCCCCGGATCCCAAAACGATAAAGGACTTTTCGATGCTTCGTGCATCCGAATATTGCACGCTCCGGATTGTCCCTCAATTCTTGGACACCCTTATAAACAGGGCCGTCTTATCCAATAGGCACAGTGGGCACTAAGGCCTATGAACCTACAGGGACCTACGAAAGTCTAAAAATGAAATTTTAAATAGGAATATACCCCAATATAACAGTAATAAAATTGATAATATAATAATTTAATTGCAAAAATAATGTAAATATATTAACAATTGAATGATGTGAACATAAATTGAAAGGGCTTACAAGTACAGCTTTTATGCAAAAGTGCCTAGGGCCTACGACGATTCTAACACGGCCCTGCTTATACAAAAAATCATACAACACATACTTAGTTACGTGAACTACCCTGTATATAAAAGTTTTATTTTCATTTAAATTAACTTTTATTTTTATATTCAAATTGAATAAAACTTAAAAGTTTCGTTTGATCTTTATTACATGAATAATTTACTTGTATAATATATAATTACATATATGACACATATAAATATTCTCTTTATATAATTACGTAGATCAATTTACATATATTTTGTTGAGACCATAGGAGCTTTTCCATCTTGACTATTGTGAATGATCGTGAAACTATTCTTTATAACTATTACATACAAACACTGCAATAGCGCAATGTTTCATGCGCGTGTTGACACGCGAATGAACTCGTACTTATAAAACTTCGTACGCAAGGCCTTTCAGCGAACCTCTTGTTACTGCATCTTCAAGAGTCGCTATCAGTTATTTGTCCACGTGCGATTTACTATAGTCAATGTCGAGAGTGAAACTCCAATGTAAGTACATACTTATGTAGCATTCGCAAGATTAAGTTAGCTCAAGTTTATCGCAATAAGTATGTACATACACTTCCGTGTATCTAGTATAATCATGGGAGGATGAAACTGATATTAAAATAAGGTTAAAAGATAAACAGTAATCGTAAACAACATATTTGCGTGGCAGTTATTTACTGCCGCTGACTAACATGTGCGGCCTTTGCTTCATTCCTCAAACATTTAAAGGCATTAAACATTTTTTACAAGATCATGTTTTCACACTTTGTTTCTCATACATTTCGACATATTTTCTTTCGTGCTATTCGTTTTCGAAACAATTTTAGAACAATCTGAATACAATTATATAAACAAGCGGGAGCATAAAATTTAAAATATCTTTAAAACTTACAATCAGTCTCGGAGGATTTTTAAAAAATCTATAACGAAATTGATAATTATTAGCGATTAAGTTCCCTCTGAATTTCATCTAAAGACTTGCCCTTCGTTTCAGGGATTAGAAAGTATACAAAGAATATTCCAATAGCACTGAATCCAGCATATAACCAAAACGTACCACTAGCATCCATTGCCCCTTTCAAGTCTGTATAAAATTTGGTTACAACGAAAGCCAATATCCAATTCAAAACACCAGCGCTGCTCGCAGCCATACCTTTCACTTCTGGCGCAAAAATTTCTCCCAACATCATCCATGGAATAGGACCGAAACCAAGATTGAACATGATAATAAATACACATACAACTACTAGAGGTAACCACGAAATTTCTTCACTGATGTCGGGCTTATTTTCAGAAAGGTAGAAGTACACTCCGAGAATAAATGATGTTAAAAACAAAAGTATTATAGACGCTAACAATAATATTCTTCTGCCTAAGCGGTCCACAATCAATGTGCTCAGAAAAACACCTACTATTTGCATTACCCCTACAATAATGCTGGCGTACTTAGGGTTCAGAGACTTGCCAGCTTTGGTAAAGATATCGCTGCTATAAAATATAACAGTGTTGACGCCGCTTAACTGTTGGAAGATCATAAGACCATAAGCAATTATAAAACCTCTTACAACTGCTCTGGACTTGAACATCGTTAAGAAAGATACTTTCTGAGCACCAGTTTTATCTAACGCCTCTTTGTGACTCTGTAACTCATCGTCGACGTTGTAGTGAGCACCACGCAGTTTAATTAGACTTTGCCTGGCTGCTTCTTCGTTTCCCTTTTTCAAATAATAGATTGGCGATTCCGGCATAAACACGAAAATCGCAAAGAAGATTAGTGGTACAATGGCGGATATAATGGACAGTATACGCATATTCATCGCACTTCCCAAAACGTAGGACAGTAGGATGCCTACGCAAAGAAGCAATTGGAAATAATTTCCGAGACTTCCGCGAATATCACTTTCAGCTATCTCCGCTGTGTACATCGGCGCGGCGATACAAAAACCTCCGCCACTGATACCAGTGATGAATCTACCAATGTAAAGCAGGAGTACAGAATTGGCACAAATAATGAGAAGCCAACCCAGAGTGAATGGCACCACCATCATGAGCATGGCATACTTTCGTCCTACTAAATCAGCGAGAACTCCAATTGGGATGCATACTACTGCAGAGCCAAGTGTAGTTAGTGATCCAATCCATGAAAATTCGTCCGGGGTAATTGGCAGCATATACGGGTCTTTGTGAAAGTCTATTCCATCAGAACCTGCCGAAGATGTCCATCCTAATGTCATGCCGGCCGCCAAAGCTCCAAGAGTTGACGACAAACTGGCAATGTATTGCGGCATCTTCTTGGCTCGCACATTTTGATGTCCGGTATTAGAAACCAAGGTTTGTTGCGAAATTCCGATACCTTTGTCGGTCATTTTGCTGAAATTATTTCTAATTAAAGCTTAGGAGTAATTGGATTATGTGAGTAGCACAGAAAATAAGAATTATCACGAAGTAACTCAATTTTCACCTACAATAATTTGAATTAAATACCTGTAATGTGTTATTTGAAGTATACTATACGAAACATAGTTAAGATTGAAAGCTAAATAATAGAATTTTACGTATTTCCTTCTCCTCAAATGTAAAAGAATTGTGAGTACTGGAATTTATATATTTTTCTCAAACAAAGTCCATTTGTTTATCACTTGTGATAATGAAAACTGCCTTATTGTTATCAATGTATTTTTTACATAGATCACTCGTAGAGTTAAAATGTTAATTCTAGAAATGAATTGCGATCCTAAATTCGGGTAATCGAATGTGTAATGCAATGGTAATATTTTACTGTTTGTATTACATACCGTGTTGGCGAAATGAAACTTTAAAAATCGGCCAGATTTTTAAGCTGTGGAGAGAAATTTGTTGTGCTCTATGTCCGGCCGTACTTTAAGGAATACAATGCGAGCGGACACTTAACGATAATCACTACCTTGAAAGCATTCGTTTCTTATCAGCGATATGACTGAATACAGATTAATCTTGATTTAATCGACGTGGCTGTTTATTGCATGTGAGGTTGATGTCAAAACGAAGGGGCTATATATACTGCGTTCGGATTGTTTCATCACAGTATTCGTTGTTTCTCAATTTTAATCTAATTCTCTATTCTCTGTCGCATTTTCGCATGCATATACTTAATAATTTAAATTCGGCTCGCAAAGCTAATATATACGGCACTTACAGTGGCGTGCAAAAGTATTCGGCCACCCTTTAAAATCGCATAACTTTTTTAAAATTTAAACAAACGACTTGAGTTTTTTTTTGAGAAGCTAGAAAGATTAGTTTGCTGTGTGAGGTGATTCGTTGTTTTGAAAAAATGCACTTGGTCGGAATAGCAAAAAAAATAGTAAAAGTTGTTTTTAAACTTTTTTTATGAGGCTGTAATGAAAAGTCAAAAAATCCGTTTGTAGGTTTAAGTAAGTTATATACATGCCTAAAATTTCATCAAAATCGGTTAACGTTGCTCTGAGCTATAAACGCTTAAATATCGCAGAATAAGGTCGAAAATCACGAAATTCCTGAAATCAGCGATTTTCGACCTTATTCTGCAATATTTAAGCGTTTATAGCTCAGAGCAACGTTAACCGATTTTTATGAAATTTCATGTATATAACTTACTTAAACTTACAACCGTTTTTTTTTTAATTTTCATTACAGGCTCACAAAAAAAAGTTAAAAAAACGAGTTTTACTATTTTTTTTTTGCTATACCAACCAAGTGCATTTTTTTCGAAACGACGAATCACGTCACATAGTAAACTAATTCTTCTAGCTTCTAAAAAAAACTCAAATCGTTTGGATTAATTTTAAAAAAGTTATGCGATTTTAAAGGGTAGCCGAATACTTTTGCACGCCACTGTATGTACGGTTTCTTCGTATCCACGCTATTATTTTTCTAAGTATTGGAAAAGCGAAAATATGTTACATATGAAAGTTGTTTGATTGGATGGAAGAAACTTAATAGAGTATTAGGATTAACGTTTAAGATATTATTTACAGATATTCCAATATCAATGTAATTTTTTTAAATGAAACTGTATTTTAATTATTACTACTCTGTTATGCATTTCCAGACGCGTTCAACGATGTATATGAAGCGGATGTTGAACAATCGGTTTGTTTCTTACTCATAACAAGTGATCTACGACACGAGAAACAATGGAATTGAGTCACATCGACATGCTTTTATTTATCGGCGTGGTACTGTCCATTTTTTCTGTAAAGGCGGATACAGACACGTCGAACAATTTAGTCGAGTGGCCAGTAATTTAGTAATTTACCATTGTTTTATTAAACTGCTCGACTAAATCTTAGTATTCCCACACGGTAAATTATTAAATTACTCACTACTCGACTAAATCACTCGGCGTGTCTCGTTTCAAGGTGCTATAATCGTAAGTCGATTCGTAGATCACACGTTAGGAGTAACAGACACTAATCGGACTTGAAATTTTCCACGAATATTCATAAAGATATCCGGTAAATTATTATTCAAATATACGCTTCATATGCATCGTTGAACGCGTCCTGAAATGCATAATAAAATGGCAATAATAAAAGTATATACTTCCATTTAAAAAAAGTCACATTGATATTGAAAACTTTGTAAATAATAGCTTAAACGCAAATCCTAATATTCTAATAAGTTTCCTCCATTAAATTAAATAACTTTCATATGAAGCATTTTTTCGCTTTTTCAATAGTTAGAAACGTAATAGCGTGGATACGAATAAATTGGACATACTGTACATACACGTTAATAACAATCAAAATTAATTACGTAAACTGTGGGTAATCAATCTTACGTATTTAATAATCCCATATTAAAATGATTACTTATCTATTTGGTGAGAGCCTTTTGATAAAATCATTCTCTACAATTGTTGGAATCTGTAATTATTTATCTAGAATGAAGTACATAAGATGATAGCGTAAAAAAGTATATTTATCTTATCTTACATGCCCACTATGCAACAGTTTAATGAGTCAATTGAAAGGTGATAAAAATAAAGTATCTTAAAGATCTTGCAGAGTTAATAGTATCTTTTGTACATTGCTTTGTAACGTCGGGAAGTCATGGACAGTTTTCTCCAATACATCTTTTAAATATTGTCGATAGCTATGCTCCACTCGCAAATTTTCTTCTATTATACATTCATTTTTATAAATCATTTTATAAGTACCATTTTTTATGTCCTGCAATTGTTTCACTTTTCTTTGCTTGAAGACTAAGTTATGTAAATTCTGAAAATTGACAGTAATAATGAAATTCCTTTAAAATTGTTGCCAATAGCACAGAATAATTAGAAACGTACGTGATACTTTAGAATCTCCAGTTGTTGAATTTCGCCTTCTATATTGGGCATGAGCTCCTTTAGATTCTGCACATCTTGCTGGCACTTGGTTAGATCATTTTGCATGTCTTTTATTTTATTTCTTAAATCCTCTATTGCATTGTCGGTTTGTTTTATAATCTATTAATTCCGAAAGGTATATTGTCAGTCATTTTTTAATACTTGAGCAAATAAAACTATAATATTTACCTTTAAGACCTGCTTGATCTTCACTTGTTGATTAGATAAACGTTTATGTATTACCACTTTTTCATTATGACGCTCTTTGGGGTTCTTTTTAAACTTGCCCATTACTTTGTCCACAATAATATCTCTTCTTACCACACAGAGTTCCATGTCGTGGATTAATTTCTCTTGTATTCTTTTTAAATAGGAAAGCCTCATTTCCATTTTATGTATTTCAGATTTCATCGATGCTATACCACCAGCACTGCGCTCTTCTTTTATCGTTTTTACTGTTTCTTGCATTAGTTGTACCTTAATTCACCATTATTATAGTAACTGTATTAAGAAATTTAAGAAAGTACACAATTACGATATTAATTACCTTCTTCTCCCAAGATAAACTCTCTTGCTGCGCAGATCTTAATTCTCCTTTTAACGCCACCTTTTCGGTACTTAAATTCTTCAAATCACTTTGTAACTTTATAAGCTCTAGTTCAAGCTCTTGGAAAGATAAAATGCACTCGGTCTTCATCACGCAATTCTTATCTTCTAATTCTTCTTTCAGATCTTTTTGTATTACCAAATCTGCATTCATGCGTGATAATTTTTGCTCGAAAGAAGCTATGATTTTATTTATATTTGCTTCCTCCTTTTTAAGCATCTCTAGGGCATACTCCAATTTAAAATTCTTCTGCTCCATTATCATGATTTCCTTGTTAAGGAGATTTAATTCGCGTAATTGAGATTCTCTTTGTTGGCTTAATGAAACCATGAAACCTTGCTGACGCATCCAGAAATGTTGCCCTCTTTGAATGCTCTGTATAAGTTCTTGAATATTCTTTTCTAAACCGATAATTTTTAAGTCCTGCGGGCCCAAATCCTCACCTCCAACGTTTGATATAGTCTGAAATTATTTGTTCGTCGATAATTTTATTTCGAATGGAAAAGCAATAATAAAAAATGTACAACCTGCTCGATAAGTTTGTTTATCCCAAGGAGTTTTCTTTGCTTCCTTTCAATTACAGTACCATGTTTATCTATTTCCTTCTGTAACTCGTTCATTTGCTTTTCCTTCTCACCACCTTTTTGTACCAGTTCCTGTAATTCTAGCCTTCGGTTCTCAATGAGACTTTTAAGCTTCTCCAGTTCCAAAAGACCATTTCCATATACATTCTCTACACGGGCAACTGAAATTTCATGCTCCAACACCGCATTTTTTGCATTCAATAATAATTCATTTACGTATTGCGCCGTCTTGTCACATATAACTTTCTCCTCCAACTTTCTAAATATTGCATCTTCTAAATTAGTCTTCTTTCCAAAGACGACCTCAAATTTCTTATTTGCTTCGACTTCTTCGACCAAACAGTTCTGGTATTCCTGAAAAATGAATTGCTTTATTGTACGCGCTACATCATGCTTATTAATTAACACTTTGTTTCGTACTTGTAATATGTTAAACATACAATAAAAGTAACATTATAATCATACTGTGTTTGCTCATTGATTTTTGCTAAGTTTAATAACTGCGATTCGCCGTCCATAATTTTGTCGTTATACATAGATATCACTCTTGATACGATTCCAATATCATGCTCTATGCGACAAGATAATGATGTTAAATGTTCGTTGATTTCCATCTCTTTGTCTGTTTCTCTGTTGATCTTTTGCACTTCTAACGATAGAGTATTATACATCTTTTGTATTTCTCTACAAAAATACACACTACGTTACATACGAAATTAAATTATACATTTTTGTATACTTTTTTTTCATCACGAAAATGATAAATCTAATAATGGGAATTTTATTCTCGAAAGCGATTATCATTTCTACGATTAACCACAGAATAAACATTTAAAATCAGTTTGAACTTGTTACATTTGTAAAGATTATGATCTTCAAATTTCTTTGATACCTACTCTTGTTCAGAGTCTAGCTGGTCGTGAATGTTGTTACTTTTACAAATATTGGCCACCACAGATTTCCACGTGTCGTGTAAATCTTTATGCTCCATATGCATGGTGTCTAAATCTGCATTTGCATCAATTATCATTTGATTGGCATCTTCCTTCTCTCTATCTTTAATTTGCAATTGCTCATCCAAATACGCTATCTCTGCTTCGACTCTCCACACCTCTTCTTTTAGTCGGTATAAAATAAAATCACGCTGCTGTTTCTTATTGATCAGTGCCTTCTTTTTGTTAGCATCTTGCAGTGACATTTGTTTAGATATCGCTAAGTAATCATTTAAATCTTTCTCCCATTTGGATAAACAATTATAGAAATCCGATAAATTTGCCAACTCTTGAGAAAATTTGTCCCTATTATTTTCTTCCTCCTTCAATTTCGAACGATTCTTTTTAAGAACCTCTTTGGCATTTTCTATATCGTGATTCCTTTTCTCCTTTAGAGATGCAATTTTCGTCAAAGTTTCTACATATTGCTTTATTGTTGCATGCTGGTTCTCCACGTCCCGTTGTGTTTGGTAAAGTTGCACACCTTCTGTCTCTAATTCTCTTTCAGCCTGTTTTATAGATGCTTCCTGAAGGTACATAATGAAAGAAATATTATCGCAATTGTTTTATAAGTAGCATAATAAGGTAAAGCTCTTTAACTATGCAAAAAGAATATGACAGAATTTTTGGAAATATCAAACAAAATTACAACGTTGAACGAAACATAAATATGAGCATGCGAATGTATTCAATGTAATAAATTTCTTACGAGTTCAAGTATATCTTCTGTGAGTCTGTCGTTAACGCGTGACAAATGTGTATGAAGTGTTTTTTGAAATTTCTCCATTAATTTGTCGTCTGGATTGAGAACGTTTAACGTAGATGTTTCAGTTAAATTCATTTTGCTGGTCTTTAAGAAAAGATTTTCAGTTATTTTAGAAATTATGTTTTACTGCGCGAAATGAGTTTTACGTTGCAAGAGAGATAATATATAGTTGACAAATATATTAAACTCTTTTGAATTTCTCAAATTTTCAACAACATTCGCATTACCACTGCACCGTATTGACACTTCATCTTTATTCAAATCGACGCGGTAACCATAGCAATACTCATGAATTAAAGATTGTTAGAAAGTAAATTCTATTTTTCGGTTAAGGGCATATTCTACTTTGCCAGCCGAAATAGAGGGCTGTTTTCATGATTTTTTTTTCAAGAACCAATGTACGAATTTTAATGTTTTTATTTGTTGAATGTTTATTTATTCCGTGCTGTATAGAATCGTATTTTTCATGTTTCCAAAACACAAACATTGTGATTTAAATCCACACATTTGTAATTATATTTTGGAAATATGAAAAATACAATTGTATACAGGTTTATACAGAAAGAAAAAAATATTTATCAAAAGAAAAACTAAAGTCCGTAGGTAGAATAGTTCCTGAAAAAAATGCATGAAAATAGGCCTCTAGTTCGACCGGCAAAGTAGAATGGACCTTTATACCAAATTTATTTATATCATGGACATAGGAATATAGGAACGGAGGAATAGTTGCGGGGGGTGTTATCCTTGCGGGAAGGACGACGAGGTAACATACGCCTTTTTTCTATTGCACAAGCGCAGTGATGTGTAATGATGAATGTTTGTGGCGTCGCAACATGGACATAGGAATATAGGGACGTAGCAATATGCTCTAAGGTCGCAAGCAGGGATAGTGGCAGCCATATTTGAAGCGTTTCTCGTAGTGTGGTATGTAGTGCGTATTCACCTCATATATTTTAATAATTATAGATACATATTTCTCTTCAATTTTCATTATTTTTACAATTTATATTCGTGAATAATCACTTCGTTAGTATATACTTACAATTAGACGTCTGTAGCAAACACTTTTTCATAATTAGCGGTACGGAGCATGCGTAGAATACAACTAATCAAATCCAGGCAGATGTAGGTGCTCTCCCCCGCCCCTCAAATACATATCATTCCCTTTGCCCAAAGTCGCAAATATTTATCCGTCCCTACCCAGGTAGCACACTATGTCTTAAAGACGCCCAAATTACCTCTGTTTTAGGTCTGAACGTCTTAAGACCTTATTAAAACATCGTTAAAGCGTCTGTCTTAAAGGGGTTCTGAAATCTCGAAAAATCAAATTTATTATTATTATTAATTCTGAAAGTGTCATCCTGTGTGAACATTTACAACAAAGTTTAACGAGGAAATTCGAATAATTACGGAAATTATAGCGATGGACGTAATTGAGTGCACCGTCAAGTACCGGACTCGCAGAGCGGTGTTGACGTAAGGCACTTAACTCTGAAGCCGTTTATCTCGAAACGACATTTTTAAACACCGTGTACATACATCATAAGTTTTGAACGAATGAATATTTTCACTTGAAATTTTAACTGGAGGTGTAGAATTCCTTTCTCTACTCTGCAATGCTAAACTTACGCATCGACATTGGATGCGGAAAAATTATTATAATTTCTCAGTACTATTTTAACATCCTGTGTTTGAGAATGTAGTAGATTTTGGTGAAGTAAACTAAAATCGATTTGACTGAGAAAATCCGTTGAATTGTATTTCCTTGATTCGAGATTGCCGGTTGCGAATTAACGATTGACTAGAGACAAGACAATAGACAGGTGATGAGGCCGAGAGGAGAGAGACAGAGAGAGAGAGAGAGAGAGAGAGAGAGAGAGAGAGAGACAGACAGACAGACAGACAGACAGACAGAGAGAGAGAGAGAGAGAGAGAGAGAGAGAGAGAGAGAGAGAGAGAGAGAGAGAGAGAGAGAGAGAGAGAGAGAGAGAGAGAGAGAGAGAGAGAGAGCGGGATAGAGGTAGGACAGAGACTAACATAACAGAAATCGATCTTGAAGACGTCTTAAAAACGTCTGGTTCAGACTTTTGAGCCGTCTTAAAGACGTTTTTGTAAGGTTAAGGAAAAAAGAAATTGGCGGTGGCGAGAATCGAACCCACACTTTCCGTTTACGAAGCAACCGCTATTCGCACATACATGACACACCTTGTACACACTATCAATTTCTAGGTATATACCTGTATTAATTGTTTATAAAAAATGCTTTAAAAAAAGTTACTTTTTTCGTAGGTGCGGCGGTACACTTGAAAACTGCATTTGAACTCATTTTTTAAATGGAACCATACAATTTTGTTTACATGAATTTATTCCTTGCGTTATTCTGCGTATAAAAAGTATAAGGTAAGCTAGTCGAAAACTCAATAGCTTACGAGATATTTAATTTTATTACGAAATATGATGTATTTTTTTATGATGTACATGTGTATATGAGGCCGAAAGTAATTTAATAGAAACGATGCAAAGTATTGTTATTGTAAGGTAACTGTTCCTAATTTTACTTTATTTTTACACTGATTGTTTATTAGGGTCTGTAATTTATTGAATAAAATGAACGTTTACTAAAGACCGCGATGGATTTGACCTGTTAGCAATTAATTAAATATAACGAAGGTGGGAGGAGGTTTGTGTTTTAAGATACAACTGCAAAATTATGCAAATTAATTCATTTCCTGCGGTAGTTCGATTCGCTGAAAGAAAGGTTATGTTCTCGAACACGCAAAAGGTTGGTACATTTATTTATTTACGATCTGAGGGCGTGGGCATCTTTTGGGGGCTTTATAGATTATTATGCAATTAATTTGCAAAATAAAATTGTTTATTTATTGCTCGAAGAAGTTTTTTGAAAATTTAACAGTAGGGTAAAACAGAACACCCAATCCGA
This sequence comes from Andrena cerasifolii, assembly GCF_050908995.1. Lineage (NCBI taxonomy): Eukaryota > Metazoa > Arthropoda > Insecta > Hymenoptera > Andrenidae > Andrena > Andrena cerasifolii. The sequence continues at coordinate 9,304,136 of NC_135121.1, read as the reverse complement.
GAAAATGGCGCTGCGCGCCATCTATCGGAACGTGACCAAAAGTGGCGCCCCCAATTGAAAAAAAATCTAATTTCTTCCCATGTAATAAAAAGCAACTTTGCCAGGCTGTATCTCTGTTCCAAGTGCAGATAGAACAAAATCGTAGAGGAAAATTTTGCACTGTTTAATAAACTCTATCATCCTGCGCAGTTACTTTTTTCGTAGGTGCGGCGGTACACTTGAAAACTGCATTTGAACTCATTTTTTAAATGGAACCATACAATTTTGTTTACATGAATTTATTCCTTGCGTTATTCTGCGTATAAAAAGTATAAGGTAAGATAGTCGAAAACTCAATAGCTTACGAGATATTTAATTTTATATAGGAAAAAATATTAGTACGAAGTTTCATCGTTTGGGGGCGCCACTTTTGGCATATTTCGTAATAAAATTAAACATCTCGTAAGCTATTGAGTTTTCGACTATCTTACCTTATACTTTTTATACGCAGAATAACGCAAGGATTAAATTCGTGTAAACAAAATTGTATGGTTCCATTTAAAAAATGAGTTCAAATGCAGTTTTCAAGTGTACCGCCGCACTTACGAAAAAAGTAACTGCGTAGGATGATAGAGTTTATTAAACAGTGCAAAATTTTCCTCTACGATTTTGTTCTATCTGCACTTGGAACAGAGATACAGCCTGGCAAAGTTGCTTTTTATTACATGGGAAGAAATTAGATTTTTTTTCAATTGGGGGCGCCACTTTTGGTCACGTTCCGATAGATGGCGCGCAGCGTCAAATTTCTATGATAGGTATCCTGTTTTACCCCGCTGTCTGTTTTATACCGTAGATGCAATTCCCTTGGCATGAAAAAACGCCGACGCCACCCAGAGTGTTATAACTATGATATATTACTATAACTATAACTATACTACTTTAAGGGGGTACACGGTAATTCGGGTCCGAATTTTTTTTTTTGGCATTTTTCGAAAGTATTTACTTGTTAGAATATACTGTTAAAACTTCAGTTTTATTAATTTTTATATGAAGTATAGCTTAAACAGAGAACGACTCATAGTTTTATTATAAATATGTTACAGAAATATTTAGTACAATTCCAAGTAGATTATTAGAACCCCTTTTTGACTATTCATATTAGGAACCATTTTATGATTGTTTGTAATAGCGTTTGCGTGCATTTAATGCAATTATAATTGATATTGCCGTTCGAATGCTTCCACGTAGCTTTCCTTCTTGCTCGATCGTACCTCTTTCATATCTTTGCGAACAGCATCATACATTAATTTATCAATACATTGCTTAAAATTGTGTACTTCTTTTCCACAAGCCAACGTGTTCCCTTTATTACCGTTCATGCATTCCGTTACCTTTAATTCATTAAGTTTTTGTTAAAAATATTGTAATGTTATGTTCTACAAGTAACATACTCGTTTCGTAAATTAGATTATCTTTAAATTTTTCAATTACTTATTCGACCGTAGAACGTCGAGTGACGCAAGATTTTTAGCAATTTGATGTTAAGGCGTGCGCGTGTGCGACCCTCGAAAGAAGTTCGCATGGACCGTGACATTGCCTACTTAGTTTCGGGGCACGCGCTGTGTCACGGTGGCACCGGCAATATCGTGACAAATGTTTATTAAATAAACAAATCCTTACTTTTACCGTGTCAACGAGGCAACTACGATCAGACTTCGGGGTTGTGACTCTACTGATATCACGAAGGACTTTCTCTGCCGCGGTTATATCTAAACCCTTTGTCTTCGTATGCTCCTCATCGATAGTAGCCAATTTATTGATCCAAGCATCGTCGGATTCTGTACCATTTCTTTCAACGGCTGCAGCTTAAATTAATTTTTTTTTTATTAGAACCCTATTCTTCTTTATTTTTTTCTAGTACAGCTTCTTAAGAATAATTGAAAGTTGTAATAATTCCACAACTTCTGCGCTTTGTACATTGTAAACGAGAGTATCTTTAAAAATATTTAAACATAGGTGCCTTGTAAGTTCAAGGTATCCTTTGAAAATAGTGCTAATACGACTGTAGTGATAAAACAGTAGAACACGATGCGCTAATAATTTATCTATTATTTATTCCAATATTTTTGGATAATCTTTATAATTTTTAAATCTTTTTAAAAAGATAAAGAATCAGTACCACTGATTCCACAGATTTATAGCGAAAGCGACTAGCCAAACATAAAACAAACATAATAATATATGTATATTAATAAAACCTTTTCGGTGGGTGACATATTGTATCTCTCTACCAAATTCTAATCTCTGAAGCATTGAATTGCTGATTTTGATTGAATTTCTCTTTTCCGATGATTCCTCTTCAGGGACTGAAGGTTTATCATTCATTTTAAATTTTTTTTTACTTTGTAACCTTCTTAACTGATATTTGTGTTACTTGAATGTTGTCAAATCAGATCAGAACTATTTGCATTGACTTTATTTTTGTTACATGTATACAAGGTGTTGAAAAAGGATTTGGGATTTGAACAGTAAAAAGGGCAGTATTCTCAGTCGCTACTTATTCTTAAGCAAATCCTTAAGCATGCGGCATCCTCTACTAACCTAGTAGCTAGTAATAAGTAGCGACTATGAATACCGGCCATAAACAACGATAATCATAGCAACCGCGGATCGTCGCCGGCGATATCGGTGCATGCAACACCTATAGGAGCGGTGGTAATGTGTGCGCGAACTGACGCCAGCGCCAAGCCAATCAAGTGGCCCTAACGCGAAGCCAGCCACGGCCAACCAGCGTCGACAATCTATTTCCCGGAGACGCTGATTGGCCGTGGCTGGCTTCGCATTGGGGCCACTTGACTGGCTTGGCGCTGGCGTCAGTTTGCGCACACATTACCACCGCTCCACTAGGTGTTTCCCCCTCCATCACTTAGGTCCCATCACTCCTAACTCTGGATATAAGGGATTCTGATCACAGACTATCACAGCTGATCACAGCCATGACACGAGCTCCTATGAGCGCGCACGCGTTGATTGTGTAAAATTTTTTCAAATAGACTTTTCTTATGAAAAGAAACAACTTTTGAGATCCTGTTGGGGTAACTCATGCATTCTTTTTTTATGTTAAAAAATAGTAGAAATATTCGCCGAAATGTAAAAGGTTAAGAGCCTAGGATTTGCTTATATCTTACAATGCTTTTATTACACGGAAGTATATTTAGAACATTATTACTTTTGAGGAACATTTAGATAGCAATTATGAATTGTAGAACACATGTTTAGGAAAACAATATCTACGACTACGATATAATGGGACAGGGAAAAACCTCAGAGTCCGATAGTGTTCTCTCTGAAACTGAGAATTGCAGTGTGATAGGAAAAACCGACATTGAGTTTACTCGGACAAAGATGGATTTGAAAAGACATAAATGTACATACGATGGATGTGATGCGGTGTTTACTAGGCGATCCCGATTGGCCAGGCATATTAGTCTTCACACTGGAGAGGTATTAATTACTTTATCCTCTTCAATTTCAGCTGCTTTGGAATTTCATAGTTTCATTTCATTTCAGAGACGTTATAAATGTAATCATCCTGGCTGCGATAAAGCTTACACGAATTCCTCTCATCTGAAGCGTCATACAGAAACTCATAGTATACAGAAGAAGACGTACCAGTAAGTATAGTTTGTATTAGTGGAATTTCTGGCCAATCGAATATGCTTTTCACGTCACCTTGATTTAAGATGTCCCGAGTGTCTATTATCCATTAGTAATCGACATAATCTGAAGCGTCATTATAACACGATGCACAGCGATTGCAGTAAACTGACTTGCAAAGAATGCAATAAAACCTTCGCTAACAAGCATCAACTTGCGACGCACATATCGACCCATATTGGACAGCTGTATAATTGCGATCGATGTAATAAAAGCTTTACGAACACGAAAGCATTCAAGAGGCACAAAACGAGTCACGAAGAGGGAAAGAAAATTTATCCCTGTACTGTGCCGGGATGTGCTGAAATTTTTGGGAAATGGTTGCTTCTTTGTGCTCATGTAAAGACACATGTATTTAGTAAGTATTTATTAAAATTAATATATATTTATTAATGTAGCGGCGAAATGTTTCGTCATAAACTAACATGACGTTATTCATTGTTCCCGGTATTGGCAGAGATTTCTTTAACTAACTTTTATTTTTAGGCTATAAGTGTAAGGATTGCAGCAAAGTGTTCAACAAGAAATATCATTTAAGGCTTCATTCTAGAATCCATGTGGAAAACAGATCAGTTGTACATTGTCTGTACAACGGATGCAATAGAAGTTATTATTTAAAACGTAATCTGGACTTTCATATACGAATTAAACATTTAGGGCAGAGATACGAGTGCGACGTGTGCAAAGTAAAGCTGTCTTCCAAAGCGAGATTAGCAGGCCATATTCATAAAATGCACGTGTCGGAGAAAATGCATGGTGGGACGCAGCGGAAACTGGGACTATAGGCGTGGGGTTATCAAAGCTTATTTTTCACCACGGATTTTGGCGAGTGCTCACTATTGAGCTCTAAACAAACTGGGCGACAGTGGTCCGAGGGAAATAAAAGATAATGGGTGAACCTATCCTTCTTCCTATTAGCCCTTTCACTCTGTACTAGCTGTGTTATGTATGTACAGCGAAAGGCTGCCACGGGAGCATCACGAGGTTGCTTTGCAAAGTGACCATGTCGAGGTAGTCTCCACAGACTCTCCACTGCGCGAGGCGTGCCTCGCGCTGCAGTCTCGCAACGACGATACGCGCCTTTAGACCACGCTGACGCGTTAGTGACCCGGGTTGAAGAATTTGGGGCTCTTTTCGCATAACTTTTGCACTACAAAAGATATCGGAATGCAATTTGAAAAATTATTCCCTTCTAATGGTGGAAAATTTACCAAATTTTACTTTTTTCAATTTTTTAACCATAATTGTTGCGAAATGCTTTTGAAAACTGTTTATTTAAATACTTTATATAATGCTCTTTTTAAAATTCACGGCGCTGATAAACAATAAGCTAGTTTTCCCTGTATCATTACTTTCACAAACTGAGGAATTAAATTTTTATTCATTTATATATTAGTTCTGCAGCCTCAGAATCTAATGCTCTGGTTTCCTTTTTTTATGATTTTATGTTTAATGTAGTGCATGCACAAATCGGAATTAAGGGGTAACTAATTGGACGTGTTTTTGTTTGTAGCGGTCTTTGAATTTTTTTGTACGATTTTTAATGTTTGATATTTTTGATATTTTTATTTACACACTTAATTTGTATTAAAATTAATAATGGATTATTCATGAGAAACGATCTTGGCGTTGATTGGTTCGACGGTCGTGACGTCGTCACGCGCATGCGGGGACGTGAGTAGCCTGCCCCACTCTAAACCGGCTACCGCAGGTTGCCAGTTTCCTCGCCATCCTACTACTAATGTAAAATACGAAAAAAAATTGTTTTCAATGTGAGTTAGTCCGTTGTTGCTCTCACTGCCTCAAATATAAAATATCTAAATAATTGCACATGTATGTTATTAAAATGAATTAACGTTAATTGATTAGGAGAAACGGGCCCTTTTTATGGATCCAACCCAGTCGTAATATATTATGAATGACTAATAACTAATTGTCTAATTTATGGTTGGGTGGAATTATATTTCTGAACTGATGCACATGTTCACTCATACGTATGTACATATATATTTACTTAGCTGTATAGCAAAGTTAACCTGTTTCTGTGATAATAATTCTACGTCCAAAAGAAGTGAAATAAAATTAATGATTGCTAGCTTTGTAATTGTATCTGAACTTGATTGTATAATTTTTAGGAATTGTAATTATATGACTTAGAATAAAGACACTGATATTTCGATGTAATTTTAATGATTTCAATTACTTCTCGGGAGTGAGAAGTTTGATAGGAATTAAATGTCATAGATGTGCCATTTATGGTGAAAGTAGCAGGCTTCTAATAAATTCACACACTTGCACACTAACTTATCTCCAATCGTGTAGAATGCTCAAAATACTGCCATCTAATTCCCACTTCCACTGTTAAATGGTACTACTAATTAGGATATAATATATATGCTTTATTCCATGTATTATTTCAATATTAAAAAATCGAGCTCTAATGTATTTGCCAATCTTATTTCGTTTATTCGTACAAATTGTAAAATACAGTGGACAGTAGACGTTTTCTTCTATCCAAACCCTTTCGCAGCGATGGCTCTGAAACAAACCTTTATTTCTTCAAATTTATTTAGTTTTTAAAACGTCCGAGTTAAAAGAGAAACACTTCAAAACAGCACCGGCAAGTCTTCACTTTTAAATTCGACACAACTGTTTCTGCCAGGATACAAGATTCGAAAACGCTACCTGTGTTTTAAAATATTTTAATCGTTACCGTTTAGGAATTAAAGTTTCAGGAATGGCCACAGACCACAGAAAACACTAATTGCACAATCGATCTAAGCGGAATGGGACAAATCTTCTTGAAAATAAAAAGCAGAGAAAAACAAGGAAAATCACACCACCAAATTCACGATCAACTTCACAAGGGAACTTGTGTTCAAAACCCGTGCGACTGATCGCCGAGTCACAGCATGCATTTCATAATGATGTAACTAAACTTCGCTACGTAACAATCATTTTTCTCTTTCCTTTGATACCACTGAAATCAACCAAAATATCTCTTCCTGGAAAATTTCCTTTTCCTATCGAGCGAATTGTTACTTCCGTTAATGCCACTGAAATTGCCGAATGCATCTTCCTGGTAAGAATCATTTACATTATTTTTAATGTAAGAATCATTATTTTCATTTGACGCCACTGAAACTTTGGTAGGTAAACTAGGAATAACGAACGCATTAAGTCAGCGTAATGGTCATCTATTTGTTGCTCCGACACTATTTGTGTGATTAAACCACTGCACCTTCGGATGCGCCGTGCTGTAACGCACTTTTAAAAATAGCTGCTTAAAAGAGCGTCACAGTATCGGTCGCCAAGCACAAACACTCGGTTTTTTTTTACATTTCACTGTACACATTTGTTTTTGTTTTTTTTTCTTTTACGCTTTTCAATTATTCATCACCAAACACTGTCCTTTCGAGAGAAACGATTCTGTCCTTTTTCACTGGGAGAAAAGCACAGAGAGGCATTTTAGAATTCTGTCCATGCACTTTCTTCAGTTCACTTTTCAGAACACGTCCGCACAATTCACTTATATAATTATTATTATGTATATATCACACTGATAATTCTACATAATCATAAAATGCAGTTTTACAATTAATTATACTTAATTACCGTATCAAATATAATTCAGCCAGACCTTTCATATTCGATTGTTACTACGAGTAAGATTTTCGTTCGAACGATACGATGTCGGGTGAAAAAAAAAATAATATTGAAATGAAATTTAGAAACTGAATGTCATTTAAGGGGTTCCACTTGAATATGAAAGAGCTGCGTTTTACACGCATAGGAGCGTATAATTATAGTACATGTTAAATCTAAAATCCTTAGGAGTTATCTGTGATAATTAGGACACCTTAACTAAGTGCCTGCATCAAAAGTCGAATGCTGAATTGCTTTGCTATTAACTTCCTCGCGAACTGTTGAATTAATGAAAAGAAATAGGTATACGTATATAAAAACCAACGATGTTATTACGATAAGAGTTAGTACAAATGTTTAATCATAAATTAAAAAAATATGTTACACTAAATTTTTGCTCTCATTCTTACTGCTATCTTAACTTTCCTCAGCAATTCAGATTCATAGAAATTTGACGCTTTCAACGCATATACAAGCTTATATGTTTAGTATCTCCTTTACCATTTCGTTATTTGCAATTTAAAGAAATTATTCACACAAGACTAATTTAATTTTACAATGTTCGTAGCATCGTATTATTCGAAGTTCTAATCATTACGACTTTAATGTGAATCATAGCTTACACTTAAATGTAATTTAATGAGCTTCCGAAATTTTACTTTCAGCTTTTAGTTTAATGTCTATATCCTATTTACGTAGCTTATCGAACAAATTCCATTGCTTTTTATTCCGATTTAAACTCAAATTCCGTGACACTGCTTCAGGTGAGTTTTAAATTTGTCTCGTTCTGTTTGTTACTCTTTTTACCTAATAATGTTAGTACTTAATAAATTCACTTCAACGTATATGTATTTCTAAAATAATCAATTTCTCCACTTTATGCGCAACGCATGACTTTATAAATGATTTTGGTGGCTCCGTGTCTTTATTTCTGACATCTTGAAAGCTTAATAAAATCTGTAGAATCAAGGATGTGACTGTGAAAGTAAAGCGTATAAAAAGTTCTTATTTACAAATTCCTCGACACTACACATTTCGTATGAAATATTTCTTTAAAAATTGCAAATAATATATTTAAAGCGATGGTACTAAACACCCTAGCTAGTATAAGCATATATGCATGTATGTATGTTATGTAAATATCTATATATGTATATATATATATATCCTAAATCTTGACCATAAAGAAAACTTAGGCGCTACCCCCCTTAACAACGACGATTACCAGGTGATCCTCCTTGAGTCCTTCTTCACTGAGGCTTGGACAGGTTCTCTTTAACAACTCTGTAGAAAACGCACAAGGTGGGAATGCGTAGAGAACTCCAGTCCCTTCTGTATCTTTGTTAAGGAGCGAGATGACACCAGCTGCCTCTTTCTGTTTCAAATATGACACCAGATTCCGCAGTGGTCTGGTCTGGACGTTGGCATCGTCCGTAGAAATAACTGTACTCGAGCCAGCCAATCCTAAGAAAATAGCATGCGAACTGGAAGTCTGAATTCTTTTCGACACATCGTCTAATTTCGGCTGATCTAAACGCAATCTTTGCGTGATCCTTAACATATGCTTCCCATCTTCGTCTTTCATTAACGCGTCTATTATCTCTGTGTCGCCATCGGTTAAATGGAATTTGGCTGGAAATAGAGAATTCTTTAAGATTAGTGCCCCCTGCCATACTGCTATTGATTTCCTTGCAACTTCAGGTAGCGTGCGAGAAGTGGAAAGCATTCCAGTGCGAGTATTCTCCGAATCTGAGTCTGAATCGATTTGCCTTCTGCGAGGAGACCTTGACCTTGACCTATCTACGCCCGGCTCCCTTGACAAAGATCTGCGTAAACTTCTCGGAGCTTCGTACTCTAACTCCGGAGGCGGTCTGCGGCTGGACCAATCAGCTTCGTCTCTCATGTAACTCTCTGGATAAGTTCCACGATAGCCTCCTCTTCCTCCACCTCTCCTCTCGTGCCACGGAGCAGATCCTCTGCCTCGGAAACCTCTCGGCCCGTAGCCGAAGTCGCTGTCCGGTCCGTAAGGATCGTAAGACGAATCATAATCTACCGGCCTCGGTCTAAATTCTCCACTTTCTTCTGGGTATGGCCTTGGCTTAAATCCAAATCCTGGAGTTACATCCGCAAAGTCTACTCTCAGCCTTCTGTCTGGCCCGCCCAGAGGAAATCCTCTCATCTCTTTTACAGCAGCCTGAGCAGCATCGATCGAATCGTACAGTATGTAAGCGTTACTATCGCCTTTTATGTAATCTATTTTCTTTATCGCTCCAAATCGATCGAATTCTCTCTCTAATTGCGGTACAGAGGTCCATGGTCCTAAACCGCCGACCCAGATTCTCGTAGTAGGTGTGGCCTTTCCGTAACCAATTTTACATTGGAATTTCCCTATGTATTGCCCGGATAGCTCAACTTTACATCTATGTGCCATGTCTAAAGTCTGAAATCTGACAAAAGCATAAGCATTGCCTGTCCCTGGCGGTGGTCGCTTGATATCAATATCGTCAACAATTCCATATTTACTGAAAATCCTCCTTAACTCCTCCTCTGTGATATTGATCTCCAAGTTTCCTGCAAAGAGAGTTCTCGTTGCCAGGGGATCGTCCTCCGGAGAGACATGATGCAAATAATTCGGGAATTTGTCCTTTTTATTTTCCACGCGTTCGAACCCGTGAACTGGATGCCGTATCATCATGTGTCTCGGCGGACCGTAGTGATGGGGTGGACCGGGATGAACGTGCGGTGGACCATGATGGATTGGCGGCCTAACAAATTCATGATGAGGTGGAGGAATCGCTTCGCGTCTCATTTCTCTGTGCGGTGGAGGTAATCCAACCGGGGGTCCGTAAACTCTTTCATACCTTTCTAATGGTCTATGCCTATCCGTCGGACCAGGACTCCTGGCGTAATATCTCTCGTAGTCAGGCGGCGTGATCGATCTCGGGCGACGATAAGTGTCGGGTCTCTCGTACACTGGCTCGACAAGCGCCACTTTGTCGTACATAATGATTCTTGGCTTCGCGTGCTTCGCGTCTCTGGCATCTTCCGAACTTCTGAAGCAAACGTACGCAACACGCTCGTCTAGTTCGTGAGAAATTCTAATGGAAAAATCTCCGAACTTCTTGTACTCTCTGTAAAGAGTATCTTTAATCACTTCGTCACTGGCTTTCGGGTGGATCGAACTGATACAAAGGACTTTGTAACTGTATGGGCGTTCCGGAGGTAGTTCCCTGGGTGCCCTTAAATAATCATCTCTGTGGGAACTGGACTCTACGTAACGAGCGTGGGACGAGGCACGTGTCGGGGGACTTGGACTTCTTGCACCCCTACTGCGACGACGGATTCTTTCAGGCGTTATACGTTCGTCACTGGAATCATCGTACCTGTAAATTAGTAACACGATTCTTACCAGACATTAATTTCTATGGCAATGATAACCGGAAACGCGGTATAATTTCACTGTGTACATGCTCGCCAGTATCTTTAACGTTCGTGAATAACGAAACAAATATACTTAATTGTTGTAGTAACCTCATCAATTATAATACAGAATACTGGACGAAAGAATATAGCCTACGTTTACCAGTTCTCGTTACATAAATAGATTTGTGAAAAGATTTACCGTCCCATTGAGGATCTACTCCGTTTGACGCGAGGAGGCGGAGTGTCTCGACTGGAGCTTCTTTTCATATTGTTGCGGATTTTAACCGTGATCTTATGTCGATCGTCACGCGGAATCCCAATCATCAACGCTGTTTAACACGGCAGAGCCGAACGAATGATAGGAGAAAAAAACAAAAGAACAATAATCACACAAAGCCTATTCAGCTTGAATCAAGCCGTCATTCAAGGAGTCTTTATCCTCTTCACCACGAACATAAAATGGCGACTTTCTTCTTTCTTTACTTGACTTCCGGAATTCACTTGTAGGTTAAAGTAAATTTCATAAGAATCGAGTCAGCCGCCTAAGTTCTGCATTTTCTCGAATCCCTTATATTCGCATCGATTTATTTCTCTTTAAATTATTACTGCTTTGATGCCCATGCGTGTGTACGATACGCTGCTTATATTTGCAAACTATTGATTCGCAAATTGATGTTCAAGTATATACGTTTCCGTTGACAAAACGAAGACCTGTTCTCTCGTATACATTTGACAAGTAACTGCGCGTTACTTCGATAGAGGGCGAATCAAGCGTTTCAACAGTTTCACTGTTTAACGAAAGAGAGCGCGTTATAAAGAATTTTGTTGCGGGGCCGGCTGGGAATTCTGACTGTTTGAGAGAATTTCAATGTGGTCTGGTGTCCGTGGAACCCAAAAGGGTTCTGCTCGTGAATCGTGCGAAGTTGGTTGTCCTGTAACGCGATTGACCCGATTACGAGCTTACTTTAGTAGATGGCGCTCTCACCGTATTTCCCAATATTCCTATGTCCATGTCTACGGGCGGTATTCTCAGTCGCTACTTATTCTTAAGCAAATGCTTAAGCATGCGGCATCCTCTATTAACTTAGTAGCTAGTAAAGGATGCCGAATGCTTAAGCATTTGCTTAAGAATAAGTAGCGACTGAGAATACCGGCCTAAGCCTGAGACACACTACGGAAAACGGCATTTCTATCTATGACATGAGATTCCATGGCACGAACGACAGCGCCACTGAGCGCCGCGCGGCGCTATTTACCACTAACGAACTGACATTTGAATGCTGCGTTTGGTTGTGTTTTCGCGCGCAATATGTAACATTTGTTGTCAGTATAATTGTTAAGTAAAATAACTGTATATATTGCTGAATCAAAACATTAGATTATAAATAAACTGCAGTCGAGCAATTGCATCCAAGAATAAATCATAATTTGAATAGGTAAGTGATATAACGAAGCGTACAAAAAATACCAGAAAAACATTGAAGGTTGTAAATAGGGATGACTAAACGTAATATATTATTTTATGTAATTGTAATTCGAGGATGTATAAAATAAATGTAGGTAGGCTGTTACTACTCTCAATGAAATCCAGGCGTCTACGGTGGTGCAAGCGTATTTAGCTGAAATTTAAAGTCAATTTTCACAAAAACGAAAGCTTTACCGCAATTTCGTCACTCATGATTTTCGTCTTATTTTCGCCTGTATAATCATCCCCTAGAGTATTGCCTATCAGCAGAGTAACACCCTGTATAATAAATATATTACAACAAATGTATCATCTTTCTATTAAAATGTAATGGAAGGTCGTATTATTTATACAATTATAATTTTCATACACATACTCGTAATATCATATATAACATACCATTGAAAAATTCGTAAGAATAAAGTTGTAACAGAAAAATTGTTTTTTTAAAGGTAACATAATGCAAAGGTCTAATAGATTAAAACGTGAACTAGAACGACTCGCACAGAATCCTACAGAAGGGATTTCTTGTTATCCAAAGTCTGATAATTTTGATAACCTTGTTGCAACAATTGTTGGACCACGTGGGAGCCCGTATAATGATGGCATTTTTCAGCTAGCAATTAACATACCCGCTGAATATCCATTTGAGCCTCCAAGAATTACTTTTCAAACACCTGTTTATCATCCAAATATTGATGACAAAGGTCGCATTTGTATGGATCTTTTAAATATGCCACCTAAAGGCAATTGGAACCCTTCCATTGGCTTAAAAAACCTTTTGGATGCTGTACAATGTTTATTAGGAAATCCAAACCCCGATGATCCCTTAATGGCGGATATTGCCGAGGAGTATAAATTTAACAGACAGAAATTTGAAAGCAACGCAAGAAAGTTCACAGAAGAAAATAAGCATAAGGTTTCATGATAAGTCGTAAATATTTCATTACATATTTTCGCCTTATAATTGCATGATGAAGATATAGAACAGTACATGTTCGTTGTATTTTTGCCCTCTTCTAATATCTCTGATTTTTTTAATAAGTGACTTATATTGCATCCATACAAGTGATCTAATTAATTATTGACGCCATCTATTAATCAAAATATAATATAATACACTATAATACAAGTTTCATTGAAACCCAAAGTATCTAAATTATCAGGACTCGTACTTTTCGAAATTTTATTACGTATTACGATACTTCATACACAAATTTAACATATGCATAGTATTATATATATATCCCATTATATCTAACTCCATCGCATTGCTATTTTTGTAGTTTATAAATTAATAAAAAAAAGTGGTGTATGTGATTTACATACACTTTTCAACGACTATGTCGCTTTATTTAACTTACACAGTTATTATGTGCTTCGAGTGGTTAGATGTGAAGGTAACGGATAGAAAATGGTACTGGTGATTTACATCGCTTATCGTATAAGCCTTTAGATATGCCAGAGGCCAGACACGAAATCTATATGGTAGGAATGTATGTGGATGACGCAATGCTACTTCTTAGTAATGTGTCTGAAGCCTGCGGTGTAGCGGAACCTTTACGAGATGAACGTTTATGTGGATGAAGATTAAGCGGAGGTAAATTTGGATGTTCGATTCTGGTCGGTGAACTGACACGGGGGCGCAGTGTTCCTCTTTGTTGTATCGTAAGGATGCCTACAATTGAAATATACCATAGAATAACGCGCCAATTAGAGTTACCAATTGAAATGGCAACTAGCAATAAAGCATTGCCTGAATCGGTTGGTTCCAAAACGTCATTCAGCTGGTAATAATCAGTCTTTATTGACAGAGGCTCTTCGTAGTCTACAAACGCCGTATTATCAAAAGCTTTATCATCCTTCGGCCGGTTCTGAATAGGTGTAGTAACCGGCGGATCCGCATAAGTCTGAAAAATCAACGACCTACCTTCAGATATTTTAAACGTTGGCATGCTCCGTACAGAGAATATACAAATATGTATTCAATAATGAACCCTTTCGATACAACAGTAGTAGCTCCGAAGTGTTATTCTAATGCATGGGACTCCCGTGAGTAATTTCTCTACCTGGTGTTATACAGTAGAAGAATATTCTCATTGTTACATATCGTGACAACGAACAAGTGTCTATGGTTCGTATAAAACAAGATATAGGGAGCAAAGATACATATTTGATGGGAGTTTACGTAAGTATGACTTAGTAATCGATTATAGCTTTACTCGCACCGAAAAGGTCAAGGTATAACATAAATGTACACAAACTTTTGCGAAGTTGGCAATCCATGAACGTTTTTATATTTGATTTATAAGCTCCATCTGCTTGTTTGCCTTATTTTTCTTCTTCCTCTTGTTCTCTTGTTTGTTTTAGCGAGCACATTCGAATGATTTAAGGAAAATAGAAGATATCATGAATTACCATGTGCAATGCCAACATCGTCCCTTGGGTTCCCCTTTACACGGAACGACATTGAAATTTCACAAACTGATAAACGGATAAAGATACTGGGCTACGTATACAAACGTAATATCAGTAGATTGCCTTAAGTTTTACATGTTCGGTTGGCGTAGTTGAACAGGCGCGCTTGTGGAATTGTCCACCGCCGATCGTTTCATAGGTATGTTCCTCTAAATAGTGTCTGGTGGTTCCCCGTGGCGTGAGTGTGGCCCACATAACGCGGCTATCCTGCATAGCGTCTGCCGCGCAAGGATAGAGGACAGCTTCGTTTTGAATCCTTCCGTTTTTCGCTTGCATACCGGAAGCTGCGTTCGGCATGGAAATCACCCCACTCTTACCATTTCTATTACTACAGAACGATAATCGGTTATTTTGTAACTTCGGGGATCTGGTCTTTTCATTACCTAGCGCGCTTAACACATGCAGATAAGTAGTTGTGTTAAGGCCCCCGCAGGCGGCTCGATTTATCGTCGGATCTGTCGTCAGACCTCAGAATTTAACGGCAAATCTGACGTACACATATGGAAGGTACTAAACATCTTTCTAGCCATACAACTGATTGGAGATCTGGAAGGATCGCATCATAAATCGCTGGCGATCATGTATAGTGAGATCGTTCAATTTCTTTAGCTCTGTATGAAGGGGTTGGCGCAGTGGTGGACTTAAGGAACAAGGCCCAGGTGGCAAACGTTCTCGGGGGGTCCACTTTTCGGGAAAATGAAGAGGTAGTTTACTAAAAACGGGCTAAGTGTAGTAGTACAGAAAATAATATGGTGTTTGAGTAAAGTCGTACCGTAACTGCTCGTCGGCCGCCCGCTAAAAGGCTCTCCCAAACCAACGCGAACATTTTGCCGCTATAGATTCGCGGCAGCTTACTATACGTGGCGGCTTTTTCAAACATTTTCGCTGCGGCTGCCCATAAACCGTCACGTATAAAAAATTGCCGCGACGGATTCGCGGCAAAATGATCGCTGTCGCCGCGAATATTCGCGTTGGTTTGGAGGAGCCTAAATCCGCAACTGGGTGGACGGCAAATGCACGATAACAAACGATAAATTAGCGGCACCTCGGAAGATCCGACCCTTCGGTTTAGACCTGCGCGCAATCTTTCACTTGTTTCTATTCTCTGCGAGCAACACGACGATGGTCTGGCGCCAGATCTAAGCGATAAATCGATCCATGAGGGTCTTGAATTTCTACATTGGGAATATTAGAATCGCTTTTATTTGAATGATTTCTACCCTCTTTTGCAATTCTAGGTCATTTAACTGTTTGAACATCTCTCGCAGTAGACAAAACAGTTGAGGCCTAAGAAATAGTTGCAGTATTAATTTTCCGAGCACCCTGCCCTAATAGTTCTATACTTAGTACGACTAGAATTAAATTATGTAAGAAATGTATGCCTGTATTTAAAACAGAGTTATAACAGAATCTGATTCTATATTTTTTTTCTTAGTTTTTCACGTAGAATCATACCGAAATTGAAACACCTTATATGTATAATATTATTACCATTTTGAAAATACACTTTTAATCATAGCAGATCTAATTTTCTGATCCTTATTGACCACTGTGGTATATTTCAAGTCTTAAACATCCTTTCTTCAAGTACTCTATAAAATTACGAAACGACTCCCTCGCAGCATAGCCTACATTTAACTGTATATCTCCAGTCCCTTTCATACTGATTCTCTTTATAAAACAATAAGGAAGCATGTACTTACAATTTGCATTTCAACAGTAACGTCGCTAGTATTATGCCTATGAAGATGACGCCAACACAGGATGATATCAATACCAGTAGCCAGGTGTCGTCGAAAACCGTGCCTAAAATTTTATAACATACAGTGGCATGTACATTATCGACAAATGGGATTTAATAGTCTTCGAAAAATTTATATTACGTTCTATTTGCGTATTTATCATTACTATCTCTTTAAACAGGAAGGATACGTACGTAACAGAAACAGGGCCAGCGCGAGGCGGGCTCATAGTCCAGTGAAATTAGGATCTGTCTTCGGAATAAATCCCAGCAAGCTAAATTTTGATATGGGCATTTATTTGGTCGTTTTTAACAATATGCAAAGGCTCCATCGATCCGATCGCCGCTACAAATTTTACAGAGGGTTAAAAAACGTATTTTCCCGAATATCTCGTTATCTAGCAGTTTTGCGACAAAAATAATTATTTTTTTTAATATTTTGATCTGCCCTTGTCAAAAGTATGAGGGTTGAAACTTGGTAACCCGACATACACGAAAATGATTACTCCTACAAAAAAACTCGTACGACCTTTTTTGTAGAGAATTTCCTAAGCTATAAATTTCGTAATAACTATTTTTGTCGTAAAACTGCTAGATAACAAGATATTCGCGAAAAACCGCTTTTTTAACCCTCTGTAAAATTTTTAGCGGCGGTCGGATCGATTGGGACTTTTGACATATTGTTCAAAACGACCAAATAAAGGCCCATACCAAAATTCAGCTTGCTGGAATTTATTCCGTAGATTGGGCACATTTCCGTCTGATTTCACTGGACTATTCAGCGTGTTCCCCGGCCCCGCGGTCTACGAGAAGCTCGTCGTAAATTTTGCGGGGCCCTATGCGTAGATATTTATTATCATAAAATTTAGAAGTACATATAAATGCGTTTTTTTGCTCCTCGCAATTTTGGAACCCGGCCCCGCAAAAGTTTACGCCGGCCCTGATCAGAAACAGAAGGGTAGTTACATACGAGACCTTATTCTACCTTCAAAATAACTATAATAAATTAGAATGTAAATTAGAATGTACGATTTAAATTAAAATGTGAATATTAATTATCGAGCGTTTAGTAGATGTAACACAATTAATCTGGAAGTAGACCTTGCTGGGGCATCTCGATGTATTGCACCCCTTCCGAGCGACGGTCGCAAAAATGTTTGCACGGGCTGTCATTGAAATGCGGCGGAAAGGACAGTAGATCCGTGTGAGGGTAAAAATCAGAGCTCTGCTGAAGAATGGCCGGGAACGGTGGCGGTGGTATATGAAGAATGTCAGGCGGAGGTTCGAGCGTACAGGACGCGCAGCCCGAATTATTCATCGTTACCACTGGCCCTTTATCTGCAATTTACATTAGAAAAATAAACTACCCATAATTAAGCCCTTTTCACTGTACTTCAAGTACAACTGAAATTATCAGCCCTTGTCCATTTAACATTGTGTCCTAAATAAATTTGTAAAAATGAAAGGAAAAACAATCTACCTGACAGGAATAATTAACGATTACTTATTTTAGGGAACGTAGACGTATTATTACGAGCGTGTTATACGAACTTTAATCCAGATAAATAATATTTGATACTTAGGTGTACTGGTACACTTCATCTAGCCTTTGCACCCTTGTTTCACGATTAATTAGCACTTTGTATTTTATTATCTGTCGCCAGATTATTCTTGAGCCATCACACGAGACTGGTCAGTCACGAGGATACGACGGAATAGATGTATCGCGCATTTTTCTCCACGAAAATGTAAAAAGTGCGACCCTCACCGTTAAGCAACAACCCTGTGTGGAAGTAGCATTAGGGTAGCCGTGCTGGCTCCTCTGTAAGAAAAGCGCACGCGTTGTCGTATTGAGCGGCAGGGAAACTTTCGTAGCCTGTCTAGTATACGGTGTATACTACTGTACACGCCTCTGCCGATAACAATGCCACGCCGTTAGCCCTGGAACACTCGAGTCATTATTTTTCGAGCGTTTTATTTCTTGCCTCTGCAACTCCCCCCGTTGCAAAAGAAATTTCTAAAAATCACCAAGGTCTGATGGATACTTATACAGCTTTTATTTTTCATTGTTTTTTTTAGATACCTCCGACAAATTTGGCATCATTAGTCACCCTGGCACACAGCTTTTAATAGGAAATGCTCAAATACTTGTTTTTCTGTTATATTTCCTTCGTAAATGCTATGTGATTCAGAACGGGTGTAAAATACTTTGGCAGACTATTCGAGAGGTCATTATAAAAAGTGTTACACGAACATAGATCTTAATAATTCATGTTGCCCCATACGAAGAGACGTTTAAGAATTCAAGGCAGGAGAGAAATCGGTTGCTTACAGTGGAAAGTAAAATATCATTGACAATTAATAAATAATTTATTAATACATCAAACGAAATTCGTATGAGTAATATATTATAAAATAGGCACTGAAAATAGGATTTATGTTCGTCTATCGTTTTATTCAGAATGTTATCCCAATGTATACAAATAACAATTTATAATGTGTCGTTATATCCCTTATTTATTCTTAATTGTATTACAATTTCATTGAGTGTGTAGCGCTCGTATAATTTTTATATAAATTTCATTTATTTTCCCCTTTGAAAGCGAAATATAATCATACGTAAACGAAGGGTAATTAAACATTGAATTAACGCTGCAAGTAGTATGGGCCCGTGTATGATCAGACGTCTAGCCAAGCATCGTAGAAGATAATGATCGTTTTCGAACTTGAATACATACTTCAATTGCTGCGAAAATGTAACACGTACAACCGTCATGATCAAATCCTTTTCACAATAAATTAATACATAAATTACTGAATGCTTTAGAAATATAATATTAGAATGAAAAAAATTAATCAACTCTTATTTATATACATACGAAGAGGGTGAAGAATAATAAGCTATCCGTACCGTGTTACAACTGCAGTCAAAAGAACAAATAAATAAAGTAAACTCATTATCTGTTCGCACGTACTATACTTAACATTATAACGAACACTTTTAGCGTCTTGACACGAATTCTGCGCCAACGAACTCATTTTAATTAAGCGTATATTTAATTTCGAAATCAAGTTTAGTCTACAGCGTGCAACCGCGTGGTTCCGGTAACAGTTTGTTGTGACTGATGCGTCAAAAACCTTTCGATCGGAAAAGTAGCATTTGCGCTTGATACTTGAAATAATAGCGAATCGGATTCAAATTTTATTGTAACATTGTATTTTTCAAATCCAATGAAAATCAAATTCATCCCTCGACTCTTTATGCGCATTAAATGCCAGTCCGCTTTGACATAACCTCTGCGTCAATAAGCCAGTCGCAGTTATGGAGATAAATCCGTTGAGTATAATTCTCGTGAAAAGTGACAGCAAAGGTGACAGGCTCTTGTTTCGTTATCCTCATGTAGCGAAATACACCCGAGATTCCAATCAGTGTACCAAACGGAAGAATCCTTATTCTTTAACTATTACCGAAGATTTACTGCAGGTCAGTTTCAGGCTACATTACGATACTATAATGCTCGCGCAGCGTATTTACGAGATAATTTGATATTTAACAAATCCCATCAACAGTCTCTACCGTTCCCAACCTCGAATATAAGTAATGGCAATTTAACTGGAGTAACGGACGAAGTATTGTCAACGTTGTTCGCCGTTAAGCCAGAGCTGTGCGAACAAAAGTTCGAGTTAAAAGTGAACGACGTCCGATTCGTCGGCCATCCAACTTTAATCCCATCCCGTGGATTGAAGGAAGTTAATTCTTCTATGCTCTTCAATATAGTATTCGCTCTTCAAGCACAAGCGAGTCACTCGATAGTAAAATGTTATTACGACTTGAGCAGAAGGTTCGTCATATATTATTCTGCTTATGCAAAGAAATCGGATCAGATACGTCTTACGAATCATTCATTTCAGACTCGGCATAGCTTTGAGGCACGAAGAAAAGCGATGCGGATTTTTATCAGAAGAGATAAAGATTATGGTTTCAACTCACGACGAAGTCGCTACTAGGTAGGGTTTGGCAGTTTTTATTTATAAATTTGTAAAATTCGAATGCAGTCTATTTTATTATGTTACATTTTTGTAGATCCATAAATATTAAATGAACTAAAAAATTGTATGTATTGTTACCGATTCTGGTTACTTCAATTTTTTTTTTATTTGGTTTTGTATAGATAGAGTATATTTTATTTTTTTATATTTTTGTAATTCCATAATATTAAGGAAACTGAACATTTTTAAAATAAGTACAAATACATATTTATTTACTATTTTAATTATATTTTTTGTGAAAAATGAAAAACCGGTTTAACTTCCTCGTTTTGAAAAAAATGCACTTCTCAAAAAATGATTTCTCAGCGATTTTCGACCTTATTCTGCGATATTTAAGCGTTTATAGCTCAGAGCAACGTTAACCGATTTTCATGAAAATTTAAATATGTATATAACTTAAACCTACAAACGTTTATTTTTTAATTTTCATTACAGGCTCACAAAAAAAAAGTTAAAAAACTACCTTTAGTATTTTTTTTTTGCTATTCCGACCAAGTGCATTTTTTCAAAACAACGAATCACACCACTTAGCAAACTAATCATTCTAGCTTCTAAAAAAAAACTCAAGTCGTTTGGATTAATTTAAAAAAAGTTATGCGATTTTAAAGGGTGGCCGAATACTTTTGCACGCCACTGTATATCGAATTGTTGCTTGCGTTATCTTGTAAAAGCAACGATGATTGGGATTTTCTTTTTATATGTTTAATGTATATTTCCAGATCAGAAGGTGAGAGCGATTGTGACGAGTCACCGTACGAATTAATATTGCAAAGAAGTTCGCTCGCGAGAGACCTAAAGTCTGTGTTTAGCAGTCTCAGTACTTCTGGTATTATTAATATTATGATTAATAAATGGATTCAAGTGCGCTTCTGTCTTCCACAGAAAGTTCATCAATCCCATAAGAAAGGATTTATTATTAATCCAGAAATAATAGACAGGCTAGTAGTAAAATAAATAATTAAAGATTAAAGTGATATATTAAACATTGAATTTTATTGCAGATGTTTAAACAGTTTAAGACCTTATCATGGCTTACTGTTGCTGATCGAACCGTTAGATTTATTGGATTCGCTCCCGTTAGATTCTTCCCCAGCGCTTAGACGTTTAATTCAAATGTACAGCCCACTGAAAAGTCTACAAACTTTGGCCGCTGATTCCGACCTCACGCTTACTCAAGTCTTTCAATTAACTGGCCACTTAGTTTATTGGGCCAAAGCTACGATAATTTATCCCCTTTGCGAGAGCAATGTTTACGTTGTATCACCAGACGCAGTCATAACGAACCACTTGCTGGAAGCATTTTCCGAGGAATTCCCAGGACTTTGTCTTTTACAAGTATGCACGGAGAAGTTATTTCTGTTAATGTTCGATGCAAAATAAAATTCTAATCGGCAATTAGTTTAGGTTCTTAGCGATTTCTCGTTACCAACATCGATAAGCCAGAAGTTAAATCCTTTGAATCAGTCGCAACAGCAAACGCAATTAGTAAAAATAATTATATGGTTATTAAAGAATCATTTACTCTTACAATTGCATACGTATGTGCAGTACATGCCAACTGTGCACGGTCGAGTGTCATTGGTAAGTTTAAAAGGCTCATTTACGTGAAATTTCTGAACTAAAGGTCTATTTTTCAAAGGATACAAAGGACGAAGTAAATCATAATTTAAACGAGGCCACTGAAAGTGGCAGCACGTGGAATTTAAATGATCCTCCGAAAGGAACTGCGTCTGATATAAAGGAAGAGTTATCGATGAACGTGCACAAAGAAAATGGAATATACAATTACCAGTCGGAGGAGTACGACATTCCCTCTGACGACAGAAAATTGCTGGACAGATTGTGTCGCCTTCGTTATTTTAACGGGGGGCATCACTTAGAAGAAATCATGTATTTTGAAAATATCCGCAGATCGCAATTGTTACAAATTTTGGATAAATTTAGGGACGTATTGATCACATGCGAGTGCGAAGATCCCGCTATAGCCCTTTTTTATAGTCAATTCAGTTCTTAGCATTTCGATGTTAAAAATATTTGAGTAGACCGTTTTAAGTTACGTTTTGTAAACGTTATTACCTAAACGGATTGTAATATATTTGAATGTACTATCATAATATAAATAACTTCAACGAGTACTGGGCTAAATCGAAGAAAATCAACTTCAGGGTGCCAGTTTAAATATACCCTTGTATTTGTATATAGTAAAAAAATTCATTACAAAAAAGTCTTAACAATTGTTACTTTCTTTTTTTACAAAGGATATAGTAGAAGTTACGTAGCTACTACATTACAATTAGCTGCAGGTCAAGCAGCTTTAAACATTATCGAACAAAGATCTCATGACTGATACATAACATAATCAAATCATTATTATGTACGTTAATTCGTAATAATATGTTTTAGGAAGTACTTTTAAACTTGTAATAATTTTAAATACTCTACCATCTTTTAAGCTCCAGTGAAGAATGAAACTATTAATGCACGTAGTAATGGAATTATTGGTAAAATTCCAAATATTTAGTAAATGACTGTAAGTATGTATGCAACTTTATAAAGAAACGAAATATTGGTGTAACGTATATTCATTCGTTATTCGTGTTAAGTCTAATTATTAGTTTCTGTAATTCATTTTTAAATACTTCTTGAGAATGTGTTTTTATTGTAAGGAATTTGTTATATTTCGAATGTTCGAATATCGTGGATAAATAACAAGTACTGATACTAAAATGACTAGAATTTCAAAGGTATTTAATTGTAAAATTGATTAAACATAAAATTATCTATGTTCAAGAAATGTAATACAAAATACATATCATGTAAAGTATAATTACACATAAATGATTAATTCAGTATATATATAAAAAAAATACTGAAATCATGTATGTTACAGACAAGAATATTTAATATCGTTTTAGAATTTTCATGGATGTTTTATATCGTTGCTTTAAATATGTACAGTTTCTGGCTTTTGTAACTCGTAATTATGATAACGATAAACGCGGGTGAACACTATCTTTCGATTCGTTACACTTTTTACAAGTCTATGTTGTAACGTCAACGCGTTTGTTACGTAAAATTAGAATACATGAAAATTTTCACATCACAAATTCGTAAATACGTTCGTGAACATAACTTAACGTAGAAATATTATATTCCAACAGTATTTGAAAATTTTACTTTATTTCATGTATTCTTATTTTATTTTAAGGATGTACATGTTGTCATAGCTTTTCTCTCGGATAACTTTGCATCTTCTTCAACTTCTTAAGGGCACACTTCGCCGCGGTGCATTTTGCGATTCTATAATTTCTTCCAATCCCTTTGAAAGAACCCTTACCAAACACATCCACTGTAACCCTAACTCTACGCCCATCGGCCAGTTTCTCTGGTTTCCCGAATTTTGCTGTTTCAGGTTCTAGTTCCAATAATTCACGAACTGGCGATTTAGGAACATTGGTGCTGAATTGTTCTGAAATTCGCGAAAGATTGCATATGTATTTTTCCGTGAATTATATATGGAAATAAAAGCGAAACATGTAATTACCAATTTCATTTTTCATGATGGCATAATAAACGCCCCATACTGCGTCCAAGGACATGCTACTGTCCAAATAAATTGCACCAGCTAACGATTCAAAAACATCTCCTAATGCTTTCGGCACCTCTACATCCTCAGCTTCTTCGCACTCTTCTTCGCCGATTAAGTAATACTAAAGAAATATGGACAGTAGTGAAACGTACTACATGAATTGAAGGACCGGGTGCAATAAGGGGACTAGCGCTTGAAAATGCGGGAAAGTATAGTCCAAACGCTAAGAAAGATTGGAAAATTAAATGTTGTTAAACTAGATTTTAAAAAATATGGTGTTGTCGCGACACACATTTTTTCTATTTCCAGGTTTTTTAAGCAATCATTACTATTTCGAAATAATTTTTTCTTCGTCCAAAGTCAATATTTCTTTAAACATAAATTGCGATAAATTGAGTAAATATTAACGACTTAACGTAAATATTATAAGACTCAAAACGTAACTTCAGAAAACTCTAGTGAATGCCGAAAAACATGGATTCTACCCAGTATTACATTTTTAATTAAATATTATTACAGTTTTTAACATAAGGGTTTTGTGCATACACTTTACGGCTTCGCTAGAGTTTTCTGAAGTTATGTTTTAAGTCTCATAACGATTCGTTAGTATTTACTCAAGTTATCGCGGTTTATGATTAAAGAAATATTGACTTTCGATGAAGAAACATTTTCTGTTCATAATTTTTATCTCGAATAGTAATAATTGAATACAAATTTCTGAGCGTTTAGGCAAATACTTCTTCGCATTTTTGAGCGCTGGTCCTCTTATTGCACCCGGTCCTTCAATTGTGACTACAATAAAAGCACTTTTAGATAAATTCTTTACCTCTTCGCTAATGGAATGCCCATTTTCCTCTTGAATTCTAACAAAACGATTTATGACGACACTTAAGCCGGGAGAAAGGTGTCGAAAATATTTATGAAACCCACATCTAACAGCTAGGGAAGCGAATATAGTATTATTAACTAAAGCTGATCGCAAATCTGTTAAAGCACCTGGTGAATGTTGTCTGGCATCTTCGTACAAGTGCCTTGTTATTAAATAATCTAGAAAATCGAAACGTAAAAAACCAAGGTTTCAGAATATATTTCTTTAACTCTGTAATTTTTATATTAAAGTACAGTGTTTTAAGAATCAAACAAAAATTATGATATCTTAAAATCTTAATTAAAGTTCTTTAAAAAATTGTAACGAAAACTCAAACAGTCTTCATATTTTCGCAACTAGCGCCTCTGTAGTAAATTTTACCCAGTTGCGCCTCCCGCCGAGTTAAGATACAGACATAATTAAACGGAATTAATTCGGATTATTCCTTACCTAGAACGGCATCTCCGAGGAATTCTAAACGTTGATAACAATCCGTCAATCTATTAGGTTGGTACGATGCATGAGTGAATGCTTGTAACAGATAGCTGATGTCATAAAACTTGTATCCTATACTTTTTTCTAAATCATCATATCCATCGAGCATCGTTTTCAATTCCCCTTCTGGATCAGGAATGTATCGAAGCAAAGGATTTTGCGGCTCTTCCAATTTCCCATAACGAAGCTATAATAACAGAGATTTCTTAAAACATCCTTCGACGTTCAATCTCACATTTGTGATTACTAATCGATGGTAAAATTCACCTGCGTCCAAGTTGTCTGGCCCTGTTCGTTCGCTCCTTTTACGTACGGCGTACTACCAGGAACTCTTTCTGCTGGTTCTGTCTCTTGTACAACACAAACTCCTTCCGTAGGCAATACATGAATCCCTAGCCAGGCCATAAAAAGTAACGCGCCTCTAGGGCCACAAGCAATTAAGTATGCCCCGATTAATGCTTCCACGCAATCTGCGATACTTTTATCAGGAATGCTATGTTGAGTAATTAAATTGTAAGGTATAAAGCAACGCAAGTTGTCTAAATTGTTTGAAAGTGGAGTTTCATTACGATCAAGTTCGCTCTTCATGATGCCCAGCTTTTGTTCTGTTTCTCGAACAAGTTGCGTTATTTCAGTGGGATTTACAGCTTGCAGTGTTGGAATGTCAGCTTGGTTCCAAAGAGAAGAAGGTATGCCAGACTCAATTAAAGCTTGCTCGAGTTCTTTCGGAACATAGTAGCAAGGAGGTAACCAGTTGTCGTGTGGTTCGAACTTTGTCGCTATCATGCTCTCGCCTAACATCTTTTGTCTTCCCAGTCTATATAAATTTAAATTACTGACCTAAAAAATTTTAGTATAATTAAGAAATAATAGATGACTGGTGTGAAAGTAAGCAGATATAATATTTTGAAACTTCCGGTACCTGTTTCGATCTTAAGTGACTGAGTTTGCCTTCGTGAATATTGTCGTATGTACAATATAAGTAAGTAGTTATCGCATACTTTAAGAAAGAGTCTCCAATAGTTTCTAAACGTTCTAAATTAATCCCATCGTTTGCGTTAGACATTGTTAAAGCTTGCAAAATTAAACTGGGACTTGGCCCTGGATGATCATTTAATTCGGGTTGAAAATCAAAACTAAAAAGATTACTGTCCAACTGATATGTACACTCCGACTTGTTAGAATCTTTTTTTATCAATTGCGAGCTATCGCAATTATTTAATATTTCCGTAGTGAATCTAGCAACAACTGTTTCTACACGAGCTTTATGCTTATAATCTGGCACACTCCCTTCAGATTGTGAACTAAACGAATTTTTTCTTTTAATTGCGATCTCACTATCACAGGATATAAAAAATCCATTCTCTAGTATTTCAAGCTCTCTTATTTTGGTATATTCGTAATGAACTTGTTTGTGCTTTGCAATTAAAGATTCTTCGCTCTCCTCCGTATACGACCACAAAATGTCATCAGAATTCTTTTCGGTTTCCAAGAGATCCAAGATCTTCTTATTAATCTCCTGCTTGGAGATTTGCTTTTCATCCTCCACAGCTTCCGCAACATTCTCACCCATGTAGGAAATCCGCAGTCCCCTATTATCATCGTCACTTTCGTCAGAAGTGTCAGCGAATCCATCACTGTAAATGTCATCCGACTCGTAGCCATCAAAATCTGACTCGCACGCGGGAGAACCGTATCGGATATCATTCCAGTTATAATCATTTGGCAGAACAGTTACGTTCAAATCGTTCGGTTTAAAATCCATAGAATTCATCGCCATGTCGTTCGACCAAGTACCAATTTCCAGTTCATTCTCATCATTCGATGCCTGCGTCTCTGTTTCTGTTGCATCAGCGTCGTCCGACTGAGGTTTGCCACTCTTGTCGCTTATGTTCTCTTTACTAGATACATCCGCATTATCTGTCCCATTTTCAGATACGTTCTGGCATTTATTGTCGGCCACGTTATTCGAAGAAACTATTTGGGTCGTTTCATTTTTGGCTAATTTAGCTTTTTCAAATTCCTTGGATTTCTTCAATACCTCCGCTAAACTCCATCCGAAGTCTAATGCAGGCCATTCGAAATCTAAAATATTCTTCTATTAGTTTCGATTTAAACACCCATTACCGATGCAAGTCTTTTATTCTATACGTACTGGAATCTAAACTTTGCTGTCCTAAATTAATCATTTGCGTCACTTGACATCGTATTTGATTAGCAAGTAGTAAGGCATTGATTCTATATAAGATACAAGGTAAACAAACTGCTTGTCTCCACAAGGAAGCCGGGAAAGGATGAATCGCGCACAATTCAGCAACAAGAATTTGCTTTTGCTCTAAATTCTCCCGTTTCGCGCGTTTCGTTTCTTCGCTACTTGTAGGCAACGCGACGCCTTTTCGATTAACGTATCTAAAATAAAGAGTCTAATAAACATACGACTAGAGTAATATAATTGCGCGTATTACATTTCTCACATTTACCTAGGTGTCAAGAAGTTCAACCTAGCCGACGTGTGATCCACATCTAGCAACGGCTGATCTAAATTTTGTATTTGTATACCGTATTTCTTAAGATAATATTCTTCAAAGGTACTATAATCGTCACCAGGGAAAGAAGACTTCGGATTCAAATTTGTACAAATCTCAGCAACATAAAAGTACTAAAACGAAAAAGGACACATTACGATTAAAATTATATTTCTTTACTTATTAAGGGGTAATGCTATGATGATAAGCTAAAAATGATAAGATAACTTTGGAGGTGATTTTAAAGAAATTCATGAACCTTATGTTAAACTTTTAATAGAGTTCATAAATTTCTTTAAAATCACCTCCGCAGTTTTTCTACCATTCCTGGCCTATCATCGTGACGTTACCCCTTAAGGGGACTAGGCAGTCGAAAAACCGATTTTTATTGCATTTTCTGAAAGTACTATCTTTTCTGAATAAAATGCCGTTTAGTTTATATTAAAATTCGCAAAATTGTTAATTTGGCAGCTAAAAAGGTCAAGCGGTAACTTATAGCATCGCCTTTGCCCAGAATTATTTTTCATTTTTTCTCTTAGTTTTACCGTATTTGCGAATGAACGGAGGTTCAGATCGACTTGAATGAATTACAGGATGTACAAAACATGTGCCATTCCACGCGGAACCTCTGATATAGTCCATAAAAATTCGAGATTATTATAAAAAAAATTAAAGTCACCGGTTTTTAGTAGCGCACAAACAAGAACGAATTTTTCTCGGAAAAATCGCCGTTTTTCGGCCACCAATCGTTTGTTTTTATAGGTTCCACTGGAAACTATGTATCCGACAAACAAGAATTACACGTCTGAAATCGGATTACGTCACATTTTAAGACCGATATTAAGGCAAAACCACTGCAAAACGTTAAAATATTTACCAGTCTGCAGCGGCATTTTCAAAGCACATATATATATCATACCAATTATTTTTCAATCTGTATGGTAGTAATAAACATTGGGTAAAAGGATACATCTGGATTTACTTTCATTATTTTACAAATAAGCTTTACTTATTTCTTCTTTAACAGTCTTTTCTCGCGAAAACCGGCTGCCTAGTCTCCTTAATGAAAAGTTTACTGAAGTACCTGAGGCTGATCTTGACTCCTATACCAAGGCATAATCACGGCGTCGTGATATTTTGATGCATCGAACTTGAAATTCCGCCTGTCCTCTTCCGGAACTTTAGTTCGCACCGCATTTCGATTTTCGTATATACACTCCAAGAAGTGCCAATCTACAGTGACACCAGATTGTTCATCTGTGAAGGTACAAATTGATTGTATTAAATCAAACGTAACTGAAACAACAGTACTAGTGATTCCGGAGAGATATTCACCTAATTTTACGGGCACAATCATATACGAATTCTCTGAAGCGTTGGGATCAAAGAGCATTAAATACTGTTGTAATCTTAAGACATTCGTAAAAGTATAATTAAGGAAGGTGGCTATCTTCTCTATTTGTACTTCATTTAAAACCACAGTTTGTTTACTCAGTTTCAATTTCACGTGAACTTCGCCGGATCTGGTGTAAATGGGAAATGGGCACAACTGAAACAAAGAGGTAAATATTAATTCTCGTATGCGCGTGCCGCATATGTGTAATTAATATATATTATTATATTGGGAATGCAGGGCCGGCCTTCCGTATAAAGGGGCCTGGGTGCAAGATATATTTCGGGGCCCCAAACAATTTCCCAACGGTAGAAAGGTATAACATTTTTTCGCGGAACGAAATCACAAAAAAGGATAATAATAACAATAATAAAGAAAATAAGATAAAAAAATAAACGAAATAAACATTAATATATTTAAATATATGTTTTTTTCTTAATTTTAATCAAATAAGAAAAATTTGGTTCTCATTTATTTCTTCTTTATTTTCTCTTTTCTTCGTTTCTCCTTTTTCTGGGGCCCCCGTAAAGCCCGGGACTCGGATGCCTTGCACCCGTGTGGCTGGCCCCGTGCGAATGTTTTCTGTGTCTCGTTTATTACCTTAGGAATTTCTTTCAATGTTATTATACCAAAACCTATAGCTGATTCTTCAGGGGGGTAAATACGACGACCCCTGGTATTCTGTTCTTCGGGTAACGGACAACTCAGAACCATGTTAATGTGATATAAGTAAGAAGGGACTCCAACTATTGGCCTACAGTCCGTTAACGCTTCAGCAGTCTGAAAAAACATCATTTCGATAACGAAATATTGAAAGACACCAGGTGAATTCGAGAAGGCAGATTAATTATTAACAGTGAAACCTTTTTATAATAATATTGTCTACGTTTAGTCGTTCCAGGCCGAGCTTCAGAAAAGTCTACTTTACTTTCGTCCGGTAGGGCAGGCACTTCTGCGTCTTCTGGCTTAGCTTTAAAGTTCTCTTTCCCAATAGGCAGTAAATTATCATCTATCTCATTCTTTCTATGTAAATCAATGCATAATTGCAAAGCAGCCATCCGCCTCGCCATGGCTCTGTTAGGCATAGGGTACGACTGGAATAAAATTTCAAGTGAGCGCACTTTAGTAAGGTAACAGGGGACTCCTAAATTATTATGTATAAGAAATCATTTACCGATACAACATATTTTACTGGAGAATTTATAGGAAGTCGTAAAGAACATATATACATAGGCATATTGTCTACATTCACTCCTTTAATGGACCATTCTGGTGTTAATCTCGTGAATGTGTCACTAGGTAATTTTGCACAATATCTGTTCAAGTCAAATTTTATAATAAGCTGACATAATTTTACAAATTTCAGGGGTATGATATCAGAAATATTCTTTCCCCATGTTTTCTCAACATTACCTGTTTACTAGTGATATAGCAGAATTGAAAGTAACTTTCGGTGAATCATCTCCATCGAGTGGTTTGTAATGCGGTATCATACCAGTATACGCGTCCGCCTCGTTTTCTTCCTCTTCGGTGGGCTCGTTGTTAGAACATTTTCTTAACAAGGTCTACAAAATAGATCGATGCTCTTCCATTAAAATTTTCGATTGGGATAAACACAGATAATAAACTACATTAAATGGCTGCTTAAATTTACTGTAAGGGGGTGGAATTGACCCCTGAAAATCTGGTTATTCTCCAATTATGTGTTATAACTCCTGAACTCTAAAATATTTTTTTACCAAATTATAGATCTAATTAAAAGAAATAACTTTTGCCTTGAAACTTTTTTCTATCTCTTACAGTTCGCGAGTTATAACACAAAATCGGAAAATAACCGCAGTTTCAGTAGTTAATTTGACCTGCGCTTCAGCGTGTAACTTGTACAAATTTCAATATAATACATTCCAAAAATTTGTATTGATAGTTCAAACACTACTAAATATGTGTGCGAAACCCCTGCCCTTTAGGTGCGATAGGATTTCCAGAATTAATTTCCACATATCACCTTCAAACACGAGTGTCTAGACTAGAATACCCCCTTAAATAAATTTTTCTAAGCAACTAATGAAATTTATTGAATTTGCATTAAAAATATTCTTATCCATTCAACTCAGCTCCCCAAGATTAAATCCTGGTTGCGCCACTGAACGACATAGTAGTTAAAAGAATATATTTCTGGCAGTGACTGTCGAAGTGTTAAGAAGCAATCAAACATCATAATTCGATACCTTTTCTATATAATGGTACTGTGCCAGTTGCCTCACACATTCCTTTATCGTTTCTTGAGATATTAATAGTATATGTAAAGCATCCACAGCTCTCGCTCGACTCTTGCATTGAACATAAGATTGGTAAGTTTTTGGGAAGTCGTATCTCATTACGAAATTGCATTTCGGAATATCAATGCCTAACAGAAACGAAATATTAGCAGATATTTTTAGGAAAGTCACAATAAAACGAAATTCCAACGAACCTTCTTCCAGAATTGACGTTGAAATCAACAAATTACATTCGTGTATTCTGAATCTTTTTAAAACCTCTTCCTGCTTCCTGTGCTGCATTTCTACATCCCTCGAATACCCAATATCGTCCGTGCTTCTTTCAATCGTATAAAGAGGCGATAAAAAATGTAAATCCTCGTCATGCGAAGATGTTTCGTTTAATAAGTAAAACAAAACCTTTGCTACAAACGACGTATCTACAAAAATCACCCCACACAGTAAATCGGGGTCTGTAACACCGCGTACGTGCCGTTGAGATTTCGATGGCTTCCTATAATTCTCTTCGCCACTTCTCCAATTAGATTCAGGCTTTCTAGTTTGCACGGAATTGTCCTTAACAGAACTCTTTTCATTATTTACAGGCACATGTTTAGAATTATTCTCATTATTTACTTCGTTATTAGATGTACTGGTAATCTTAGTATAATACGGAGTGTAAGTTTTCAAAACTTGTAATAATCTGTGAACCTTTGGCGTAGTATATTTATATATCCTCTCTTTTTCCGACAAAACTTCAAACGTACTATCACATAAAGCGCGTATTTTCATGAAAACAGACGCCACCATGCTCAGCAATAAATAATGCCTTTCGTACGGTGTTTTTATTTTCAATTTCTCCGTTAAAATTAGAAGGGCGAGCGCAGCACGATCCGCGCACCATGGTCCAAGAGTTTCTAATATATGTAACAAGTCCTGCATCATCTCGAAAGGTTTCTCTGTGGGATCTGGTATTTTCTGGATATCCTCTAAGAATTCTTCTGTGTAAATTTCCGTCGGATCATGCCGATGATCACTTAGGAATTCAATAGCGTGTAATATATAATTTTCAATAGTCGTGTGCAGCTCTCCTTTGTCGCATTTAGAATATTCCACTACGTACTCTTTAGGTTTAGGGCTGTAGCTGTTTAAGCAGAGAATTATTATCATTACATAAAGCTATTATACGCCGAGATGTTAAGCTTACCGTAATATAGATAATATATCACTGGCCGTTTCGACTTCGCACTTAAACGCTGCTTCGACTCTCTGTATCTCTAATCCCAATCTCCCAGGTTCTTGGGTCAAATTGAACAACGGTACGGCTAGCCCGATAATTCTAGGAACATCAGCGCATGATAAAAAGATTTGCAAAATAAATTTCAATTTGCTATCGTCTACGGATTTATGGCACTCGTCAACTATGACTAGATTTATCTGATCCGGCAGAATCTTTTTGTCCGCTAATAATTGTGTACATGTCTCGGAAGTCGTGACTAATACCTGAAACAGAATGTTCAACGACGAGAGGTGAATTTAGACGGACGATAAGGAATTCCGCACAAACAACATTATCAACATTACTTACATGAGAGACTTCAAGTTTTTGTACAAACTCTGCAGGCGAGCAAGTGTCGCATAATAGTACTTTTAAGTCTGTCAATTGCTGTATGTAAGTTGCTTTTATTGTACATTTTTCCACGTCTGTCAATATGTATAAACACCGCTTCCCTCCTGCGCTTAGTAATCTGAATTAATTGAATGAAATATTTAGAGAATGTAGCGGCGAACAACAAAGTCATTAAAAGAAGTAAATTGATTTCATCTATGTTTAATCGCAACACCTATTTTATTAAAGTCTTCAGCCTTTCTGTAGACTTCGTTTAATACCCTGCTTATTGAATAAATAAATAAAATAAATGTTACCTTCTATTAGTGGTAGCAAATTCTTGAATTAATTTTATAACAATAAAGGTTTGCTCGTAATTCTTTCCTAGGCAAACGATTATGTTCTTCTCTCTAGCGGCGTAAAATAAATCAACCTGCAACAAGAACGATTTTTAGTATATTACGAAAGAAACATATTCTTGTAAAAGCTTTCAGTTGATTCAGAAAATCCTTACTTGGTATTCTCTAGGTGTAAAGGATTTTGTATAAACCTGATCATTTAGTGGAAATGCCATGGAACCTATGACTTATGCTACTAATAAGATAAAAATATTCTTCTTAACTGTAACAAAGAAACATTTATACTCTTCACTTCTGTTTAGATAGGTCTTAGTCAAATTTTAATTTAAGATTAGGCTAGGACGACTACGGTATGGTGCGTATTGCGTATGTATATGCGTGCATACATATGATACAGCCAGGGATCGGCGTGCTTAAGCTACGCTGATGGAGGGAGGGGGAAATACCTACAGGAGCGGTGGTATGTGTGCGTGAGACGCCACGATTGGAGGACAGTGAACGGCGGAAAATACAGGAATGATCAAACTATTTCGCGGAGAGGGAATAACCAATTAACGCCACGATGGGAATCGAAAGCGTGGCGTCACTTGCCTTGGCTAGACGGTGGCGTCAGTTCCGCGCTTACCACCGCTCCTGTAGGTGTTTCTCCCTCCATCAGCGTAGCTTAAGCCCGCCGATTCCCGAATACATCTCACACCATCACAGCATATGATACCGGCATATATGCGCATGAACGTGCGCAACGATATTATGAAATAAAAATTGTAATCTGATTGGATAACCAATTTATCCAGCTTTTGGCTTCTATTAAAACCATGTAATTTGGTTTCTTAAATTTTATAGTTATGCATATTCCTGAAAGAGTGGGACATAATAATAAAAAACTATTGACGATAGGGAGAGTAGTTTATATTTAAAAAAAAATATGAAACCGAGTCTGTCTATAACCTCATTTCTTTTGACTCCTTTCCTCGCAATATGTTTGAAAGAAATATCTGAAATTATCCAAAAATCTAGCGAGAATTATTACACACGTGTTGTTAAAATCGATTAATCGTTGCCAGCAATTGGCGATCGAATCGATTAATCGTTTTGTTAATGCACTATCGATAAGAGATCGTAATTCTGAACAACTTCAGGTCGAACGTTCTTTTCACCGCTGTCGCGTTACTGGTAGGTGCGTGTCTCCTTGTTTTCCAAGTTTTTACCTAGTAAACAGTCATATATAATGACTACTTGGTGAAAAATACTACAGAATAATGTCTCGCGTCATTAAAATTGCCTTTATTAAGGAAATAGTTATCGTAGAGCATTAAATGGTTTCGCGTAAACACGTGTCAATGTTAATCGTCCATCTTTCGTGTGATTAACTTCTTTGTCGATATTTTCCATATTTCTCTGTGTTTTATTTAAAATTTTTGTTCAGTATACATTTTCTGTCTGTTAATTTTTACTTCCATTGAAATTGATGCTTAAGGCACACGTATGTAGGTGCGTCCTAGAAATTTAACCGAATTTTTTAGAAAACGATGTTAAACCAAAAAAAAATTTATTTGCAAAATCTCTATTTAAAGGTCATAGTTTAAGTAAAAATGTTATAAGTATTAACATACTGTTTCAAAATGATTAACTACCTTCTTTTATGTTTAGAGCAAACATGCAGCTGCACATCAGAGGGGAGAGTACGACTATTGTCGACTCGCATGAGAATGAGAGTATCGGAGATATAAAGGTACGCCAAAGCTGTCATTACTCTGTCTCATATCATCTGGGTTTGTTATAATTTTGTAAGACATTTTAGAAATAAGTGATTTCGAAGAATTTGTTTTCTATTCCACTTTTTTTAAATTTTTTTCACGTATTTAAACATAGGCTCAACATGCGTGACTGCAGCCAACAGGTGGTTGCGTCACTTGTATAAAGGTGCTAGTTATATTTACTTATTCACAGATTATATTAACTTCTACAAAATAAAGAGTAAACTGCATTTTTTTGCAAATGAAAGGTTTTAGATATAAACATAAAGAATGTGATAAGTGCAGTTTATAGGAGATTATGTTATACGAGTAGATGTTGAGCAATGATATTCGTTTTCATTCAATCAGGGACACTTCGAAACTGAATTTGAATCTGACAAGTACGTAGCATGATGTAAAAATGTCCGCTGGAAAAATACATAGGGGTGCTGGGTAGAATACATCACGGGTAAACGGTTTTTCAGCCAAAACAGACCCCCGTGTATGGAGTCTGACTATTTAAAATCCATAATATTTAAAAATATCTGCAAATTTTGAGTGTTATTTTATAATTAATTATTATGATTTTCAACACAATATTTTGTAATATATTTCAAATTATGTAATAATTGCGTCAAATTGATAACCTACAGTCAATACTTTCTGGCTGTGGGAGGAGCAATGACGCAATATTAAACAACGAATTTATGAGCTGGGGATCAAATATACTTTTATTGACCACCATTCGCAATATTCGTTAACAAATTCTATTACATTAAATGAAACTTATTCGCTGAAAAGACAAAGCAGATAAATGACAAACGTTCTAGCCGCAAAGCAATAATTATGTTGTAGTGTATCAGATCAGTATCTGAAGTTGAACATTACAATTGAACGCAGTCTATTATTTTTTCTCAGATACGATATCTGTGTTCTTGATTCTACTTTTGAAATAGATTCTGTTCCAGTTCCCCTGATTACTGCTAAAGATATGAGAAAATTTATCTATAAAATTCGTGTTAATTACAAAAATCTTTAATGCTGATAAGTGACAATAGGTAAAAGTTTTTAAAATCGTTTTATAATATGTAAGATAAAATCTAACTGTTCTCTAATTTGTTTGTAGAAGAGAATTGTGCAGCTAGAGGCTGCCGCAAATGCAGACTTCAATTTATACTGTTTTGGACTTCTGTTGGAAAATGAGACACTAGTTGGAGACCTTGCATCGAACCAACTGGAATTAACAGTTCCACTTCCTGGTGGTAAGCATTTTTATCCTTGAAGAGATTATTTTTAATCTTATTTATAAGAAAGGGTTGTATTACATTTCGCCTACTTCATCTTTTATGCAAACGGCTAACGAAAAGTAACAGTACTAATTACATTGTTTTAATTGTTCAGGTAAAGTGCACGGGTCTTTGGCTCGTGCTGGAAAAGTAAAGGCCCAAACTCCAAAGGTAATTAAAGTTATAGTTTCTAATAGTTCATTACAAGTAAACATCTAGCGCAATATGTAAATTTTATTTAAAAAAAATTCTAAATTCCAAATACTATGCAGCAATGTTACTAACGATTCTTCGAAAAGTTTTGAAAAATTGGTGAAACTCAAACATTCTACATGTTTTAATACTTAGAGTGCTACTTCAGAACATTTTTAAAGATACTTATACTATCTAAATCACAAGTAACAATATCTTAAATTAGTCTATTATTCAATTAACAGTCTAGTTTATTATCTTTTTGCTGTACTAACTCTTTCCCTGGTAATGACGTTTTTTCCTTCCCTGGCAGCAGAGAAATAATTAATCCACTCGTTTGATATAGAGACATTCTATAGCAGTGGTGGGCAACCTTTATACCTTTCCAAAGTGGAAACCTAATACTCTACGCGGACCGCAATGTTAAATATAAAGGTTGCTACAAATACTTAAATATACGAATCAAAAGAATTTTAATTTATGGGGTGAATTTGTTATTTCTGACATAGATTTACGATAGAAACAATTGCGAGCCGCAGACCAATGGCTGGAGTGCCAAATGCGGTTCGTGGGTTGCGCATCACTGTTTTAGACCACTATCAAGCAAATGTAAATTTCATCAGTCTTGATGTGATTCATTTTTTGTGGCACAACTGACAGTACTTAGGCTTGTAGAAGATAAGCTAGAGAATATTTTCCCAGCTAGATAGGGAATAAAGGCCTGCCAGGCTGGAAACGGCGGTACCAATTCTTCATCGCCAGCTAAAAGAGTTAATGCTCCCGCCAATTTTTCTTTAAATTTAATTCAAAGCCTTTGATTCGTTGTGCAGGTTGAAAAACAGGAAAAGAGTAAAAAGAAGACCGGCCGTGCTAAGAGGCGGATTCAGTACAACCGAAGGTTCGTTAATGTTGTCCAGACTTACGGCCGTCGACGTGGACCGAATGCTAATCCTAATGCATAATTTTATGTACATATAAGCGTTTCCTGATCATGAAAATAAAATGAAAAATTAGATATGTCTTATTTCATTCCTTATTCCACGGAAGTGTGTAATACATCACTGAACGACAGTAGCTTAGCGTTCTTCAACCTTTCTACACCTGCAGACTATCGAAAATAGGAGAAATATTTCGCGGACCGGCTGACGGCTAATACAGAAATAAAAAACAATATAGATAGTATTTTATTTATTAACACAACAACAATTTATTTGATATAACATTTCCAATGAAGACAGAGCTAATCGCTTAGAACGGGGTCTGCCTGGAAAATGGGGCCCGGGGCTGCTGCCCC
Organism: Andrena cerasifolii; assembly: GCF_050908995.1. Lineage (NCBI taxonomy): Eukaryota > Metazoa > Arthropoda > Insecta > Hymenoptera > Andrenidae > Andrena > Andrena cerasifolii. The sequence goes on along the minus strand of NC_135121.1, from coordinate 9,266,034 downwards.
CCCCCTCCAGCCCTGTAATCCGGGCTTGTTATAGTATTGTTGTTTGTTAAATATAGTTTGTTATTGCTGAATTATTATAGTACACTATTTGTATAATCACCCACGCGTGTCCAAAACACTTAACAACCGTTTCAATGATAAAAAATTTGTAATTATTTTTTCAAATAAATTTTTTTATGTAGGAACTGCTTCGTCGCAAATAAAATCATCGTTAAAATCACATCTGGCGGTAAAGTGTTAACACGTTATTTCATGATTTTGTTTATTTACATTTAATAATCTTGAATTTTAGAAGGAATTACATAGGTACATACCTGCCTACGCAAAACAATTTTAATAACGAAGTCAAATTACAATGATCTTGAATTACTACAGAAAATATTTACAAGCATGTTATATTATAAAACTGTTAACAGGATTATGAAAAAAATATTATGTTCCCTGGGTGGAACATATTGTACATTCAGTTTACAAGACGTACATTATACACACATGTACACACGCACGTGCAGCTAATAATTATCATATACATAATTTATACAATGCGGTATATACGAAAATACATACCACACAAGCGTACCGACGCAAAATTCAATTAACAATAAAATTTTAACAATGCGTGCCGGCTAAATAGGCGAGTCAAAATTATGAAAAGATATATCGGTAACTTTCTTCTCCAATAGTAATTCATCCTTGCACTTGTATGAAGCAAATCATATAAATTTCATTACTGTACAAATGTTAAGTAAAAATTGTAATTATTGTTACATGCCAACACCGTGAAAGTTACAATATTTACCGCGTTAAGTGTATATTTACGTACCACCGCGACTACTTTTGTAAAGTTTTCTCGATTCTTCAGTTTTGTAAATCGCAATCTCGCAAAATAATTTATAAATTAACCTACTACACCGTAATTGAATATTTTGTTTACGAAAAATAAAGAAATTAATACTATCGTTTTTAAGGGGAGAAACTCCACTTCAGAAACTTGATTATAGTATTAAACGAAAGAAATTTTATCTAAAATTCATGTCTGACAAATTTGAAACTCAAGTTCGATCTACTTGACGAATGTTTGATTTAAAAACTGTAATAAAAGATAAGAGATACATAAACAGTAGCTTTCCGTTTCATCGTTAATAAAAACTTTACCGTTTAGTGATATTTCATAATTATTTAATTATTCTGCCTTAAAAACATGTATATGTAACGAATTTTTATTACCCTAAAATCGTCAAATGTACATAGTATTTTCTTTAATAAATAAACTCCGTATCTTCTTCGGATTATTTTAACGAGAATTTAAACTAAGATCAAACAATCGCACTTTAATTAAAAACCGTTAAACCTTTGTCATCGTCTAACAATTGTGATTATATTTTCGTATTTGGTATTTCATTTTTATAAATCTGTATCTTATAAACTGATGATTGTATCGTAATCGAATAAGTTAAGGGAATTAAAAATTACTAAAACCGCCCTATAGTTTAACGTATATTCGATTAAGTGCGACTTGAATTTTATTTAATATTCTTTATGTTCTATCTAACTATCTTTTACATTTTTAAGATTGAGCAAGGAGATCTCTAATATCTTTGCAAAGAGTGGCAAAATCTGGCCTCTGGTGGCTTTGTAATTGCCAACAGGGATACATAATCTTTACATAAATAGCTTGCGGGCAAGTAGAAGGACAAGGAAGACGGGTGCCCCTTTCTAACGCAGCTAATAATTCGGTACTTCCTTTCTCCTGATCGCTCTGCAGGCGTTCTGTACCTGAATCAACGCCAGGTAGGCGAGGTTCCTCCCCGAAGCCAAATGTTTCGTACATTGTTACACCGAACGACCAGACATCCGACCGAGTAGAGAACTTTCCATCCCTAATACTTTCTGGAGCGTACCTGAGAAAATCACCGAAATAATAATTAAAACACTAAGTAAAAGTAATGAATCAGTTTCACGTGTTCGCTATAATTTTAATTTCGTATGTACGTTGTGTCCTAAATTTGCTGAATGAAGTTTTCAAGTAAACTTAAATATTCGGCAATATTTGTAACACTTACCATTTAATAGGAAGGCCACGATCTGTCTGTAAAATATAATAATCATTCTTTCCAGTGACTTGAGCCAGCCCGAAATCACTGATCTTAACTTTATTTTCGTCCTCGACTAAAATATTTCGCGCAGCAAGATCTCTGTGGACAATGCTCATGCTACCCAAATAATCCATCCCTGTTGCGATATCCAAGGCGAAACCCAACAATCTTTTGCATGTTAATTCTTGCTTGTGTATCGCCAGATAACTTTGTAATGAACCATGTTTTACATATTCCATTACTAAACAAACTTCGGGATCCGATATCACTCCAAGAATCTCTACTACATTTGGATGCTTTAAAGTCTGCAAGGATATTAATTGATATTAAATAAATAAATAACCACCAAGCTTATATCATTAAGGGGGTATTCTACCTTAGACGGTAAAATAATCGATTTATTTACATTTTCTTAAAGAATGTTGTTTAAAAAATGTATGTGCAAAGCCCTAGATCTGAACTTTTGAAATTAAAAAAGTTATAGGGGTTTGAACGACGCGGCGACGCGAAAACTTTAAACGCGTTTTTCTCAAAACCATGTTTTTCTAAATGGTTACCATAATATCTTAAGATCTACTTGACAAAATTAATTCGCGATAACGTTGTTTTCTCATTTTTAAGTTGTTTTTCTCATTCAAAAGTACTAGTCACAATTTGTATTCATCTCCTTGTAATTAATTTGCAAAAAATACTTGATTTTCGAGCGATCTGACTGCCTAGTCCCCTTAAGCTAAATAACATAATATTAACAATTAACTACCTTCATTATAGAAATTTCTCTTTCAAAGTCTCGTAGATCTGCTTCAAGTGCTCTGGTTTTCAATTTTTTTATAGCAACTTGTTGTTGTTCAGTATCCTTGCCGTTTTCCCTTTCGAGAGTACCTCTATAGACTTCACCGTAGAAACCTTGACCAATTCTACCTTGTAGAATTACATTACAATCAATGTCCAATTCATAGATGCCACGCATCTGTCCTAAAGAACCATTTCCGCTTCCTCCAGAATCACAATCTTCCGCTCCTCCTTCGCCCCTTCCTAGTACCTATTTCGACATTAATATTACATACTCTTACTATCATATGTCCGCAAATGATCGTCATTTCAAAAATACATTATTGGTAATTAACATAATTCATTTCCTAAAAACAGTCAAATTGCTTCCCATAAAATACAGGATCTATTCACTTTAATTCGATTGGAACTTCTCTAACCCATAAACTGTATTTATTTCATTACCTCGCCCAAATTACCAGGATGTCCTATTCGAAGAGCTTGAGCGGAATGCTCAATATGATTTATATTAGAAATATTATTTTGAGAGATCGGACAACCATCTGAATCTCTTCTCGCACTGGATAACCAACCTAAATATGCAGAGAGATCTTCTGTACTTATCAAGCCTTGCATACCTAAAATTGAAACTATACTCTTGTGGAATTGAAGTAAGTTGAAGTTAAAAGTAAAGATCACGTTAGAATTTAAGAAAAAATTTAATATGTTAAACTTAAAAGTTTGTAAGCAGGTATATACAATTTCATTTCTACAAGTGCGATAATAATTTCCATCGATATACCAGTGACACGAATATTAAAACAATTAATACATAATTTCGTCTTACTATCGTCAGTGTCGTTCCACGGGAGACTCGTACTGTCCGTAAGAAGACTACTAGATCTTGAATCGCTATTTATTGATCTGCTGTCGGTGTTATCAGAATTATCCTCCTCGAGCTTCTTCTGCTCAGAACTGAATAGTTTCGGGAAAGCCGTTGAGTAAGCATGACTTCGACGAGAATTGTATACTTGATACAGAATCTGATTTATATCTCTCATAATTGCTTGGGGTTGTTTCCTAGAACCGCTCGAATCTCCCCAGCATTCGAGCATTAATCTGTAAACCTCTGTGGGGCAGCCGTTTGGACTAGGTAAACGTTTTCCAGACGCATAGTACTTTTTCATGATAGCTGCATTTGGAAATTCCAGCCACGTCTTTCCTCTAAAATGAAATGATAATGTTAATGCTGGGCATTGCGATAGGCATTAAGAAAATCTATTTTACATAATTCTACTTTGTGGCATTTAAATGTACAAATTAAAGTAAGTTTTAGAAAATTTCACCTAGCAAAGATTTGCCAAATCGTTGTTCCAACAGCCCATACATCTGCTTGAAAACTGTGTTTAGCCAATTCTGGATCGCCGTAGGTTTCTGGAGGTAACCAATGGATATCTGTCTCCTTATATACAAATAGTCCTGGATCAGCAAGTTTCACTACGAAGCTATTGTTAGTGTGCGCGTGTACTAGAAGTTTGTTGCACCTAATGTTACCATGGACTACACCATTTTCTTCTAGATGCCAAAGAGCGGTAGCTAGACAAGCTGTTGCTTCTACCATATCTACAGTTTTAATAGTCTGAGAAGAAGAGCTTCGCAAGTATTCGTCAAGAGAACCATGTCGTACCAGTTCCAGGATCATTCCGATCGATGGTGTTACTGTCAGCCCGTATAATCTGGCGAATCGTGTTAAATTGTCAATATTCACGTATTTCATTTAATTTTAACTAACACTGGTATGACAATCTAATGCAATGAATACAATTTTATTTGCATATTTAACTTTAAACTGCGTTGAAAATGTAATTTACCTTACAAGCGTCCCAGAACGCAATTGGGACCATTTCCCTGCAAGTTCCAGGAATTCTTTCGTGTAGTTTGTTTCTTCCTCTTGTTTCAAAATTTTAAGGGCAACTTCTAATTTCTTCCCTTTAGTCAATCTCCAAATTCCTCTATGAAGCGTTGTTGGCGAATAATGCTCGTTTTCGGCAGATCTTAAGAACGGTTTATAAATTTCAAGTTGATTTTGAGGTACACAGCGCGGTCCAGCTTCTAAAACTGAGGCGACGATCTCTTCGTCGGCTGCGACTTCGCTGACCGCGCTCTCAGGAGCACAGAGTAATAGTGATGATTTGTCTAAATAAGTATGAAAAGAAGAAGAGAAGAATTTGACTCTTATTTCTATATCTGACATTTACAATTACCACATTATTAAATTTGCTTTCATTTCTATTAAGTGAAATAAAATTAAAATTAAGTTAAAGCAATATTCAAATAATAGGATAATCTTCGAATAAAAATTTCGAATAAAATGTTGTTTTTCGAGAATAACGAAAACTTATACGAAGCAGCGAATAAGGGTTTCGCAATTTTATTTTAATAATGCTCAACTCTGGTTTCATGCAACACAAAATACAGCTTCCCGATAAAGAAAGTTATTATTTTCGTAGTGAAAAATATATTGCAAATTTTAAAGATCAATTGAAGCCATTGCATTGCTTATAAAAGATCGAACTTTTTTTCTCGTCCAGCTCTATTTGCACGAATTATGTGCTTTCAAGGAAAAGTAAATTTGTAAAAGTAAGAAGTGCATTAAAAATACAATTTTAATTGAAGAAATAAATTACAGTAGTTTCTCAAAAATAGATATTTATTATATTTGACTTACCATATTCGGAAGGTGGTAAGCATTCTGTAAGGTATGGGTGTCCTTCAGAATCTTGGAAAGAAGAAACACATTGTGCCAATGAACCAAATCGACCAAGGACACCAGCAATGACAAAATCATTTGCTGAAACTTTCTCTTCTATTCTTTTCGAAAATAATTTCCCATCCTTATTACATGCATCCAAATAATATACATTATACTCTGTTTCGCTTTCTCTAATTAAATAAGACCCAGGTTTATTAGCTCGTTTTTGCTGCAGCTTTGCATATGCGAATTCTTGTCTGAAATAGAATTTCTTTTTGTAATATTTGTACATTCCTTGATTTCGTAAAATTTTATACAACAATATCGCTGAACACGATTTCGGACTATGTTACAACTAAGATTCAAGCGATGAATACTGTTTGAGGTATTCGAATGTTGCCAGTATTGAAATTAATTTCATTAGAATTAAGGATGCGCTGATCTTAACAGAAACTCGATTCTACAATGCTGACGAAACATTGACAGTCTTTTCTAAAAATGGAACTGAAATACAAAAGCTTTAAACAGTATTCACAGTAATGACATTAGTATAATTTATCGTATTTATAATCTATGATATTACAGTGTACTTAACAATTAACTACAGCAATGATAATAGTATGTCACAGCTAGTGATGGAACCAAGTATGTAATGCAAGTAATATTGAAAACCTGATGAGATATATACAAATCTAATTTAAATATTTCTTAACCCATTCGATATAGGATTTACTTAAGAGGTCGAAGAATTTTTGTTTTTGATGAAAATTCTATTTTTAATTAAGAAAAAGCGAACAATTCAGACGTCGAAAAATCGTGATTTTGCGTTAAACAGCCGGCTAAAACGATTTTTTTTAAAAATCCTTCGTTCAAGTACCAGATAAACTCATATATTAACAGAATCTTCTTCACTTTTTGATTTCAGATGATCCAGCTCGAAGAAATCGTTAAATATCGTTATCAGTTAATTACTGAATTTTGAGTACTAATATATCTTTTGTAAGTAATCTATGTACTCGTGACGGGTTTCGAAACTCGATAAATAATATCAAGTGTTGGGTACCTACATGAGATTGAACACTTCATTTTATGGATATTGCTCGATTCTAACAAAGTAAATCTTAGGTATTGAATTGATTGATATTTGTGAATGCATATTAATCTTGGTTCCATCACTAGTCACAGCTATATTAATTTAAATAAATGAAATCCTACCCAACTGGACCATGACATTTTAATTTGTGCAGCCTTTTCAGAGTAGGGGTAACAATCTCACCGCATAAATTAAATGTCCATTTAACTGCTAGACGATAATAACCATCTAATGCCGAAACAAAAGACATTAAAAGTGCATTCTTTGCAAATTTCAAATATGACGGTATACCATTTTTCCTTGATATTTCCACTGTGTTGTCTTGTCTAAAAAGCAATGAAAATTATTAATAGAAAGTTATGGCTGTTAAATAATGAGCATTAAAATAAGGAAGAAATAGAAATATCGTTTCTATGAAATATGACAATTTGATATCTTCTGATATTAAATATAATCCTTTCTTTATATGTATAAGGTAACGAACTTGAAACTATTATCTTGATTTATCATACATCACCGTTAGTGTATTTATAAAAAATATTTCAAATAAGAGTTGTATATACTTGAACAGAAAGTAATATACGTTGAATAAGAGCGTTTTTTCTCTTGGATTAAATTTAAAACATAGAAGGCAATAAGTATCAACAAATCCCAGATTAGCCAGTGATTTTTTAAAAAAAGTAGCCTTAAATATTTGTGTCTCGTTAGCTGTATTAAAATTTATGTGCAGCATTAATTGAAGTAAGAATATCTCAGTGCGAAGAGAATGTAAAAATCAACGACCCCGATGTAAATCGGAATAATAATTTCAAGCGTCTTCAAGCCTCTTATTCTTATTAATTAACTTTTAAACCTTATAGAAACAAAACATAAATCCTCAATTGCGCATAACGTAGACCACGAAGTTGCAACTGCTTCGCAATATTTCACTTCGTCTACGTTGACCCTCAAAGACACTTTCGCCGGAGGATTTTGAAGACCTCTATCCATCAAGGCTTCATATTCTTCGTACGGATAGTTTGGTGCCATACATTCGAATTGCTTCAAGTATTGTTCTTTAACGTAGTTTGCATCGTATCCGGATATTTTGCGAAGAGCATTGTGAATCGGTTTCTTGATGAAGAAAGCGTGACGCTTTATACATTCTTTAGGAATATACTTCCTGTACTCTGATTCCACCGTTTTTATAGGTACTCTTTTCTCCAGCATTACTCTGTGGTCAAATGAAGACAAGTTAGTATTAGGTGAACACGAAACTAATACTGAATAGAAATGAAGAGACAAATGGGTAAAATGAAACTTAAAATTCCAAAGAGATTTAAATATTGCGCAAACGAGACTTTCTCAAGAATGAGTGGCCACTGCGAGGAATGAACAGTGTAATAACATTGAAAGTATCGTGTTGTTAACGTGGCACGACCGAATAACACGTAACTATTAAATTTAAATAAGAACGTAGGTGAATACATTATTAAATGAAACAGTATGCGCATACCTATACATATCACTAACACCAAGGCCAATTAGTTCCTGTTTATGTCTTTCGTAAACAATATCTGGTACTTTATTATCCATAACGTCAGAACGTGCTTGTTGAAAATAATAATCGTAGGCATTTGCATCGATTTGTTTTAATCTACGCAAGCTCGAAGGCTTGAATCTCATTCTGAAGTCGAACTTGTTCTTGTCTTTGGCTTCTAAACGATGTGCTACCGGATACCATAGTTTTGTACAGTGATTTCTAAGAGCGAAAAGGTGTCTAGCCACTGGACCTATTCCTAAAGATTTACAGACCTGGAACAATTATTTATTTGCATTACATTTATATTAAATGTAGTTTTGGAAGTGTTAAGAACGGAATGAATTCTATTAGAACTAAATATCATTAAAGCTTGCTGCACACAAAGTACTGAAAGCCTATCTTAGCGCTCGTAACATATAGAAGTTTAGCAGTGGACATGTTAAAAATATTCCGAACAATGCACATACTCAAACTTTTGAGAGGTAGTTAGGTTATCCGTATATTATGCTTAGGTTCGATATTAATTACAGCGAACTTAAATATGACTCGTAATTAAGTGTAAATTCGATTCGAATAAATCTTGTACCGAAATATAAAGGAAGCTAAAACTACAATATTACATTTTAAATGAATTGTAAGTGAAACTTTATCGAATTTGAATGCTAAATTGTTATCGAGTAATTCATTTCATTTTATTGACTTTCAAACTGTCTAAATGAAGATATTTCATTTAACTTTACGATGATAGGATACCAGCAGAAAAAATATATAGCCTCACAAATTCGTTTACCTTAATACAAAGATCCTCGATTGTTTGTCCATTATTAATTGCGATAGTTAGTTCTTTCCCTTCGTTCGCAACATTAACGATCGCTAATCGATCGTTTTCCATTGTTGACGAGTTTACACGCTCTTTTCACATTTTGTTACTTCGATCCCGTACATTACCTGCTCCTGGCAAACTGTTTATTTACAATGCGAATTGACGCGAATGCACAGCAGCGCGATAGCAGCGCGCATACCACTGGAAAACGCGAACTAAAGATACACGTATATACTGCATTCCACTTTAGAGTGGACTCGTTCCGCGCAGGGATATATGCAGAGACGTATCTAGGATGGGGCTCGTGCCCTGGACGCCAATGCCGGGGGGCGCAAAAAAACAAAAGATATAGTGTTTCTTGAATAAATTCATTTGGATGGTTAATATTAGTAGTTTACGTTTGTTATTCGTGCGCTTCGCATGCCTCTTTAGAGGCCACCCCCAAATTTGCCGCTTTGGTCAGTTATCCTGCTTGCGCCACCCTAGATCGCGGACAGTATATAATTTAGTTTATATATTAATGAAACAATAATTAGGGATGTTTAAATTATACCGAATGCTTTTCTACTGATAAAAACTGTTTTAGTAGTAATATTATCTCAATATCGGTGTATGTTGATATATGAATCATCTGATACTGATTAAGAATTGCGATATACATAATGCCATTATGAAAAGTAATAACATGTTAATAAGATTAAATTGGATTTATTTTTTAGAAATCAACAAATTATTACACATAAAGGAATTAAAAAAAATCGTAATGTTAAAGCAATCAATTCTGACGGGAATTTAAACGTGTAGCTTCAAAATAAATAAACGTTCAATGGGCATGGTAAAAATATTTTATTTCATTATGATTTAACTTTGGAAGTCTTGACACCTTTCTCTTCGAATTGATTTTTAAGATGTTACAAATAACGCAATCGTTTCACATTCATGGATTAAGATATAATAAAAGGAAATTAAATAACTGAAATATGTATTAGATCGAGTTAATATATAAAATAATAAAATTATATAACAGAACTGAAAAACATTATTTTCCTAATAAACTTGTTAAACAGTACATTTGTTTTCTCTTATTCGTTTACCACCAGAATAGTTAATGCTTCGATATTTCCAGTTTTCAATACTAAAATGGTTAATATTCTCGCACACTTAGTTGTATGTACGATATAAAATAATGTGTTGTTGGATTCAAATCATTTTGATAAAAATTTCAGGCCAATTGAAATGAATTTAATGAGCTAATTAAAAAACTCGTGTAAATAAATAATACGAGTACAAATTTTCGTCTTATTCTTTTATAAACACACATATAGCAGTGCTGCATTTCCTTGCATTCTCACGCAGGTGAAAAATATTTTTTCATCTTCACATAATTCACTATTTATTCGTTCATCACAAAGACCTTTCCTTTTTCTCCTTTTCTTAGTACATATATTATCCTTTAAAGAGGATATGCAATGAAATTTCATAGTTATAATAAAGCACGTAATACTATTGAAAATATAATTTTTTTTCTATAAAAATGTTTTCTAGAAATACAACATATTTGCATTTCTAAAAATGATAACGAATCTTGTTGTTTAGAGTTAGTGAAATGAAAGTTATCCTAAAACAGTGGAGTAAGTGGTCCCAGAGACTTGCTTTCCGTTATTCATTTTTGCTTGGAAGATCGTTAGATGCAACTAATTATTTTCCTCTGATTGCTTTTTTCTTGATCTGAAAAGAAATAAACAAATTCGAAGAATTAATTATAAAAACAAGGGAGGAAAACATATTACTGAATAGTCCAATAAAAAGCGAGTGATGAAACGCACGATATAGGGCGAATTTCATTTACGCCCAAATCGCCTGCAACGCTCGTAGTTTTCGGTCTCAAATTTATGAAAATCTCCAGAAGTATGGAAAAGAAATCTGTGAAAGAGTCATTATCGGAAAATACGGGTTTTTAAATATAAATTACGATTCGAAAACAGGAACATATAATTTATGATATTCGTTTTATTACAAAAACGGGAAACTCCTGCGCGTGCGATTTGGGCGTAAATGAAATTCGCCCATAATTACACTAGTGGCATTTCAGATTATATATGTTAAAATGGTTAAATAATTGAAGAGTCCTTGTAGAAAACGATTGTAATACTATGCTATAGAATTTAAATTTTGGCATTTACAGTCTTTCTACAAGGATGCCTTTTCTTCCTTCAATGGATTCAAAGGATGATTCTTCAATTAATTATGCCTTTCTCTATGATGCATAGATGCGTATTCTCTGAAAATTTATTTGTCCAACAGGTTCCAGAATTGTGCATTTTGTACCACTATACTGTGTTCTTTATCCTAAGGAGTAGCTCTGATAAAAATTCTATAAATATATTTGTATTCTTCCCAAAAATATTTGTCTTATAATTTACGTGCACATCAAAGTAAGAATGTAATGTAGATTAACCGTATGTGTTTATAGTAAATGTGAATGATATTAGAATAAATTCAGTGATAATAAAGTGAGTGATAAGGATGATAATAACCGTTAAAGAAGGTCACATCGACGCGCGTTACGAAAAGTAGCACGTTTCATTTATTCTACATGCTGTTGTCTGTAAGAAAAAAATGAAACGTGCTACTCTTCGTAACGCGCGTCGACATATAATCTTCTTGGTTTGATCAGGAAGTTCGATTAAAATAAAGAGTATTTGTATGCTAGTAACTTTAAAAAAACTGAAATGAGATATTAAATAAGTTACTTAATTAATGAAAACAAGAGTATAAGCCAATGAAGAAATCACGATAGAATTAGTTGAGTTAGACTTACGAGCTTGTGAATCTGTGATTGTGGTTAGAATGTGGGTGAATTCAAGTTAGGGCTGCCTGGAGTCGAAGTAGGTGTCGATGGGGTACCTGGAGGTGAAGCTTCCAAAGGGCAGACTAAATTACCATAGTCAGCTTCGTTCTTGCTCTTCTTACGCTTCAACGTGAACTGAGATTTCTTTGGTACCTGAATTGATACATTTACAACACACATTTTAATAGAGGTGTTTAAATTGCATGGAAGCTTAATCTTATTAATCTTAAACTATCTTCAGTCATGTGTACTTGATTTCCACTATACTGTGTCCACTGCAGAATATGCGACATGTATGCGAAATCCTCTTTCTTAAATTCTAAAGTATTTTCAAGCGTACAGTTACGTAGAACACCATGCGCATTTAATTCAAAGCAGAACCGATCGGAACAGTTACCTTCAAGCGAGCTGTAAGTGTGAGCGGAACAAATCCAAGAGTGCTTTCAATTTCCCTTTTCGTTTGCACGACTTCTCTACCAAGAATTTGATTGAAATGCGTAGTTAAATGCCTTCGGAGAAGAGTTTTCCCAGGAGAAATACTGAGCAGCGTGGCCAATAATTCTGAAGTAAATCTGCCTTCGTACACCAGTAAACCTCCATGCACTCCGGATCCTCTCATGTTGGGAGCATATTCCGCTAGATCAACCACTCTAAGCCACTCCATTACTCGATGGTTTGTCCAGAAACGAAGATTACTACCATCCGCCCCGTTGCCAGTGGTAGATCTCCTCTCGAGGTTATCGAATTCAAAATTTAGTTCTCGGAGGACCTATTAAAAAGGGACAGGAACGGCTAATAGTATTCTTTGCCTTATTAAATATTTTATTTTCTATTTATACGTAACTGTTCTAATTAAAAAGAAAAGGAGAAAAAGTTTGTGCATTGTATTTAATATATTTAAAAAACAAAAAACTATAGCATAAGCACCTGAATTCCTCGTCTAAGACTCGCGGCATGCAATTGTGCAGTAACTCCAAGATTTAAAAGATCTTCAGTGGTGAGTCTATGTAACATTCTCCCATCAACTTTACCATTGTGAAAGGCTTCTTTATGCTGCGGCAAACCAATATCGTCGAGCCAACGTAGAACTGCTGCATTATCCATCTGTAATTTTACGAGCATTTACAACGATGAAAACTGTGTGTATTAAAAAAACATCACAAACTAATGAGAGCTACCTTATCCGACCCGAGAAAGTCAAGTCCACCTGATTTCTCGGACTCCACCGCGTACAATAATTTCTTCCTGTGCAGAATAACTTTAATTTCTAACTCCTTCTCTAATTGCTGCTGCGAACATTCAAGCAATTTTGCTCCAGTGGCGCCCCATCGTCTTAATTCGCTCGCGTAACATTCTAATCCCAGGTTTGCGAGCCAGTCTCCAATTTCTTCCATCGATAGCTCTGCCAAAGGTTTCTCAGCCACTGTTTCTACTCGAGAACTTGAATCTTCTATAATTATTGTCTTCTCCTCTTCCGCTAAATTGAAAACACAGAAATTATTAGAAATAGTTAGTTAACAGAATTTTATATGAAATTATTGTATTGTTACTCATATTATAAAGATATTTAGTGTTACATGATACAAACGTGAAATATGGCACAAAATAAATAAACTCAAATTATAGCGATAATTACTACATTTTTTTGCGCGTACGATTATTTTCAGTGTTTTACCTCGTATTACCTCTATTAAATGTGTATTACAGTTATTAGAAAGGAATAAAACAAGAATTTCCATGCAAGAGATATGAATGAACGCTTAGAAACCGAATTCAATCGGATGCTAATATAAAGCGAATTTTAATTTATTAGCCACGACTGCCTGTCACACAAAGAGAGCAAATAGTAGTTGCTTTTTTTTAAGAAAAAAAGCATGTAAAGATGCATGCTTAGAGTAATCAATCGCAACCTAGAGTAGGCGCAGACAGGCATCTCGCGGAGGCTCCTCTAATGGCCAATGGTACCGTCGTGTGTGCTCCAGAAGTTAAACTGGGAACCTTACCGAAAACTACACCCTTCTTCGAAGAACTTGGTGGCCTAGGAAGACTACTGTACTGGCTGGTATGCCTTCCAAATCTCTCTCCCTGTAAACAACAACTGAGTAATGATTTCTTCTATTTTTCATATAGCAATCGTTACAGTTATACGCTCGCAGAAATATAAGTATACCATTTTCCAATACAATGAATAAAAATATTTAATTTTATAAGGTTGCATTAACTTACATTCGATACAGGACTTGTACTCCTAAGCGCAAGGTTTTCGTGTTCTAAACTCGCTTGCCTGAGCTTCATTTCTGACAAAGAGCTTAAAAGCTCTAACTTCTGTGTTTCCAAAGCACTTCTCGAGAGTACTTCCTTCAAAAATAGAAATCATTGAAATAAAATGAAACCAGCCGCAAGACGAGGTGTGACAAGACGGAATATAGTGAATTTAAAACAGGAATGAATTACGAAAACAAAGAAGCATATTAGGTCATAATAGAGCAATAAAAAAAAATAATAAAACTAAGATGCAAACAAAATAATATTACTTTCTGCAATGCCTCCTCCATTCTCCTAAGGGAATCCTTCTTCCCTCTAAGCATACTTTCCAATTCTTGGATTTTATTGGACTGTGCATCCACCTGCTCTGATAAAACTGATACTTCCATGCGTAATGCTCCACGTTCATTCTCTAATTTTCTTAAACGTTCCTATAATATCGTAGTGAATAATTAGAGTGAAATTTAGTAATCAAGGTTCCTCATTTGTAATATCTTATACCAGACATCTCACCCGAAATAGGCGATCTAATTATCTCCTTCAATTGGAACCGTATAAAAAAATATTTCGTGTAAAATAGTTTTTAAAGGATAAATATGTTTCAAGCAAAATTCTTTTCCAAGATCAATTTCTTCAGTTTTCAAAGTTCCAAATATGTTTGTACATATAAATATGTAAAAGAAGTACAGTAAAGGATAAATTATTATCGTGCTGATATTATTTAAAAAATATTTCATTTTAAATTCTAAAGTTTTAGATAATTTTAGGGGCAATTTACTATAAATGACAGAATGCAAATTAAAAAGGTTTAATGACCTTAATATCTCTAAAAAATGACCCAGGAATGAAGAAGATTTTTCTTCGGTACAGTCATCCTTTAAAACCATTCAAATGATGTACAAAACATTTTTTTGTACTGTTCGAAGTAGGATATTTTTCACGTTATTTAATAATACATTGTACCGTAACAATTTTTTAAAAATACGAACATAAAATAACTCTGCAATGAAAACCTTTTCATCCTACATTACAGAGAGTTAATTGCGAGAGAATAATAATGAGGTATATTTACGTTATTCAACTTTATATTATACAATATAAAAGTAAAAACTTTATTTTATATTAACTCAATTCATGTATTCATCCTGAGTTCCATAATTTTATGAAGATTATCATAATTTAACATTCCAATTCGATCACAAAAGATATTCGAGCACATTAATAATGTATTTCATATTATCGTTTGTATTTTTATTACTTGAGCTTCTCAGTATGCTTTATTATAAACACCGATGTACCTCAGTCTTTGCTTGAGATTCATTCCATTTTCGAGCATCTTGAAAATGCTGTAGGGGACAACAATGAGATTCCCTTCTCCTTAAAAAGAGATCTGTCTGCGATCTAGCTCTTTGCTCACGATCTATTCTATTTCTAAGACGTCGTTTTTTTCCTGGCTCAAAAGACTGATTGCTTCGATTTCCTCTGTACTCTTTATGGTCTCCCTGACAACTGTGCTTTTCTGAACAAAGGCTGTGCGATTATATAATAAAATCAATGAATTTCAATGTAAAAACAATGGACAAAGAACAAAAAGGCAAAAGAAAAACCTCATGTTATAAACTGCAGGACAGAAAGGTGGGATGGTCCCAATGTGAGCCAAATTTGTGGGTGGACAGAGATTGGGTACGCTTCCTCTGAGAGCAATCATTTTAGCGTAACCTAACGGACAACTCTGAGAAAGCAAAATGATTCTTCTGAATATTATTTTCGTTATTTTCATTCTTATTTACAGCGATTAAAACTAGGCTATTTAAAAAAAAAGAAAAAAGCTTATAGTTTGCGTTCAAATTCTTAGTAGAATCAATTAGTGTAACCGAATATACAGAGAGAATTTTGAGATTATATGAAGTTAGTATAAGTTAATTCAAACAAATTAAAAGTATGTTAACTTTTATCATTAAAGATTCTCTTGTATACTACCTGGCAAAAACAGTTGCCAGATTCATGTACTTGCTGCTCAAAGAAGTCAATATTCGCAAATTCATCCTCTTCTTGTTCAGAATTAGATGTTCCTGAAGAATCATAGCCCTCTGAAGGTGTCCATCTACTATCCCATTGTTTTATTCTTGATATAGCTTCTGATGAGTCTGAGCCTAAATGAATTTTTTCAACTAATCTTTGGACGTATATTTTACAATCTCTGTGATTTCAGATTACTTAATACTCTTTAAACAACAAACAACATTCGTTTGTACGGATAAGATAACTTTCTTAAGACGTTTACATAATAAAATATTCCGTATAGAACACTTTCTAATAAAAACTTTTCTTAATTACAGTGCTACATGGTATCATTCTATTTAAAAAAAACTTGGTCAAGCATATAAATGAACATTATAAATACAAATTTTGCTTGTCGATTATTCAATAGAAACTATCCAATTCTAGTTCATTGACTTCTCCGAAAACAGAAACGATTATTAATAGGACCTCTTGCGTGCCCTTTCTCCTCTTCTTCCATGATTAATCTTGTATCTTCGATATTGTATCTTAACAAATTCTTTGCGGTCATATATTTCCCGCAACACTTATTTACTTCTCCTTCGAAACATTTCGATGTAAAGATATTTTCACGAGAAAGAATATCAATCGCGGAGAAATTCAATGAAGCGACCACAACGCGGTTCTGTAAGAAACTAAAATTACCGTCTCAAAATTCCTCAAGATGAGAGTAGTCACGTGGTGTGATCTATACATAGATCATTCTTCAGCTTTCCTTAATGCACAAGTTACTTTTCATTTATCATTTTCGTTAATAATATCGTAATTAAAAGTTCCTTCTTTGAAATATTATTTTTTTTTCTTTTTAAATATAAGCATACATATTTCCTAGAACAAGAAAATATTTCAGATTTACGAAAATCAGCAAATTTCCACAATTTCGTGAAACTCAGTTTTCCAGATTCAAATATTTACATACATTTAGTAATCTGTATATCTATATAATACATTAAATGTAAGTGTGCAAAATGCTTGTTATGTAATTCAAATTTAATATGGAACCAGGATGGTACATGATTTTCGCTTAGGACAAAATAAATCGGACAGAAAGAAAGGAAACCGCAATTTTTTATAGTATATAAGTAATCAGCTGAAAAATATTCTTTCATTATTTGCATCCTTTATTTCAGAATAAAAGGTATTATATTGGATATACTGGATATTAAAATATGGTGTTGCATTGGACAACACACATGATAAACAAAATCTTTCTGACTTGTAATATTTACAAATCTACGTTTCGTAATTGATGATATGAATTCACACAAGAAACAAGAATTTCTTAGAATACTTTCTTCACTGAATTTGTAGGTACTATTCCTACATATAATTATCAAATAATAATCTGAACGCGTATTAAAAAAGTAGATTCCTATATACAAGTAGGAGATGAATCTCCGTTTCTATATTAATGCTGCTACTTTATTACATAGTTATGCTGGTTCCGTCATGTAGCAGAATTCTCAGTTCTGTATTTCAACGACTAACATTTAATACTATAATATTAAACTGTTTGGTACAAATAAAATAAGTTCTAAACTATTTTTCTGATAAACTACATTTTAGTAAACAGAATAAAATTGAAATAGATCTTCTAATTTAATCGATCTATGTAATATAATATGATGCACAAAGATGATAAAGAACACGAATATTTAAATTAATTTACCGGTTGCATCCATTGCAGGAGGATGTCAATAGTAGCTGCGTCAGGAGGCGAAGGAGGATTCGGAGAACTTTTAATTGCTGTCACAAGATTTCTTGTAGCTTCTCTCACAGAATCCTTCCATTCTGTGGTTCCTTCATTATTACTTTCTGTGCAAGCACCTATTAACATACATTACACTGTCATTCGCTATTTTCATTAAAATTGAACATTCTTTACTATAGAGTTATAATTCATAAATACATTAGAAACAGATGGAACTAAAATTTTTAAGTAAAATCACTCGTTAAATTAATTGTGGGGCAATAAAGTATTTTATACATAGTCAACTGCAGTATAGAGGAGTTAAAAAATAGCTAAATTAATTCTTCCCAAACTAGCATCGCCTGCCAGGTGCCTTCTTTCTATGCAGTAACAGTACTTTTGTGTTAAAGTTGATTCAACACATTGGTCGCCACGTCACCCATATTTGGGTGATGACTATGTTTCCACGGTGGCCCCGATGCTCTTCTTCGTCCAATTACGTGGCTCTGGCTACATTTAAATTGCATCGTATCGCTCTTCCAGCTTAGCGCGCTGTTTACACTCCGAGTTCGGATTTGGGCCCCGGGAGAAACTCCACCGATTCACGCTGGGTGATCAATTTGTTAAAATACAAACCATTACTTACCAGAAATAATGTCGTCCATCTGTAGCAAAGCTGCTTCTAGCATCTTACTGGCCTCACTCGTTTTCGCAAGAAAAGTTGATTCGCCTGCTCGTATCGTAGTTCCGTTTCTTTCTTCACTTTTACCCATTGCTGGTTTCTAAACAATACGATAAAAATATTAGATCGAGAGTGTCGCGATCGATAACAAAGCTCTACTTCTAGTTTAAACAAACTTCACAGAAACTCTGACAGCTATAAAACGTACACCAAAAAATTATACACTGTTTCGAAATATGATAATTCGGAAGAAACTTTATGAAATTACCTGCACATAACCTACACAACTAATGCCTGTTAAAATTAGTTCTGCATGCTAGAATCTACGAATTTAACTAGGAACATCTTGGGGAAAGATTTAAATTCGTAACCCGTCTTCGAGTCAGTAACAAAGGAACAGAAGTGGCAGTAAAACATGAGAAAGAAAGATTCTGCGAAATGGCATAGAAGACAACATATCAAAATGGCGTGCTTAATCAAATTATTATATTTGTATATTTGAAACAGCGTGCTGAAAAATATCAACTTCGTGTTCTGTCAATTGTCAGTTTGCTGTCCTAAAAATGTAAACATAGTTCCTTTGATAATCGATAAGAATGGCAATTCGAATTTAAGTAAAATGATCTCTCGGGAAGGCTCACCTCGTTGCACCATGATTCAAACGGGAATTTAAGCTTGAAATATTAAATCACGAGTTGATTCGAACCACGAAATGATAATCGACAAATAAGCAACAGGTGTTAGGAACAACGCCCAATAGTTTACCGCCATTATACTATTCTGTTCCTTTTTTTTTAATGTGACAAACGCACGCGTACGCTCTCTACTCTTCTGATCCGCGCGTGCGCGCGAACTTATTTGATTTTAAATTGCAGAACACTTCAATTTTAACTAAGTTATAGAAAAAGCTGCTGATAGAACGTAAACATCGGAAGCTTCTGAACAAATTTTTATAAAAGCAGTCGTATAAAAATATTTGCATATTATTATAATTTCAATAATTAGTAAAACAGAAATTTTGAAGTATCATAACGTTTAAATAATAACAAAGCAAACATAATATAATTACAATTATACCATTAATCGTATTTTATGAATCATTCATTCATAGAATGAGAAGAAAATTTATATACATATTTATATGTATGTAGAATGACAATGTATTTCGCCATTGTACCCATTACACCATACTCATAGCAACATCAACAATAGTATCGGTTTTCTCCATAATATCCTTAAATGTATTCCTACATGAATAAATTTGTATCGGTGAAATGAGTTGTGTTTTCGTGTGTTTCGCCGGACTGCACGTCTGTAAGGGTGGTACGGGTATCTTTAAGGCATTTCTTAAACACATTGAGAATCTTTCTATTATGCAATTTTTATAATATTTTCACAGGGCCAAGAAAGAAGATACCTTTACTTTTTATTACAGCTCTAAACGTACATATTCTTTGTAAACATGATCACAGTGTAAAGGCGAATTGTTCAATGTTTCTGGTCCATTTTTGCCTAAACTACTAGATTTTCAAATACGTTCCTATTTTCTCTACTCTGTTCTTTAAGAATTTATGTACAGTGCTAACTAAAATAATATTCTGGATCGATAACATGCAGTATTTTAAATTATCTACACAAGCATCCGAAGGTATTTGAATGGTAGCGAGTTCATAGTTCAGCTCCATACGAATTGCACAATATAGTAAATAATTGTACGGATCAATGCCAATTAAGGCTGGAACAGACACGTTGAGTAATTTAGTCGAGTAGCGAGTAATTTAGTAATTTACCATTGTTTTACTAAACTGCTTGACTAAATTTTAGTGTCCACACACGAAAAATGACTAAATTACTCGCTACTCGACTAAATTACTCAACGTGTCTGTTCCAGCCTTTATTTATAGTAAATACGGGCAGAGAGAGAATCAAATAGCACACATTCAAACTACATGTTTCTTTGTCTAGTTAAACTACAAAAAAATTAAAAATATTTAAAGAGGAAACAAAATGTATGGCTGATCCAGCAAATCATACAATGAATTCCCCAACTTGACAAAGTGACAACATAAAAATACCTTTATAACATCAAAACATTTTCTGAAGCAAAATACAGCTCTCGTTTGTTAGTTTGGCTTACTGTCACTACTAATTTAGTACACCCTATGGAAAATTTTCTCAAAACTGCGATTACCAGCAAATATGGATCCTACTAACAAGGAAAGATCCCAAACCAGAAAATTAAAAAAATTCTGAAATTTCGTGAATATTATGTACTCCTGATTATCCCGCAATTTTTGTTTGCTGCCCAAGTCACTCGAAGGGGGTGAAGTTAACCCCTGACAATTCGGCTATTTTCCGATTTTGTGTTATAATAACTTGCGAACTGTAAGAGATAGAAAAAATGTTTCAAGACAAAAGGTACTTCTTTTAATTAGATCTATCATTTGGTAAAAAATTATTTTACAGTTCACGAGTTATAACACAAAATCGGAAAATAGCCGGATTTTCAGGGGTCAATTACACCCCCTTAGAGTAAATTTGAGCAACAAACAAAAATTGCATTGTAATCAGGATGGAATCCCCTACATATTCACGAAGTTTCAGAATTTTTTAAATTTCCGGGTTCGGGATGTTCCCTTGTTAGTAATTCTAGTTGCATTTACCATGAAATCCATAGTTGCAATACTTCGGCGTTCCGTAATATATAGTCTTTACTCTAATAAAAGGTTGTACCTTTAGCTTGTGTTATTTGATTCAGGCTTGCATTCCTGATACAGCGAATACTATTTAATATACATATTGTACAATTCGTATGAATTTCAGTTATGAACATCTCGCCATTTGAATACTTTCTCGTGTCTCTGTATGCCAAGAAACATTTGTAGTTTACTTTTAATCAACGCTTTTTACATATCACTTGAAATAGGAATTATTTCAAAAAAATGTCCAGCACTGTGTAATAAACATATACACAACTTTTTGCAACTACCATTGAGATTTCAGAGAATTTCAGTACAAAATTGAAACGTGAATCATGATAATCACGCGCACAGTTACGTCCAATTAAATCACAAATTGAAAATTCCGTCTAGTAAGTGGAATTGTCATTTAAAAAATTTTCAAGCTTCCAGAAATTTCTAACAATTACACGGATGTGTGAATCAATCTCAGGCCAGTCAGAATTGAACTGTAATTAATTTAAAATAATTGCTATTTCAAATTCGTTTCACAGAATTTAATGATTTGCTTAGACTCAATTCTATTTAATTCGAAACATTTTGCATATAGAACTGATATTAATGTATCGATAGAAAAGAGGAAATAAATGGCTCCTTGACATGTTGATATTTAACGCAATGCTATAAGAACTTGTTACCTGTGTTAAATTATGAAAGTATTATAGAAAGCAAGATGCAGTCGACTTAACGAACTAGAATTTAAAAATTACCAATCCTTAAATATATTTACGAAATCATGTGTATTTTAAAATAACTATGTCAACATAATTTGGTCAGGCAACATTGAAGAGCTATTTATTTTCTTTTTATATACTTCGCTCCTATCAAACGTCTCAATAATTCAATAATTTACGGCTGTATAATGTAAATTTAACATTGTGTACCAAAGAAATTAACACTAAAAATTATTAAGTTAATAAATTCACTTAGAAATGACAATTTCTTTTAAAGGGTTTCGATCCCGAAGCAAATTGTTTGTGTTTTTTTGCAAATAATCACAAATACAATTTAGATCGTTAAGAAACGAATTACAACGCATTTGAGAATATTTTGTTATCATCTGTTCCATATACTTATGTTCTAACTGAATAAATTCTATAACAACTGAAATTTTACATAGTTTGCATTATTAAAAATATCTTTTTATTCTTTGTTTTATATGCATAAAAATAATAAAGTTGTTAGCAAAAACAACATTAACTTCTTCGCGATCTAGTGTATATTTTTCTTCAATTTCATTTCTAAAGATAGAAACGCGTAACGAGAAACATTCTTTCATGTAGACATAAAAAAAAATATTTATGTCTCGACGATGCTGATTTACAACACCTACTTTAAAAAAAAAAACCGGATCATTTGCATATTATTTTCATAAGCTCAATAAAGAGTCAATTGTGACTCTGAAAAACCAATTCCATCATATTTGAAAATATTACGATAAGAATATTAAATGATAATTATTAGTTTCTTTAACAGTTAAAACTTGCGCCGGAACACTAAAAGCTCCAACTTCGTTCGAAAAATACATTAATTGCATTTAATAAAAATTTCACAACAGAATAAGTGATAACAAAAAATAATTAATTTGATAAATTTCAAGATTTCAAGAATACGAAAATAAGAATATAATAGATAACATAGAAAATAAAGAAATAACAAAATTTACGAGACAGAAGAGCATCGTCAAGTCTAAGTATTTAAAACTTGGTACGCTGGAATGCAAAGTAATAATAAATAACTTATATATCGATAAATAATACAATGATGACAATAATATTAATAATAATAATAACATGATAGCAATAGTTGTATTAAATATTACGTAGTGTACGGAACGATTTTTAAATAACTACAACCATAAACAATAATCTTCGTGCGTATCTTCCTCGATCTATTTCTTTTAAATATAGAATATGAACAGGGTGTCCAATTTAACTCTATATCCGCTCGTATTATTTATTACTCTGACTGTTAGAAAATTACTTAGCATTTAAGTATGATATCTTGTATCTACGAGACTGCAGTGAAAATATTTTTTACTTAGTTCGTAAATATACGAATGTACAGCTTTGTGTACTTAAATTGGATACCCTGTATATACACACACATATACGCGCATGCACACATACATACATTCATACGTACATGTATTCACAGAACAACATATCAAGTCCGGAAATCATATTTCGAAACAATTAACACTTCTTTCGTATCGATTTGCACTGAAGCTGATATCAATTTAATTTTATTTCATTTTAATCAAACTCTGATTTCACACTTTAACTCCGCTCTCAATTGATCTTCAACATGATTTAGATTTACATAAGTAGTTACTTAATAATTTGTTCTGATCGTAAGATCCATCTTTGAAATATGATATCTCGACTTCCTTATTTTCGTATTTTTTTTTGTATTTTAATACTTCTCTGTACAAATATCTCTATATAAAATATCTTTTGAGCTGATACAGTACACCAGCTGTCGCCTCTCTTTTCCCATTTGTATATTTATATTAATATGCAACGATACACCTGGCTCGGTTCCTTTTTTCGCACCGTAACAATAAATCGACGACTGAAATTTAGTTTGCAAATAAATATCTCTTAATTATTCGCACGTGATTCTCGTGTACGAATAATCAAGTCCATTATTACTTCACGATCGTAAGCTTATGCCACAAGAATTATATTACACACATTACGATAGAGATGGCTATCTTCGATACAATAGGAATAGATGAAACGTACGATAATATATGGAATCAACACAATTTAACAAACAAGTTTATAAAAAG
This sequence comes from Andrena cerasifolii, assembly GCF_050908995.1. Classification (NCBI taxonomy): domain Eukaryota; kingdom Metazoa; phylum Arthropoda; class Insecta; order Hymenoptera; family Andrenidae; genus Andrena; species Andrena cerasifolii. Next base: position 9,241,896 of record NC_135121.1, on the reverse strand, counting down.
CCAAAACAAGGAGAAAAAGAACAGTGCGTAAAAAGAATTTTGATAGAAAGAAGGAGCTCATTGGTATTCTCACTGTTTTCATCTATCTAAATATACATAACTAGATTTAAAATCTACCGATAGAGCTTCTGGAATATGTTTTGGTAAAGCCCCATGGACGGATTCTTCGTACCATCATAAATTAGCACGATTCGGACGAGTGTGAGCGTTGGCAAAGGTATCTCGATAAAGGCACGATTTTCCTCCAGATTCTAAGATCATTCCTTGAACCTCGACTATCTTCTTTCCGACGTAATTCGAGTATTTATTAATACATAGATATTAAAATACGTAGAAATTTTGTTCGAACATTCGAATACAAATGCGTTTCGTTTACATTTCATAGCCCGAGATGTAATTTCCTCTTTATCCAAGCTCGTAATTTTCCTTACATCGGACGTGTTAACGTTAGATTCATTTGTCATATTCAATAAATCTTTCAATAATCGAGGTTCTAGGCACTTTTGAAAGAGCGTTACTTTCCCAATAACTACTGATGACTTTTGCTTAATAAATGCGAATTGAATTGATACAAATTACAACACTGCTCCCCGCAAATATTGCACTTCCAAGGGTTGCTTTCGCTATGGCAGCCCTTGTGGAGGAAGTACAGTGTTTGATCGGGGAAGGTAATTCTGCAGTGAGCGCACTGAAGTCCACTGCTTCGTTGATCGGGCCTCGTCGAGCTGGGCGGTTCTCCTCTTGAATGGGGATTTGAATTTGAGCTATTACTACCTATTACAAAATCAAATTCGTCTGTACTTTTCGCATATGCATTGAAGTAACAGTTAAATCAACGATAACTTCAAAAAAAATATATATATATATTAATTATTGATTGTGAACGTAACAATAAAACTAATCATTTCTGTAAACGCATAACAAAATTACCATTGTTATTGTTATTGTTGTTATTATTATTTCCAGAGCCAGATGAAAGTTTGCGTCGTAAATCGTCTCGGAGAAGAGACTTCAGTGGAGAAACCTTTATCAAAGATGGTAGCGGAAGATTGCTAGATGTTGCTCCATTCTCCTCTGTTCCGTTGCTGTTTGGTTCTTGCTTAATAGGAATAAGTGAAATCGAAGGTGTAATTGTTTCATCGCTTCCACCAAGGTTCCTTTAATTAAGAAGTAAATTCAGGTTTAGCTTGAGCGAGCAGACTTTAATTTTAGAAATACGCCTCGCACCTGTGAATGCCACTACTGTTAATAGGTAACTGATGATGGCTACTGCTCGGAGCATTACTGTTACTGTCTGCGCTTTGAGGACTATTTGGACTATCTCCGTTAAGAGGAGCAGGGCTCGGGTTCCGCTGACTTGCAACTTGTTCAGAATAAGGAATCGATATCTCTATGTGCGGTGTCAGAAAGTGCATCGGCGGTGTTGCATTATCCGCCGATCGATTCCCAGTACTGTCTCCGCTATCTGAAAGGGGAGCGGAGGGCATGGCCTCTCCTGGAGTGCAGCTATTCATTAAAGAACTCGAACTGTTTGGTCCTGGATTATCCAAATCTATTCCGTGCCTAAAATAAGAATTATCAAGTAAATCGAATAGACAAGTTACTGATTTCATTACACAATGTCTACAGCAGGGTCATTCCACGCAAAGCCGGACACTTTTCGGAGTAACATTTCGGATTTTGGTGCAACTTGGATATGTTGTAGTCTTTAGAGATATATAAACATATGTCGAAGGATTTTTCAAAATGTCGAAAATTGTGGATGTTACAGCTCTTTGAAATATAGCGTTTACTTTTTTTTTCCAAAAATTGTAACCGTTGAACTAACAAACTGATAAAAATGACCTTTTGGGTGCTTACAGTGGAGATATAAGAGTACCTAATAAAAATTATTTCACTCAATAAAAACGAATATTTGACCATTTATTTAGCAATTGTTCTTAACAAATGCAATTTTATAATTGAAGGCCCCTTTTTAAACATTCGTAAAATAGAAGGATATAGCCCTGTTTGTCCTCTTTACGGACACTCTGAAATTGGCCAAATGAAAATTAATTGAATGGAACGCTGCGCCGCCCAGCGCGACTGGTCGGGCCGTGCGATACTCGCAGCGGCCAAACGGCTATACCTGACATTCTTATGCAGGATTCTCGAAAATGTTAAGTATTTGAAAAAAAAACTGAAGGAGGAAAACTCTTACTGTTTTTTATATCCAAGATAATACGGTATCTCAATTTTTGGTGTTCGCAATATTTTCCTGGAAACGAGGGTGACTTTCAGTTTTTTAAATGGAGTGTCAAGACAAAATCAACCATATGGTATACTGTGACTTTGAAGGCCACACAGGGTTAGCGGTGCACATATCCGAGTTGCACGAAAATCCGAAATATTACTCCGAAAAGTGTCCGACTTCGGGTGGAATGACCCAGCATTGTCGAAACGATTAAATATTAACCTGTTGAAAAAATGTAACCTGAGGCACTTCATAGTTGCCGCACGATAATTGCACAGAGGGCAAGACTTGACCATATCGTGCTGCCCTACGTGCTCGTTCTGAAAGTGGGCCCTCATCGCGATTTGCCTTTGAAAGCCTCGGTTACAGATCGGACAATGATACGGCAGAGTTTTAGAGTGGGTGGTGAAGTGTTCTGCCAAGTGATCCTTTCGAAAGAATCGTTTCTGGCACACGCGACACTCGTAAGGCTTCACGCCGGTATGTCTCATCTGCAATAGAATTTAATCTCCTCTATAATTTCGTTCGTGAATTCAAATCGCTCGAAATATGCGCGAAGTCAATTCGTCACCTTGTGCCGCCTCATGTTAGCTCCATTAGAAAATTTCATATTGCACACGTCGCATTCGAACATTTTTCTGTGAGAACGAATTCCAGAATGGGTCTCATCTCCGTCTCCGTCATTGTCAGCTGCTTCTATGTTCTCTGTGCTCTCTCCCGGCTCAGCGTTGGCCAGACACTGGTCCTGATGAGCGCAGAATGCTGTCTTATTTATAGTCTCATAGTTTTCACACCTTTCACACCTGTCCACACGTTATGGATCCTTTGATACGCTATTTAAGACTTTGATTATCTAAACGTTTATCGGGATCTTTTAAATACAGCGAATTAGTTACATGAGCAAGACGGACCTAAAAGCGGGCACGGCGCCGTCGCCGCTGTCATAATTGGTGTTCAACGCAGCCTCGTTGTCCGGATCCAGATTCTCCTCTTCTCTTGGATTCGAAGACTCCCCGACATCGGCGTGCGAACAGGAATGAGAATCTACCTCGTTTTCCCCGCCGCCAGCATCAACCCCATCTGACATGATACCGAGCCCTCCAGACACTATGTCGTTGAACCTGCACCATTCGTTGTTGGTTACCTACAGTATCGAAGAAATGTAATTCGACTTCCACCCCTTTCACGTATAATACGAATCTCTATTGCTTACGACGTTAACGTTCCGCGCTTGGTAAATTTATAATTCTACGAGGGCAATACTGGCAAACGTTTATAGCAGCGGAACATATAGTTTATGTTAATTGAGCGTTACTGCTGTTAACGGAGATCAAAGCAGTTAATAACGAATAGCACGTTGGGAAATATTCTAGGGAAATGGTGAAACGAATAAGTAACGTGATTTACTTTACGAAAAATCTCGATGTTTACCTGTCAGTTTCGATTGAGGGTTCGAGGATGACGAGACGATTGGCCAATCCTAAGAGAAAGAGAAAGAAAGAGAGAGAGGAAAAGAGGGGGAGGCTACTAGGACATGGAGTGAGAGAGATTCCGGTAAAGCGCAATGCCAGAGTACACTGCACTTTGTCCCAGTTTCGGGGGAATCCGTCACTGGTGACGTAGTTTTCCGCCGATCTGGCTGGACTCGTCACCGTATGGTCGACATCACTCTACGAGAAAGAGGAAACTGAGGTTCCTGCTTGGTTTTCTTGTCCAAATTACGCAGAACCAACCATCTCCGATTTTACGCCGCTTTAATTGGTTTTTCGCAGAAAAATACACGACACCTTTGCGAACCACTGCACGTTCCTCTTTTACTGCCTCCTTCCACACGATCGATTAATCGAAATCATCGATCTCACGATATTCGACTGTGCAGTAACTTTCGATCTATCAAATCGGCATTATCTGTCGATTTTTTTTTTGTATATCTTACCACAAATATATATATATATGTATATATATTGCTCAAAGAATGTATATATTCGTCAATAATTTACATATATGTATATAATTCGATTAAAAAAATAATATTGCTAAGTAAAATATAGAAATAAGTGTTTATACATCGTTAAGTTATCAAACATGTTAATTTACACGTATAAAAAGCAAAGATAACGAGTCCTTTTGATATGACAAAGATACGAATATTATTTGCGAATAATAAATATTCTAATAATGTAGTTTATTGCCATGTTAAAAGAGGATGTATTTTATTATCTAATATTAAAGTTTACAATAGGCAAAAATATTTAAATTATTTATTTAGTTCGTAAAACAGTATTATAATAGTTTACTTTCATATTTTGGTAGTATGAGAAAAATAAGTCATCTAACAGAAAAATAAATATTTCTACTACTTCGATGTATCATTTTATTTCTTTTAAAATATTCACATATTTGGTACATGGGTAGTAATAATATAGGGGTAGTATTCAAAAACTGAAACCGAACATCCGTTTTTAAATATCAAACACACGGCTTAAATATCAAACCACATACTTAAACGTAACATTTTCCGTTCTTTTCATTTCGGATGCCGAAGATAGATGTTCCCAGGACCGGCGGAACCCATTATGCAAGTTACGCGCCGCATAAGGGCGCCAGCCGAAGGGGGCGCTAAACAACTATAACGCAAGCTTAAAAATAAAGGAATCCAACTCCCGCATAAACAAAATGTAAATGTAATTTTCTTTTTATTGTACCTCGTAAAGACAAAACATATTAAATAGAAAACAGGTGCAAAAAATGGGGGCGCCAAAAGTTTTCTTGGATAAGGGCACCAATCATCCTCGCGCCGGCCCTGGATATTCTAATTAAAAAAATCAAGTTAACCTTGGACTGACCTCTTAACTTGACCCTTAGGTTATGGTTAACGTCATCATCAAATGCCTCTTTCCAAACCCTAAAACTTTTTTCCGAAAACTTCATACTACGAGTTAATCCGAGGTTCCAGTTTTTCTGGTACACCCTGTATATTTCTCAGGCACTTACAATCCGTCCTGCTGAACCACTGTGTCCGAGCCCGTACTGACAGTCTTAATTAGGAGGTCCCCAGCAATAACTGTGTCGGGTCCGCCGTTCCCTCACACTGCGTCATTAAGTGGAAAGGAGTTTCGTCGTCCTCTCCGCACCTAGAGCACCTTAATCCCTACACGACCCCAAGGCGCGCCACGTGCTTCCTCGTGTGCCAGTGTTCTGTGACCGCAGGGGGGCCAAGCTTCCCTCTTACGAAAGTTGAAGCAGAGTTTGTAGCGCCTCCTACCAATGAGGTGCGTACTAAACTGTGAATGTGTGAATTGGTGTGAATCGGGACGTATGGTATGTGTATACGTGTAATGCACCGTTTACTTTAAAACCTGTCCACGGATCGTCGCGCCAGCGACACGTATGCAGCAGATAGAAGGATAAACATTGAAATTGAATATTTCTTCTTTTCTTAGGAAAAGAAAATATATTCAATTTCTTTGTATGCATCTTTCCCACGTATGCCACCCGCATCGCGCATCCTTAATATTACTTTCTCAATCATACGCAAACATCAGTTTTCAAATTTCGCTCCTGATTTACCTATCGATTATATACATTTCTGTGACTACGTTCGCGTGGTCATGCAACAACGTAAAGCATGAGACGTCACATTCGCTTCGCGTTGTCGCCACTTGGCTGCCTTCGCGCTGGCGTCAGTTCACCTACCCGTTACCACCGCTCCCTGTAGGTGTTTCCCCCTCCATCAGCGTAGCTTAAGTCAGCCGATCCCTGGATGTTAGTAGAAAAGTTTTTCAATTGGGGGCGCCATTTTTGACCCCGCGAAGTTTGTTTAGATAAAATACTGAACTTCCAGACAATTTCTTGTTACAATAAACGAACAGTTTTATTATTGGAAATAATTGCATAATGAATTCTGCAGCCTCTGCAACGGGCCACAGTCTCTATTGCAAATAAATAGTATTATTACGTTCATTATACGGTGTTGAACTAACATAACCATTTTATACTGTATCGTGAAAATGGCTGCGATATATCGGATCGTGAAATGTTTCGGAAAAACCATACCAGGGCATAATAGGAATATATCATTGTCTGCATCAAGGCAACTTAAAGAAAGTGAGAAAAAAATGTCGAACATAAATTCCAATTCAAAATTTGCATTAAATCATGTTCGTTTGTGAAACCTGTTCTAACCTACACCTTTTGATTTGCTCTATTTCATACGTCTTCCTCTTCAGTTATTGAGAAGAAAGATGGGAATACTTTAGTCATCGAGGCAGTGATCAAAAAGGATAAGAACGAAGACCGACTGCTGAAGCTGAAAAACGGGGCTTGCCCTATATGCTCCACTAATCTTGATATTAAGCACACAGTAAGAGCATAACAGCTTACTGTATGGATTACATGTTGCGACATTTCTATGAATTACTCTATTCTTTGGTAAATTCAAATTGTTCGTAGGACGTTCTCATTCTAAGTCAGTTCCTGAGGTCGGATGGTTGTATATTACCACGTAGAGTTACAGGGCTCTGTGAAACTCAGCAGGAGAGAATCAGCATATTGGTCAAAATGGCACAAAAAGCAGGTTAATAAATGATTGGTAGCATGGAGTAGTAGCATTTATTCGTAGCTTTGTTCTCATGATAATTTATATCTTATCACGAGACTAGGTGTTACTCGTAGAAACATAACGTAAACCATGTATCGTTCCTTTCAGGATTAATGCCAACTATGGCTCCTGCGAACAGTTATTGCGATCCTTCCAGAAGGAGGAAATGGAAGAAATTTAATACGTATTACGATGAAACCACCATTAAAGCTAGATATAAGTAAATCATTTATAAAGAGCGTAATAAATGTTTCCGAAATACACAAATTCTACAAATCTATCGTTTTAATATTCGAACCAATCGGCCGGGTAATATCTGAACCGGAAAAATCGTTTCCGCGCACGGTTCCGTTCTGCACGGTGAAATTCGAATCCCCGTCGTTAGGTTAGAAGTCATGCTGAAAGGTAGATTAATAAAAACTTCTTGGAGTCAGCTTCAGAAGCGATACGCGCAAAATAGTGCGAGAGTTGCGAAGGGGAACTATGAGGAACAAGAGACCGCAAAGATTCGCAACATCGGGATTTTGGCGCACATCGATGCCGGTTTGTCTAATTTCAATTTAATCGTTCAGATAACCTATTACCATTTCACTGTCGCAGACAGGAACGATTCACAATCCGCACGATGATCTTTCAGGGAAGACCACCACCACTGAGAGAATGTTATACTATTCTGGTCTGATTAAATCTATGGGCGAGGTCCATCATGGAAACACGGTAACGGATTACATGGATCAAGAGCGGCAACGCGGCATTACAATTACCTCCGCTGCGGTGACGTTTGACTGGAAGAATCACCGTGTTAACTTAATCGACACACCGGGACATATCGACTTCACCATGGAGGTAGAGCAAACTTTAAGGGTGTTGGACGGTGCTATAGTTATACTTGATGGTTCCGCAGGTGTAGAGGCCCAGACACTAACGGTTTGTAGACAAGCCGACAAGTACGACATACCTAGAATTATTTATGTAAACAAAATGGACAGGCCCGGCGCAAATTTTGATGCTAATGTAAAGTCCATCGAATCCAAGCTGAATGTGGAAGCGTTGCCTACGCAGTTCCCTATCAAAGAAACGGGGACGTTGACGGGCATCGTGGATGTGGTTTCCTTAGAAAAGCTGATCTTCGATGGGAAGAATATGGGCATGAGGTTTGCAAGATCGAAATTATCCGAGGAAGAGGATAAAAGCCTGTGGGAGTTGGCGCTTGAAAAACGCAGAGATTTAACCGACAAACTCTCTAATATGGACGATATACTGGCTGATGTAATCATCGAGCAAGAATCTTTAGATGCGATTACTCCGCAAACATTGCACGACTCTTTATATAGAAGTACGATAAGCAGGAAAGGCGTTCCTGTGCTGTTGGGTAGCTCTTACAAAAACATAGGGGTACAGCCTCTAATGGATAGCGTTCTCCTCTACTTACCATCGCCTGATCGAAATAAACACATGAAGTATTATCGCCCTTTTAGCAAGAAACTATCCGCGAGAGCATTTAAAGTTGTCCACGACAAGATAAGAGGACCTATCACCTTCTTCAGAGTTTACACAGGTCGGATGGAGAAAGGTGCGAAGCTTTACAACATTCGCAAAGAGATAGCGGAACACGCCGGCAAATTATACATTGCCTGTGCGGATGATTACCACGAGGTGTCTAACATCGGTGACGGTAACATAGTAGCAGTCACGGGGCTAAAGTCTACCGTGACTGGTGACTTAGTGACGACAACGGCGGCAGTAGCCAGTAGTGCAAGGAAAGACCTAGAGTCACGGGAAGACATTAGCCCGGAAGACGTGGCAAACTTCTTCGCGTCAAATTCAAGGATATTAGAGCCAGTGTTTTTCTGCTCGATAGAAGCACCGTCTCTCTCCGCTCAGGCGGCTTTCGAGACTGCTCTTCAGCAACTGGAAAGAGAAGACCCTAGTTTAAGAGTGATACAAGACAGTGAAAGCGGCCAGACTGTACTCGCCGGCATGGGTGAATTGCACATTGAGATCATCAAAGACAGAATCAAATCAGAATACAAAATCGACGCCGAGTTGGGCCCCTTGCAAATTGCTTACAGGGAGACAGTAACGAATCCTATCACAGACACTTTCACGTCCGAGTATAAAATGGGAAAGAGTACCTACGTCGTTACGGTAACCATGTCGTTGATACCAGACTATCACGGAAGCCAGAGCTTACTACTGGACAGGTCGCCTGACCATAGCGCGAATATCGATGCTATACCATTGAAAATGATGAAGGCGGTTAACGCTGGCGTACAGTCGGTTCTCTTACATGGCCCGAAATTGAGTTACCCAGTGATAAATATGGGCGTGAAATTGCATTGGCTGGAATGGGGGCCTGGAACATCTCCGACGATAGTTACTGCCACTGTTGCACAGAGCATTAAGAAGGTATGGGCTTGAAGGTTCAATGATATATTGAAAAGTATATTAAAATTCGTTACTTCACATTTCTACCAACGAGCTAGTAGCTAATTGATAGCCGTGTTGCTTTCATTGCGCTCGGTGGCCTTCCTTGCTCCTAAAGGCTATCACTTCCCACTGCTATATTTCCTTTCAGATAGTACCAACATAGATTTTGGCTTGCGTTCCAACATCGTCCTGGTCATGCTCTGTGCGGAGGAATCCCTATCCTTCAGTGACTGCACTTGGTGGAAGTACCTCTGCCTCCAGTTCTCCTGTATATCCTTCACCGCGTTCTCTTCTTTACGCTTCTCCTCGTTGGATACGTATGTGTCGGTTAACGTTCGAAGGATATTGATCCTCCTGAACGCATCCTCAGAAACAGCACTCGAACCGAAGGACTTTGGTTTAGCGTTCATTACTGGAAGAGCGTAATGCTTCCACTTTGTTTGCTGCTTAAACTCTAAAGCGCGCGGCGACTTTGCGGACTGCCTGTTGAAGAAATCGTTGACCAGCATGTCGGTTTTAATCTGCAGGTTTCTCAGTAAATTCTCATCGACCGTCCTGCGTGCAGCAGGATTCTTCGCAGCGCTGCGATCAGTTCCACCTGCTACAACATTGTCAGCACTCAGCTGCCTCGCCGGGCCACCCTTCGCGCTCTGGCCCTCCCTCGGTCTACTCTTGTTCCTTTTAGTATTCGTTTGCGTTGACTTGTCGATGGTATGAATGCCCCACTTGAGCATGTACGAGTCAAGGAACCCTTGGTACAGTTCAGGGCAAATCTCCTCGTTGCCATAGTGCTTGTCTATGAAGTAGACCCTGCGCAAACGGCAGTTCCCCCACACCTGCAGCCTCTGAACGACCGCGTACTGGCATTTAAAAGCGGCCTGCGTCAGGTGCAACAGGTTTAGTTCTATCTTGTTCCATCCTGTCTCCAACTGCACCTTCACGCGACATATCACGCCCTTGGAATTCTGCTTCTCACACTCGGAGTTGGAGAATTGGAAGTGATGCGGGCAATTCTGGGTATCCAACACCTAGGTCGATGGAGGTCGCAGATTAAGATGAAATTAATGGGAACTATGCGCGAGCAGGTGGTGGATTAATCAACAGTTACCTGCACTTGTAGCCGGCACTGCAGGTTTAGATTCTTTATGACCACGACTAGGATCGGTAGTTCGATATTAAGGAATTGGGACGTATCGGATGGGCATAGGATAGAGGTGCCAAAGCCATTGGGTTGCTCGAAGTCCTGTATTTCGATAACCTGTCGATCGTTCGGCAGAGGAATCGGTTAGAACTGGCTGGAATGGATTCATCTTCCGTTTAACCTTATAAACGTACATTTTCCAGCAAATCCGAATCTAGGATCTTGCGAATGCGGCCCGATTGCGATTGCCGTTTGCTCCAATATTCTAGCGGTTTGTCGCTGATGCTGCAGAGGAGGGACACATATCCAGAAATCATGAAATTATTAAGTTATTTCGCAAATGCAAGGAATATTTCTGCGGATCTACACTTTGGGATTTACATCTTTCTGTTCGCTTGTTTTCGCACTGGCCTGGTCGCTCCAGAATACAGCAAACTTCAACGCAAGAAAGAACAGTTCGTTCGTTCGGAGCTATGTTCTATCCTTCTCATTTGATTCTTTCAGACTATAGTCTAATAACGGCTGACAAAGGAAAGCTCCCGAATCCGGAAATTCAAAAAATTCTGAAACTTCGTGAATGTGTAGAGGATTTCCTGCTGATCGCAACGCAATTTTTGTTTGCTGCCCAAATTCACTCTAAGGGGGTGTAATTGACCCCTGAAAATCCAGTTATTTTGTGCTATAACTCGTGAACTATAAAATAATTTTTTTTACCAAATGATAGATCCAATTAAAAGAAGTAACTTTTGCCATGAAACTGTTTTTCTATCTCTTACAGTTCGCGAGTTATAACACAAAATCAGAAAATAGTCGAATTTTCAGGGGTTAATTTCGCCCTCTTCGAGTGAATTTGGGCAGCAAGCAAAAATTCCTTTTTAATCAAGAGGAAATCCCCTACATATTCACAAAGTTTCAGAACTTTATGAATTTCCGGGTTCGGGATCATCCCTTGTGAGTGAGAATGATAAGTATTAACGTAATGTCCGATTACGTTTAGTTGATGCAGGCCAGCACAATTGCGCTGCTGGAGCCGATAATGCAGCTGGAGATTGTGGTTGATAACGAATACTCGACTGGCGTCATCGCGGATCTTTCAAAGAGACGTGCAGAGATACAAAAGATCGACATGCGTGGACGGAGCAAGGTAAATAAAATCTCCTAAAACTATAACGGCCGTGTAACATGAATTTACGCGATGCCAACAGGTGATCAGGTGCTTCGCACCGCTGGCTGAGCTGCTGGGATACTCGACAACTCTAAGGATACTTTCGTCGGGTCATGCAACGATTTCGTTAGAGTTCGATCACTACAGGCGAATGGATCCTGTGAACGAAGCAGAAACTATTAAGAGGGTCACAGGTTTTTGTTAGAAGATTGGCTGAAACTGTTGCGAAATAAATGCCAGTGAGAGTAGGGACAAAGCGTGAATGATGTGTTTGAAAAACCAATATACCTCCTCATCGTTAGTTTCATCGAAATGGTTTATATGTAGAAATCAGCGGTTCGATTTTACAAAGATACAAATTTCGATCGTTCTAACGTAACGCGAGTTTCTTGCACATGTTTCACTGAACGGTTTCAGTTGACTCCCGAAGAATCGATCGTTGCTCCGACTTACAAGCTACGAGAAAATTAACGACCTCCCACTCGATTGGAAGATCGTTATTTGTTGTTCTCGGCGATTACACGTCCCTCGGTCTCATTTAATCGTTTCGATCTAATCAAAATATATTGCAGCATTATCAATGGTGCGTTACAATCTTTTTCTTATACGATCGCGGCTGTTGATTGCGATGCCGGCTTTCGTATCGAGCAGGCCATAAAACAGTTTCTCGGCAACGAGCTACAATTAATTAAGAAGAGAAGTCTTATTATCGAAACGCAGAAAACCGGCCTCGCAACCAGTAGCCGCGTATAAATATATTAATATTGCTTAAAATCATGCAAAAATGTCATACATAGTAAAATATATGTATGTGTCTAATATATTATATGTATTGGAGGGATTAAATGTTATGGGGTGAGACTTTTTGCAAACACGTCAGTTGCACATAAATCTTCTCTCTCGTATGCGTGTAAAAGCGGCTCGGACGAACTCGAAAAGGCGAAACGAATGCCGGACCAGCATTCGCGGAGTCTTCAATAAAATATATATTTATATACGCATAATATATATATATATTACTTTCTATCGTCATTAAGCCGCTTTAATGGGTTACCTTTGAATTGTGCGGCACACGATCGGGATGTTAGGCGCAATTCAAAGACAACACGGTCATAAATCTTAATCTAAAAAATCTTTTGAGCGTTAAAATCGATTGCCTTAGAATTTCTACACAGGATTCTCCGCCCGATGTATTACGTAATTAATAGTATAAAATTTCCTCTTAATTCGATTACTTAAAAAACAAAATGACAATCTTCTGTATGCTCGTTACGTAATCTAATTTGTTTTACGTAAAACGTTAAATACAATTACATATCACCTTGCGTATGCAGATACTTTTCTCTTAATCCGCGACTATAATCGTTAAGATGCAAACAAATGTTTCGCACTCCTTGTATGTGTGTGTGTACGTGTGTGTGTGTGTGTTTGTTTTCTTTTTCTTCGCCCCCTAGCGCAGTAAGAAGAAAGCTCCCTTCTTGTAGGCTCGATACAAATCGAAATTTACTCCGCGGCGATTGTAAAAATATAAACAGCTCTTACTGGATGGATCGAATCCATGACAGGCGCAATACTGTATCTCTCGACGCGACCTCCTCCATTGGAAAAACGTGATTTAAGGCAGAAGTTACCAGAATCTCATGATAACGGTAACCAATTCCGTGGGTCCCCTCGCTTCGTGATCGTTCACCAGATACAATCAACACCAACGCAACGACCATCCTTTTATTCTATCGTTCCTTCCCCCTCTTTACAAAAACAAAAAAAGAAAAATACGTGTACAGACAAAATCGTTCCGATACGCCGGAGAAATGCATTTACGAGCTCGTTGGGCCCGTCGGTCGTCCCAGACCGGACGGGAGCGCGCACGATCGCCACAGGCAATGTAAAAGAAGAAAGAATGAAAGGCAAATTCTCGTTGCAACGAGGCGGATGGGATGTCTCCTTTAATACTGCCCAACAAAGATGAACGTTCGATAGTCGATATAGTTATATGGCAACTGGTGATGTAGAAGAGAGAAACAAAGAATTCGAAGCTTCCTTTCGCGTCATGGTTCCCTCCTCTCCGTACAGCTTACGATTCTCGCAAGAAAACAGAAACAAAGTGCGTCGGGTTTATCAAGGCTCCCCTCATTCGGGATCGTCCTCGTTCGAACCGTACTCGAGGCCTTCTTGGCGTCATAAACTCACGAGCTTCGGGGGATTCGCGTCCGGCGAGCTTAGGTCGACGGCGGACAGATTGTTTCTCTGCTGCGTCGAGCAGGACGGTATCAGGGGCGTGGAGACTGGCGTGAGGCCGGTGCCGCCCTCCATCAGGGACTCGAAGTTGAACGGTATGCCACTGGTCGGGGTGGTGATCGGCATCCCCGCGACGTCCATCGACGGTTTCATGAACGACGGTGTCTCCACGGTCTTGAACGTCAACGTGTCCGGCCTCTCCTTCGGCTCGGTGAAAATGGGCAAGGAGTTCGGTCTGTTGTTGTTGTCGAACCCTACTGGCAACGAGTTCGGTCTGTTTGGTCTCGGGGCGTTCACCACTGCCTCGCGCTTCGCGTTCTCGACGAATTGATCGTCGATCTGGAGGTCGAGCTTTATCACAGGCTTCACATCCGGCGGGGAGGCGGACCGGAGTCGACACACTGCCCTGTGAGCCTCCAGAATGAACTCCAGCTCGTCTTTGGCCTGCTGCAGCTGGTGGATCTCCTCCTGCAAGCTCTGTTTCTTCTGTTCCAAACCCTCAGTCTCCTGTAAAACGGATTTGCATTAGTTTCTCCACTCGACTCGATTCCGGTACCTTATCTATGCTCTCCTGTAGAAGGTCTTGGTCGCTTAAAGGTCTGCGCGCACATATCCGTTCCGTATCAGTTCCGTATCCGTCGTGCCAGTGGTAAGAAGAAGAGGGGCGTAGAGGGTCTCTTCCATAGACATATATAGACGGAGCGTAAGCTGAGGGGGGTGTAAGATTCGCGGTAAGGGGAGCGATACAGGCGAATCGGATAACGCAGTGGTTATGTGTGCCGAATGCTTCCGAAGCTAACCCGACGTGCCTGTATCTGACTTCTTCTGCTCCCGATACGGAACTGACACGGAACGGATATGTGTGCGCAATTTCGGATATGGGTCGTGAATTTCTTACGTTTTCTTACGGGGGAGGGGGGGGGGGGTCAGGTAGCGTCTTACGTAATATTTTTTAATCTAATTTTCAATAAATACAAATTCTATCATTACTGTCCCAGAAAAGTAGTTTAAGTTCAAATTTCCTGAAACCAAGTTAAATGAATTATATAAACCTTTAAAAGAGTTTTAATAACTGAAAAATTAAATGTAAAATATATTACGTAAGAAGGAGGGGGTTGGAATATAACTTACGAATTCTTATACTAGGGGAGGGAGGGGGGGGGTAAGAAATCGCCAAAATTACCCTTGCGTAATTTAAGGACGGCCCCTAAGGAGGCACTGATTTTCCCAGTGATCTTGAGCAAGCCAAAAATCTTTGACTTACTTCTAGCAGGGCATTGGTATGATCCATTCTTCGCTTGCGGCACCTGGCTGCTGCCATTTTATTCCTCTCCCGTCGGATCTGTCGCCGCTCCTCCTCCTCGGGGGACATCCCGATCGTTCTTGTAGGCCTTCTGCCACCCATGTTGCGCCTGGCTGGCTGCTGCGGCTGTGTCTGATGGGTCTCCACGAGGATGGTGTTCGCGGCCACGGGGGCAGCGACGCTGTTGATAATATGATGCGCCGCCGTGTTTTGCGTTTGTGCCGGCGTCGGCTGCGACGGTTCCACCAGCGGCGGTACGAATCCTGCTTCGCGGCTGTGCGAGCCTGACTCGCTGGTCAGCTCCAGGAACGTCTGCTCGATACTGCGGAGCGTTGTCGGCGTCAACGTCGGCGTCGTCCTCGTCGGCACTCCGCTGTGCAATCCGTCCAGAGATACCAACTGCAACAGCAAACGACAATTTCACCTTAATATATTTGGATCGATCGAATTTCTGGTCGACTGAGATTTCAATAATCTGATGGTACGAGAACGGTCGCCACCACGTGCGGGGAACGCCCGCGAGGCGTCTGGTTAACGTAGGCAAGATATGGGACCGTTGGCTACCCGCACAGCGTGTGCGCGAAAGCGTTATTCAACTACACTGCGTTCCACATTAGAGCATACTCCTTTCGCGCAGGGATACACTGTTGATTGGTAGTAAACCGGCAGGGAAAGTGCTACGACCAATCGCGTGTGTGAGATACGCCCGTGGGAGCTGCGCAGTTCGGTCGCAAATCGGTAAGGGCGTTGTTACACTTTCATGTGGAACGGCAGTGTACTTCCAGCCCTCTTTCATTTTGGTAGTGGTAACAATTCATCTTCCAAGATCCGCGTAAGCTAACGATGTCATGGCCCATGGGGAATACATACAAATGCTAATGCAAACATCAGACACCTAACAGTTACTTGGAAACAACATAGAACTGGTTGAAACAACGCCTGAAGTATTTATGCCCACGGTAAACAATAGCCAGTTGCACGAAATGCAACAGTCTGTTGCGCAGCTCGATGACCATGCAAGAATATAAAACGCGAGTTTGCCAGGTGCGAGGAGATAACGAAACGGCTAGGAAACAAACGATACTTCGCCGCCAGCTGTGGAACGCGTTTGCCGTCGGAAGGTACTGCGCATTAGATCGCCGCCAATTTACGTTTGTCCGGCCAGACAACAAAAAAGTTCATCGTATTATCGGCGGGAACCGTTGGCCAGCGTGGATCCCCAATTCCAAGAAACGTTTTCGTTCTAAAGAAAAATGGCCGCGTTGCGCAACGAGCGACGGTAGAAGGAATAAAAAGAAAAAGAAGAAAAAGAGGAACGCGAACGAAAAGGAAACGCCGAACGCTGGAAAGGTACTCGATACGTCGTCCACGCGTTATCGTTTCCTTTTCGCCACGATATCGCCGACAGCTTAATCCGCCCGAGATGCGAACGATAAAAATACCCGTGATCCAATAGCCGATAAGCTATCGCACGAGCCAGATAGATCGTTCGGGGTTACGTTTCAAGGTATGCGCATCTTTATCGTCGGTATCATCATCGCTAAAATTACGACGAATTATCGCGGCGTTCCTAACGATTATCCCCCGATTGCCCCTTCGTGGTATGTAATCGTCGATCTTCAAGTTCTGTTTACACGTCCCCATCGTGGATATTTTATCGCCTGAAAATAGCATTCTGATAGTTTCAAACCTTCAATCGTAGAAGGAGTTAAATAATGTTAGACAAATAACCGCGTTAAATAGTAATAGGTTAAATGGCTCAATGGGTAGCATACTAAACTGCCACTCAAATGACCATGGTTCGAATCCCACCCAAAGTGATTTTCAAACAGGTTACCATTTTTCTCTTTACAAATAGCATTTTAAAGCTACTTCAAACACATCTGGTGGTGCTTAAAAACAATTCTCTACGTCTAATCTGATTTTTAGTGCGTGCAGATAACGCGAATGTCGGCGTGGTCCCCTCTCTGTTCCGTTTGACGTTCGTGGTTCGACGACTATCGCCGTTACGTGTCCTACGGCACGCGAAGGCCCGATGGCACCACAAATCGATTGTCAGTAACCCGATGGAGATTTCATCGGGACAAATATATAAGAGTTGTGTGTGCACACGTCCAGCTTACGATGATATTTTAATGACTCGGCTCGGATCGCAGCTCACGTAGCGACAGCCTCGCGTTCACTATTATCGCGGCGACCAATCGGCAGACGGGGACGCGCGACGTATTACAGCCACGCGCGTTTACACGTTTCCCAGAAAGCACAAAAGGACGCAGGAAGGAGAAGCGCGTCCTTCGCTCTCATATGGCGAAGAGACAACGACACGCAACGCGTACGCTATCATTTCTAAAATTACGATCACCGTGTTCTGATCGTTAACGAAGGTCGATCGGCGATTGAATACGTCAGACGACTTGTGTGCTTTGAACGATTCCCAGAGTTCGAGCAGCGTTGCACGGGAATCGGCGGTATCGCCACAAAGTTCGTTGAAACGTAGTAGACCCTTCTTACTAACTCTCCAGCTTGATCCAATAAAAATCAGATTCATCTAGAACCACTTATATATCACGACCAATGATCTCATAATCTCTGAATCGACTCAACACACAGCCGAGTTCAGTTACGCCAAACGAGATATCTCTATAAATGGGAATCATCGGTAACTCAACATGCCTCTTTCCCAATTTCGGCCGGCAATTCCACGGTGCATCGCGAGGTCCTCCCCAGTCAGCCCAAATGTCATCGCTAAAATTACTTACAAGGGAACACCGCGAACCCGGACTCACCGATTGTAACGCAACTTTTTGGGTTTTTAGAGTGGTTCAAAACAAGAATAACGGTGTCTTTCATTTGGGCCCTACCGCTCTGTAAGGGGGTGAAAACTAACCTCAAAGTCAAATAGGCACTTCCACTTTTTCGCGTATAACTCTTAAAGTACAACAGATAGAAAAAATGTGTTAAACAAAAGTTTAATGGTGCAATAAGCGCTACAAACTTCCTTTAACAAAATTTTGAAAAGAGTTAAAAAAAATATAACTGACGAAAAAAATCTTCAAAATTTTGTTAACGCAAGTTTGTAGCGCTTATTGCACTATTAAACTTTTGTTTGAAACATTTTTTTCTATCTGTTGTACTTTGAGAGTTATACGCGAAAAAGTGGAAGTGCCAATTTGACTTTGAGGTTAGTTTTCACCCCCTTAAAGGGCGATAGGGCCCAAATGAAAGACACCGCTGTTCTTGTTTTAAGTCACTCTAAAAACCCACAAAGTTCCCTTGTTAGCGCACACCACCGAACGTTAACTTCGACGCGAGAGTAATCACCCACAAAGCTCGCGGGTCCATCCACTGGATCCTGCCACGCGCAACAAGTTCAGGAATGCTCGGAGCTATAAACTTGGGCGTTACAAAATCATTTCGGCGCGTCGCCGGTTCCTGGAATTTCGGTGTTGGGACACAAGACCCTCCTCGATTTAGAGAATCCCATCAGTTTCGAAACGAGAAGCCACGTTGGCCAGAGTTTTTTTTGACAGGGAACGATGTTCCAGAACGTACGCCAATTGTAAGTTCTAACGGAAACGCAAGGAGATGCTGCCCGGTAAATTTTGAACGACGGGGCCGTTAGTTTTCCACTGGATTCTTGACGCGCAAAAAAGGTCGCACTCTAGGGGGTTAATCCATCTCGACCTTCGGGCGAGTTAAACATAATTTATTGCAGCCTCGGGTTGATACGCGCGCGCGCATAAATCAGGTAATATGTACTTGGAGGTCAGGTCCTCGTCTTCTTCGCTCGGCACGGGTCCCTCGATTTTGGCACGACCCGAAATTTATGGCCGCGCGACCATGCCCGGGAAGGTAATTTCGTGGTTACGGGCTGTTATTGAAGGCCTGATAAATTTAGGGGCACGCGGAGGCGCGTGTTTATCGGGCGGGGACAGTTATCGCTTTCGTATTTACTTCCTACGGCTATAGACCTCTCTGTCGGGCCGAAACTGCGCGAGGCGACAAAGGTGTGGTCATCGCGGCGACAGTTAGTACCCTTCCAACGGGGAGGGGACAGAAAAAGAAATCGGTACACTCGATTTCGTTTACCCGCACAGCTCGAACACCGGCAAGCCGTCTGTTTGCGTTGAAAGATTATCGAGCTCACGATCTCGGCTCCGCTTCGCTTTAATCTGAAATTTCGAAACGCGACCGTGACTTGTGACGATACAAATTATCGGCGCATGTGCGCAAATAGGCGTTTTCTAGCTTTCACCGTTGGACGAGGAGTTCGAAGAAAATCAAGCACACTTCATGTTTGTAACGTTCGAGTCTGGCAGTTGGCAGCGAGATTTAAAAAAAAAAAGGAAGTGACGGTACTATCGGTTCTTTTTTTAACAGTCGCGAGGGACCGCGATTATTGCACGACACATTCGTTGACTGACGGGACGTTCACCTTACGGAGCATCGTCGGTGCGAGGATGTCAGACGATACGACGCGCTGGTGGGCGAACTCTGTATCATTTTGTCAGACACGTCTGGGCAGGTTCTGACTAGTCCGTGCGACGGAACACGTCACGACGCGCTGCGAGACTAGAGCGAAGCACCGTCCGCGGCCGATTGCCTACCAGAATTTAGCAGTATACCACGACTTAAGCCGGAAATCCACCGGGAAGCTAAGCTATGTGATGCTATGCTATGCCATGCCACGTTTTAAAAAAATTAGCTTCAATACATTCTTATGGAACCGTTTCCACCAAAAGCTACGTTAAAACGTAGCATCGGATAGCATAGCATAGCTTAGCTTAGCTTCCCGATGGATTCCCGGCTTTATCCATTATAAAATCATAGCTTTTATAAATTCATAACTATATCGACGTGATCACTCGAAGAATTTACTTCTGCAACCTCCAAAATTTTTCTCGACCATACGCCTGCCTTTCCCTGTGACAGCCACTGGCATATATCACCTCCATTAGCATTTTGCAACGGCGAAACGCATACACGCACGATTTCCAGAAATAGCTGCGTATCAACCTCTCATTTCTTGCATCCCTAGCATCGAGCATCATTAATCTAGTCACGATACGCGGTATGCAGAACATTCCGCGGCACGGCGCACTAAGTCTTTTCGCGAGTTGGAAAAAACGCATCGGTAAATCAAGATTCTTTAATTCCGCCTGTTACCAGCCGGTGGACGGCTCCGCGCGCCCCAACGAGTCAAAATTTCTAAGCAATTATTTCTATTAAAATGGAGGAGACGAGTATGCGTTTCGCGATACGATGCACAGAATCGCTGACATGCACTTATTTCAATTATCGCCGGAGTCCTCGACATCGCGTTTCGAAATCAATCTAACGGCGGCAAGGCTGCCCGACGGAAGAAAAACAGAGATAAGGTGCCGCGCGTCGTGCGACGATCCCCACGCGACACCCTAGCGACCGAACGCGACCAGCAGCAGCATACATATTTTCGCGCAGACGCGCGGCGGACACGCGCTTTTTTCCCCCCAAATCCCGCCCGTTGGCACGCACGCGTGCCTTCCGTTTCGCGGTACAGTTTATTCCCCCCGTTCCCCCCGCTGCGCGCGCGCGCAGCGCGCATGTGCGGGTGCAACACGCACGCCGGCGCTGTAGTCTATAAATAAATGCGTTTGCTGTTTTAATCTGCCCTGGGCCCGCGCGCGCGTTGCGAGCGAACAAAGGGCGATATCGGCAACCAGAAAATCCGTTGCGAAACGCGGCTCTGGGTACCGAGAGCAACGTTTCCCCGGCGGAGGAAAGAACATTGCTCGGAAAAACGGCGTCAGGCAGAGAGAGAGATACGGTGTGGCGAAGTTTGCGCGGGTTGGGGAGGAAGGGGCAGCGAGCCAAGCCTCCCTCGACCGCACGTGTACGTAACACTATACCGCGAAAAATAGATGCTCGCTTAGAGAGGCTCGACTCCAGACACCGAGGGCGATAAAGTAATTGTAATCGGACGCTTAATCGGACGTAGGACGATTCTCGTATCCTTCGTGGATCTTCGAACGTCGCCGGCTCGGAATATTTCGCGCGCATGCGCGCGTGCACGCGCGGCATAGAGCGACGCGAGAGAGACTCTGTCCAGCCTGTGCCCGCTTCGACGACGCGTTTCTACAGGTTCAAACCCGCCCGCGGTTACTTTTCCTACGAAGGAGCGTTTTATTCCGACCAACGGATGCCTCGGTACAGATCCAGCGCTTTTCAAACGGGACGTGAAAATATATCCGAGTCACTTTACACACAGCCACGGCTCGCTTACGATCTGTTTGTTTCGCCGAGGCGGGTGGGACTTCCAACGTTATTGCACAATGTTGCACAATCCTTTTGCTCGTCCGCATCGCAATAATGCTCCCGCATACGTTAACGCGCCTGGATAGCGCGCGCCGAATAGACTTTCTCTTTCAAGTTCATCGACGCGCGAGTGTACACGTACGTCCGCTACGTTGCGTCCTTTTTTTTTTTTCTGTCCTTCGTCTCTGTTATTATGTAGCTTCGTTTCGCCTGCTTCGCCGTTGGTCGAGGGGACTGGAGTGTTTCCAGGGGTCCCGCGAGAGGAGCTTTTCGGTGTTTACGGTTCCCTCTGAATTCGGTACGGAGTTAATTCGCCTGCTCGACTAACGGCGGCGTGAATGAAACGCTATTTCGAAGGCCTGCCAAGTGGCGTGTTTATTTTAGACGGTTGCTTTCGATGCCCCTCGAGGTCCTTTATACCGTTTTCTTCGAACAGAAGGCTACTTTGTGAGAGGCACAATGTGATTGAACGTGATCTCCAAGTGCCGCCGGCTCGTCAGCAATAAGTAGACACGTCGTTCTCAGTTAAATCAAATTTAGAAGCGTATTCAATGGTATTCTAAGCGATTCTCTATATTTAAGCCGCGCTGACTTTTCGCACGCGACACCGACTTCTCGCGGTTCAACAAAGTTTTTCTCTCTGTCGCCCTCTCTCCCTAGGCTTTGTCTCAATAGTTTAATTGTGCACCGGTCCATCTGCTCCTCCACTGATTTTTAATTCTGTCATTGATTTACGAGACTCGTGGTTACTCGACTTTAGTGTGTCAGGCTTTGCTACCTACTCCTCCCGCGCGGGCCATGTGGTCGAACCGTGTTCAACCACTTAACGCTCCAATTTATTTGTTGTTGCAAAGTACAAAATGCGGCGCGAGTCAAGTACCCTATCCCATTGAAAATAAATCAAGCGGCTGCTACACGTTCTGCCTAATGACAGGGGCCATTCGCATGGTCGTAAACAAAAACAGAGTATACACTTAATGGCCGGCCCCGAAATGTACGCTGCGCTACGGCGAACGCGACGACCTGTGGCGGGGGCCTCCGACCCCTTTTCGAACGACGGGGGTTGGAGGCGAACAGGCAGGGCGCAACGCAGAAAGCGGCGAAAATATTTTTACGAAAGTGAAATTCCGCGGAAGGAACCGAGAGAGCAACGGAACACACTTGTTGAGATCTCGGGCACGTATGGGATTACCTGCTGATAAAGCAGTTCCTGCGCGAGGATATTAGCAATGTCGACTGGATCCATGGTGGTGGCTGCCATAGCTCGAGGTATCGGTTATATTCGTTCAGTGTTCGTTTCGTCGTCGAATGAAAGTAAACAAAGGGGAGTGCAAAGGATGGTGGAAAGGAACTCGGGAGGATCGCGAAGGGGGTTAGGAGGGATTGGCTCAAGGGTGGGAAACGAGCTAGCCCGCCTTCGTTGTGTGGGGTGGGGAGCTGGTGTTGCAGAGGGGACCAACTTGGGGTGAAAGTAAGAAAGAAGTAATTTCAGTCGATCGTTCGTTCGTAAGAGATCGCGTTCGGGACGTCGGTGTGCGCGCTCCCCCTCCCCCGATCTATCCCTTTCTCTCCTCTCTGCCGATTTCTCCTCCCTCGCGCACGCTCTTCTTCTTCTCACTACTCGAAGAGTCCGTCACCACTGCTGCGTCCTCCACCGACGCCTCTCTTACACTGAGGTCTTCTCGGTGCCGCTCTGCTCTTCGTGGCCATACGCGACGAGGAAACCTAATCTAAAAATAACCTTCGAATTTCGAGTATGTGCGCTTGACAGAGCGAGAGAAAACGGCGAGACAGAGACGGCCGGGCAACAGAAAAAGGTGGGAGGGATTCCCGCGCCCCCGTTCGATTCGCAAGATGGCACATTGACCGTTCGGCCTTCTCGCCATTTTTTCCACCGCGCCCCGAGCAGGAGTGTAGCGATGCGCGAACATCCTTCGCGGATATCACACTCCCCTTCACGCGCTTTTACGTACTGTAAAACCCGTTCGCGGTGGCTACCGGAGATATTTAACGCAGCCCCCCTCTCACCCCCCCGGAACACTTTACGGCCAAAGAGATAAGAAAGGGGGTGCCTTTACGACTTTCTCCATTGTTCCGCTCGACAAGAGTGAGCATTCTTTCGAAACCGCGTAATGGCCCCCGCGCGCTCTACCGGGCTTTAATGCCGGGCCGATTTATCTGCGACCGGTCACCCCCCAAAGATTTATACTAATGCGTCGAGATCTTTACTAGCCGCGAAAACACGAAGTGTCCGTCGCCGTCGCCGTGGTCGCCCCGCTGGTGGAAGGAATTATTTGCGTAACAGTTGCTCGTGGGAGAACACGGATTCTCGAGACTGTCCCGATTTAACCGAGAATCGAAGAAATTCCTTTCCGTCCTATTTATAAGCCCCCAATTTAGGATGAAAGGAAAGGCCAGTATTCTACTAGTGAGTCTTGAATCAACGCGCTACGCGAGACGGATTTAAGAATATACATAAATAGGGCATGGAAATTGTTTCATCGCTATTCGAGAAGCAGGGGGGCGCGAAACTGCGGCGGGGAATGGGACACTGCACTGCGTTCCATATTAGAGCGTACTCGTTTCGCGCAGGAATACGCACTGTTGATTGGTAGTAAACCGGTATGGAAAGTGGTACGACCAGTCGCGAAGATGCTACGACCAATCGCGTGTGTCCGATCCGTGGGAGCTTTTTTTTCCGTTGGTACGCTCTTATGTGGAACGCAGTGTAGATGAACGCGATCGTGCCGCGAATAAGAGGTCAGTCGAGAGCGTTTATTCGCGAGCAGTGGTTTTTCCCGGCATCCGCGAAATTCCCAATCGCGTGTCCGCCTGGAGGATCTTAATTAGGCTCGAGTTCTAAGTTTAAACACCTGTGGAGCGCCGTTTGTCGTCGACGACGGATTCCCCCGCGATTCGACGCCTTGGAGACTGGCCAAGAACTGCCTGGCTGCGCGGATCGAGAGCCCCGCTTCCAGATCTTAAAAACCAACTGTTGGACGGAAAATCTCATCGAGCTAATCGATTCGTCGATCGTCGCGCGGGTAATCCTCGAGGCGAGATAGCATTCCTTGGAACACTCTTGCGGTCATAAAATTGGCCTGCATAGCCGGTGGAATATAGTACACTCGATAATGTTGGCGGTTGCTTATCGCGCTGAAAGGTTCCAGGATGTGGCTTCGAAGTTCGAGTATAGTTCTTCCATTTTCTCTTCCTTGCCAGAAATATTCTTCATCCGTCCGCGGAAATGGCTAACAAGGGAAGATCCTAAACCCGAAAATTAAAAAAATTTTGAAACTTTGCGAATATGTAGGGGATTTCCTCCTGATTACAACGGAATTTTTGTTTGCTGCCCAAATTCACTCGAAGGAAGTGAAATTAACCCCCGAAAATTCGGCTATTTTCCGATTTTGTGTTATAACTCGTGAACTGTAAAATAATTGTTTCACCAAATGATAGATCTAATTAAAAGACGTAACTTTTGTCTTGAAACTTTTTTTCTATCTCTTACAGTTCGCGACTTATAACACAAAATCGGAAAATAGTAGAAATTTCGGGGGTTAATTACACCCCCTTAGAGTGAATTTGGGCAGCAAACAAAAATTGCGTTGCAATCAGGAGGGAATTCTCTACATATTCGCAAAGTTTCAGAATTTTTCGAATTTCCGGGTTCGGCATGTGTTCCCGTGAAATTTGCGGCGTCCAATTTCATGGTATTGTTCGGACCCGAATGCACGCTTTGAACACCGAACGAGCAAAAAAAAAATCGGTGCGCGTCGAATGCACAGGTGGACACGCGGCTTTACGCGCCGCGAGGCGATTAATTATTTAAGAGGAGTACTTTGACGCGGCTTTCGTGACGCGAGGAAAACAGCGGTAATTGGAATGCCGCGCGGCGGAAAACCTGTTCTCTTTTGCGTCACTCGGAAACGAACGAGCGAGCCGACCAGCCATGACTCGCTGAACACGAGATGGACATTCAAAACCAGCTTATCTCCGAGTTGATATGGAAGCATGTGGTGGCCAGATTACAATAAACATATCGCCGCGGTGTTTTACCAGCCGCGGCGGTGGAATTCACAAACATCAAGCACCATGCGGGAGGCGTGTGTCCTTATTACGTTACCCATAAATAAAGGTCATCGTAGAGACCGCACTCCTGCTTGAACACTGCTAATCCACCGCGCTTGAAAAGCCCACGTCGACTATCGACGCCCGACGGAGAGCAAACATTTCCTCGAAATTCACGGAGGGCCGCCTCCCCCGACGAGACCTCCCATTATATCCGTATTAATCTAACTATGCCAACCCTCGCCGGGCACCTCGATGCCCCTCTGCCCCGGTCCACGCGTCAATTTCGAATTCCAGTAACTGTCGGCATATTTCCTGGCAGTGATAAGACCGTGGACGAGGGGACCCGATTAAACAGGAAACCAGAGCGGAGTCGAGAAACGCGCGGCGCCGAGGTCCAAGCGATTCCTACAGTCGCCCGTGCGGTGGAAAAAACAGATTATCGCGGGGAATTATGCGAGTGGCAGTAAGAGCGACGCTGTCCGTCCCCGCGTGGATTCGTAGTACGGCGAGGCTTCGGCATCGAGCGCACCAGTTTCTTGGGAGAAGTAGGGAAAGGGTGGCGGGGAAGAAGGTGAAAACAACACCGAGACGCAACGACGATTTTTCCAAGAAAACCTTTTCGCGGAGGGGACCTGAAATGTCAGGCCAAGATCAGCGGAGCGCTCAACTCGGCCCCGGTGGGCGACTCAAGGCCGCATACCCAGCCAAACAAATGCGACGATCGCTGGGCGATTAACAGTTACCGTTATTTCCCATGGTAATGGCTGTGTCCGAGATAGAAACGATTCCTCGGCAACGCAATTACGCCTGGCAACTATTTTTCTAATCTCATTATTACGCCCCGCTGCGTACTTTGCCCGGCTGGCGGGTACAGACGACGACAGTGACGGATTTAAGAAATAAGGCCCAGGTGGTAAACCTGGAGGGGCCCATTTTTCGGGAAAATGAAGAGGTAGTTTACTAAAAGGGATGTACAGAAAAGTATAGGAAAAGAAAGTGCTTGGATAAACTGATAATTTATTTTTTAAGACAGGGCCCTATGGGGGCCCTCTGAGCAGGGGCCCATTTTTCGGTAAACTACAGCGGTAGTTTACTGAAAGCGGGATCAGTGTAATAATACAGAATAAAAATATAGTTTGGATAAAATCATATTTTTCTTTAAAAGGATGGGACCTTGGTGGGACCTTTCGAGCAGGGGCCCAGGTGGCAACTGCTCATAGGCCGCCCTGTTAAATCCGCCACTGTACAGAGAGCTGGGCGAAGCCAATCGGCACCAGGCGGCGCAGAGACGCGCGTAGATGGAATAGAGCACAAGGCGGATCGAACGCGACAAGGAGGATGCAATTATCCCGCACAGCGAATAGCCGAGTGTCGCGTGTGGCGCTCGCAATACGATCGAGACCGCGTTCCAATTCCTAATCTCGTTTTCATTTCCACGACGATGGGCTGGCTGACGGTCGCACGGTTCGCGCCGGCGGCTCGGCTCCGGGCGCGTTCTCTCTTTCAGCGCGGCGGTTGCGCGGACGGTTGCTATTACGCGCGGTAAATAATAACGCAATTACGTCGTCGCCGGCCGAACCGAGAGCGCTATCGCGATACGAAACGAAAAAAAAAAAAAAAGACGGGCTGCGCGCGACGACTGCGACCGGCCGACAACAGGCCTTGGATAACAAAGGAAGCGTGTTTCTCTGAACGGAAGGACGAAAAATGGCGCGTGTCTCGTCGACCATAAAAATGCCGCCTGATTTCTAACCCAAGCTCTTATCTGGCCGGCCTTCGCTCTTGTGGTATAGACGATTTTTAAATAAAGCATTTAAAAGCTGGCTTCAGTCCTACGCGAGCGTAAAAAATGTAAAGTCTAAGGGAACGAGTCGAGAATATTGAGAGAAGATTAATGCCGCAAAGAGGTTAGGAAACTCGGCTCGAGGAGACTCGCCTCGAATTATAATCCTCTTTGTTCGATCCTCTTTAGAAGCGGAAAACTTAATAGCGGAATAATTTCGTAATCATTTATTCCGCTCACTTCGCCGTTTTTCATCCGCGGACTCGATAGGAAAACAATAGTAATACTATGCGCGGTTCACGTGGACACATCTCGAGGAAGAACATAGTTATCTTCCTTGCAGCGCAGGTCGACCAACGTGGACTATGCATTCGTGTAAAATCGACGATTTTCGAAGAAGACAGAAATACCTATGTTACAATTAACTAAACCGCCCCGCCGGAGCAATCGCTGGCGTACTGCAATTTCTGAAAAGAATCATTCGCGTTTCATTAGAGCTTCCGATCGCGGATTGCATCATCTTTTCAGCCAGCGACGCCCGATCCACATGCAACGCTTGCGCCCGATAACGCAATTACACGGTCATAAAAAGTTACACGCATCGGAGGCATCGCGTTAAACGCAATGGAAAGTTCCGTCGATGAGAATAAGGGGGGGGGGGGGCGGGCTAATGGGAAAAAGCTCGTGAAAAAAAAAGAGAGAAGTTTGTTTGCTCGTTCGGTTCGGGTACGAAATATATTCCCAAGCCGGTGAGCGCGCGAAGGTTGGAGCGAGCTGGGAAGCGCGATCCGGCGCAAACACGCCGATGCACCCGGCCGCGGACAAAGAACAAAGAATGTAAACACGATAACACGCGGGCGCGCTCGTCCGCGCACACGACTTTCCCCGTTTGTTACGCTTTTCGCCAGTAGCACGCGAACGGGACATGCGAGGAGAGCCGCGCCAATTACGTAACGGGCAAGTTCATTTTACATGCGATACCCGGTGGTGTTCCTATCGAAAAGATAGCGATATGTAGGGCGGCCGGTACTCGCGTCTATCACACCGTTTGTAGGCGTGATCCGTCGAAAAATATGCATCTACAAATGGGTTTCTGTTCGGCATGTACGACGAACGGTATGGCTGTGGTAGGTGGTGCCGATACGGTACATGTAGTCGTCGAGTATAGATAATCTATAGCGTCCACCAATGCCACCGTCGCTACTGGCTAACTACGCTTGCACTGTGCCGCAGGCTCCAAAACTATGTCATTATAATAATCAGCTTTATTATACTTTGTCGCAATCGGCAAATGAAAGTAGAAGCGATAAGAGTGAACTTTGAATGCCTTTACACTTTATCTGGCGAATTAGCAGAGGGAAGCGTGTGGCGCTCCTACCAATATTATCGACCCGAAGGCTCGAAGCCTCGCCCGGCGGCTAACCGATTCCGGTCGGTCGATTTGTAACTGCTCGCGTACCGCGTACATGTACGCGCGGCTAATACGTGGGAAGAGAAGCACGTGTGTACGAAGGCAACTGTGACGGGTCTAAAGTGCGAGCGGCGAAAGAAAACAAAAAGCACGGGCATCGCCTATCGGGCCGAGAACAAGATAAGGGCCGTGCTAGGAACGGAAAGAAAAAAAATACAGCCACTGGTATTGTTCGAGGCGCATGGTACACAAGCATCCACCCACCGTTCGCGACTTTGTTTTCCGCCTCCCGCTGTTTACCCACGGGCATGTTTATCAACGAGTATACAAACGCGGCGAGCATGCTAATTTCGTTCAGGATCGTGATAATAATAGCCGCTGCGGAGCGTTGCCGATTGTAAAAGGCGCCTTTTCTGCCGCCGTCCGTTCGCACGCACCAAAAATGGAAATGATTTTAACGCCTGGACTCACCTCGGACCGTTGCCCCGCGACCTCGTGCCTGTTCACGAAAAAAAAAAAAAAAAAACTATCGACCGTGCCCCCCGGTGGCGGTCGATCTAATCTAAGGCGGTAATTCCGTTCGCGTGGTACCCCTGTCGGCCGTGTGTCTCGCGAAACGATCGCTAGCACGGAGAATCGGTGTCGGGTTTCTCGTGGGACGAGGAAAGAAGCGTGCGTCCAGCCGAAGATTCGAGTGAGAAAGATCAGTGGAAAAAAAAGAATGCCTCGACGAACGACCGCGCTCGACGGCAGCCGTAGTGACACTGACAGTGCTTCTGTCATCGCGCTATCACCACATGGTCGCGCTCGTCGGCTCTCGGCCTCGCAGCCTCGGCTATCTTCGGCCGCGCTCGCCTCCTTTCTCGAGAGGACTCGGCCGCGGCGCGAGAGCGACACGAAGGAGAATCCTCCACGGATTAAACGGCGAAGCAGAAAAAGATCAGGCACGGGGGAAGGTTGCATTAGCCCCGGGATAAGAGATGACTTCATTCGGGCATCGAGAAACACGCGGAAAGGCCACTTTCGACCAGTCGAGGAACGGGATCGAACGGAGATCTCCTCTTCGCGTCGGACGGCATCGGGGGGTTCGGGCATTCCTTTTCGGCCGTTCGCGGAAAGGAAACCGCGATGGAATGTTTGGCACTTCCGAGTACTGCGCGGGTATAGGTTTTTCTGGTGAAGGCACAACGATCTCCTCTTCAGGTCAATCACACTTTTCTATAAAAAAAATTTTGTATGAAAAATCTTTTCTATGAAAAATCTTTTCTATGAAAGATCTTTTCTATGAAAAATCTTTTCTATACCTAGTAGAGCTGTTCGAGTACTCGGAAAAAGCGAGCCGAGCCGAGTACTCGAAAAAAGCGAGCGGCTCGAAAGAACCGAGTAGGGTAGATGTATCATTTGTGGCCACTTTAAGGTATTGTACCAGTTTTGGCCACTTCTTAAGAAATATAATATTTTTCCGTGTAAGCAATAAATGTAACCTTATATTTCTGGCGGTATACCAAACAAAATATTTATGATGTGAAATTTTCTCCACATAATAATGATCTGCAAGCAGTTTAAAAATAAGATAATTATGCACATGGCCAAAAACAGTGCAATGGCCACAAACAGTACACCTACCCTAGCTCGAAGAAAACCGAGAACTCGACTTTTTTCGAGCGACTCAAAGAAAACCGAGAACTCGATTTTTTTCGAGCGGCTCGAAGAGAACTGACAAGGGACAATCCCGAACCCGAAAATTAAAAAAATTGCAGGCCGAAACAACCGAGAGTCCGGGTATGTCGAATAGTTCTTTCTTAAGAAATATTATTAAATCATACATACGCGAAAAATTATTTTCAACAGTTAGAGAATATTTTCATTTGCAGTTTTTAGACCCCTTCATGGGCTCCCTTTATTCATTCAGAATGCTACTATATAGGCGTGTTAATAACCTACGCGGTGGTATTTAGTATATCCTTATGTATAAATATTTATGCTCACTTATCTATTTATTATTGCTTAAGTTATGGATCAGACTCTGTACATTGCACTAGTTTTTGTTTTGTATACCATGGGAATCCCCGTTTATTAAATAAATAAATAAATAAATAACTAAATAAATTAACATTTTAATTACTCAAATTACGAACCATTATCCAGTAGATAAACATATGTATTCTAAAATATTCGAAACATTCAAGCTTCAAACTACTTGACATACTCGGACTGCTCGGCTGGGTCCGAATTTCAAGCCACTCGAATATTCGATTACTCGAGCAGCCCTAATACCTAGCCCTGGAAATGCAAGACGAACAACGCGAGTAGTCGAACAATTGGCGTGCACGATATAGGTATCAACGGAGGCGAGGGCACTTATTCGGAGACTAATCACAGTAGATTAAGTTAATCTATTTCAGGGTGAGATTTTAAAAACAGCATCTTGCTGACTCTCGCCCATTGCACCACAATCGATGGTGTAATAATAGACGCATTATTATTATTCGACGAAACATTCGCTGGAATAATAGGATATTAAAAGAGGCTGCTATCTTTAATTATTTCACGCGGTATAAATACCGCGCTCTGCCAGGAGATTATCTACTGACGTGCTTATCGAGTGCGGAAGTATCGAGCGCGGCAGCGCGCCGATTTTTACGAAATAGACAAAAGGAACGCGGTGGTATCGCGTTGTGTTTGGCTCGCCGGGGACTGTTATCGCGAGATTCCATACGATCCAATGGCATTGGTAACCGAGAAAGAAGAGAAAAAGATTCGCGCGGGTGCGTACACGGCAAAGCGTTAGTAGCGCGCAGGCTTGTCTCGCGTATCCTGCGGCATCTGATCGTTAGGCGCCAACCGAGAATGAGTCACCGGATTGGACACCGCGAGCCGCCGAATCATCGGTACCAGGAAATTCGAAATCGGGCACGCGTTGCGTCACGCCGATTCCCCACTTCCGTCTCATCGCAAGCTAATTACTTCGAGCTCCAGCGATCCGATGAATTTTTTACCTCGATTCCATTGACTGGTGAGCCGTTACTTCGATATCAGGGCCCTCGGAACTCATCGTCCGAGATACCGAGTACGAAATTGCCGTGCCGATGATTTCCGAGGAATCTTAAAGCTCGCGCAACACATGCTCGATGATTGATCGATTCTTCTGAAATTCCTTAAGAAATTCAATCGCCACTTTCCTCCTTTCTATTCTCCAACTCGTTCGCTTCTCTCCAACAAGCTTCGCGCTAACTCCAGTAACTTATCCAGCCGATAGTTAAGCGCACAATGCATCGACTATTCCCACCGGTACACAGGCGGGTATAAAAAGGAGGCGTCGTAAACCGTGAAAGGGATCAACGTGAACTAGAGTCGCCCTGTAAACTGTTACTCCTCTTTCAGGTCCCATTTAAACCGTCCCGACGCAGCAGCCTCTTCAGACCGCATCTAGGGCTCTTAATTGAAGTCTGGCCTTCCCTGAGCCTCGATTAACGATTACCATTGAGAACAGTGCTCCGTTGTTGGTCGCACGCCGTCTCCTCTGCGAACTAAACAGAGCCTCTCTCCGCCGCCCGCTTTCACAAACAAACGCGACTCCCAACCGCCCCGCTGTCTTCGAAAACGATCCATCGTCCCTAATCGCGGCGGCCCAATTTTTCCCGCGGAAGGCCGTCGTGTCTCGGTCGTTTTGCCTGGCCGACTGGAGCGTGACCAGAGGCGTACGCGAACGAAGCGCAGGAGGGAGCGTGCGACGCGTTTCTCAGGGATATCTGCCTGCCCTCGCGGCAGACACCATACGTCAAGCTCATAACGCGGGCTCAACCACTCGAAACTCGTCTGTCAGTGGCCGATAAAGAGACGGAGATAGGGACAGAGTGCCTTCAGCTGACCGTTTTTAGCACCCAACTCGGAGAACGCACAGAATCTCCAAGATGGAGGGAGGCTGCCTGCCGAATGCTCCTTCGGCCGCCGACGACTCGCAGAGGTGAACGACACGAAGCCGGACAACGGGCTTCCATCCGTGTGATTTCGGAAATTCCCTGCACGTCACGACCCTGTCCCCGTTCACGCCGCTACCAAAGCCTATCTGTTGGCCCGCCAAGGCTCCGTTTCGACAGATCATTGTAGGTCAGTGCTATCGCCGATTATTAATAAAGAAGCGCGAGGCTGGAGCTTCTCTTGATCTGGTTCACGGGGAAATTCGAGCATTGCCCGAGTTTTGCTGCTCTCTGTTTCCCATGAGAAAGTTACTGCACTCCGCTAGCGAGTCTGTCCTCCTCCCGACGGATATCGGAGATTTGGGAAGAAAACAGGCTGCTCCACCTTGGCAATTTCGGGTTCTGTGTGCTCCTTGAGCAACGCAGATTTATGTGCGATTTGGTATTCATTTGTAAGGTGCTAAAGAATTATATACATCTAACTAACTTACAAGGGGAAAATAAGTAAATAGGTGTCCGAGCGTTTCTGCCAATGGGCCTTAATAATAGAGATATTTACATGGAAATTATTAAAAATTTCATAGTTGCCGTGGGACTTTAGTGGGTAAAAATCCCACAACTACCCTGGCGCCCTGGCGGGGATTCCCCTCTGGAGGAGTCGGGGTGCCTTTTGAAGATTACCCCAAGTTAAAGAAAAATAATTTATAAAAAAAAAATTTTTTTAACGTGAAGATATCATGAAAAGACATCCTGACGTCGCTAGAAGGGAATTCCCCGCGGGCGGCAGGGTAGTTGTGGGACTTTTACCCACTAAAACCTCACGGCCACTATGAAATTGTTAATAATTTCCCTGTAAATATCTCTATTGTTAAGGCCCTTTGACAGAAACGCTCGGACACCTATTTACTTATTTTCGACATAGATCCATCGTGCCAAGGCTCATCAAAATCGATGTCTACCACACGGTGTCCTCCCCTTGTTAGTAGACGACCTTTTACCTACTTACTATATAAGTTATCAATAATTAATTCCACATTATATTACTCATGTTTGTGCCAAAGGGTAGTAGCCGTAAATAAATATTATTATTATTATTATAATCAATGTTTCGTGACGCGTGATTAGAGCTCTTACGAAACTAGTCTCGAGGGTGTTTAATCGCCTGCTTCTCACCCAAGATGATCGATTAAACTCGGATTTATCGATGCATGCTGCGAGATGCGTAATTGCCACATCGAGCAGAAAACACCGGGATTATATTAATCGTCTTCGAGAACTGTTGCGTAACCGCGAGACCGCGCTCGGTAGGCGGAGCGATAATTGATTTCTTTTATTCGACGCTACTGAAATTAGCTCTCTTTCGAATCGGCGTCGTATCATGTTTGCGGGAAGTGAATTAACGGCCGCGTTTGTCCGTGCTCCCCGGCCCGGTTGATTCATCGTTAAGAGGCGGTTTTTGGACGACGTGATTAGGTCCCCTAACACGGTGGTTAAGTCACAATTTCAATGATTCGGCAGAACTGTGGCTGGCCGGCACGCGATATATCGCTCGATAACTACAAGGTTGCTCGAGTGTAATGCATTCCGTTTGCAACCCGAGTCTTGGGTAATCGGATCTCGGAGCATTCGATCCACTTTGATCGTAACTTCCACTTTTCTGCTGCACAGTGCGAGCCAACAGTGGACCTTGAAAAATCCAACCCACCCATAGATCAGTCCAAGTGTACGTACCTCTCATTCAACATCAGAGCCACCAAGGGTGGTTAAAAATTACTTGTTTGGCTATTCCTTCTAATCATTACTCATATCCAGTACATTTTGTTTTCTAAAATCTTGTATGACCTTCTCTAAAAAATTGAAATAATTAATTCCGTAAAATTGTTTTGATCTTCGTTTGTTTTTTCTTTGAAATTTATATGTAGTATACTTACATATACCGAGATGGGTCATTTAGAGCCCCTCACGGAACGCAGGTAAATTTTTAGTTTCAGAAGTTTCTCGTATAATTTTTGTATAGTTGAAATACATTTTTAGAAAACTAAATATATTTTCATACATATGCGTTGTACAAAAAGTGCCATAAGATGCGTGTATTATGTTTGCTCAATTTTTTCATTCTTCTATCATACACACATTGCGATGAAACGTAAACGGTGTCAAATAGCATATTGTACTAATAATAAAACTAAGAATATTTGTGGTACATGTAATAAACGAATCTGTGGTGCATGCTCTGCTAAAATAATTGGAACTTGTAAGAAATGTCTCTGAATTTTATGCGTAATTATTTTCAAAATTACTATCGTTATTATATTATTATTATTGTTGTCATTATTATACAGATTATATTCAACTTTCGTTCATAAAATAGGAAAACATATAAAAACGAAATAAAATGCAGTATCTTTTCTTAACTAACTTGTTAATTTGAAAAACAAGTAATTTTAACCCCTCCGGTAGAAGTATGTATACCGTAAACTGGGGTGACTTTGCCCGCCGGGGTGACATTGCCCACTTTTCGGAAAAACTTTATTTTATTTTATTGAGAAGTAATTAGAACATATTGTGTTTTGTGATCGATAGCAATAATTTGTCCAAGATCAAACGAAAAAAAAAACAATAGCAAATTCAATCATATGGTAACTTTTCAGTCAGAGTAAAAAATTACACAAATAAAATTTTTTTTTCCAAGTGAATTTTGTGGTCTCCAAACTTTGCGCTGTTGAGCGAAAATAAACCTTAAAATCTCGTACAAAATTGTTGCACAATGCTAAATATTTGATATGATCCACATATTTTATCTTTCCTTTTTGTAGGAGATGCCGAGAATTTAAAAACCTAAGCTTGGAAGTCGGTCATACCGAAATTCTTCCGCCGAAAAATCAGAGCTGGAGTTAAAAGCAAAGTAAAAAAAAAAGTTTCAGTCGAATCGGATAACAACTTTTGGAGATACAGGTCCCACCGTTTTGAGAACACTGTTTCGAGAAAACCGCGTTTAAAGTTTTACGTCAGCGGCAAGTGGCCGGTTGTAACCCATGCATTTGCCGCTACTCAAGTGCCTATAACTTTGGAAATTTTACGAATTTCAAAACATGCTTTTAAACATATATTCCTAAAAGGTTGAACCTTCGAAAAATGAAATAAAAAAAAAATTGATTTTCAGACCGGAACCTCCCCTTAAACCTACACTCACATCCCCCGCGGGGGGTACCTAATTCCGCCCCAGCCACTTGGTTACCCTGCGACGATGTTCCGTGGAGCGAGAAACGATGTGTCGCGTGCATGGTAACAGGTAGGGCCGCGAAGGACGAGGGCCGTGGGACGGAGACGGTGCACGGGGCGTAAAAGAAATCGCTCTGGAGGGCAGAACGGTCCGTGGATTCCTGGCCAGTGACGCAACCGCGCAGGCATTTCCGACTGGTTGCACTTCGGCTGCTACTCGGATGAGAATACCTACATAATCGCGTACATAATGCGACTGCGGGCGGCCTCCACACGCACGCGGCCCTCCTCTCTCCCCCCCTTTCCTCTTTCTTTCTCCTTTCTCCGGCTCGACCTGTGGCCGCTTTTACGCGCAACACTTTTCAGCGCCTCGCACGCGATACCTCGTGATCTCTCCTCCAACCGCAAGATCGACGGAATTTGTAAAA
This sequence comes from Andrena cerasifolii, assembly GCF_050908995.1. Classification (NCBI taxonomy): domain Eukaryota; kingdom Metazoa; phylum Arthropoda; class Insecta; order Hymenoptera; family Andrenidae; genus Andrena; species Andrena cerasifolii. The sequence continues at coordinate 9,205,654 of NC_135121.1, read as the reverse complement.
AGGACAGTCCAAGGGACACTTAACTCCGCGAACCTGAACGCCCCGGAGCGAAATGTTCCCTTTTGCTTTCCGATGCTCCCGATGGGAGGGGGGCAAAAATTGCTGCGCGCTACCAAGGTGTTTACTCGGACCAAGGGTGAGCTATTGAGATTACAGCGAGAGGGGCGCCGTGCTTAAATTACGTGAAGGTAATTTTGGGGATTTCTTACCCCTTCCCTCCCACGGTATAAGAATTCGTAAGATTTTATATACCACCTCCCTCCCCCCCCCCCTCCTGGGCCTTACGTAAATACGTACATCGTTATTTTTCGTGAGCAGAAATACGGACATCTAAAGCATTTATATTTAATCACAAATTACTAGTAGTTAACAATCTTGAAATATCTTTCTTAAATAGTTTCCGACCGGTTGATTTATTATTAAAGAATTAATCAGTTACTCTGCAAATCTCGATCGCAAACAAATCTCTTACACCTTCTTTCTGACGAGTAACCTCTTAAATGGGACATTCACCTTAACTTGGTCTCGTTCAACAGTCGCATTCCACTCCGTTCCCTTTGTATTCAGCGCACAATGTGCATTCCAGAACGTTATCGAAATTCTCGATCGAGCGGCGAGTTATTAAGATCCCACGCGACACACGCTGTACACCCCGATCATCCCCAGCTTCCGTCCCTCTCCGAATGGGAAGCAGCGTGGTTTAGACCACAGCGTAATTTCGAATGCATTGGACTATAATGAACTACATTTAATATGGTGGCACGGTTGAAAGCACCTTTTGTGTTCTACCTCGGGGCCACCTAGGTCCCTCACGAATAACAGTTTCACGAAACTGGATACGTTCCGTCCCACGTATCAGCGGAGGCCTTAAAAACGACCTCCTTAAACGAGCAGTCCCCCTTTCATAGGGGCGAACGTCACCCTGAATAGGTGCAGCACTTTATCATGACATCTCGGAGTGGACGAAGGGCGAGATGCCTCTTTGAATTCGAACCAACCGAGGACTAGCTTGGCGCCGAGGAACGCAACCCCGGCGCGCGGAGAAAGGCGCGTCCTACTCGACAGCCACCCCCTTTGGAAATCAATTCTAAATGCTCGGGAGGATCGCTGGCGGTGCGCATTGAACGCCGTGGCTGTCTGACTGACGCTTTCCATCTGCGGTGATGGAGGGTACCGGTGGAATGGGAGAATGTTAAATATTTTCCAAGCGTGACGTCGCGTGACACGAAAACATTGACACTAGCGACAGAGATCCTCGGGTTCTCCTACGTCGATCGATGTTGAAATTAAGTGGCCGGAGTATTGGCAGCCGAAAAGACGCAAGTGCAAGTGTTTGAACAGGAACAGCTCGTTGAAATTGACTTTCCCGGTCCTTTCGACCAGTAACAATGAAAACAAACGCCTCTGTGCCAGGCGCGAGTTGCATGTGCACATTATCGGCGCGTGTCCTTGGGATGGAGGAAGCTCGCCCTGCTTGCAACGATAATTTAGATAAACGGCTGTCGTCCACTATCTACGTCTGAATCCGCTGACATTTTTCTTCCGCGAGCGCTAGCACGGGTTTCCCGGGAAGAGGATGTGGAACGTCGAAATCAAGCTAATGGCTGACTCAAACATTGCGCGTACTATTAGGAGCTGCGAGTAGGGAGACTACCAAAGAGTTTCAGCCAAAGAAGATACCCTCTCGATTGGTTTAAATTCTCGGATCGTTGGTTAATTACTGTCTCTTGAAATTTATCGATTTATCCTCGAAGAGAACCCCGATGATGCGCACGATCGCCGAGTCTCGCAATCGAGCGAGCGGGGAAAGCCCAGAAGTGGACGTCAGAAGAGCCACGAGGCGTAGAATCCTACGAAAGCGCGGGACCCAATAGAGCTCCACCGTTCGAGGCATTCTCGAGGGGAAAGTGTTAAGGTATTGACGTCACTCGTACGCAAGATATCTTTCCGTGGAATCGACCTCCTTTCGAGGTCGACCACACCGGATTAACAGCGCTCGCTATCCGCCGTAAAGAAGCGAGACGGGGGAAAACAAAAAAAAAAAGGATCTTACAATCGTAGACGCGAGGCTTTAGATCGCTAGAACCGCCAGCTCCGAGGTCCTAGAATCTAAAATCTCGAGTCCCGCGGTACGAGGCGGCCCGACCAGCCTGCATTAGCCTACCGTAGTCGCAATTATTCGGCCCCTTACGAATCTCCATTGTGAAACCGTTTCTGCGCAGCCGCGCTTTAAGAGGCGCTTTCGCAACGTCGCGATTCCTTTTTATCTTTCGCCCCGGGGGAGGGGAAAAATACGACGGGCATAATCCTGCGTTGGGTCGATTAGATTCCCCTACTCTCCAGATTTCTCTTTACCGCGAGACCTGGTCGATTAATCGTTCGTTGGCGGACTTATTCACGATCGTACCAGGGATCTCCATTACTGTCGATGGCATTAGAAAATAAGATCTTTGGCACGTGTAGGAGCTTTGGGTAGATATCGCTACCTAATCTAACCGGCATTTACACACCTACGTATTGAAACCACTTGAGGCGTCTGAAATGTCAGAATACAAGGAGAAAAAGTGTTACTTCATCAAAGACACCGGATGTGGATTTCTAGGTATTCGCGGAGCATCCAGCGTTTCCTGGAAGCGAGGGGGGCAAATAAGGAACAAGCCGCGGATCTAGTTGTGACGGTCGTCGAGTCTGAAGTTATGCACGCGCGTAAAACTCGACGGTTCGTTTTTCCTGGTAGCGGTGTCTCACGGGAGAGTAACGCGTAATCGACATGTTTACGAGGCGTCGCGAATAATAATGGCGAGCAATCTCGCGTGTCGCGACGGCAACCTGCGCACGCGACACGTGCGTGGATTTTCATTCATAAATCGCTGGTAAAACTACGCTGCTGCTCAATGACTCATCCATCTTGGGCGCGCGCGCGCGCCCGGCAGCGCGCTCGAGGCGTGGAGAGCACGCCCAGTGCGCTCGAAACCGAGGTAAGCCCGGCCGCGACGTCGATAGGCATCTTCTGCGAGTTTTATGCAAATTGGACGGGGTGTTGGTCTTCCACTGACTGCGTCGATGGCGATGGAAAGTTCTTACGGAAACCGGAAGTAGCTGATAGCGGGAAGGCTTTGGAATAGAGCATGAACGAGGACTAGATGATGCGCGAGATAAGGGGATGAGATAAGGAGGATTATACGAATGACGTGATTGAGATATTCTCATTTGGGAAACTTTCGTTTGGGAACAGGGGAGAGTTTTCTTTAGTTGTTTTGTATTTTTGTATTTCCTGTGTTATTTACACAGGATTTCTTTGCTTATTATTGCCCCTCAAAACGAACCCCTTTTTTTTCCTTTTTAGTCATTCCATTTTTCCCTCCTCTTTTCTCTCTCCTTTGAAGTCCCAGCAGCAGCAGCACACTGGGAGAAAGAAAGGTGTTTTTTTTGTTTTCCCGGTCACCCATCTTTCCCCCAGTACACCGCCCGTGACGTTTGACTTCGGTGATCTAACGAGAACCGGTGTATTCATCACGGCTACGGCCGCTGGTGGACACAGAGTTTGAAATGTGGAATGTGGATTAAGGAGAGAACTCGGTGGGTTGAGTTTGCTAAGCATTTGTGAGTTTTCTTTTGTTATGGTATAGATATGCAGAGGAATAGTGGGAGCATAATTTTCCATTGCGCTACATGGGAAGGAGACGAAGGAGATGATCGTCTTTCTCGCTAGACACTCGAGGCCAAGAGGCAGGATGACACCTCTTGCCTTATGACCCGTTCATATTGCTCTCGCTAAACTTAACCCTGCCTTCGTTTAACTAAACCCTCTAATTGGTGGGTTAACGAGCGTTAACTCCGGGCTTCCTGTCAGATTTAACTGTTTTCCTTCGGTATCGCGCGCACAAAGTATTCTGAAATTTCGCGGGGAGAAGCTTTTCTCCGCCGCGTAATCCGCCAGGTTCAATGACTTGCTGCGCGGCTCAAGGCAATTACGGTCACGCACAATTTCATAGGTAAAAGAGATAATTGCAAGATTGCACTTTTCTGGAATCTGACACCTACGTGTTTGAAATGAAAAGAATATTAAGTCTCGGGTGTAACGAAATTGTTGAACGTTTAAGGAACAGAGCCAGCGGCAGTGAGCGATCTTGTAATTGATTCGAGCAGTGTGTTAATATTGGTTTAATTTACCGAATATGCTGAAGATTGTAATCGGTTTCGAATGCTTCACGGGGCAATAAACTTATCTGAGCAGGTGATTCTCCGAGTACTTATTTCGGGTCGTGCAGTAAGAGGAATTACCCAGGTAGGATTCCCCGAATTGAAACTTATCTTACAGTAGGTATCAAAGCTTCAAGTACTTTGTAAAGTCATTTAGCAAATAGACAAAACGAGGATCGCAAGAATGCAGAGCCCTAATGGCGACGTTTAGCCGCCCGAAAGATGACGACTACCTTCGAAACCATGTAAAACCACTTACGTAACGGCCTGCAATAAACACAGGCTCTTAAGACCTTACTGTGTTCCGCGAAAGGAAAACGCGATTAGCGCGAAAGTACGTAAAGTAAATGTCACTGTAAAAGTGTAGACTAAACTTCTTTCGTTTTCCAAGATTCCATTAATTCCAAGCCTACTCTGCCTGCGGACTTACGATCAACAGTGAATCGAGCTCGACGGCTCGTTTAAAAAATAACAGAAAAAATATAACGAAGAAAGAACGGAGAAGCCAGTTTTGGGAAATCAGAGCGGAAGATTGATGCAAGCGATCTGAAAATATTACAGGTAAGAGGATCCAGAGTACAACGCGATAACGTTTCTTTGAAATTCCAAGGAAAGACGTCACCGTCGCGACCTCAATTACTATATAGCTGAATTCTACACGCTATCACCTCGTAACACTCCCAGTTTTCGTGCTTAACTTTTAATCTCTCTCTCAGTGTGGTCGTAAAAACGTTTAAGTGTCAGAAAAAAACAACAACCGGGAGTGTAATCATTAACTACGTCAGACATAACGACAAAACATTGCGTGCATCAAACATTATTAACCTCAGTGAAACGACAATAAATCCATTCCGACCGTAATTGCAACGACAGACCGCTCCCCCACGAACCAGAAGCGAAACCAAGTTCACGGGTAAGCTCGATCAATATCGATCGACCTTCGACCGTGACACCTGGGCGTCGGTACCAGGGAATCGATGTTTCGTTTCCAGCGGCTCGTCGCAACGTCCCGTCCCGCGAGTGGAAAAAATATCGAGCTCGAGAACCTAACCTGACAAAGCTGATTCGTTCTGTGAAAAACATGTCTCTTACCATCGCCTTTTCCTCTTTGGTCAGCTGCCACGGATCGGACAGATTCGAAACCGGCGGGTACATGGAGAACATCGTGTAACTGTGATCCTCGACAATGTTGTCGCAAAAGCCTGCGCTGGGTACACGTTGCGTCATCTGTGAGCGGGTGTCGCGTTCAAAACTTCACTGAAATTTCGCCGCTCCTCCGCGAGCAAGAAAGAGAGAGAGAGAGAGAGTACTCTGACAGAAGTCTACCAAAGTTCGAGGGCGAGCTTGACAACACCGGCGACGAGTCACGACGACAACTAGCCCGCTTCACCGATAATCCACGCGCCGGCGACGGTACACAATTGTTCCTTTGCGAAAGCGACGCGGACGGTCGCGTTTTTCGGCACTGTCACGTACGTGCGAGGCTCGACGAAGCAAACGATATACAACGTGGATCATCGAGCAACGTCGCGCGTGCTCACGTATCCCAACTGAGCCCGCCAAAGTGACTGGGAAACTATATAGAAAGACCGCTGCCTGTCCCCCCACCAATCAGGACCGAGCGAGCACCGCGTGACGTCACCGCCATCTTGATCGCTGATTCGCGCGATAGCGCGCGGCCAATCAACGCGCCCAATGCGCAGCCGTGGCTGTCTGTAACCGCTCGTAACCACTGCTTTAACCACGGAATCGGGCAGCGAACAACTTAGATCCCCTTTTCCAGGTAGACGGACACTGGCGCGCGCGGTCGTTAACTCGCATAATTCTACAAACGAGTCGATAATCGGGCAGATCTCCCCCTGATCGCGGGCATTATTCCATTTCATTTCACTTATACTCCGCTGCTCATCCTTAACTCTTTGGTAGGTTAATCTGTAGGTAACAGTAGGGAACTGTTTGACATGTCGATACGAAAGGGGCAGCTGTATTCGCGTTTCCTTAGTTTTAAAAGTTATGGTATATCGGTTATATAACGCGCATTCGAGTTTCTTATGGGGCTATACCCGTTTGAAACCTCGGAAAATGTGTACGTTTTGTGGATTTTTTTACGAGTCAACGGCTTGATGAAGATTTGCCGTTTTTTTACTAGCTTTACATAGTATTATGAACTACTTAAAAAAAAAGTTTCAGTTAAAAAACTATTGTTTTTCGGAAGTTATGCATACATATCCGAAAGTCTCTCGATTTTAGACGGCTAAACGGTGGGCCTAAAAATTCGCGCTACGTTCAACCGATTCACTTCCAATTTTGCATGCAGGATCGTAATAAGATTCCACGTCGTCCAACGAGGACTTTTTTTATTCCGATTCCCCGTTTATTGTTTATACAGAAAAAAGGTGGTCTTTTCTCTTAGAAAAATGTAACTTCACCTTTGATCTCTCACCATTTCTTTATTTTTCAAAATTTTCAAAATTTTCAAAATCGCCGCCGTTGGACAATAGCTACTGACATACTTTAAAAGAAGATTTTATTCTTTTTGATTTCAGACACGACATACTGCTGTTTTCAGGCCCACCGTTTAGCCGCCTAAAATCGAGAGACTTTCGGATATGTACGCATAACTTCCGAAAAACAATAGTTCTTTAACTGAAACTTTTTTTTTAAGTAGTTCATAATACTATGCAAAGATAGTAAAAAAACAGGAAATCTTCGTCAAGCCGTTGACTTGTAAAAAAATCCACAAAACGTATACATTTTCCGAGGGTTCAAACGGGTATTCCCGCCTCAAGGGGGATTCGGCTTGTGATGTGCCGCAGCTCGATTCCCGACACGTTTACCATTTCATCGCGACGAGCGTAACGACGCCGTATGCAAATTTCGTATTCCTGGGGCGTACAGTTGCAGGGAAATGAGTCTGGGAATAGGAAAACAAAATGCTCGTGACGCGTCGAGTGGTAATCTCTGCGAGAAATCATCTGTCGCCCGAGCAACTACTGGGAGTTCTTACTATTTCGGTGCCGGGAATTCCCCCGCGTGCGTGCACGGCTCTTTGTCCCCTGTTTCGATATATACGAACGTACGCTTGCGTGCACGTGCAACGAACCCGCCGCGCGAGCTCCGCCAGTCCGGTGCAACGTACGTGTGAACGCACTTTGCCCAAGTACAATAATAAAAAAAAAGACACCGCCTCGGTCGTTATTGTCGACTTTATCGAGCACTCGGGGGAATTAACAGCTGTCCTAAGAAAAAGAAGATAAAAGCAAACGCTGTCGAAACTTCATAATGAACATTTTAGAAAAAAAATTCTGCTGAACAGAACTCGATAGGAATGATCCTGAATTTACTGGCAACATTGTACGCTCACTCCCACAGCTTCTCGAGAACGACGAATCCGAAGTGATTGTTTTGAAAAAATGCCGTGGGAAACGGTTAAGGTTTACGACAGGACCGCGTGTTTTTTTGTTACCGTCGCAACCTGTATTAACACATTAACGGCGCCCCAACTGGAACAGGTATATTGCCGAACACTAAGCAAGGGATTATGATTTACGGCATTGTTTTGCTCGCCTGAAAAATAATGCCACCGAAGAACTGTCTGGGACAATAAAGGCCCTTCGTTGCCCAAGGAGGCGAGACAGTAGTGTGTGTATTCTTACCTCTAATCAGTTCCATAAGATTTATGGGCTTGTTTTGGTGGAAAGTCTCGCGAAAGAAAGGTACAATGTCAATAGGGCGTGATTCATGCAGGCCTGAAGTCTATCTAATCCAAACCAACGGCGAGAAAAACAATTTTTTCTCTTCACCTACAACAATTTTCCCTGTTCCATTCAACCAAGAGGCTCGAGAGCTACATGCATCCTTCGATTACGCTGCAATTATCTCGGGTACAGACGCCGGCTTCGGTGAATTACTTTTCAATCGCACCTCGAAGGCCGCGGTGCCCGCGGGCACGAGCCAAAACCGTTCAGGGTTAATCGCGCGGCCGACGACGACTGAAAGTGGCGACGCGAAAAGCCGAAAACCATTTAAGAGCGTTGACGAAGGAGGCCCGATGAATTATCGGTCACGTATCAAGGAAAATCGTGGAGGCCGTCGTTCGGGCGCCCATTGTGACTACAAAGGTAGTTGAAAATCGAAGATCGGAACGACGTTGGAAAGGATCGTGTCCCCTCCCCTCCCCTCCCCCGGTGGCTTTGTTCCTCTCCTTTTGTTCTCCAAAACGGACATTTTAATGAGCGCACGACCAAGTTGGCGGGGTTAATCGAATGTTTGTGGGTAAAGCAAAAGCCGCGGGCCCGCGGCACGCGCCGTGCGCGCGCAGCATAACAATCGCCGCCGAAAATCGAACGAAGGAAAGGCGGAAGCCTCGGCGCGGTCTTTCTACCGCCGGGGAAAACTACCGTCAGGTAAATGTCCCAATACCTGGACATTTAAGGGGTTAGCTACCTTCAGGAGGTAGAAAAAGAATCAATTCTTTGGGAATTTATTTCAGAAAGTACATGCATATATTTATGCAATGGTTTTTGTATTCAGATGAGGGACACTTTAACGCGTTATTGTATTATGTATTGGTACAAAAATATTTAGATATTGCAAAATTACAACAGATTTCCCGGAACCTGTTTTTACACCGGTGACCGCGATTTCTCCAAAACCGCTTGTATGTATAGAACTAAAATACTAATATAGAGCTCGAGAGACTCGGTTTTTATAAAATTTACTAATATGGAGTCGGCGTTGGAGTCGGCATATATTTCTTCCACTCCGACTCCGCTAATCAGAAATCCCTTCTGAACTCCGACTCCCGACTCCGCGACCCCGACTGCACAGCCCTGGTTAAAAGTTTACTAAAGAAAATATGTACACGAATATATTTTATTAAATATTTGAATAACAGAATAAAATAGTTCTTTTATGGATAAAGCGAATATTAAATGTAATAATCAGTATTATTTACACTAGTGTCCAGGTATTGGTACATTTACCTAAAACCAGTAAACCGCGGAGTACGAGGTGACTCTGAATATTCAAGAGCCCGCGAAAGGGGGGCTCGGTAGATCTGTGGCGCTGCCGGTGAATCAGTCGGTTCCCTCCTCTACGCGTCAAAGGATCCGCGGCGCGCTTTTACTCTCGCCGCGGATAAATCACGGACGCGCGCGCGTAATACCGGGAATAATGGAGACAATAGACGGTGGAGGGGCGATGGGGCAAGATTACAGGTTCGTGACTTTGCTGACGATCGGATGCTTACGATTCTCGCGATACATCCATGACTTTCCACTGTCTTTGAGTCCCAGTTCCAAGAAACGAAGAAGAAGAGCCCGTGTTTCCTTAAAATTCTCTCCTTATAGAAAACGTTCGTGTTCGTGTTCGTCTGGCTATTGACTAGGACTGCCTCACCACGACCAACGTTCTCTCCCCCTTTGCCCCTAATATTTGCATTTTATCGGTCGATTTCCTCCCCTGCACTCCTGCCGTTAATGGCGGCAGAGATAATTAGGTGACAACAGCTGGCTCGGCCAGCTATCTGCTCATGACATTAATGCTGCGCAATACTACTAGATCTATGGCACCGCGCCGTTCGCGAGCGGACACGTGTGCTTGTGGCGTGTACGTGTGTATGCGCGTGCGCGTGTATTTAAATGACCGCGCGCCGTCACGAGGCGACCGTGCACGGGTCCCTTTGTAAAACAGCTGTTGGGGACAGCAGAAGCCATGCCAGTCGAAATGCTAGATCAATACCATCGCTCGCCGCTAAATTTCTACGAAAGGGGAGACTGCTCGGCGGGGGAGCGCGTTAAACCCTACGCCCCCCTCGCCGCAACGCACCATACACTCCACCTAAGAATTTTATCTCTCCGCTATCCCCGACGCACATTACGCATCCAAACTCGACGCCTTTCCGTTCCATTTCTGCGATAATTCACGCGAATGTCAATGGAAAGAAGGGGGCTTCGAATGCTTTGTATTTATAAATATACAAGGAGTGACGCAAACGCATAAACCGCGCGGTTGGAGCCTGCTTTGCTGAGCGTGCTCGATTAAAAACTGACCACCCGTGATCTTGTGACATCTGAGGTTCGTAAACTCGAGCAAACCGTTTTGGGAAAGAATTGCGGTTCAACTTTGTCGGGCTATCTAGATTCGTCTACCTATCGCACAGTTTTTCATTCTATTCGGCATTATTTTTAGTCCCGCGAGTACATCTCCGCGATCACATTGTAACGCCACTGTACAGTCGCGAACGATCATTGATCCGCAGAGATCGGTGAATGGACGTGTACATGTAAGAGAGCGTTTCATTGGTCAACTCCGTAGTAACTCGGAAGTTTATTGGCGACACTATACGCACGCAGTGCGCCTTAAATGGATGCACGGAGCTGGCGGAGGCCGGAACGATAGTTGTTTATCTATGCAGACTTTGCAGAGCGCATTCGCGAGCCGAGATTGCCTGTAGGGCTGGCGAAGATCGTTTACTTTCGACTGGCGCTATTATTACGGAATACCAAGCCTGCGGCACCCCGGGGGTTTACAAAAATCGAAAATCACGCTCCTACGTCAAACAGTTTATAGCGATGATGCCGGCACTCGTTTTACGGATTTAGATTTGGGCGCGTGTACCATCCGCCAATAACGGAACGGTTACGGCCCAGTCTAGACTCGACTGTCAAGCGCACTCGCCTTACCCGCGAATAATCGTCAAAGAAAAGACACCGTACGAATTTGCCTTCTTAAGTCAGGCAAAAATAACTAAGAAATAACCACGATCACAATACCTCGTCGAATATTGAAACAAAACGCAAGGAAACTCGCTCGATCTATTTCTTTCCGCGTTTCCAACGACCGGGCTGCTTCGAGGAAACCGTTTTTCCATAAACTCGAAGGATAACCGGCAGTCGTCTTTCAAATCTCTTTAAAATTCTGCCAGAGCACGCGTACGGTTCGTTTTCAGAAGCGTCGACCTTTTCTCGGTAACTTCCGACCCTATCGCTGCCCGTGAACGGTATCTTTTCGAATAACGCTTAATGATTCGTGGAAAGCACGTTACGTAACCGGCCTGGCGGAGTTTTATTGGCGATGACAGCGCGGTCCGAATATTTTCCACGAAAATCACGGTGCGCTACCGACCAATCACGTGATCGGTTGTTTATCGGACGCGCGTACGCGTATGCGGAGGCATACGCACCTCGGTTGCATAAGCGTCCGTATTTACGCATAGAAATCTGTTAGCCAGCCAGGAGCGTGGTCCGCTCCGTGGTTAAATGTAGGGAGACGGGTGGACGAGTACTTACGTTGCTAGGTAGTATGGACGAATTCGCGATGCTGGAGAGAAAATCATGGCTGACGCGTGAGCTCTGCGACGTCCCGCTGTCGCTTGATACGCTCGAGCTGTCGTAGAGCACGTCGGACACTTCGAGCTTCATGTTTATGTATCCTCGAGGCGCTACGGGATTCTACCTGGCTGGTTTCCTCGCGCGAAAGGAAAAGTCGGGCGGTCACGTCCCCGTGGCGTGTATAACCTCTTTATCAGACGGGTGTACCCGACACGGGCCTGCGAGGAGGCGATGGGATATCCTCGGTCACGGAGAACTGTAGGGCGGCGCACACGGATCGCAGGTCCCTTTGCCCGAAACTGTGTGAAACTGCGCCCGATGACTCATACCGTGGGGGAATACCTCGAGGTTCGCGCACGTTCGGTCCTCGGCTCAACGATCTGCCTCGGCTCTCTTTCTGCTCCGTCGAGGCTCCACGAACGCGTATGACGTCACTAGCTATTCCCAGGCGACCAATCGCGACGCTCGCCGCGCCACGTTCGCGACGCTCGATCCAGGGGCGACGGCGTCCGCACGATCGATGGGTGCCCACACATCGGGGCGCTGTCAGGAGATTCCGATTGTCAGATAAACTTGTAAACATTTGCATACGGGCGCGCGACAGTTACGTAAAGAGATAACGGTATGGATCTTAACGAAGTCGAAAGACGCGGATGCACAGGCTGTACCGTGGATGTATCATTTCCACCCTGGTTTCTCGTTGCTAATTTAATTAAATTGAATTAGATGTCGCCGACGACCGTGCAGAGGATCCTCCGGTGTGTAAATAACCGAGAGCTTAGCCCTGGCCTGACCGAGCCGTAAACACGTCTATTAACTCGTTAATGCTCACGCCCGCCCACTTGAACCTCGAGAGGCTTTCTTCCAACGATTGGATCACGTGCCTGTCCCAAATCCTCGGGCTATAAGTCCCATTCTTACGTTTCTTATAGACAATTGGTGACGGTGATTACGTGTATCGCAACCGTTTCACCGTCGACTGGCACGCGAGGCTGCCCAGCGCCCATTGCTCGTTCCGTTTATTGGCGATACGCGCGACTGTCGTTGCGTAATCGATAGTGCCATTGGAGCGGAAACTGGCCAGCGCAGGGCCGACCGGCAGAATCCACGGGGACAGAATCTCGCGGTACACACTGCTCCCCGTGGCGGCTCGCAGTGGCGTCGCTTGACGACGAAAATTTCAAAGCAGCGTTTCCAAGAATCGCGGTGAGTCATGCGGCAGGTCGTGTGGGCGGTGAACGGGGTAGCCGGAACATATCGAACAAGACGCGTGACTCACCAATCTGATATGCTGGGTATTCGCGCCTTAACCTGCTCTCCCTCCGGATGGCTAGACGTTCCTCGACCTGCCGTTTCCTCCGCTCCAAAAGCACACACAGGTGCCACCTGTAACCCGGGCGACCGAGGTACACGAGAAGGCCGGGCTACGGGTCCACCTCTGTAACCCGGTATTAATTTAGGATATTATTCCGAAAGGGATCGGTGGCCGATTAAGATGAGGTTTGGGGGGAGGGGTGCGGAGGGGGTGTGGACTCTAAATCTAAAATTGTAGCTTCGAGTATTTAATAGTTTCCGAATATTAATAAAAAAAGTATTGTTAATTTTTTTTTTTAAATTTTTTTTGGACGTTGGTGCAGGCCCCGCTACCTGGGAACCCTCCCCCAATTTTTTCATTTTGAAATTTTGTAGCCTCAGTCACATTTTTAGCATCTTCAAACTCACATCGGTTCGCTACCATGCTTTACGCACCCCCCGCATTAATCTAGCCCCAACCAATACTAATACCCGGGATAATTTGGAAAGTGGAATGCGTTGCGTCGGTATAAGTGAAGAGAAATATTGTTAAGATCGTGGTAAAGTGATTAAAAAGAATCGGTAAGGTGTACCTATCCTTTTATGCACAATTACCCCTGTATCTTTTGAACGCATTAATCGCCGAAGCTAAAAGAGTGACCCAAAAACAGCCTCTGTTTGGTCCCACGATTTTGGAACTGAATTTTATGGGAAACGACACTCTACGATGAGACACCAATCACACGAAATTTTCAAGTTGAGGTGACAATTAGTTTCTAAGATATGGGAGGTGAAAGAAGTGAAAATTCGTTAACGCGTCAGCTCATACGCTTCGATGTACGGACTTTTATGTTAGTCCGATAATTTAAACAATTATTTACAGAGGTTTTGCTGACTGCTAACGACGAATTTGAACTTAGATTTTCAAAATTCACGAACAAAAAAAAATAGAAATCAAGAAATATAAATGTCGTTCCTATCTCAGAAACTAATTGTCACCTCAACTCGAAAATTTCATGTGATTGATGTCTCATAATAAGGTATCATTTGGCACAAAATTCAGTTGCAAAATCGTGGGACCAAAAAGAGGCTAAAAAAGGCCTCATTTTTTGGGTCACTCTTTTATATTTGGGGTCTTTCCACACCTCTCGTAATAGGGGAGACCTGGGCAAAGTGACGCGAAAAAGTTTCAAGTTGAATAAAATTTTTCCCTCTCAACAAAAATGTGTGGAAATAGATTTATAATATAATTTGAACATTACTATTTATAAATGACGAATAGCAATGCTTAAAATAAACTTAAAGTGCATTAAAATTCAACTTGAAAAAAAAATGCTAAAACGACCACTTTACCCCATATATGGGGTACACTGAGCTACTATCTGGGGTAAAGTGAGCTGACATAAAATCCGAGTTTCAATTAAGGATATAGGTAATTATTAACCCCTTGCGCTGAGATGACGTGTGTACCACGTCAGTTGTTTTATTTTTAACCGTGGTTGTCAAAAACTGTGACAGATTTTTCAATTTTTTGAGGTTAGATTCTATTCCATCACGCGCGTGGTTTCCCAGCTAGCTGACAGGTTAGGTTATTGCGCACAACACTCGCGCATCTTTTCTTTGCAGCTCAGTTTACCCTGGTCACTTTGCCCGGAATGTGTACTCAGTGGAAAATTAATTATTTAATAATCTTAGGATTGCTGTTTTCTCAAACGCGTGTACATGTATGTTTATAAGCTTATTATAAACACGCAGAAAAAAGTTGGAGTTAAAATAACACATTTAAGACTCATTTATCCAAAAAGCTAAATTGAAACTAAAACCAATTGGATGTCATTTTTAACTTTTTAAATGAATTTCCATTTTTCGATATCTGAATGTGCACAATTATCATTGTGGTATTACACACATTTACTACATCACCAAAATTTCTAAATATATTCTATTGTTAAAGAATAAATTAAGACAGCTCATTTCACCCCGAGGTTCACTTCGCCCCTGGGGTTCACTTCACCCCGGTCTCCCCTACCGGCCAAGTTTCATCTCGCTCGGCCACCGGACCCTTTCGGAAGTACAGTCTTACTTTATGCACGATTAACCGTAAAACAGAATTCCATGTCGATTCGACACGCTGCTCGCCGTTGTTAGCCGGACCAAGTCCGTCCGACGGGGCACATCATCATCCCGCGAAGATTTGCCTCATTACGGGCATGAGGCGCAAGGGGCTGACATTCACCTGCTTAGCTTCGCACTATGATGAAATTCGAATAGACAGCCGGTCGTCGTCCTTGAGCTAACTTCTGCCTATAGCCAAGGCCTCGGCTTAGCGGCCACATTTGAACGCGTTACCCGATTGGAAAAAATCACGACGCCATGGAATGTCATTGCCGTTTGGTGAATCGGTGCCGCGATGTGCCTGACATGTGCTCGGGGAATACACGCGTCTCGATCCTCGAGGAGATGTAGGTTAAGCCTTGTTCGCGGAGCTTTTCGAGGCTAACAATCACGCGCTGATCTTCCTCTCGGTAAACAAAAAATAAACGAGGCAAGAGCGGCACATCTGTCCCGCGAGATGTTGGGACGCAGCGTGTGTACGTACGTGTGTAGCTCTTCGTATCAGAAATGCGCATTTAGGAATGGCAAACGGCGATGTTTTACTGACGCACCGCGCTTAAGTTCCCTTCCCTATCTTATCTACGTGTAACGCGGATAAAGAAGACGGCCGTTCAGTGGTTACTAATAATAACGATTGCGAACGCGCGAGGGTACAGCGCAGTAGATGCGCGATTGTTTCTTCCGGCTCTTTTGGGCGACAGAAATTATTCTGCGATACTGTTCGCTCTCTTATTATCCTTTCATTTTCAACCCACCGGCAGTTTATTTTGTACGAGGCACGGGCAGAAGCAGAAGAAGAAGAAGAAGAAAAACGAAAAAAGCAGTGGCGGATTTAAGGAAAAAGGCCCAGGTGGCAAACGTTCAGAGGGGCCCTTTTTTTGGGAAAATGAAGAGGTAGTTTATTAAATTGGGCTAAATATAGTAGTGCAGAAAAAAATAGTGTTTGGATTTATCCCTCCAAGGCCCCATGTTAAAAAAAATATATATAATTATATTTTTTTAAACATGGGGCCTTATAGGGGCCTTTGGGCAGGGACACAGGTGGCAACTGCTCATCGGCTGCCCGTTAAATCCGCCACTGGAAAAAAGGTACTTGTGAAACATGCTTTTTTTACACTTTTGGGGCCGTCCTTAAATTACGTAAGGGTAATTTTGGCGAATTCTTACCCTATCCCTCCTCAAGTATAAGAATTCGTAGGATTTGATATTCCAACCCCCTCCTTACGTAATATTACACTTTTTACACTTCATTTTTTCAGTTATTAAAATTCTTTTAAAGGTTTATATAATTCATTCAACTCGGTTTCGGCAAATTTAAACTAAAACTACTTTTCCAAAACATTAATAATAGAATTTATATTTATTGAAAATTAGGTTAAAAAATATTACGTAAGACGCTACCTAACTCCCCCCCCACTCCGTGTAAGAAAACGTAAGTAATTCGCTCTCCCCCCCCCCTAAAAAGCCTTATATAATTTAAGGATAACCCCTTTCGGCGTAAACGGAAATATAACACAAAGAAAATTTACATTTTTTGAACCGGAATTTGAAATTTCATTGAACTGCCAAAGGGTTAACTATCAATCTTGCACAGCGTCCGCGGAGGGGCGGTCGGCTGAAACTGTTACGAAGGACTGTCGACCTTTATTCGCGCAACGAAACGGCGAATGTAGAAATCGAGACGCTGCACGTGCATCACCATCTTGGATACTCCCGATATGCACATTTGTCTCTCCGCGCCCCCTTACTTTGGCCAGCGGAGCGGCGAGATAACGCCACGTGCGCGCTGACGGCGCAGAAATTTCTAAAACAAAGAAGGAAATGCTTAAAGGGTAACGTGTCGCGGAGCGATTTGCGAACAATACCGAGGGAAACAGAGTCAAACGCATGGACTCTGCTCCCCGACAGCTGCGACGAGGCAGAGCCCGGGCTTAACGAGATCCAGCCGTAGCGGAGCTCGCGCGAAATGAGTCAACGCTTCGCTCTCCCGTTGGCCTCTTGCAAAACGCACGTGCGTTTCGGTCCGCTGTGCGGTTTGCAAACGTGCGAGATAAAGCGTGCCCGCTGAGAGGATACATGTCGCGCGGCTATAGACACGTCGCTAATAAATTCGCTACGGCTGCCGCGTAAACAGCACGATTATATGCGAGTTTCGTGCCACATACGTGTGCGCACTGTCGATCAATCTCATTTTCATATCAATAACTATATGCAGCTACGCGTATTTAAACGTAACTGTTCCTTTTGTGGCTAATCGCGTGCAGTTTCAACGAGCTGCGCGAACTGCCCCGAGAAACCCGTCGCTTGTGTTTACCTCGCTCCTGGCCCGTTCCGTTGAATAGGAAACCGAAGCTGAAATCGCCGTATCGCGCGGTTTAGTATTTGTCCCGTTTCGTGCCCGTCAAGGTTGATGCACGGGAAGAAGGGAGCGCAGCACCTGATGCAAAAAAAAAAAAAAAACAGAACAAAGACATTGTTTCGCTCTGAGAAAATGATTTCTCTGGAAGCATCGACGAGAATGTAAATTGTCAAGGCCGTTACGATTGCACCGATTCCATGGCGAACCTGTACGATCGACTGCTACGAAAGACAAAGAAAACTCTGACCCAATTATTCGCACCAGCGCTTTCTTTAACCTCTCGCGTTTAATAGCTTCTATATACACAACAATTGTTGCGCATTAAATCTCGCAGCGGAGTGGCCGACAAGCCCCTGAGCGAAACAATTCGTAAAATTACTGTCCACGGTTTTTAAAATAACGGTCGAACGTGTTTGCTCGCGATGCATTGTGGGGCTGCGCCGCGTGGGCGCACACGGTCGGCCGCCCGGGACAGGAATTATAAATTTTGAGGTGGCGAGCTGAAATCTCGTTAATCTCTTTTGGTATTCATACGCGGCGAGGGCCGGGAAACAATGCGTAGAACCGCGCGATGCCCAGTCTAACAAAACTATTGTATGCAAAGCGGTTGATCCCGGGAAATAATATTCCCATCTTTAAAACCGCTTTGTTCGCGCCATAACCTCCTCGTGGGGGATAGAATCAAACGTTAGCGATTAAATACTTACAATTAGTTTAATGCAAACGACGCTTGCATCCACGCGTTAATCCAATACTACTATGCGTCACCGTTGTTTACGTGCTATTAATGATCGTGGCAAAAATCAACGGTCATACGTCACGCTCCCGATGCAAGAAACTCGCCGGCCACCGTTTCAATCCTGTAAAAAATATCTCCGCCGGTGTTATATGTTACGATTATCGCCGCAATTAGTCATACCGCTATCGAGAATGAGTAAGATTTAAGCGTGCAGGAAATGTTTCGGTAGACCGTTGCCTTTGTGCAAGCCTAGTCCTGCAAGATACTGGACGCTTGCATGCCACAAGATAAGCAGCCGTTTAACACGCGTTACATTACGATTTCTATTTTTCCAAGCCGTGCCGCGAGATAATCGAGAAATTCGAACGCAGCCCGATAAAATCACTGTGACTCTGATTATTCCGCTCACATATCCATATGTATCAACCAAGAGAGTCTTATCGATTGGAAACTTTCGACGAAGAATAAGGATAAGAGGTTAAATTTAAATCTGCCGATCAGCGACCACCTTCTTTCTATCGATTGGTAACCCTTTTCTTCGCATTATGTACCTCCAAGGATGTAGCTAATTCCCACATAAAATAGCTGAACGTCCCCGTAACCCCGTTGCCAGACGTAAATTATTCCCCATTGAGCAATCGGGCGCAGTATTTAATCGAACGCGTCTAAAAATACATCGATGACACGAGGAAACGGTATTCGGCTAAAAGCAGAATCTAAAACATCGTCTGGTTTCTCGCTGACGCCGTAAGCGGTACAGGGAACGCTATCTCGACAATCGTACGCGGAAACAGCCGCGCGAGATCGCTGCGCGCTCGATTTCCCTGGGCCCCTTACTTACCGACGGTTAACTCTCGCTCGTTGCGTCGCGTGCGATCCCGGCGGCGGCAGATGGCGCCACTGTTGCACCGGCAGAACGTGATCGTCCACGACGCTCGTCAACAATCGATGACAGTCTGTGCCGGGAGTTCCGTAGTGTCCGTGAACGCGTTTTCTTGTGGAAAATTGTGCTTTCTCCTTTCGTAATCGCGGCGTAGTTACGTATCGGCTGTTCGCGAGTGTCACGCACGGTGTGACGCGCGTGTTGCGCGTTCGCGTCGCGGCGTAAATCGATCGTGGTGTAGTCGTTTGTTTGGTCCGGGCATCGTTGACTTGGCCCGAGGGAACGAGCGAGGCGGCCAGCGGACGGCGGAGATCGTACGAAAGAAATTGGCGTCGAGCACGCGGGCACACGCTCCTGTCACTCTTTCCCTCGCTGGTTCAGTAGCATCTATGCCGTCCCCCGCATCCCCGTGATCGTCGTGGCGTTGTACCCGCAGCTCACCGTGTCAGAATCCGCTCCGGTAGCGGCGGTCGGTTGCGCGCCATCGAGGGACGTGCCAATACGAGCATCGCACGGCAGGCCTGCGGCGAGCGGTTTCCAGAGGACGACGTCGTGCTGGCCCGCTGACACCAACGTCCCTGATGGCTGATCACGGGAAAATGTGAGCGATTATCATATTACAATTCATTCGCTATATCGGCCGTCGGTCGTGCCAACATTCCCTGTCGCAGCGTGACGCACAGAGTCTCTCGAACACGTATCTCCGGCGAGAGACTCTCAAGTGACGTCGCGCGACCGTAGCAACCTTGCACTTGAGAATCTCCCCGATCTTTCCACACTTTCGTTCTCGCCGACCCGGCAGCAGCCCACCCGTAAGTACACGCGACAAACGTTTTCTGGTAGCTTATATCCCGGGTCATCTGGGGCAAAAGCTTAACCGTTCCCCTTGCTGAGGCCGATACGAGCATCATGGCTCGAATTCTCCGTCGTGCGTTGAAAGGTAGACTTTGGTCTTTTTTTTCGAGAGAGAGAGAGAGAGAGAGAGATAGAGAGATAGAGAGATAGAGAGAGAGACATTCAGGGCTTCCTTCGCTGTAACCGCGTAACGGGTGGCAAATTATGTGCTGCATGCTCGTCCCGATGCGCGAGGAGAGGCGTGTGCGACGCGTATGGAGTCGGTCGCTTGTGTTGGGTATAATGTGTGGGCACGTCCGTGCTCCGACACGACACAGTGGTGGCATCTGACCCGTGGTGAAGGTGAATTACGGCATCGCGCGATTAACGACCAACGATGGTTTCTCGTGACATCGGGGCGAATCGTAAATTCTTGCGGGGGCCACTCAATTGACGGTTTGCTACGTTGTCATCTCGCGGATAGGCGGGAGAGAGTTTGCCGCCAGACATCTTTTCGCTTCTACCGGCGCTGCGGTGTTTCTGGAATTGTATTATTCTGCTTTAACCGACGGGGCGCCCTTCGTTATGTACCAGCCGGATCGATATTTGGTCACGTTACCGTGAAATCCAGCCCACGCGTTTCCGTGCTAGCACGAGAGACGAGATTTATTCGGGGTGCTACGTCCACTGGCGAATCTGTTCGATGAAATTGTCTGGCAGATTTCCTGCTCTGTTATCGATTCCTTGTACGTATGCAGTTAGGGGACGGCTTCGGCTTGATGATTGATCGCGCGAGTTTCGAGTGGTTGCTACGGAAGGGGGTACACCTGTACCAGTCACTGATAGTGTCGGGGTATTCCTTTTATTTCGGTGCTCGTTATCCGTCGCTGTTGACTCTGTTACGCAACCTATTACGCAGTCGTGTCACGGAGGGTCGTTGGTAGGCAAACGGGTTCCCTTATCTGCTAATGTTCGCGCGAAGTAATACAATCGCTCCGGTGGTGAAATTATATCTACTTCCTAGGCAATTTTTCGCAAAATATTTCCTCCGAACTTCCGCCGTTTGCTTTAAGCCCGGGGACCCTAACTGTTATAACCTAAATTTTACAAGTTATGGCATAGGGATTAATATTTTTGTTTAAATGATTTTGGTCAGGAATAACCGTTATCGATGACGGATATCGATTTTGGTTACGAATAACCATTATCGTTGGCGAGATTTTTTTTATTACAGCGTAACCAATATATATAGCGTGATTTTTTTTTAGTTGCGGTATAACCGATATATAATATATATTGCGGGAGTTTTATTTTGGTCACTCTAGGCCATCGTCAATTTTTATTAATATTATTACGAATAATTTGTATTTAGGAACGATATACAATGAATTATAGAATTTATATGTTTTAATCAATAAAAACACAAATGTAATAATTATATATTTTATTAACTACTCAAGGCATAAAATCGGTGTTGAGTTTTACAAATAATAATTTGTGTAAATTCTCTTCTGATAAATTACAGCGCACCGCGGTTCCTAATACCCACAGTTCGCATTCGAGATATTCTATAGTTCAATAGTTATACCGTAACCAAAAAAAAAATCCCGCAATATATATTGGTTACGCCATAACCAAAATAAAATTTCCGCAATAGATATTGGTCATACCATAACCAAAAAAAAAATCTCGTCAACTATAATGGTTATTCGTGAACCCCATAGAACACCTCTGGGACGAACTTAAAAGAAGAGTACGAAACAGCAAACTACCAATCGTCAAACATTTATTGATCAACTGAAGGAAGAATGGCTTAAAATTGAACCAGAACTGACAAAATTGGTGGAATCAATGCAAAATAGACTAAAAGAAGTCATTAAGTGCAAAGGATATCCTACTAGATATTAGTAAAAGATTATTAATTACTTTATACAGTTTAACTCGTCTGTCCAAATCCTTTTTTGGCGCTTTATACTACACTTGACAAAGATTTATTATTTTCCCGATGTAAAACTGAGGATTATATTTTTCCACATAGTAGAAATAAAGTATAATGTTTAAGCTTTCATTTTCTTATAGTCAAGATTCCCTCAATTCTTTCTAATAGTAGTTTTAAGAATAAATATCAAAGTCACAGCTCTGTCCAAATACTTTCTTCACTAACTGTATGTCGAAATTGTCTTCGAAATATCCTTTACATAATAATCCATTCGAAAACGCTGGACGCTCGTGTGTGTTCCTGATTCCTTGCGAACATCCTTACGCTAGCCTGCCAGCACGCCAACCGAGCCACCGGCAATCTTGTTTCGGCGCGATAGCGATCGGTCGAAACACGAGCTACTTTTCATCCTCGAACGTTCCCGAGTCCCTGTCCACCATATCGACACCGAGAACCGGCCCCGATTCCCTTGACGCGAAGCGTCCCACTATAGAACCAAGGAACGCCACGAACTTTGCCTTCCTTTATCGCGAAATGCGCCTCGGAAGTTGGAGCCGCGCCAAACCGATAGCGCCCGTTCTCTAGCGAGACAGGGAGGTTCTCGCGGGCGCTGGAGGACGCACGAACCACGCAGCAGCGTAAACGGCCCGAGTGGCGGGCGATCGTGCGTCTGGAGGCCTCCGTGGAGGCGAGTCGATGCATAATTCTAAATAAGCCCCAGCGTTGTGTGCCCGTGTACTTGAATCTATTTCCGAAGGCGAGCGTCGAGGAGACCGCGTACGCGTTGCACAATAAACACTATCGTCGAATACCATCTGCGCGATCTCATCTTCCGCGAGCCTCCGTTCGACTCGGCGGTCCGTGGAAGGTGTCGCGACGGACGTTATCAAGTGGAACGGGACGAGGGATAACTCGGCGTCTTTTCACGGTCCTCGTAATTAGAAAAACGGGGGGTGGGGGGAGTGGCAAACGGATAACCCTCGAATGGGAAGTGTGCAGGAAATAGAAAGCGCGAGATAAGGCACGGTTTCCTCTGCGTTACGATGCCTCGCCGATTCTGTACTCGCTCGCGGTACCAGATTATGGTTCATTTGATTAGATACGCCCGTATCTGCTTGCATATCTGGACTCGGTTGGCTGAACGTTCACACCGACGCGCCGTTCGAAGCACGTGGCGCGAATTTGCGGTAGAATGTGTGTGTGGGTACTCGGTACCTGCTGGTGGCTATGTTGTGTTACTGGGTTGTTTCGTCGGTGAATTAGGGGCCGTCCTTAAATTACGTAAGGGCAATTCTGGCGATTTCTTACCCCCTCCCTCTCGCAGTATAAGAATTCCTAAGATTCGATATTGCAACCCACTTCTTACGTAATATTTTTTACATTTAATTCTCTCAGCTATTAAATTTCTTTTAAAGGTTTATATAATTCATTTAACTCGGTTTCGGGGAATTTAAACTAAAACTACTTTCCTGGAAGATTAACGATAGAATTTGTATTTATTGAAAATTAGATTTAAAAATATTACGTAAGATAATACCTGACTCCATCCCCCCTCTTGTAAGAAAACGTAAGAAATTCGCGACCCCTCCCCCCCACACTCAAAAGCCTCACGTAATTTAAGGACCACCCCTTAGCGACGAGGAAGAGTATTGCGAGGTGGATCGGTAGATCGAGCTGGGAGATATTTCGGTTCACACCTAATATTCTGTAAAATAATGCGAAGTCCGTGCGTGTGGACCCCGCTCCCGGCGCAGCTCTCGGGCCACAGATGGCGCGCGATTCGAATCGCTACAGTGTTGGCGTTTATCAATATGTATTACCATGTTAATTTAATGGTTTTGTTTGCCAGCGATGTATCTCTTGAGAACGTTGATGAATCGCAGCGGTTTGTGGACGGGCAAACGGGCTCGCGCACCGTGAATAATATGCAATTTCTCGGCTTCTAATTGATATGACTTATTACGCAACTGCAGCGGTTCGAGCAGTCAATTTAAGGGGCATCGTTTCTGTGACCGTAGAAGGCGCTCCTTTCGATGCATCAGTTTGTTGATCAGCAGCACGCGTCGCCACGTCGGGAACAGTTATTTAGTGGAATTTAATCACGGGCCGGTGACAAGTGTCCCTGCGCACTCGAGGATTTCTTCATCTAGTCACGAAGATTAATACTGTTTGCTGCAGCCTGTCCGGATCGCCTCGAGTGCTTGTGCAACTCGATCCTTAATCTCGATCCACCATGCCTGGCAGAGGTTGATGGTCTGTTTGTAGCCAGGTCTCAAGTTCAGCTTCCCTTGCTCCTCAGACTCGCTTAGGGTAATTGCGGGAGAGATGCCGCACTGGGAGAGACGCCGCACCTACGGTATTGCAGGGTTATCGGTGATAAAATACAACGCTGTCGGTTTTATTTGCTTCAGGCTGTTCGTTTGGGTTAGATTAATAAACGAGAACGTGTTTCCATTATTACTTTTAAAGATTTTGATATTTTTCGAGGTAAGCCTACCGCACTTTGCCTAAATAACTTATACGTCGAGTTTATTTTTGCTATCGTAGTACTTAGTTAAAAATTCATAGTTTTTCGTGATATAACTTCTGTAATACGTTGAAGGAACTCTGTGGAATATTTCTCGGCCAGAATAGGTCACATTCGACGTAGCACTTGGAAATACGGAAGTGCGTAAATGTAAATGTTAAAAATACAAAAAGAGTGTCTCAAAATAGATACCGCGATATCTCAAAGCAAATTATTTATTTAGTAATGACAAATCTGATGATCCAAACATATTTGTGGGCTTTTTACTCTTTTTCACATTTTATTCTTATTTTATGTGTAATGAATGCGGAAGGAAGAAGAAACGACAATTAAATTTAGAAAAGCAGAATTAATATCTGCACTTATTTATTTCCCCAATTTTATTGTATTTTATAACTGTACAAATTAAAAAGATGTTTCATTTTACTTTGCTGTTACTATTTTTTTTTTACAACTGTTGAAATTGCATTTAAATTTATTTTTCTTGAAATATCTATAAAAATAATTACTCATTCTTACCGTAATTTAAAAAAAATAATTATAAAATGCAAAACGTGCAGAAGCCCAGTAAATGACCGCATACTTTTACTGAAAATTGTACTTATTAATGTTTCCTTAATACGCGTAACTAAAAATACAGGATATTAAAAGTGCAACTACACTGCATTTATAAATAATGTTTAAATTAATAATTCACATTTCTTTGACTAATGGTCAGTTCACTGGTATGCGGTCAATTACTGGTTGGTATACCCTAGTAGAACAAAATGTTCAACTAACAATATGTACCCTTGGAACAAATTTTCGTTGCAAAATTTAGACACGGTGACAATTTTGCGTAAGGTGCGGCAACTGTCCCACAATTATCCTATCCTTACCACAAATCAGATCTCCCGATACCAACGACATACCAATAGAAGGCAGTTTCTAATTAAAAGATTCTTCAGTGCAAATCTACACGCTTACAGCGAAACAACCCGCCACCCAAAAGAAGAAGAAGAAGATTCATTCAGACCTAGCCCGAGCCTAGAAACAACCTCTTCAAGGCCGGTATTCATAATCGCTACTTATTCTTAAGCAAATGCTTAATTATTCGGCATCCTTTACTAGCTACCAGGTTAGTAGAGGATGCCGCATGCTTAAGCATTTGCTTAAGAATAACTAGCGACTATGAATACCGGCCTAAGTCTCAAAGCCACTCAATTCCCTCTTCCAACGGGTTTACAAGTCCACGTATGCGGCAGTCTATCTTCCAGTCCAGTTTGCGCTGCCGATTGTTCTTCGGCTATCCAGCCTGGTCCCGTCTAATCCCAGGTCGGGCACGTATCCCGACGAATTCCCCTCGAACCTGGCCCTCCTAACATATTGAAAAGCCTTCGCTGGCGATAGTCATCGGCGAGGTGGAAAAAACGCTCAGGAACGCCTCGCGAATCGAGGATCCGCCGCGATCTATTGTCTGCTGTCCTTGAGCCGCGCTGTACGCCGGCTTCCAAGAGGAAACAATGCTTGCCAGACACGTTGAACCCAGACCAACAACACGTACGTAATAACAACAACGCCCTGGCTCATTATTTCTCTCTGGAATCGTGCATCCTCGTCTTTCGCTCGGCCCGTCCCCCGCCGTTTCCCCTTTCTCTCTAACGTCCTCTAGCCTCTGTCAGCTCCGCTGCTTGCCAGCGGAAAAGACCCTCTTCCTCCCTGAGCAGCCTGTTAAATGCCGCTGCCACCGGGAGGGGCGTAGAGAGAAAAAAAAAGGCCGGAGAAAAGAACAGAAATAGCGGAGAGAGACCGTTTCCTTTTTTTGCGGTTCGGTCGCGACCTTCGTCCGCCTGGAAAACCGATGGAAAATCGCTCGTGTTCTCATTAGAGTCGGCCTTGTCGTTCTTTTTTTCTCCCTCTCTTCTTTCATTCCCACCCCTCCTCCCACTGCCTTCTCGCTATCTATCCCCGGCCCTTTCCCTTCGCTCCATATTTTCCCCTCGTTCTTTCCTCTTGTTTTTTCTGGTTCGTCGCACTTGACGCCCACACCCGCTCCAGGTGGTCCTTCCGACCGCCGCCCTTCGTTCCGCCATGTTTCTTCCTCATCTCGCCGTTGGAACGAGAAACGGTATCGTTTAGCGTAATCCAGAGGCCCGGAGGAGTCGTTAAGGTGGAGGGAATATTTTCGTTCCACCCCCCACCCCCCCCCTCAGATGCTTGTAAGGGAGGGGGAGAGGGGATGAAAAAATTCTTGCTCGCGGATCGATGGTTGTCGGGTTGTTTGCACATCGGAAGATATTGATGCGGGGGAAAATATTTTCACTGTACACTTATCGGCGGAGGAGGTCGCTACCAGAGAAATAACAGAGGGAACATTGGGAAAAACTTGATGCTCGGCGAGCTGGATGCGCGAACGACGTTCTCGGGATATTACTGGAAAGTAATTACGATCTCCTTTCATCGCTCGGAGCCGGCGGATCTCGGGCGGGTTATTAGGCGATTGAAAAAGGAAACGCTCGATCACAGGGACGGTAACTTCATTAAAGGCACGTCGATTCACCAGCCTGGATGAATAATTCTCGCAATAATGGATGAAAACTAATAGCGCTCCTTCTCGCGTGCTGCCCTCTCTGCGGGCCTCAAAATCGCCGAGTGTTCTTTAATGTTGTGTTTTATTGTTTCCCTGCGTTTTAAGCAGGATGGGCGTCGTTTCAAGCTTATTTTTGCTTATACTGTCCCATTTTTTCCCCCTCTTCTCTCCTTCGGGTCCCAACAGCAGCAGCGCACCGGGAGAAAAAGGTGGTCACCCATCTTTCCCCAGTACACCGCCCCGTGATGCTTAACTTCGGTGATCTACCGAGAACTTTTTTTTTCATACACTTTATTGCACTGCTATATTACGTAACATGTATAAGTTAACCACTATAGCTAATCTATTCAACATTTCTAACAGTCTTTGGTATGTTATAAAGTTCCTACCTCTTAGCGAGGCTATTCCTTTAATTTCCCTTATTTTAAACCTACATCTTCTTCTCAGCTTCCTTATCACAGTATGATTTTTTGAAATTTCAAATATATATCGTCTATCTATATGATACAGGAAACTAATCTTGCAAAACCTGCTTTTAGAATTTTCATGTAACAAATAATTCTATTTTGTATTTTTATCTTACAAGGGGAGGACACCATGTGGTAGACACCAATGGGTGTAGCCGGATAAGCATTCGTTACTTTTGTTCTAGTGAATAGAAACTTTTCCCTCACGGCTACGGCCGCTGGTGAGTGTTGTTTAATCGAGTAATTAAACCGATACTGCCCTAAGGCTAATGGAGAACGCGCAGCGGGGTTGTTTTTAATCAGCCACTCTGCCGAAAACGAGCGTTAATTAATAATAATTGCCATCCCCTTTCAAACGTGCCCGGTTATATTGCCCTGAACGTAGTGCCGAGATATTAATAAAATGAACACAATAATTACTGGAGACTGGAAACTAGCTTTCGCAGATTTTCCCCACGACCCCCTTTACTAGGGATAGCATGAATGATCTCTACTCGCGAATATGAGTTCTTTCGTCCCCGAGGTATCCAACACCACTGAAAAAAAGGCGGCCACATGAAACGGCAGTTCGGAACCGATAAATCGCCCAAGAATCCCTTTCCGCGGATAATATTTTTCCCTCTGAAAACGCCGCCCGCCGAGCGACAGAGCCAATACAGGCTTCCTCCGCGTGGGAGGGGAGAGGTAGAGAGAGAAAAAAAGAAGAGTCCAATAGCTCGCAGCGGCGGGGGATTAATAAATCGTCGATTCGGAGAGCCCGTGGTTGGGGCGCGTGCTACCCTGAAAAATGGGCTGCGCTTAACGGGGCGATACGTTAAATAGGTCAGCAGCACGGGGGTGGAAGACAAAAGGATCGGTTGAAAGAGTTAGCGCGGGGCGTGCATGGCAAGGGCGCCGGCCTTGAAATCTTCCCTTTGATTCACGCCATCGCGGCGACACGTCAAAACACCCTTGGACATTAAACGAACAGCAGGGGGCGACGAGTGTCGCGGATTGGCCGTGGACACCCTGTAGAAAGGGGGATCGGAAAGGCCGTCGATACTGAACGACCTTGCGGCATCGACCAACCAACCAACTCTCCCCCCGGCCTCACCCCTCGTCGTTTCGGCTCTACACAGAGGCATCTTCGTTCACTGCGCCCTTCCTTCCACCTTTTCCACTCCTTCCCGCTCTTATCCGCCCTGCCCTCCTCCCCTGTACCTATGCACCCTGCCGCCCCCCTCCTTCCGCGACCTTCTTCAGGCTGAGGGAAACTCGCTGGCTCGCGTGGTCGATGCCGCGTGCAACCATGCCTGAACCACCAGGCATCTCTGTGCGCGCAACGATGCCGCGCCAATAGTCCGTGCAATGTCTGACCGGGTTAATTATTCATCTATATTTAGGGTAAACGTACCCGCGATCGTGCCTGCGCGGACTGGCCGTTTCTGGCAGTTCACAGGGGGGCGAATCAGCATGCCGCGAAATGCTGGAATTCCGATGGCCCGCGTATCGATTTGTTCGAGGCTCGCCGTGCGGTTGGATTTTGCAAATTGCGTTTGGGGGACGCTGGTGGCTTCGAGAAACATCGTAGCAGCAAAAGGATATACAGGATTAATAACAGCTTCAGGGAGAGAATAAACCTTTTCTTGAAACAAGTAGAGATTGCAAGGGTGAAGCTGGAGAACTCAGCTTGGAGAATAAGGGATTGCTTTTTTAATCGGAACACAAATCAAGAATTTCACCGACACAAGTGTTCGACAGTGGGTTGTCTTCAGAGACAGCTCGAGACCGAAGTAACGGGAACAAGGACAGGTGGGTTGGTCCGACCTGAATTCAGATCGCCGTCGTTCGATAGTTCCTCAAAGTTCGACGGGCTTTCCCGTTGCTCGATCCCTCTTCGAGGCTGCGCCACGCGGCGAATCGGGCCGATTAATTTTCCAGCGGCTGCTGGCACGCCTGATCCCCCTTTCCCGACGGGCAAATATTTTCCGTTCACGGTCCAGTGGATCGGCCGAGTGCATTTCAAGCTTGGAGGTGGTAAGCGCGGAGAACCATTTCGAATCGAGTTCCCTGGGTTTACGTTCGGCGGAGCGAACCTATCGTTCATCGTCCAACCATAGAAACGGTTTCTTCGTCGTCTCCGATATAAGCTTCCATCATTTACTCTCGAAAGGAAGATTAGAAAGATCGACGGACCCACGAATTCTCGTGCTTCGATTCATTTTGGTCCCTCTGCTAGGCGGACGTTCCGAGGACGAGCAGGTTCGCGTATCTTGTATGGTGAACAGTAGTTGTTTACGTTAATAAGTTTCGTTAATTGTTGTTGGGTAAGCGGCACACGCTGGTGATTCTTTTTCCCGGAACTTCGTATGCAAGCGTGGCTCGCGCTCCAAGGGGAAGAAAAAGCAGCGCCGTGGATCATGGAAATGTTTTGCTTGCCTGGGAAAGCTCCTGGAAACGTTACGCAAAGGTGCGACCCATTCGTATGCAGATTTGGTAAAAACACCGGGGGTGGTTTCCTCGGTTAACCTTCCTGCATATGCTAGTGTCAAAGATACGAGGAATCTGATCACCGAAGGACGATATTAACCCTTAATCGCGTCAAGACTGAATCGCATTGTTTCTGGGATCCACGCAGAGTATTTCACAGTAGGTAATTTTCAATGGATACTGGGTCGCGCGGCTCTCAACAAAAGCTTTCCCTGGAGCTTGGAAACAAAGTCGGAACGCGTGAATCCTAGCCTGGTTTTCATGAATGCAGATTATCTTGCGTGCACGTTTTTGTACTCCCAGACAGAATTGTATAGAGATCTCCCTATTTGGCTTGTCTCTAGTGGACGTGCCTAAAATCCAGCTGAGAAGGAGCAGCTTCCCTCTTCCGCGCGCTGCAATCATAATGCGAGCATTCGTTTCTGCGACCTCGAATTCGTCGGTCCCCAAATCTGTTGTTGCGGGGCATACAGGCCTCCTCGACCGTGGAACCAGTCTCGTTGAAGAGACAGGCGGTCTCCTTGGGAAATGTAGACGGCGGGAAAACAATGGAGGAGAGCAGTCCACTTGTGGGAGTGCGTCTCGTGATCCAGAGGCATGTTGCAGGGCAGTTTGGAGCGGGCGCGTCGCGTTCAGCGGAGCAGAGAGTTTCGTGGTTGGCTCGTTAATTCTCATTAGCTGAAAAGCTGTTCGTTGGTTTCTCCCAAATCCACTGTGTCAGAAAGGCTACTGGTATCGCGGAGTGTCGAGGAAGATACTTCCAGCTGTTTTATGAAACAGCTCTTCCTTTAGAAAAATTTCCATTTACGCAGGGGAGACACCGGGGCTAGTTGACTGGTTTTTAACGTTTCTAATTTTTATAAACAGACCGTTGGTATTTTGTTGACTTGTTGCACAGCGAATGTTTACAAAACTCATTAGGTATGCAGGCTTAATTTTTAAAATTGTTTTGATTGAGTCTGGGTCGTAGTTTTTATTATATTTAGAGTAGTGGGACGAATAAGTCAACAAACCTCAGTTTTAACCCTTTGCCTGCGAAAGGCGTGTGTATAGGGGAGAGCGGGGACAAACGTAACACTTTTTACATTTGGCCCAGCTGCCATTTACCTCTTACAGATATAAAAACGAAAATTATGCCTTAAGATAGTGTGTTTCTTGGTCTGTCTTTTGACCATAAATTCAGTCATTGTTACTTTTGTTCTGCAGGGGTAGGACGAAAGTAACATACCGTGGGGACGAAAGTAATACTAATTATTTTGAGGAGAATTAAGTAAAAACACTTCTTCCAAAGCGAAATAGGATTATTCTGTGAAAACTCTTATATTGACAAAAAAAATTGAAATGGCTTTTCTCCCTAACAAAAAATTAAATTTCTTTAAAATTTGTCGTTTTACAACCGCTACACTTATAATTTCAATTTTTTTCTTTTCTAATACGTTCAGGGCAGAATGCGGGCCAGGACAAAGTATCAATTTCAGAGATTTCACAATTAAATTTTTTACGGCCACAATCACTGCAAAATTACAGTGGCTCCAGACAAAACATCTACATATCGAGGCAACTGTAGCGCTGTCATACATATGTATATATTATTCAAATATTTTTTTTTTTACTGTTTATAGTATTAACAAACATTACCCAAAAGTGCTAGTCACAATTTGTATTCATCTCCTTGTAATTAATTCGCAAGAAATACTTGATTTTCGAGCGATCTGACTGCCTAGTCCCCTTAAATGGCAAGCTGGTCCTTGATATGCTTG
Organism: Andrena cerasifolii; assembly: GCF_050908995.1. NCBI lineage: Eukaryota > Metazoa > Arthropoda > Insecta > Hymenoptera > Andrenidae > Andrena > Andrena cerasifolii. The sequence goes on along the minus strand of NC_135121.1, from coordinate 9,174,163 downwards.
AATATCGCGAATCGTAGCATAATTTATAACCTAATACAACAATTAAAGGGAATTAGTCGACTAACCTCGTCAGTCAACTAGCCTCGGTCTCTCCTACTCGATCAGTTACAATCCTTTTCTCCGCTTACTTTACCTAGGTAAATCTATTAAACGCATTGCTCACCTGAACTTGCTGCACATGTGTATCCAGCTTAGCTGAGAGGCGCAGAAGAGAAGATGACCCGACCAAGGTCTGTGCTAAAAATTCAAAGCGCTTAACCCTCCCTTAGTAAATTAATTTGCCTCCGCTTGGCCCCACCCGAAGCCAATACCTCCTCCAGCTACCGCCACCCTATGAAAACAGAAACACCCCACCGCGACGAAATTAAAACCAACCGCCAAACCTTCTTCACACAATTCCCACAACCGTATCGCGTTACGGGGTCAAAGTGGACCATCCTCTATCCATCATCGGGCCACAGGGTGACCGCGTAGCAGCCAGGGCGAATATACATACGTTTCCCCTGGCACGGAGTGCTCGGCTAGCCCAGCACAGCGGAAAGACAATGGCGAGGAGGAGTCCATTCCAGCTAGCGGCCTATGACACCGTCCATCTGCGTCACAGAGGACGAGACACACGGCGTCGGGGGGGTGGAGTTTCTAGGCGGGGTGGAAACGGTGTCCTGGGGTCGTGAGAGGGTAGCTGGGTGGTGGTCGGCGACGGGTGGAGGCAGGGAAAGGTTGACTGGGCGGTGGAGACAGGGAGGAACTGTGGAGGGTGCGCGTTTCTGTCCAACTATGAACACCGGCGAAACGTCAGTTACCTCGCGACGATCCTTCCGCGAGGACTTTACCCGCTGGACACATCGCCGTGTCCCACCGTAGCAGCCGCCGTCAGCTGCTCTCGCGAGTTTCTCCCGAAAGGGTGACGAGGGGTGCTTTGGCTTTCCTCTCCTCTCGATCCGTTTCATTCCCGGTAAGACGCGCGAGAATATCCACCACCACCATCGACGCGTGCCCCGCACCATGCGAGGCTAACGAGGAAACGTTCGCAACCCGGAAATTCTAATTTTAATTTCAAACTTTCGGAGAATGCAGGGCTGAGAGCAAGCAGATATTATTTTATCTACGGAAATTCACTCTGACAGGCTTAAATCAAAAGTTTGCGCATTTTTCTTCAATATAACTTTATGTTCCTTCTAGCAGTGCGATAGAGCATGGACAACCGAACAATCTTTATACTTAAAATTCTCTTCTATCTCGCGTAGTTACGAAGTTATATTAAATAGAAAGAAAAACGCGGTAACTTTCAAGCCTGATTTCCCACCCCTTCGGAGTGAATAATTTCCGTCGAAGAAAGAATTGCTCCAACGTGCTCCACCTGCGGCCGAGTTTTTATTAAACTCAGAAAATTTCGGTTGTTAAAGCTGTGGTTTCTTAGGAGTTCGTAGAGTGCGCTCGACGTGGTTTGTTTACTCTGTAGACTCTGTGAGCTTCGAGTGCGCGAGGGGGTTGCGTGTCTACTTGTTACGTAAACGGGGGAAAAAAAATTCTCAAGTTACGTAGACAGATGCGGGGCCTCTGCGGGAAATCCCTCGGGAAGATTTCCCATCCACGCGCCACCCCTTTGATCTTTACTCAGTCGTCGATCTCGCGTCACCGTTCTGAATCGATGGCCACGGATTAAGGGATTATACGTTGTCGCGTCCAACTGTTTCAGCGCCAGTGGAAAGGTAGTCCGGCCCGATCGCTGCTGACACGTAACATCGTTTCGTTTATCAGGCTGGAACGAAATTTCTGCGCGTCCTTCGTCGCTCGCCTGAGAAAAAAAAACGTTCGCGCGTGTGTCCCACTTGGGCGTTTATCTGTTTCTTATCACCGCCGCCTCGCCGCTCTTTCTTTTCCCCCGGCGTTCTCCGCCGTTACATAACACAAGCATCACGGGAACGAACGGAACGGAGAACAAACATTAAACAGCGTTAAACATTCTGGAAATTCGGCGCGCCAAATCTTGCTATTCGTAAATTCCAGAAAGTGGCTCTCCTAGATCACCCATCTCCGAGTAATTCAAGCCGGAGTGTTAATTAAACGCCCGTAGCGAAACGAAGAAGGAATCACCGACGATCGCGAAGAAACTGTACGAATCTCGTTGCCCGTGCGTTAGTCGAATACTTTGTCTGCCAGAGATCGTTTAATCCCAGAAGGAGGAAGACGGTTAATAAAAAAGAGCGCGAAACTCGGGCGAAACAACGTGCGCGCCTCGACAACTCCGTCGGACTGGTAATCGTGCAACGATTTTGTCAATCGTCGCGCGAGTTTCCTTTCGTAAATCGAGTGCCCTTTGAAAGGGCCAGCGCGATGGGAATAGAGGAGTAGGGGAACTTCTCTCTGACGTGGCACGGCTGGTATTTATACGGCGTTCTATAAAAACCTTGTATCCTATAAAATCAGTGTCCAATGAAAGCCCGCTGGGGGCGCGATTAAGCGCTCCGACGTCATTGATAACGCGAGGTAGATTGCTGGAAACGAAAAGGGCTGCTCGTTTATTCGGCTGTTTGTTCCGCGATAAAAGGGATGGCCCCTTTAATCAAATACGAGGGGGGAAATAGTGGGAAGGCGTTGTTTAGCGTACAATCGTATCGAAGGGTCGCTTGTCGAGTCGGGAAAAAGATCGCGTTCACTATTGCGAAATGCGTTCTGTACGTACGCGATACTTGCGCGATATTCTCTTCACCCGTGGCTGGGAAAATATCGGCTTTCAATTTTTCACGGATTTATCACAGGTGAAATACAGAGTATTTGATATTCTATGAATATTCAACGCACGTAACTCAACGGGGCGCGGATAGAATTTATTTGATAAACAGTTTAATAAGTCGAAGTTGCTCGGCGACCAGTAATCACGCGGCAGTGGGAGCAGAAATTTGTCTAAAGTCGTTATAAGCTCTCGCCAAGCAATGAATGGGCACAGTCGCGAATTACTATGACTCTTCTCGCTTCGCTTTTTATATCTCTGTCCCATTTTCGCGAAAACGCGCGGCTCCCCTTGCCGCGCACCAGCGCGATATTTATTGGCGACTCGGAGACCCATTACCAGCGACCAAACGTCCGTTGATTAAGCTCCCGTCAATTTCCCGCTATGCACGCGATCCCGTGGCGGATAAAAAGCGATCTCGACGACGATACGTTGTGCAATTACGCCGTCGACGATAAGCATCGGTCATTTGGACGAGGGGAATGCGAATTTTTCTTATTCAGATTATTGGAACGGGATGCTCGAATCTGGGATCGCCTTTGTATTCGAAACGTCTACGGGTTTCTTCGTACCTGTTACAAGCATTCAAATTCATGGAAATTCAAGCGAACATTAGGTTCTGCTAATTATTTCACAAGGGTAGGAAAAGATTCATGGACCCACCTTCGCTGGATTCTTCATTTCTGACTTTTCTATCGACATCGTTTAATCTCTGCATATTGAAAACTAGCTTTACTACTCGGCTTCGTCAGAAATATAAATTCTGATCTTATACAAAAAATATTTATTAGTTTTTTGGGGAAAATAGTCACATTCATCTGGATCAGTCAGGCATAATGAGCTGAGGCACATTTCGTGATCCCAGAGTTTATCGTTCGAAAGTTTTTAGGCGACAAACACACAAACATATAGAAGCTCTCTGCTTTATATATTAAGGTGAATGGAAATTCAAGCGAGCATTTGGTTCTACTAATTATTTCACAAGGGTAGGAAAAGATTCATGGACCCACCTTCGCTGCATTCTTCATTTCTGACTTTTCTATCGTCGTCGTTTAATCTCTGCATATCGAAAATGAATGGATATTTAGATGAGCATTAAGTGCTGCTAATTATTTCATAGGGGTAGGAAAAGATTCATGGATCCCTCTTTGTTCTATTTTCCGTCCCTCCTTTGTCCCTCGAGGACTCGAATTTTTGTGAAACTTTCAATTTCCAATTGCTCGTTACGAACGTCTTCATCCAACCCCAAAGGCGAAGGAAAGCAGTCGAAGCCAGGCAATCCTCGCGGATTTCATCTCCGCGCGTTATCAACGCACCTAGGCGAGCACTAACTGCGACAACAGGCGCAGAGTTACGTAAGCTGTTGAATTACGCTCTCGATCTATTCGTGGACATTCTTGAGGCGTGAAAACGCGTGCTCGTGCATTGTCTGACCGCGAGAATGAAGACGCTCCTCGAACACCTGACACCGTAACAGCGCAGAAATTCCGTGGCGCGCGAGCGGAGGCGCAGCTTCGCTGTGAAATTACTACGAGAAGTCGTTTTCCGCTGTTTGCTCGTGGCTATTTAATTCCCAAGTTTTCTTTGTCCCCTCAGCGACAACTGATAATCTTAAGAGCCACTTGGCCGCCTGTTTGCCACCATCCAGCCTTTGTTTCAGCTTCCGTTATCCTTCGCCGGGTATCTCTGGGATCAGATGCCCGCTGCAGCTAAAATCGAGTAAACATTGTTCCCTTGTAACAGCTCTCGGAGCATTCGAACACAGGTGCGCAGGAATCGCTACAACTTCCGTGTTGATTTTAAGGCGATTTTTTTTTCATTTCATTTTTCGAATATTCAACCTTTTAGGAACACGTGTTTAAAAGGATTTGTTGAAATTCGTAAAATTCCCGAAGTTATAGGCGTTTGAGTAGCGGCAAATTCATGGGCAACAACCGGCCATTCGACGCCCACGTAAAACTTTAAAAGCGTTTTTCTCGAAACAGTGCTCTCAAAACGGTGGGACCTGTATTTCCAAAAGTTATTATCCGATTCGACTGCAACTTTTTTTATTTTGAAGAATATACTTCTGGCTAGGGAGGATACCATAAAAAATACAAAAAATTGAAAATTTATATTTTTCAAAGGCGTTGAAAGGGTGAGAAATATAGGGAAAAAGTGATTTCAAACTTCAAGTGTCGTTATTAACTAAAAAAATGTTATTTTTGTAATTTATTCTGGTTTCCCACCTAGCCAGAAGTATATTCTTCAAAATAGAAAAAAGTTTCAGTCGAATTGGATAATAACTTTTGGAGATACAGGTCCCACCGATTTGGTTAAATTTGTTGACGCCTTGACTTTAACGACTCCCCAGTGCCGTCTGCAATGATTAATTATAAAACAAAAAATATATTTCTATAATCTAAGACATCCTTAATACAATGCAAAAAGTCGCATTAAATTATATTAAGTAGTTTTCCTTTAATTAATTCCCAAAGATCACCTATTTTTGGGGGCTCTATACGGAAAGGTCCCCTTAGGTTAAAGCTTCGAAGGGAGCTCTCGCGCACTTTCACGCGTCTGTGAAACTTAGGAATCAATTGATGGGATGATAGCGAATACTAATTGCAAGTAGGGTCTTATTCGGTGAAACAGTAGACAGAAGTTTGTTGCACACGCTGGGGGATAAAGTACACGCGTTGCTTTCACTTCAAGCCTCTCCAGCTTCCTCGAATATCCTTTGCTAGAGTGATGCTTTCGAGTATATTTCAATCAACCCTGTTACTGCAGTCTTCAGTCTTCCATTTATTTTTCACCGGTTTCTCGTGCTCTTATCCGTCTACGAGCCTCGAATATCGGTAATAATGGAGTCGTCAGGGGATCCGGTGGAGGAACAGAGCCGCAGACCGTCGTTGGAATCGAATAAAACGATTTCTTCACCCGAGAGACGGGGATCCTCCAGCTGTAAAGAGCTTTATTGCCTCCGGCTTTCGTCCACGCGATGCTGTGGAACGATATTCTTCATACTTTGTCCCGGCGGTCGACTGCCGTCGCCGAGAGGCCGCAGGACGAAATTATTTTCTTCGTAGAAGGCGTCGGTGCGGGCACTAAGGGGGATAGAGCCTTCCGATGGTCGTCGCACCAAGGCCCATTTTGCGATTCTAATTCCACCAGATCCTGCCGGGCAAGGCGAGTCGCACTTTCTATCGATCGCTCCAGATTACGCGGGAATTACGAAAAAAAAAGGACGGCCTGGCCTGCTCCGAAGCTGGCGTCCCCAATGAAATAGAATCGAAATGTCGTTACCGTCCCTTTCCTGCTCGACGGAGCAGATGTGCGTTACCGAACGCTATTATGGAAAATCTATATCCCCTTCTTGCGCCCCGACGAAGATATCGAATTCAAATGCCAATACGGAAAATTGTTATTTCCCCTCCACCGTTCGCGGACGAAACGCCATTAACTGTAAACCGGGACGACAATCCAGCCCACTGGCTCCCTTTGAAACGCGATTTGCAATCCCCATCGTCAAGGATTTCATCGCGAAATGGAATCCAATTAGCTCGAATGAAAGAGTCCCGGTGCTGAAAAGCAGTACAGAGACCTACTACTGACAGAGGCTTTATGGGAATAAAGTTTCCTGTTTAATAAATTCCTGCAACAGGCAGCCGAGCAACTCCAACACCTGTAGGGGAAACCGGGGTAATTCCGGCCACGTAACCAGTAAATGCTATGAAATTTGAACAAGTTACACGTTTCTTAGTTTTTTTTTTATTTATATTAATTGATAGTTTGAAGTGTCTAGTTTGCATTAGTATGACCGAGAAAGCATAAATTCGCGTTGTAAGAAAATTGGGAGTAATAACACAGAAATAGTCATTTGGCCGGAATTACCCCATTTTTTCTTTATAAAAGAGATAGGAAAATTGTTAAATTAATGAAAAATTATATTGTTTTTTTATTTTAAAATTATTTAGTAGGGGAGGCCGGGGATAGTTTGGACTATTGCAACTGTTTATTTAGTTTGTACCTAGTTTCCCTATTTACATACAAAAAACATGCGCAAACTAAACAAACAGTTGCAATAATCAGGACACTATGGAGGCAATTGTAAAAGTGTCCAATGTTACCCCGTGTCCAAGCTATCCCTGGTCTCCACTACATATCTGTGGTTGTAAGGAAAAACGACTTATGTCACATGTTTTCACTTTCGAGATATTGTCGTTGACAGTTCTAAACACCAATTCTTCTTATTAGCAATGTTTCCTTGTTTTCTTCTAACGATATAAACGCATATTTCCTTCACTTTGCATAATATTCAATACTCGTATAATTAACGTAAATAATAATAAAGAAAATAGTAATAATTTACATACACTTTAGGCAGAACGACACAAGTCCACTGGACTTTTCCTTCTTTTAATTTCCTTTTTTTTGTCTTCTTCCGTTTTCTTCTGTGCTTTACGTTCTTTTTTGTAAAATACAAGTTACACATTTATGTATCACTGGTATTTCATAGCGGGCTGTTTCCAGTAAAATAAAAATATGAAATATAATTTTGCTCATTTTATTCTACACAAAATACGTTATAGTATACGCAGATAAATAAGAGTAGAAAATACAAAGCGATGACAAAGGAAAGATACGTCGCGTTCTCCAAATTTTTGTGGACTTACGTTGCTTTGCCAAATGCGTATTAATTGAATATTGGACTTCGGTTAAATTGCGTTATTTTTTCAACGTATAAAATTCGTTTTCATGCATCTTTCTCTGATAAAAACATACATCCAATATTCCACAGTGGGAATTAATGTACAGAACGCATTGTTTTAATTCGACATTAATGCAAAGTGCCCGGTCGTCGCCGGCGTTGGCCGGGGGTGAAGGTTATTATCCCTAGCTGGCAGGATTCCAACGGTCACGAGCGAGTATTCGCGGAGAGAGCTTTCTCCAGACGCACTTAACTCGCGTTGGATCGAAAAACGATCGAGCAGCAGCCCGTCGTAAATCGAGGATGCGCGTTCCTCGGACGGGGTGACGCGTGTTACGCGATCTCGAACAACCCCTCCGCCCCTCCTGGCGAGTAGACTTGCATCCTGCGCCTGGCATTAACCCCCTGATCCTTTCGTCTCGTCTTACATTGCTCCCCAGTGGATTCATTGCCAACGACCGTCCGTAATCACGCAACGTCTTGTTTCTGTCCACCCGAAAATTAAATCAGCTGAAATGCTTGCTCAAATTGCCGCTGGGGATGGCCTCGAAGGTCCGGGTTGAAAGTAGGATGGAAGGTGTGCAAAGTGTAGACTTCGGCTTATTGAAGCGAAGATCTCAAGGTACGCAGCTTCTCTAAGCGTACCTTCGCGCGATACTTTTCCCTCTGTTCATAAGATAGAATAAACTACTTTCTGGAACGCCCTCGAATGTATGGCAAAAGTTTGCGCGTCGCTTAGAATATTGCTGAATTAGAGCCCTCCCGTTGGAAGTTTCAGAGATATTGAAACGCCCGGGCTGTCTTAATAAATCCTGAGAGCCTTGGAACATTTAAATGCGTTTGGTAATGCCGGGGAATATATCAACCGTATTTCATCCCGTGGAATTCCCTCCTCCGCTTGGATTCTCGAAAAAAATTATCGCGCGAGATTGTAGGTGAGCGCGTTTCGAGCCGCGGATGTCGATGCGAGAAACGGGGGCAATTAAATCGCGATGAAACTGTGTTGGGGTGGCAGCCCCGTCCGTACACGTTGACGGTTTTCACGCGCAGTCGGTGTTTCTCGTTAATGAAATTTCAACGTGCCAGAGAAATCGCGCCCGCCCCGCTTGTCGAAGGCGTCGCAGTGAAAATCGTTTGTCAAATTACCACGATTAATGATGCGCCCTGCGAGAGCCCACCCTCCGTCCTATGATTAATACATTCGAATGCACCAGCGCGATTGATCGATGTCGCGTCAGCTCGAGATGACGAATTCCCTCGACGCCCAAGGGAGCTTGCGCAAAGGGGAGAAGAAAGGAAAAAGTAAGTGTTCGAAGGTTGGATAAACCAGGAACGCACGCCTCGTTCGTATTTTACGCGTTTCTCTTTTACGGCGCATCACTATGGAATATATTTTTTATCGGAGCCGCTCTGGAGCCGCAGTTTCAATTTTCACTGTGCGTATCATGTTTGTTCCGCGCATCGATACTGTTATTTGTTGTTTAATTAACTTGATATGGGAGGTGGTAGATTGAAATTGAAACTATTGGAAAAATGCAGAAATTACACGATTCAATTACACGGGGCTTAATCGCGTTTCGCCTTTCTGATAGGAAACATCAACGCATTAGAGCACCAGCCCTATTTACTGCCCAGCATAGTAAAAAACAGAAGTAGGGTAGGGTGGGGCTAAAAGTCCCGTTTTTCATATAAACCCATGTAAAATTTAGTAATAACAATATAGAGGTATCTGGTGTTATTTTGTATAAGCTATAACTATTATTCTTTACGTTCGCGAAGTTCGTTTGTTGATACTGTTAGTTTCTGTTGAATTATACCACAAAATGTTTGTCAATGCACAATTCGGGAGGTTTTAGCCGCCGAACTTTTAGCCCCACCCTACCCTGCCGCCGCGAATAAATTCCACGAAAATATTGGCACCGCCCGAGTCTCCTAATCTCGACACTTTTTCTCGTTCCGCGTTGAACCTGTTAAGCAATAGGAATTGTGCAAATAAAGTTCGCCAGAATCGGCGTCAGCTTCAGGAAGATTATCGCGATTAAAGTCGCGACGATTACGCGAGCCTCGTTCCTCCCTACCGTCGTCCGAAGGGGATGGATGGGGGCGGAGAAAATTCGATTAGAATTTGAAAACTTATTAGGCGGCCGGTGAGGCGCGGGGGAGAGTCGACGGAGACACTTGCGGTGCAATTATATTCGGCGGGACCCGGCTGCCGTTCGCTCGCTTAATCTTAATTGAGTCTTCGGGGGATAATCCACGAGACATTTAACTAACTTCACGAGACTGACGGGTTTATTTGCGCGGATATTAGCTTAGAAGGCTCGGGACCATCGAGTACCACGCTTACTGCATACCAGATGGTATTAAGTGCGTGCGCCAGGGATCATCTGTAATATTTAGTCTGCTTATTGTGGGGATACAATAACAATTGCCAAGCTCAAAAAATAAAAATAAATAAAATAGTTAAAAATCAGAAAATATTTGCATTCATTCTTCCCTAAATCTAACATTGTAGCTTCGGGTATTTATTAGTTTCCGAAATATTAATAAAAGAATATTATTAACTTTTTGGGGGAAAATTTTTTGAACGTTGGTACAGGCCCCCTACCCGGGAGCCCTCCCTTCCCCCAATTTTTTAATTTCGAAATTTTGTAGCCACAGTCTCATTTTTAGCATCGCCAAACTCACATCGGTTCGCTACCATGCTTTACGCGCCCCCGCACTAATCTAGCCCCAAACAATACTAATACCCGGGACAATTTGGAAAGTGGAATGCGTTGCGTCGGTATAAGTCAACAGAAATATTGTTAAGACCGTGGTAAAGTGATTAAAAAGAATCGGTAAGGTCTACCCTTTTACGCACAATAATTACCCCTGTATCTTTTGAACGCATTAATCGCCGAAGTTAAAATTTTATATTTAGAGTATTTCCACCCCTTTCGTAATACCCACCAAGTTTCATCTCGATCGGCCACCGTTCCCTTTCAGAAATACACCCCAATCTAATAGTATCGTTTCCACGTTTGTTCCATTTTTGAATTTATTAATTTATTGATGACTTACGTCTCGTGGTTAGGTGAACCACATATTTAAAATGACAAGTCACTAATGCCCTGGGGATTTGCGATGTTCTCCTGGATCGATATGCTCCGCATCAATCGAGGCATTTTAAGGAAGTTGTTTGAATAAGGCTACCTTGTCACGACGTTATCAGGTTCCCTCCCATCCTACACGTGTCCTGCGCAGAAACATTTCCAGGCTATTTGCAAGTCGTCCTGCAATACGGCCGCGGCGTCGTATCGATCGATGGCAGAGATAATAATAGGCGGCCCGTGGCACGACGAGGCCACGATTTGATAAGGAAATTCATTAACGCGTCCCACTTCGCCGTGGAATCGGACCCTCCTCCCCCGGTCTTCTTTTTTTTCGGCCGACTACGCGTCACTCGCGGAATTACACGTCGACGACGACCAAATAATTCCGACGTTCCCTTGAAGTACCTTAAAGCTAAGGTGGGAAAAAGGTTCGGGTCTTTCGAACTTAGCACTTCTTCCCTTTTGGAGCAATTTTAATTGAACGCTTCAGACGTTAGTAATTGGGAAAATCAACAAATTAAACTTTAACTAAACTGTAACTAAAAAGCTTGAAATTCTCAAATTTCCAAAAATTTCACATTTTTGCCCAGTGGTCGACTGTTATGACCCAACCATCATAACGAACTGAAATTTTGAGAAGTTGGGAGGGAGGGGGAGAGGACCCCTGTTATAAAAATTTTTTTACGACTCATAGCGGGTTGCGGACATGGTTCCGCGCGGCCAGTGGCTGTGTCGACCCTTTCGTTTCCACTCGCTCGTTGTCCGCTTCTCTCACTCTCGTCCGCAGGCTTCCAAGAAATGGTGGGGATACTCGCCGGACTCTCAACGGGCGGGAAAAACGGACTCATAACGAACGATTACTGTATCATGCTTTAAGCGCTCGCAAGCGGGCACGCGCTGCCCGCAGTGGCCTAGCCCCAACCAATACTAACACAGTAGACAGCGACAAGAAGATGATTGCGTTAATAACGTCAGTATAGGCAGATCTCAATGTATTATGCCGAAAGTTTTTATTAATATCTCAGAAGCTAAAAAATACCCGAAGCTAAAATTTTATATTAGAGGTTCCCTCCCCCTTCCGCCCAACCCTTCAAAATTTCGGTTCAGTACTGTGGTTGGGTCACACCGTAGAGCAGGCAAAATATTTTAGCGAGCATAAAATTGTTTGCTCGATTGCGCCGCAGATGCAGCGTCCCCAGCTGTGCCGCGACGAGCCGCGTCCGGATAAAGACAGCTCGAACGGTTGCGGAATCACGTAAATCGTGGCCGCGGGTTTCCACCTGCCCTACTTCGCGTTAATGATACATTGTAGAAAGTTTAATCTTACATAAACCAGCTCGTTGGGAAACGGCGAGTTTTACAGGCACGGACTTGGGCTCGATACAAGTCGGCAGAGTCACTTACAATTCATGGCTACCGGGGCGAGAGGAGCAGCGTTGATAATTGCGCAGTGGGCCCGCGGTCCCGTTCACGTAGATAGAAAATCGTTCAGGCCCTTTTTCAGAGCACAGCGCCCGGTATAGTGCCTCTACGAGCTATAGTCACTTAGGTGTGAGGTCACTCAGCGGGGTCTTAACCGATGTCCTGCTGAGTATGGGCCGCTAAACTCGGCCCCCCACTATCTCTTGCAGGACTGTGTTTGGGGAGGATCAGGGCAAAACCGGGGCCCTATAGATTAAGTGTTACAACTTCGATTTTAATAAAATAAAAAATAAATTGAAGATACTGTTTGTCGTTATTAAATAACACCAATTAAGCTCTGCTACTGGCTATTAAAAATTGTCTCATTGTCAGCACATATTAAATACAAATCCATTTCAGTAAGGTATATGTACCTACTGCATTACAACAGTAGCAATATAAATTATTTTATATTAATAACTTATTTTACCCTTTAGGGCCCAGGTTTCGTCCTGGTAACCCTCCCTAACCCAGACCTAACTCAGACCTCCATCTTACATCTATGATAACAATATTTTTCAAACGATAATCTGGCGAGCGTTACAGTTACATTTTGAGTGACACTCACTTGTAAGTGCCAGAAGTGATAATCATTCAGTATTTTCTTTTCAACCGCAGGGATGTTGGTAAAATGAAATGAACCATTCTAGCAGTTACAGCGTTTACCAGTGAATTTACAGAATTTTCCCCCGATAATAATTTTCGATTTCTTCGGCACTCGCGTCACTTACCATCTCAACTACTGAATGAGACTGACAGAGCAGGGTGCGGGTTAGGTCGACGCAGCAGTCTACGGCGTTCCACTTTCGGCTGTCGTGCATTCTTCAATGGGATGAATGGGAATAGAGCGAGAGGAGAGATACGCGCTCCTTACGACCCTAATTGTAAGCGTGGCTCGCGTGTTTACTTTCCCACGTTGTTTTCGCGCTCATTGTCCCCGCCGCGCCGCTCGGAACTTGTTAACTTTATCTCCCGGCTGATTTCATCACTTCCGCTATATTTCACTGGCCCACGCATATCGAGCGACTGGAAGAGAATTAGGGAAGTGGGGTCGGACGATCCAGGCGTCAAGGTACAGTGACTCGCATTAATATTCGGACACTTTTTAACATCGCATAACTTTTTTAGAATTGGTCCAAACGACTTGAGTTTTTTTTGAGAAGCTAGAATGATTAGTTTGCTAAATGACGTATTTGGTCGTTTTGAAAAAAAAATGTATTTGGTCGGAATAGCGAAAAGAATAGTAAAGGTCGATTTTTAAACTTTTTTTTGTGAGCTTGTAATGAAAATTCAAAAAACCCGTTTGTAGATTGCAGTAAGTTGTATACGCGCCTAAAATTTCATCAAAATCGGTTAACGTTGCTCCGAGCTACAAACGTTTAAAGATCGCAGAATAAGGTCGAGAATCGCGAAAACTCCCGAAATCAGCGATTTTCGAGCTTTACTATTCTTTTCGCTATTCCAACCAAATATATTTTTTTCCAAATTGACGAAACGCGTCAATTAGCAAACTGATCCTTCTAGCTTCTCAAAAAACTCAAGTTGTTTGGACCAATTCTGAAAAAGTTATGCGATTTTAAAAAGTGTCCGAATATTAATGCGAGTCACTGTAAACAGAATTCGAGCGTCCAAGCAAGACTGTTGGGAAATATGTGGGAATTGTAGGCCCTGGGTCTTGGCTGGGGTCGCGTGGAATGTCGCTACTGATTCTGTTTCCATTGGTCACGTCGGAAAGTGCATAGAAGTGTGCATTAGGAGACCATAGTAGCCTTAGTCTTTCTGCTCTTTATCAGAGACAACTGAAACTTGTTAACAATAGTACACCTTCCGAGGAAAAAAAATTTAGGAACTTTTTCACGGGTTTTGTTAAAATAAGTAAAACAAAATACTTATTACACATGATTTATTAATCCATAAAGTGCACGAAAAAATTATTATTAAAATATTAGACGAAAGTATATGAAATTTGAAATACTTGACTATCTAAGTTTTACGCATAGTAAATCTAGATGTAAGGACCTCGAACGACAGTTGGAGTCTTATTTTTACTCCTAGAAATATATTTTTCACTTCACAAATTATTCGCTAAACTTTTGCCAGTGAAAATGCCCTAAATTCAGAATTTTCTAAAGTTACAATTTATTTCTTTAAAACGGTGTAGTGAAAGCAATTGAAACTCGGCAGATATTTTCATTTATCCATATATTACATGTACAAAAAAATTGAAAACATTGCTAGCACGTCTTCAACATTTTTTCAGCTGTTTTATTTGTCAAGATCGTCTCCTTCCATAAGAGTACGCATAAAATCAGTGCAAATTAAAATCGTTAGAACTCAGCAACCGTTTAGTGAATATGTTTAAAATTTTAGGAGCACAGCAGAAAAATTAAAAACAACAATCTCACTTTTCATCAACTTGTTGCCATTTTGAAGATAGGTCCGATACATCCTTAAGGAACCTTAAATCTACGCGTAGAAAAAGTTTGCAACTGACTTGCTTCGTCTTCGTTCGGCAAACTTTTCAGTGAAAGGATCCCTCCGCGTTCACGACCAACAGACTTGTTTACCTATGTCGCAGAGTTATTATCTACGTTGCACGCTAGATTAGAGACATTATAGGTATTCAGTACACTCGAAATGTAAAAGGGGACTGCCTACTCCCCCCCACGTATTTTGAAGCCTTCTATGCACTGTATTTCCACCGACGTGATCCTTTGTGTCGAGTCAGGGAGTACATAGTCGCGGTGGAAGACGATGCTTCCCTCCCTCCATCGCTGCCGACAGATTATACGTATAAAAGATTTTGAGTGGTCATGCTGACCCAGTTCAGAGACAAGTAGGTTCACCGGAGCTTTCGATCGCGCGGCACGTAACTGCGCGCCTCGATCCTCTCGTCCTCTCAGCTTCTGCACGGAGGACACATTCTTCCTCCGACCTTCCAGCTCATCATTCCCATTGAATCGTTGCGTCGGATACCAGAGCGGCCCGAGTGTTACGAAGCTGAGGGACTCTTCCTGAACCCAGTCAACAAATAATGAGAATTATAACTGACGTACAGAGCACTTCTTCTAAGCTATGTAGTATACGTAAGGTGTACCTTAATTCTGTTCTCTATTATATATTGCACACGTGGAAGCGTGCTTTACTTCTCACCTAGCGGACACCGGGTCTACCTGGACCCGCGTATTTCTATTGTAATATCTATTCTTACCGAAGACAAGAATTTTAAATCGCAACGAGATAGAACCCAATATAGTGTAGCACTGGATTTTCAGGCGCTGTGTGTCTGATTAGAGAGAGTGAGATAGAGCGAGGAATTTTAAAAAATTTATTACAATTATTACTGTATCGATGTATGTAATACATTTTTTAATTCCTTTTATGTCATTTTGAAATGCTAGTTTAATTTTTTTAAATTCTTTTCACGTCATTTTCAAATGCTAGTTTAAATTTTAATTTTTCCTACTATTTTTAAGTCATTGTGAAATTTCCTATAAAAACTTGACACATTTGGTACTTTCACTCTAAAGCGCCCCAACATGCTTCCTAGCGGCGTTACTGTCTCCTCGGAGAAAGGGTAGTAGAAATGGTCCCACCTTAGCTGAAGGCGTAGCGTTGGAGGGAGAACAGAAACATGCGTTTCAAGAGTGGTTTCAGAATTTTTTGAATTTTTGGGTTCGTGATCTTCCCTTATTAGTCAGAGAGAAGTTATTGTTAAAATTATGGGTCAAGATAGACCTCCGATCCTCTACTCAAGCGTAAACAAATCCTCAGACGGACGTATTACCTACCAAAATTCGTCGTCAACCAGTGCTCTAGAATAGTGAGCCTGGTTTGCATTATTTCAGATAGGTACTTACTTGAATATGATAAATGTGGGATCAGGAACCCCCTTACCATAAGAGAGGGCACGAAGCAACCAAGACCGGGGGTAGTCGGCGGTAGCCGAGGTGTGGCTAATGCGGCTGGCCCAGGGCGCAACGAAACTGAAGATCGCCGGTTCGAGTCCCGTTTCCGAGGCTCCCTTTTTCCCGTGATCCTACCTACATACTAAACGTTATGACACATTACATTTCCCTCAGCGAAGCACGTAACTGTGGCAGCGGCGAATACTCCTGTTAGTCACACTTTGATCCGTTCCGCGACGGCCGATCGATTAGCTTGCCCGCGAGACGCGGAGAGCCTGCCCGTTGTTTATCGTGACGCGATTCTTTCCCGGGACAGATTCCCCAGAACAGCCTTACTGCTTTTCGTGTTGTCCTAATGGCAGAGGTCGCGGGGCAGCCTTGATGGCTTGCGTATCGTAAGAGGATTCGTCGTAATCCAATATGAGCCACGTGCCGCGGGGACCAGCTCCGCGATAACGCGGCAGATACGTTCGCGCGGTCAGCACGAGACAGTGATAAGTCAACATGCAAATCGAGCAGCGGCGCGTGTTCTTCGTGCGGTAGTTTCTTGTAATACGAAGCGACGCGGGCCAATTACGCTATCAATTAGATCACACTTGGAGGTCAATGTTTCTGGGCGGAACGTCGGAGGATGGGATCGAAGGTCCTGTTAAGAGGAACGCGGAGCGGCGCGATCACGATAAGACAGACAAGTGTACTCTAACCCTCCATCACGGTAATTCCTTTCATTCGTTTCAAGAACGCCTGCAGCAATGTTATCCGCAACTATTCGCGAGGGACAGGCTGGAGAATAGAATTGCGACGCTTTCACGCCGGCGATGGTTATATAATTCAATTTTCCGTGACAACGGTCGCAGAGAAATGGCAATCGGTGAGGTTTACTGTTTTCCAGGCTTCTGCTTAACCAGTTTCCTTCTGGGATGAGAATTGATCTTATCGTCGCTCGAGGTTGATTATACCTACTGATTCATGGCTTTCTAAATAGTCGGAGTGCTTAAAGACATTGTCGTGAACTCTAGGAGGAACAAATTTGAACACTTTATATGAAACAAACGCGTCTTTATTAAATAGCGTAGGTATTGGCGATGACTTGACTGTACGAAGGTGGATGTGGTGTTTGGAGAAAGTTGGGTTGTAAAGGTGGAATCAGACGGCGCGTGGATCGGCGAGCTTGGCACGAGCCGCGTCAAGCCTGCACGAGCAAAAGGCACGGAGGTTGGCGTGAAACGATCCTGGCTCGCTGAGCCTCTACGAGCCGAGCCGCGTCGTGAGAACGCTCATGGATCGCGGATTCGCGAGCCTGGACGAGCCTGGCTCGCCGTCAGATTTCACCTTTACGAAGACGTAGGACGGGGCCTTGGGACCTACGGTCTAATCCGCCTGTTTACTGGTAAGTCACGTAGGCTCGAAAGGGTTTTAAGAGGGTGACGTTGACCAGATGCGTAAAAAAAGTAAAGTCGCGAAGTGGGTATCTAACAATTTGCAGGTACAATTTTTGTACTCTCTGTGGCAATTTCCTCCACGTGCCCAGGGCACACGGTTGACAAAAGAAGGTTCTTCGAAGAATCCCTCTTCCTTTCTCTTGCCTAGGGGCTGCTGATTTTATTAAAATTCCCGTAGATAGGCACTGGATCGTGCCCAGTCACCATTCAAGCTCCCATGGTCCCTGTAATCTATTTTATGTTTGAAGCGGCACTTCGAGGCTCGTTCCTCCGTTCATACCCGTTCCTTTCGGGGCGTGTCGGATCCATGGAGAGTATCGAATCAATCACTCGATTGAAGGGGGCTGTAATTGAAAAGAAGGGGATATAATGGGGCGCAACAATGGGTGGCCGTGATAAATACAGCTTTCAGGTGTTTCCTTTTGTGGACACTTGTGAAGGAAGCTTTCAACATTCTCCGAAGTGCCTGATCGATGTTTTATTTTCCTTTTTGAATTATTTTATTAAACTCCGAAGGTGTTCCGGTAGATTGGGTCGTCTTTCACCTGAAATCCTAACTCAAACACAGCGTCCCCTTTCGTCAATCAATTATCAATTGACATCTCCTGTGATTGCAACGAATACTTCAGCAAATATTCCTCTCTTTCCCATCATCACTAAAAAAAAAGGTACCATACCAACCTCAACCTGCTTTTCCACACGCGATTCTCCAAGTTACCCCTGCAATATAAGGAACTGTACAAGCAATCGTAATCCTGATTCTCTTTGCGCCGGCCGCTGGCCCTCATCTTTCCTACAAGAGACAGGCTGCATCCTAGTCCCCGTTCGTAACGCGTTAAGAGCGCTTACCCTTAATCCTGGAACGCCTCGCCCAGCTACCCGCGGCTTTCTTATAATCTTCCGTGGAACTGCGTTCACGTGGAAAGTTCGCGGATATGGTGCACGTCGGGAAGCCGCTCCCGCTCGCGAAACTTTCAGTTAAATAGCCGAAATTGGGTCGACCCACCAGGGCGTCCCTTTCTGTTTCGTTGGCGTTACAGTTCACGCATCATTTTCAAGAGAAGGAAAGGGGTTGGAATTACTGTGACTTGGCATAAACCTCCTTTCACTCAACTATACACCTCTATCAGAGGAACACTTCGAAACCACTAACTGTAGGCATTTTTATGACGATAGTGTCGGCAGAGGAGAGAGATTTTAGGGGTACGGTTAGCGTATTGGCGACGAGAGAGCTGTGAGTCATAAGGTCGGTTGGGACAGGTTTGACTGCGTTTGAGGCAGTTCTCTATTGCTTGGAAGAACCGTCCCGTGCGAGACCGTTTTATAATAAAGCACCAGTTATTAAGAGTCACCCTGACCACGCTCTATCCGCGACTTGCCTTCCTACACAGCCATGTTTCACACCGAAATTGTGCGTGCATGTAGCCAGAACGTCCCCTTCATTTCCACGCCTTATCCTTGTACGTGGTATCGGTATACCATAAGACGCGGCATGCGCCATTCCACTAGTGGGTGGTTCGCTAAAGGCAGGCTGGGGAAAAGGTTGGGGCAACTTGTTACCAGCCCCGACACAACGACCTTGACGTCACCCAGAACAGCGAAAGCAGTCGTTCTCCCTGCACCTCCTCGGCTACCACCCTGCCCTTACAACCCCCCGTCGCGCAGCATTGCGCGATTGTCTCGGGAAGTAGGTCGCCGCAATCAGTGCCCTGCAATCGCACAGATACCCATACACACGTGCCAGCCGCGAGCCTGCTCTCAGGATTCCCGCCGCCTCGATAATAGCTAGACCTGCCGATGCTCCTAGATCGCGAATAAGCAGCGCGGCCGATCGTTACTCTAACTTTGCTCTTACGTTTTCGAACGTGGTGGTGGGTAGCATGCGTTCTTAGCTGAGTTTTCTACTGAATATGGGAGGGAGTGCAATACTCTTCTTGAAGGATCTTCATATTCGATGGACTGTGTAGCGTTTGGTATTAGGAACTGCGTTCCATCTCTCCCTGAACTTTCGAATATCATTCTTATTAGAAAAACAGGGGCATTGTCCCAACAAGCGCAATACGTAGGTATTCTAGCAGGACCTGATATAACACCTAGTTGAAATTAGTAGCATTTCCTCGTTCCCGCGAAAATACCGGTTGTTTCACGAGAGCGTAGAGCAGATGGTAGCAGGGATTGTGTAAAAAGGTTGGGCCGAGGCGCGGGTAGTTCCACGGGCTAATATTTGCTCCATCAATCAACCCCAGCGTCCTTGGCGGGAGCAAGGAGGCCAGGTTTGCCTCCCTGAGTAGGTCGCACCTGCTGGACTATTTCATGGCGCAGTTGCAAATACCGCTCTCTCGTTTCTTCGATCGTTGCTCCCTTCGAAGGCTACCCTCCCCTTCTCGATTAATACTTTCCCCATCACGCGAGCTTCGTCCTAGGAACTTCACTTCATTTTCGTGGAGCCTTCTTTTTATCATAATCCCGAGGTGGAGCCTGTTCGGGGCTCTTGCGATATTCAAATCGCTTCGAGATACTTGCCCAGTTTATCATGTGCGAGTCACGGCTGGGTGCATCGGAAATAAGGAGCAGAACGAAGTAACTAGTTCGGGGAATGAAGCATGCATGTACTTTACACAGTTTATAACTAGAGGAATTACACCTAATATTACTTGTTAAATACAAGAGTACTACTGCGTTAATTTATATTACGCAAAAGTCAATCAATCAATCGGTACCCGGGCTCGAATAAGTAGTGGAGATACCGATGATGCAGCACTTGTTCGGTTAATCGAGGTTCGGGTAATTGACGCTCCACTGTACCAGCTCCCTTTGTTATATATCGGGGAACGGAGCGAAGCCAGAGCCGCTAGATATAGGAAATTAAAGACAACGACGCCTAAAGATAGAACGAAAGGGTGGAGCTAAAAAGAGCTCGGGTTTTCGATCCCTCCCAAGCGGCACGGAGATATTGGCCGCGATATGGCCAGTGGAAAAGTCCTGGGTGCCGAGGGGGAACGGATTCAAAGCAAGGCGATCGATAACAAAAATTGTTTTCACGTTCCACGCGGTTTCTCGCGACACCACCGCGGCCGCGTTCCTTGGCGGAATGCAAACTGCTGATACGCCGCGCCACAATTCCCTGGATAACCTCGCCGTGTGATATATCGACCTCGTTAATGTAATATAACTGCGAGTCGCGGGCGAGGCACGAACGAGCGTCGCCGTAGCCATTTGCGACCTCTGAATGCTGCAAGACAGTCGATGCCACGTCGAACACGCTGCTCCTTCGATCCACGTCCTACTGACACTCTTTCTGCCAGGCGCAGGTAAGTCTTTCGAGGGAAAAGAGGGAAACGGATCGAAGATGCGAATCGACGGAAAGCGGCAGAGAAGGGAAAGGAAGAAGGTGGCTGAGGGCCTATCCACACCATAAACTACCTCCCCTACGATGTCTGCACTTTCTTCCTTCGAAAGGGAAGGTTTAGACGAAGACACGGCTACTCCACCCGCTGTGCGTTTCATTCGAAAAAGTTTCAAGCTCATACCAGCCGAACTTCAGCTTCTTGGAGGGAGTCCAGTTTCGGAAGTCAATATCCTTCTCGAAGTAATTCAAGTGGTAGCTCCGTCAGAATATAAACTAACCACCGGGAACCCAAGTATTGCAACCTCCTATCCAACGTTTCTATTCCGAAAGCGTTGCTCCGATCGATTCAAGATACCAGTTGAAGCAGCGACGGCCACCCTCGGCTCAATCAAGTCTGTGAAACCACCCCCTGTCGATTGATTTCCCACGGAAAACCTGAGCGACTCTCCATGACACACATACCACCGCCAGCGGTGGAAGGAAGCGCTCAGCTAACGGCAGTATCCCCTAGCCGTCGATAATCTCGAAACGGTTCGACTCGACCCTGTTTAAACATACAGAGGAATTCGCCCGGCGAATGGCTCGGGGTATCTTTGAAAGGTGGCCCGTGATTGCGCATAAATTAGAAATAAGCCAGGAGACATGCTGTCTGGTCGTAGGCAAAGAAGCCGTGTTCGATCGTTCCTGCGGATCGATCCTCTTGCTTCCCGCCGTGTTCGGTCGCCTGGCCTAGACCCTGGAACAAGTTGAAGAGTCAAGCGCAGGACGGGAACGAGGGCGAAGCGCGCGCCCCCGTTTCTCTTTAATTGACAAAAATCCCAGCCCACCCTCCCCTGTTCTTTTAAACGTTGCCGAGGGGCTAGGCGCTTCGTGGTCTCGCTCCTCTTTGACACCCTGGCGTGCGGCGAGTTTCGCGAATTCGCTTCTAATTAACGAGCTAACGGTCGGCGGGTCTTCAGAACAGCTGAGCATTCAGCGGAGATCAGAGGACGGGCGGGACCTTCCGAGCAAGCTTTGGTCAATAAGGTAGGCCTTCTCGGCGAGGGCAAGGCCGCGCGGTACTGTCGACCGACGAATTTTCGGTTACCACACTCTCGCGCTGTTTGTCGCTGGGTTTGTCAAAGTCATTTGGATCGGATTTCAGGGGCTTGGAGCTTCGTTTGAATTAGTTGAAATGGTGTTGCCTGCAGTTGCGAGCTGAGAGGATTGCTAGGATGACAGACTCTTTGCTTCAAATTGTCCTTTGGTATTCGATATTACAATTGACCTAGGAATCTAAAGTTCTCGATCTACAATTGAAGATACTTAGAGTTTCAGCGGCAATCACCTATCTCCTAGTGCCCCAGACTGAGGAGTACCTAAACAGCAATCCATCAAAGTTCTAACTCCGCCCGACTTAACTTCGATGATCAATTCTATCTATCTGATAGAACCTCTGCCCTACTTTTCATTATCTCTAAGCTCCCCGCACCAGGTCAATATTTAATACAGAACTTACGAACTTCATGCGCGCATGAATCTGAAAAATTCACTGCCCCCAGTGTTTACCCTTACCCTTTCAGAATTCTTCGAAGAAATTAACGCGAAGATTATTCCAGCCTCTTCGATCATCACACCTCACTGAGGACGGAGGGGTGAATCTCTCCGCTGGCGATTCGCGGGGATTATCGAAGGGCGCGATCACGTGAATCGGGGCGACAGATAAACCCGGGGTTGCGTGAATCGGGCCGATGGATAAACCCGCGATTGCGTAATCGCGGCGTTAATTAGCGGTCGTCACGAAATTTCCTATCGAGCTGGTGGCAGGCCCGAGGACGTCGCGTCGTGTCTCCTGGAAATGTGTCGGAGCGCGTTGGTTACCATGCGATGCCAGCTGGGATTGGTCGAGTTTCGGTGGGTGAAAAGGGATCAATACTGGGAGGCTTTCGACATGGAGGCGTAGGCTGGTGTTCTCCACTCGAGAATCAGGACTGCGTGTCCCTGACCTTGCCGGTGACCTTAACCTTGGCAACGCCCTTCAACGCGCCGCTCCACTCGATTTGTTTGTATAAAAAAAGGGACGTAATTTCCGCTGCGAAATCCCTACCAATCGTTCTCGTTCCTCTGGAGTGGCTTACCAGCTCCTCTGCGAAGGTATTTTTAACACAGCCATCTTTTGCCAACAACGAATTCTATTATGGATTAATCAGCTCCAGGGATAGCCGAGTATCCGGAGTTGCTTTATTATTATTCTTTCAATTGTTTCCGATCGTTGAAAGGGGGAATGTATCCAGAGATCGCGTAATGGTTCTGATCAACGATCCCGACGACGACGCTCGTTTTTGCACAATTAAAATCGCATGCTGCAGCCTTGAGCGACGCGTGCTGCCCGAGCTGAGCGTAATGAAATTTAACTGAGGTTGTTAAGGTCGATTCTATCGCTGAGGACTCGCCGCTGCCACGACCAGCTGCTCTCTATGCTAAATCGTTTGCATATTCTCCTCTGCACTGTTCGAGTCGATTGCCGAAGGAATTTAGAACTTCCCCTTGTTTGCGGAGTAATGGACATAGATTCTCTTAAATTCCACCCAAAAGGAGGTACAGGAATCCCGACAGAACTCTACCGTACGCAGAAGCAAGTCGCTGAAATTCTGAATTGAACACCTGTCACGTTTAATTGCGGGAGAATAATATTTATCATTTCCCACCTAGCAGGCACCAGCTGTAGCATAAATCTGAAATCAGATGAGGCCTGACCCGCTCCATTAATTTCGCCGGTTAAACGCGATAAATTTCCTTAGCACTCCAGGGTGCTTCGCTGTCTATCTCGCCCCCTCGCAGCCCCAGCAAACATCTTCCACCTCGTAACACAATTCCGCATTATTTTCCAAGAGCAGTCGGCGAGCAGGTACGGACGAATAACGTTCCCCCGGGACGTATCGACGTTATCAGCCCGTCGAAGTTCGCTGCAGCGTGTACCAGCCGCGTGTCCCATCGACCGAATTCGATCATCGCTTCGCAATCAGAAAGCGAAGGCGCGAAACACTCGCGGGGACTCGCGGCGCGTCCGAAACTCTCGAGCGGAGGTTCGTTTCAGCTTGTCAGAATGTTCGCGCGAATTGAGACAAGATTATTATTAACTCTGGGGACCATTCACGACGCTCAACGAGGCCACAATTTAACAGGCGTAGAAAATCGTCGTAGATCTTAGTAGGCAGTCGGACGTAACCGCTGGACTCGGCTGCTATTGATTCGTAGACGCGAAAGCTCTCTCCCGAGAAGATTCTCTTGCGTGAAATTCGTCAAGCTTACCATTGAGCTGTTCGTTTGTTTTTTTTTTTTTTGGTATCGAAGAAAGTGTGTCGCGCGTTCTTGGTTACCCGAGGTGAATTCTGCGGGGGCAGAAGCTCGTTTCGTGGCTGGTTAATATTCCACGGAGGAAGAACTATATTTGGTATGCACTTGCAGGGTTTCAGGTGTAAGGGCGACTTATTTACTGCCGTGCGAGATAGAAGCGCAGGCATAGTTCTTCGGCTTGAGCTGTAGAAGCCTCCGTCAGAAATCCCGAGCCACTCCTCCACTTACCACTGATGCCATTTAACAACCTTCAATTGACACTAGCCAAACTACAGAGACATCAGCCTTCGTCGCGCTTCTTCGCGATTCCCGCCAAAATCAACTCCCACGTTCTTCCTTCGCACAACCAAGTGCTAGAGACCTAAAGGAACGGACTGGAGTCGCTCTTAGACGGTGTCCTGACTCGACTGGGGCCACGAGTGCTCGCGAGAGATCGGCGAGTTAACCAAGCCCGGCTTAAGCCCTCCGACTGTCGCGACCTTTGCGCAAACAGACTTACCGGTTGATTCAGGTGACAGAGGAGATACCGAGCGATCCCCCGTTCGGCCTGAATTATTCATCGACCCTCTGAACTGAGTTTGGCGGTCCCGCGCGCCAGCTGCATTGTCGGGGGTGGCGTGGATCGAACCGTTCAGTGTCCTTGATTCGCGTAAAAGTGCCCCGCGAGTGATACGGCGATGCTCGCGCCAAGACGCGCCACTTAGACGAGGGTCGAACAGGGCATCGAGTCAGTGGACATTTGGAAAGGGTGAGGAGTCGACGACCCGTGTGACCGTCCGGGAGGAGCGATGGCGTTGTTTCCTGGGGGCGCCGGCGGTGGAAGTGGTCCGCCACCAGTTAGGCCCGAAGACTCTGCCAGCGCTTCGTTGCCGTCGAGACAGCGCAGCTTGAAGGACCGTCTGCGGGAGGGCATCACCGGAGGATTCACTTGGCAGTGAGTATCCTTCAGGTTCATGCATTCCGTCGACCTGCGGAGAGATTGTCTGGTTAGTCGAGAAACTTTGGGGGTTCAGAGTTCCCGCGGAGGTTGTCGCGGGGATGCTAATGGATTCGATGGGATTTTGGATTTGTCTGCGGGTGATCTGGATGATCGGGGCCACTGACTTTTGGGGCGAGCGGTGGCTTTGCTGGAGTGCAGGACAGTGGGCTTCCTGAGTCTAGGAAATGATTTGAGGAATGGGGAATGTGTGATGGAAGTAAAGACGGAGAACTGTTTCTGTGCTTTTCGAGGCTTTCAGTGACAAGTGATTCGAGGTTTCGTGTAATCTGTGTGATTAATGGCTGATTTTAAATTCTCCGATCTCTGGAATCGTGTTCAGTATCATCCACGCAGAGTAGTCGAACAAAGGACAATAACGATTATAATTGATGCGACAATCTCTCTTTTGTGTCGTCCATACATCGGTGTTCCGAATTCGTTCCACTACATCGTAGATTATCGCAATCCCTTTCGCAAAATCACTGTTTTTTTGCGTCAGAATTTCCAACGCTAAATTGCCCAGGCATAAATTCTCCATATTCCACCGAAGCCATCCATTCTCCTATAAAATTCAGCCTCTCGTTACCATCGCGGAAGCAACTTCCTCCGTCGTTGTCATTAGCAAATCTAATTCGATCAACCTCTGAATCCTCGACCTTTGCCCTGCTTTGTGCAGCGCATTAGACGATTTTCCTGAATAATGTATTCTCCTCGAATCGCTTTCAAATCCAAGGCAAACGAAACTTCAGTAGACACTGCGTGAGAATTGCAGGCTAAGTAGATCGAGCGAAGCAGAAACCACGCAGTAACCACAAACTTTCCAAAAAACGAGCTCAGAAGCTTGAAGAATCGAGATTAATATCCCATAACTGTATTAAAAGGGATCCCAAAGGCTAATCCCATATGCTCTACCCACTCAAGCAGTGTCACCAACCCTACGGATTTTTCCGTAGATCTACGGATCTTTTACTTTATCTACGGATCTACGGATTGTAAACTGAAATCTACGGATTTTTTTTACCTTTTTTCATGAGTTAGTAACCTATAATCAGCAAAAGAATCACTTTTTTGTAACGACTAATAGCGACATCTGTTGCCATTGATTTCCCGATCCAAACCGCCGATTTACCGTGGGTCGCTAAATTTCACTTCGCTACAAGAGCTTTTCGTCACTTTTAGCACAGCTTTTCATCACAATTAGCAAAGTTGATTCCAGAATCTTTGCATGTGAACTTTTTTAATTCCTTTTCATGAATATACGCCAGGACGAAAGGCTTTGGCGACAACGACTTTTGGAGAAATAGTACTTTTTGGGAAAAGCTCTTGTACTGAAGTGGAATTAGTAGAAGTCGATTTCGCAACTTTTGCACGTGAACGTTTTTTCGTAATTTGTGAATTTTTGTTGCGACAATAATTTTTTTGAGGTTGGAGGGTCGAAATATAAGGTTTCTAGAAAGGATTTGGGAAAGGACGGATTCCATGAGCAAGGGAATTAGCCAGCTTCTTTCGTACATGTAATAATTAACACCTCTGAAGAAAATCCGTAGATCAACGGATTTTCCAAAGGTGGATCTACGGAATTCTACGGAATGTTGAATCCTAACCCTTCGACGCTCCACCATAAATTACAACCCAAACATTCTCATCCCTGCCTCTACATACCTAGGCCCCGATAAACTGATTCTTTCATCTCCACATCCCTCCAAAAGGGTGCCAACTTCGGCTAATCCACAATTCCCTTATGCGCGCTTGAAAGGGGTGCGTCCTGTTGGGCTGAGGTAAATAGCCTTCGAACGCTAATGAAGAATGCCCCCCCCCCCCGATGGCAATGGAACGAGATCCATGGAACCGTCACTGTTCCATTTAATTACTGGCGGCAATAATTCAGGCGTTATCGTCAGGCCAGCGTTTCTCAGCGTAATCAGTAGATGGCAGCCACGGTTCGCCACGGCTACTTGCTGCCGTTCCTCGAGATATCCTCGTATCAACAGCCTCCGTTGGTCGTACAGCGTGGGCGGATCGAACGGATGAATAATGGATCGACGAGGAGCGTTTTAATCGACGCCGGTAAAACGCCCTCGACACGTTCCTCCCCCACCCCCCTTTTCTCTTTGCCACTGTGCACTTTTGCAAAATGACCGACCGCGTCCCCATTCGTTCTCCCGGTTAAAACAACGATCTAATGGCCGCCCGTGGCCTCGTTGGCTCGTATTGTTTTAACGTCGCGGAAGAATTTACGCAGCGGACGGTAATCGGGCGACTGGGAGCGGTGTAATTGGTAATTAGCGCGGATAATGGCCAGGTTGTGTCGCGGGCAGTTTCATTCCGCACAGGGTCCTTTGCGGGCGGATGGGCAGCAGCGTGAATCGCGGATGCTTGGCTAACGTTTCGAGCACTTTGCGCGGGTTTGATACTACACCTCGACTCGGTCAGCGCGTTGTATTTATTCTTGAATCTTTCTGGCGCGGGGTTTGTTATTGGTAATGGTTGACGCTCTGGTTCGTGACTTGCTGTTCGTAGCTGTGGGATGATATAGTAATATCAGCTGGTACATTATGTGCCCGTGAACACATGAGATTTATCGCATCGAAGTTTCTCCCACTTGCAGCACTTCGTTCCGACAAGCTATTATTTGACTTGACCCATTCAATAACAAGTTACATCATTTTCTGAAGTAGGGGAGACCGGGGCTGGTAGGCCAGTTCTTCAGTTTTTCATTTTTAATAAATTATGTGGACGAAATAGCATTAAACCGGTTAGTGTATTTGATAGGGCGTACATTTGGCTAGCTGATTAAATTATTAAAGTTCACTCAATCTGACAACAATTAAGGTATTTTAGTGTTTTTATAACACATTCCGTGCTGGTCAAACAGACCCATGGTCGGGGTTGGTTGACTTACAGTATGGGGTAGATGGACTGTAGGTACAATCAGTTAAGAAAATGTTATTAGTAATTGATCTCAGTGGTAATAAAATAACACAATAATATAATTTGAATTTCGCCCGAAACGTTGGAATTTGATATAAATTCTCAAAATTGCAAAATAGCTTTTATTTAATTATTTAATAGACCGAACTGCGCCGAAATCATCTCTTCTAATTAGAAAAATAACACAAGGTCACAAGAGTTGTTTCGTTATAAAATATTAATTTCTTTCTTTCATATTTTAATAATAAACTGAAATTTTTTTCAATTTAAACATGAATTATAATGTATTTATAACAGTGAAATTTAAACAAAAAATACAAATCGCTTTCTGAATAACAAAATAACAATTTAAACCTTGTTAACGTTATTTGTCAACCAGCCCCGACCGATCATTTTTACTTCAATAATCTATATAACCTTCAATTATTTATGTCGAAACAAAAATACTATGTCAACAGATCGCCTAATAAAGAAGCTTTAAAATAGTTCCTTAACATTTATTCTATTGTAACTATATAGAGCGTGAAAAAATAAAATCTTTAAGAAAAAATATTTACTTACGTAGTCAATTTTTCGACAAACGCTGATAACTGTTACGAAACGTGCGATCGCGGGGTCGGACATAAATGCATGGCATAGTAGAACTGACTTCTTTCTACAGTGAATATTTCCGCAGTAGAGCATATGTCGGTGCAAAGTTATTAAGGGGTAATGCCACTGTAGAGTCCGGAAAATCAGCCTGATTTTGAGATTTTTTTATGCGAGTATAGTGAATGTAATACAAAATCTGTTTGGAGGCCTTTATTGTACATACCTTGAAGTATCATCACAATTTTTTAAAAATATTTTGAATACAAAATGGCGGTGCCACAGCTCAACAAAAGAAGCTTCATCTGGAAAACAGTGTTTAGCGACTGGAAGGATATCTCCTGTAATTTTTTACCTAGAACCAAAAACCAAACTTTTTTGAGTTCTATATAAGATTATCTCGGGAAGTACACGAGGAAATTAAAAAATACTGTTTCCTGTAAGAGTGGTGCGTGATTGAACAAAAACTGACGCGAAGAATTGTTGAAACGTTTTGTTCAATCACGCACCATTCTTTCAAAAAACAATATTTTTTACTTTCCTCGTGCACTTCCCAAGATAATCTTATATAGAACAAAAAAATATTTGGTTTTTTGTTCTAGGTCAAAAATTGAAGGAGAAATCTTTCCGGTCGCGAAACACTGTTTTTCAGATGAAGCTTCTTTTCTTGAGCTGTGGCACCGCCATTTTGTATTAAAAATATTAAAAAAAAAATTGTGATCATACTTCAAGGTATGTACAACAAAGGCCTACAAACAGATTTCGTTTTCCATTCACTATACTCTTATCAAAAATTCTCAAAATCAGTCCACCTTTCCGGGTTCTTCAGTGGCATTACCCCTTAACAATTAGTCAACCTACCCCTTGAGACAACCACCCTCTGTCTCCCATACTCGCAATGAACAAAGGAACCCTTCGAAGAAGCAAGGAAACCTGAGAACAGTCTCTTGATTTTCTTTCGGTTATAAATTACAAGCATTCCTTCGTCGTCACGTTCGTCCATCATTATATCCTGAAATATTTAGAGGAACCTGTACATCGCGAGACAATGCGGAACACGGGATCCCATTTGCTGGCCTACATGTCGGAGAGTCGACGCCGCAGAGGGGGTGGTTCGCCGAGTCTCTATGAAAGTTCATTGGGTAATTAGCGAGTCTGAAGGACGAGGCGCAAAAACGCGACCGAGAAAAACGACGATCGTGTCGCTTTATTGTATCGACGCGCTAATTAGTTGCCCGAGCATCGATTCGTCATTAGCAGCCACGATCACCCCGCCCGGCTGGGATATAAATTGACCTATTAAATTATGATGGGGCCGAGACCGTCGAGCGCAGTGAATTTCTGACGAGAAATTTGTTTCGCTGATGTTCGAGAGGGGAGTTGCAAAACGTCGCTCCTTTGTTCGTTTAAATGCGTTTGTTACTTGGTTAGGATTGTTTCTGCTGAGAGAAGAGGAGTTCTGTTAAGAAAAGTTGCTCCTTTTAAATTGCGCTAGCGTGGCTGGAAACATTGTCTTGTTATTGTTTGTAGCTTATCGTTTAGTTGAGTCGAGTAATTCGTTTGAAAGAACTCGCGGTTCGTTGAATGCTTCGTTACAGATTCGTTCGCGAAGGGAAATGTAAGAGGGGGTTATTTAAAGTGGAACAGTGGATACGCTGGAATGGCGAATGAAAGTCTGGTTAGTAATTACCCGCGAACGAAAAGGACAAGTTATTCAGTACTCTCTGATATTTCATTCGTCCTGCCGTTTTCTTCCGTCTTTTTCCGTGGCGATTTTCTTTTTTCATATCCGGCACTTCCGTCTTGACGGCGCAAGCTTTAATTTCCCCCTGTGCAAACATTGAGCGTTAATTGCCTGCCCTCTGCGCCAAGCTGAAGGATCTTAAATAGATTTCTGCGCTTTTAACTCGGCGAAGAACAACGCCGCGTTTTAATTAATTTTCACGTTGTCAGGCGGCGAAATGCGCGCGGGAACCATTCGAATATTTAAACATCGTTCGTTGCTTTGTTGGTATAGTTACAGCTTCAAATTTAAATAATTTAAGTATTTCAGATCTTACAACGGGAGGACAGGGTGTGGTAGACATCGATTTTAATGAGCCTTGGCACGATAGATCTATGTCGAAAATAAGTAAATAGGTGTCCGAAAATTCCACACCACCCTGATTTGGGGTGCCTATTGAAGATTTCTCCACGTTAAAAAAAAATAATTTATAATTTTTTTATAATTTGTAATTTTTTAATAATTTTTTTTTAATAATTTATAATTTATAATTTTTTTTAACGTGGGAAAATTTATCCCCTATCCTCTATTATCATCCCCCGGGGTGCCAGGGTAATGTGGGATTTTTACCCACTAAAACCCCACGGCCACCATGAAATGTTTAATCATTTACATGTAAATATCTCTATTATTAAGACTTATTAGCTTAAACTTACTGCTAAGGCTCATCAAAATCGATGTCTATGGATATTCATGTCTCAGCTATTTCAAATCCCACATATTTCACAATTCAAATATTTGAAAGCTTGAATACTTCAAATCTCAGGCATCTCGAAGCTGAAATATTCCAAATCTCGGGCATCTCAAAGCTGAAATATTGCAAGTTTCAGGCGTTTCAAAGCTCAAATATTCAAAATCTCGATCGTTCCAAGCCTTAAATATTTCAAATCTCAGGCATCTCAAAGCTGAAATATTCCAAAGCTCAGATGCTCCAAAGCTCAAACATTTCAAATCTCAGATGCTCGAAAGCTCAAACATTCCAAATCTCAGATGTTTCTGAGCTAAAATATTACAAATCCCAGTCATCTCAAAGCTGAAATAATTCAAATTTCATGCGTATCAAAGCTCAAATATTCCAAATCTCCATCGTTCCAAACCTAAAATATTCCAAATCTCAGGCGTTTCACACCCCAAACATTCCAGATCTCAGCCGTTACATATTTAGGTCGCTTGTTCGCAGCCGGGGAGGAGCGTTCCTCCA
The DNA here is from genome assembly GCF_050908995.1 of Andrena cerasifolii. Lineage (NCBI taxonomy): Eukaryota > Metazoa > Arthropoda > Insecta > Hymenoptera > Andrenidae > Andrena > Andrena cerasifolii. The sequence continues at coordinate 9,142,666 of NC_135121.1, read as the reverse complement.
GCGGCGAGCGTGATCTAAAAATGATCCCCGGCGGACAAACGCCGGTCGAGTGTCGAAGTTACGCGGGTATATCCCTTTTGTTCGCGGGATCCATCCCGAATGAGAAGCAAGGCCTAGACTCGAGCTGTGAGAGATGATCAAGGCCACGCACAGTGTCGAACAACGATACGATGGCTGCATCGGCCCGTGTAGCTTCTGGGCCACGGCGAAAACAAAGGAACCGTCCTCTCCATTGTGCGAGGAGACGGTTGCATGCATGGCATCGTGCGCTGAATCCCCTGCCTGTTCATCAGATACCAACACAATTCCTCCAGGCATGCGTACGGTTACATTTAGCTGGAGGAACACGTTTGCACGTTCACTGGCTGATCGAAAACGAGTCTAGAATAGGAAATACCCCGCACTTCTATAGTCTCCACACTATCTCCGCCATTGCTAGCAGATACATTAGCCAGAGGATGAATAAGAAATCCCTTAAGCGATCTTTGATTCTGCAATCGATCGCCGCCTGAAAACCATAAAAGCTCCCCCAAACCAACGCGAATTTCGCAGCGCGGAGCGGATCCGCCGCGGATCAGATGACACTGCCCATAAGCCACCGCGTATAAAAAACTGCAGCCTTATCTGATCCGCAGCGCGGAGCGGATATTCGCGTTGGTTTGGAGGAGCCTTAAAACGTATTCCACCCACCCCAGAGATCGCAGAAACACTCCCCCTATACTCTCACACATCCCTCATTAAGTGCCACAACCCATTGCTGCTCGATATCAAGTTGCACAGCTACGGAGGTAGCCGTCAACAATCAAAATCCCTTACGACTTCCCCGCTGTACCATATTCAATTTCACCATCTCCATACCATCCGAAGTCGATCCCCACAGTGTTAGAATCCTCGGAAATCAGATCCCACGACCTTATAATCGCATCGATACCCAGCGCCCAAGTATTCCTCGTATCACATTCCCCGAGCCCAAGAGCCACCAGCAAATCACCATATACAACTCCGCGCTACCATCGCCCAGGATCATTTACCTCAGTCTCCCACCCTAATCGAGCGTTCCAGTCAGAAATTGCAGTCCGCCCACGCAATCGTCCCTTCGTTTACCCGTGGATCGCGCTCCTGTCCCAGGAAAATGGACAATGGACACGCGAGTGCTCACCTACATACCTTGGGCTGGGAAACCGGGCCATCGGGTAATTATTTCGTCCTAAAGAACGTTCTAAAGACCCTCCCTACCCGTTCGGTTCATCCGCCGTGTTTGTTTCCAGTATGCGACGGGACGCGCTTTCATTTCGGATCCGTTACACGCAGCCCCGTGGAATTACATTGGAAACGGTGACCGTCACCTTCGGGCGAAGCGACGTCGACATCTGCCCGCTGTGTGTCTCTCTGTGACACAATTCGAGGAGGGGCTACAGGTCGACGTCTATAGAGGACGCGTCCCTCTCCCTCGCTCCATATTCCGCGCATTCGATGTGTATCGATACAGCCACATCCGCCCGTCCAAACGTGCCGAGATCAATACCGAGGCGCAGGCCGCGGGAAATTCGCTGGAAGTTTGAGTTAACGTTGCGTAGCCGCCGTGGAAGGGTTCAATGAATTATGTGGCTTTTTCTATTTCTGACAAGGAAAGATCCCGAACACAAAAATTCAAAAAATTCTGAAATTTTTGTGTATACGTAGGGGATTTCTTCGTGACTACAACGCAATTGTTGTTTGCCGCCCAAATTCACTCGAAGGGGTGTGTTGGAGTTAACGATTCTCACCGTAAGGGTTTTTAGTCTTAAGGGGATGCGTTTCCCCAAATTAGGAAAAAGGGGGAGGGCGAAGGGTCTTGGCCGAAACGTAAAGTGACGACTGTAGTCAGTCTAAGAAACGTGACCACGCCGTGCATATCGTGTTCCCACTCGTCAATTTAAGTTCTTATTTCTTGTATAACTTTATACTTTATAAAATAACACTAGTACGTGGATACACTGTGCATTGTTCATATCTTAAACCATAGTTGCGTTTATAGTGTGACATTAATTTTCTACCTCTGTGGAGTAATTTCCAACAGGGTGAAATTAACCCCCGAAAATTCGGCTATTTTCCGAGTTTGCGTTATAACTCGCGAAATGTAAGAGATAGAAAAATAGTTTCCAGACAAAAGTTACTTCTTTTAATTAGATCTAGCATATGGTAAGAAAATTATTTTACAGTTCACGAGTTATCACGGAAAATCGGAAAATAACCAGATTTTCAGGGGTTAATTACACCTGCTTAGAGTGAATTTGGGCAGCAAACAAAAATTGCGCTGTAAACACGCTGGTACACGACACAGTCGAACTATCTGTAGGCCCGTCTGTCCCGGGCCCCCGTCCGAGCTCGCCCGACTTTACCCGACCGCTCGGGAACCCGACAGATTCGATTACCCGCACATCCCTAGTGTAAACTAAGCATCAGGCTCCAAATCACCCAAAGTGTAGCGCAGTGAAAACCTCACAATTCTACTTAGGTCACTCGTTACCCAGACCCAGCTCCGCCAACAGTCGACTCTGTCGAAACAGTGTACAGAAGGTATGATTTCACATCGAAGGACCTCTCGTGAACCTTTTATGTCGACTTCCACGGGGATCGTGCTCGTGGAAAATTAAGAGCTGAAGGAATTCGCGAGGCTCCTTTACGAGCGTCCTGGGAGCTGGCTCCAGGCGATACACGGCGGAAAGAAATGTTGGCTGTTTCGAGGGGGTGGCTGAACGACTGCCCCGTAACGAACGGCACGCAGCTGGAACGAGGGTGGCTCTGTTCACCGTGAAAACCGGCCGCCCTGGGGCTCGTCGAAGGCAGCGTTATTTCAGCTGAGTCGAGATAACTCGAACGCCTCGCGGGCTGCCACGCGAGTCGACTCGAGCTTCTTGATTCAATTATCGAAAGCATCCACGACTCGTGCCCCCGCGGGCTGCGTTCGGGTCGGGGGCAACGTTACCGTGGGATCGATGTACCAACGGTTTCCTCGAGCCCTCTGTCTCGTGCCAAAAAGTCTGGAAAATTGCTAGCTAAGCTGCGCCCAGACACCGATGCTTTTTTGGCGGCGGCCCGTCGACGGGGACTCCTGGGTTGTTGCGCGACGGGGGCGTTGTTCTCGATGTCGAGACGCAGCGTGAAAGTTTGGATGGTCCCAGCCGTCTGTTACCAAATGGCGTTCAGGAAACTTAGAGCTGCACAAGCATTTCGTAATTCCTCCCCTCAGGGAATTAAAATATATGTATAAATTCCCTAAAAAAGAAACACTTTCTGTCACTAATAACCAGAAGATACTAAGATGAACTTCCACCGCGCCCGAATCGGAATCTCGATCAAAGTCTCCACAGAATATGCAGTAGGGTGGCTCTTATTTACTCTTGGTAACAATTTGTTTCAAGATTTTCATCGGGGCACCTTCCAGAATAGTTCTAAATAATTAAAAAAAAATCCGTGTAAAGTTTGAGCTGAATCAGATAACGGGAAAGGGTGCCCCTGGGCCCTTAAACATTTAAGTCATTATTTAACAGCTCGCGAAGTCGATTTTATATAATATCCTCCAAGTTATTGATTAAATAAAAAAATATGTCAAACAGAAGTTGTAGATCCGGACAAGGAGCATCGTTTATGTCGTATTATTTAATTATTTAGAAGTATTCCGGAGGGCGGTGCCCCGAAGAAAATTCAAAAGTCGAAAAATAAGAGCCACCCTAATATGCAGCCCCTGACATAACGAAGGCAGGGGAGAGCACCAGGGAGCCAGTACTCCTGGAACTCGTACGATAATCTTCGAAATGGCTGCAGATAAGGCGACCCATTACTCCGGACGATGGAATTCAACTCGTTCCCTCCCGAAACTCCCCCTCGGGAGTCGTTCCGGATGCTACCAGGGATATTAAAGTTTTCGGGGGTGGGCGGGGGCGGGGGCCGAAACAGGCCGAGTAGCCGTGCTCTCGCGTCGCAAATAATAAATCTCTTTCATCCGGCTGTCACCTTTGTTTCTCGAGGATCGGAGGGCGGGGGTGGAGTACGAGGGGGTGGGGAATTCAGAGGAAGTCCCGAGCCGAGGCACAAGTCCGCCTCTGCCATTAGGCAGATACTGCTGCGCTCTTGAAAAATGTCTCGGCGCGAGGTCATTGGGTAAATGGGTCAAGTAGACGTGCAGCAGCTACTTAGCGTGCACTTAAGTATGCAGATTGTCGGGAGGGCTGCGTTAGTGTGCGCGCACGTAACGCGAGCGCTCATTTGTGAGTTATGCGCGGGCCAAAGTGCCCCGCTACCGCCAACACTGTTCACCCTGGGACGGTTTAATTAATTGCACGGGAGCGTGCCTTTTGGTCGGGAGGGAAAACGTTCGCGATACACCGACACACGCATGCCCGTCTGCCGTTTCCACGCAGCCGGCGCTCGCCGGTTCCCGGGGCGCGTCCTCCAGCGTTGCGACGCGGATATTCGCTGTTGTCCGACGACTGACTGTCCCGCGTGGATTTTGCGCTGCGAACGCTGAAAAAAGGAATAGGCAAGGTTTGTTGTCCCGGGTATATTTTTTCACGCTCCCAGCAGCTTCATTTCCAACGGTATTCGAAGCCAGACGAAGATCCGGCGAATCATTTACGATGTTTTTCCTACCGCGATGCTTTAGAAATATGTAGAACCGCCTTTTTGCTCGAATCTCTGCTCGCCGTTTCTGTCAACTTTCCTGGTTCGTCTCGGAACTCTCGATTCACGCTGCGCGTCGCGCGAAAGACGCGGGTGAGCTTACGTTTCACTTGGAAATGTCAGCCCTACCCCCCAAAAAAATACCTGCTACTCGATTCGAAAGCCTGGAAACTGGAGAATTACGGAGCCCACCAGTAAACGCAGCAGAACGTATTCACGGCTTGCAACTCGGGCAGGTGAATCCTCCAGCACCGTTAGCAAAACTTTCACGATCATCCTCTCAATTTTTATCCCCCTCTGAACGCCTCCGTCGACACGGTGGCCCGCACCGTCCACTGCCGTCCCGGCCACGGGGTGAGCAGAGAATGGAGCAGGAAAATAGGCGCGGCTTATTCCCCCGAAACGAACCGTACTCTCCTCGAAACTGGGCAATATTGGATCCATGCTATCGATCTTACGAAACCTTTCGTTCCCTCCTTCATTCCCACATTCTCTCCTCGCTTTTACATCATACAACGCCTCAGCAGTGATTCGTTTTCTTCCCTCGATATTAAAATATGTAAAGCGCTCCTTGGGTCTCGACTGGCGTTACCTAAGAAACTCTTTCGCCATTCAGATCGTTCTGGCTCTCGCTGTTGCCCATAAATCTTTGTTCCATTCTGCCAGCTCGATACGTGCGCGTTTTCGCGGGTTACGTAGGTCTTTGTATCCAGGCAAGCTTCTACTATTTCCGAATTAAAACTCGGTGGTCGCAAAATCGCTGCGTTTCTGGCGGGATGGATATTCGATACTTTCGCGTCCATTAATATCAGCGCGATTAATTTGCCTTTTGTCAGCTCCGACGGCGCGGTCGATTTCGTTTCACGGTCTGATCAACCAGTTCACGTTTCGCTCGGACATTCGTTTGAATTTCGTTTTATTCCCCGCGTGAAAGCCCCGCTCGCGCGTCGGGTAATTACACTAAATCCTCGCAACGCCTGACCTCTTGGTCGTTCTCGCACTGGAAGTGGAGCGAGCCTTGGGTTTATTCTTACCGCGACGATAATTATCTTTATGGCAGCGCTTTTGGGATGGACTCGCGAGCAGAGACACGTGGAAAAAGCAGCTTTAGGCGGGTTTCATTCATCACGGATCGAGAGCCTCGAATAAATCCCGGCTGGTCGAGATCTCCAGCGGTTCAATGTCAAGATTCCGCGGCAGGGACCGGCTGGCCGCCGAGTCTCTTTCTCGCGGTGATTTGGGTCAATGACGAAAAAGAAATAATCGCTTCCCGTCCCTTCTCGTCGGCGTTTCCTGTTTACGAAAGCGCCACGAGCCTCTGCCAGACGGCGGAATTTCGAATTATCACTGTCTTCATCTACCTGCTTCCACATTCTCCTTATTCCTTTAATTACAGAGTGGTAGAACTAATAAATGTTTCTCGAACGCGAAGACATTAATTGGCAATGAAATCGCTCTGGAAAGAGAATCCGCAGCTCCCCAGTTCCCATCTTGCTAATTTTGTAAGATTCCATAGAAATTGAGGACCTTGCGGGAAGAACGGTGCAGCTCCAGCTTTGCCAACTTTAAGTAAATTATAAAAACTGTTTATAAAATTGTTGCTTTAACTTAAAATCGAAAAGAGAATAATTAATTGAAAGATGTATAATTTCACACGATAAGTAGGGTAAAGGCAGGTAATATGGATCTTCGTAAAATTTCGATAAAACAACGAACTCTTCAGGCAATCGTGTATACTAGATCCCTAGACACAATAGATGATGGTACTGACAATTGAATATCAGTCGGGCATTTCTTCATTTTTAGTAAAAAAAAAGTGAAGATTTTGGAGTTTTCTTTACAAATTTCCTAGGTGTTCCATATTAGGACCCACTTTTCAAACACCCGATTTTCACTCTTTTCAGTTTATTTACTATAATTGCAGAACAATTCGATTTTTTTACATTTGACGATGTAAATGTGATTATGCATTAGTTCCTTCGTCCCCTCATTAAAAAAAAAATCAAATTCCCTACTTTTGACAAGCTTTTGAAATCAGATGTCCCATATTACCTGCCTTTACCCTACTAATTATTGAGTTGATAAGTTTTAATTTCTATTTTTGTTTATTTGCAATAACTCGCTGATTTGTTATCGGATTTGCATGAAACGTGCACCAAACGATGTAGGATTTCGCTTACATGCCTATATTACACGCGATAACTCAAAAACTGTCCAAAATGGAGCTGCACCCTTGCTGCAAGTTCCTCAATTCTTTTTCATTTGTACCAGATGTTTAAATGGTTAGCAGAAGGTATATGATCGATGCGCCGAGGGTGTAACCGCGCGTAAGGGCTCGAGCAAGCATCACTGGCGTTATGAAGTTGTTCGGTAAGTCGCGGATCTAATTTGCGCGCAGTGTGGTATCCCCGCGGCGGCTGATAAGCCCGACATCCGTTAAATGCGGCCCCGCTTAGGTTCACGTGTAATTCCGCGTAACCGTGCCAACGGGGGTGATGTTTACAGCGGGTTGGGAGGGCATTAATAGCTCCCGTTGGAAACTTGGATCGCGCGTTACGCAACGCTTCTACCGGCGGACGAATAACGATCGGCCATGATTAGACTAATTGGACGCATTAAACTAGTTTAAACTGTCTAGTCGGAAGCGCGTTCCTCGTTTGGCGGAGCGAAGATGCGCGGGCACGTGTTCTCGTCAAACAATTCGCGCATTACGTAAACGTTTTTGCAGGATGGAAATGGAGGGTCGTTTAGTAGCTGGCGCGGAATAGGGAAACGCATTTGGAGTTGCTGTTAAGGTGGCGTGGGCGTGCCGAGCGGCAGCGAGATCCGCGAACGCGCACGCGTGGGCAGAGTGGAGCTCGATGGCGGGAATTTTCAGACCTACCATTAACTCTCTTCCTTCGGGCCCCCTTGCAGCTTTCGCTCTGTTCGGCGCAGGTATGCGCACGAAGGATTAAAGAGCAGTGCTTTTACTCTGAAACGCGCAGAATTGTGGGAGTAGAAGTATAGTGCCTATCCGAGATACAGTGACTTAGGTGTGAAGTCCCTCAGCGGGGTCCTACCCGACACCCAGCTGGGTACTGGCCGCTAAAGGTACTGTGCCCCCCTACTACCTCTTTCAGGACTGTATTCAGAGAATACCAGGACAAAACTATTTTTTTTCTCAAAATATTATATCGGAACAACAACTCTGTAGATTTTTAGCTTCTAATATTGAAATTTGTAGGAGCTACAATTTTTTGAAGATATTCTTCGTGTTTTCTCGACATATGGTAATCTAGAATTTTTTTGCAAATGCTGTAATAAAATGTCATTAAAAAATCTATTGGAATGCAATCTAGAGACCTTGAAATTGACCCGTGATTTTTTTCATAACTATTGCATTCTTCAGATGAGAATGGCAGTCGCTCAAAAATTGTTCCGAGTGTGAGTCACCCAGGTATGTCAGAGTTGATCGAAGAAGGAGGTGTGTCATCGAAGGGTTAAAGCAAACGTAAACATGTTAATTTTTAAATTATATAACAAAATGTTTAAAAAAATTTGCCAATGTTCCCCCGGTTTACGGTAGTAGACATAAACGAGAAAGGGAATTGTAGGGAATACGTCCGCACACACAAACCTCTGCATCGCACTCAGTGCACTCATTGCACCCAACCCAGAAAAAATTCGTTCACTCCCAGGGCCACTAAGCAGTCGAGAGGCCATTTAAGCCGGTTCTTCCTAGCGTTGATTCAATTACCTGCAAATCTTGCTGACAATCGAATTTACGATACACAGCTGATGTTACGCGATAAAGCGGCCCGAAAAGCCATAAACGTAACTACGCGTCGTCGGCGCGATAACGCGTGCTTGATAACGGCCAAGGAAAAGACACGTTCGCTAATGAATTCAACGGTGCTCTCGCGGACGTGCGCACGATAAACGTGTCACAAGATGGCAACCTGCGCTCGTCAAACCGTCCCCGTACGCCTGGCACGTGCTCTTCTTCCTGCATTATCTGCGCGCAGCCTAGTGCCTCGTACGTTCGCGAGGGGATAATTGAAAGAGAAAACGGGGTCCTTGATTTCGTCCCTGCGACCTTATCGTGCATCGCGGACCCAGTAGCGCTGTGTCGTGCCGCGAACTGTAAAGTCTCCGCGCGCCAAGCAATCTCCCTTCGACTCTCTTCTTTCCTATCCGAAGACGCGGTTCGAGCTGAAGCGATTGCGCGCTCCAATCACGAGTTCCTTGCTTGGTGCTGTTCGAATTTTATGCACGAGTCATTTAGAAGAAAGGACAGTGTAATGTATTGCAGATGGAATCAATCCTTGGCCGGCATTTAATGCCTCAAGAACTTCCGAGTGAATTTTATTCGCAAAATAAATGACAAGACTGCCTTGAACCTGCACCTGACCTTTAAAACCTGTAATTTAATAAACAGTGTTTCGGAACAGGTGGTCCTTGAAGTCCGCCTCGAAGAATGTTCCTCGGCAGCCCACTTTTTGACCCAGCAGGCCCCGGTACCCGCGTGTCATCGAGCCGCCGGGGCATTTTCCTTCCTTTTCTCTTCGCCGTGGCATTTTGAGCTAGTTTCGCGACGAAGACGAATGATCGAGGTACCAAGGCCAGTTTTAATCCCGTGCCCACCGGGGCCTGACCAATGGGATTTCAGGATTCGGCTCAAGGATCCAGAAGACCGGGCGTACTTGCTCCATTCTTCGCCCTTCTTTGTTGTTATTAACTTTCGAAACGTCGTGGCCTCCAGCTTCCACCTGGCCCGCACGTTCTCGCCGCGGTGCTCGTGCGATATTTCATCTGGCTCCACCCCCTCCGTCTGTTGATATTAATACAGAGAAATGGCTAGCAGGATTTCCTCGGCTCGGAGGGGAAAGATCTGAACTTCGGTGTTGTTCGTTCTTGTTTATTAAACTTCTACCTTCCGATGTCGCCGGCGTTTGTCTCTGGAACACTGGATCTTATACGTGTCGTCGAGGCAACTCCGGTTTAGTAACTACTGCCCTAGTAGCACAAAATATTGAATACACATACATCCAATGTTAAAAAGAGGTTCAATAGCTTTCTAATATTTAAATATACATACAATATTTATTCTAGATTAAGAAACGCATAAAATATGATATAATTATAAAACTTTTATTACTGTTATTTTAGAAACCATAAAGGAAGGTTGTTTTTACAAATATTAATTTGTATATAAATTTATTTTAATTTATTTAGCGAACAGAAATCACGAATAAAGGTCTCGTCGCCCTCCTCAACACTTGTGCAAATCTCATGAGCCCACCCGTGGCAGACAATGCGTTGAATCCTCTTTTCCTTGAACTTGGAACGACTGAAAAGTTCGTCACAAAATATGCAAGGTTCCTTCGGTAGATAATTGCATTTTTGCTTTATCTTTCTCTTCATTTTTGCTTTGTAGTCCAGGGTTAACTGCGCCCCTGGCTTTACCAAAATTTAGCTTGGTGGGGTTTATTCCGAAGACAGATCCTAATTTCACTGGACTAACACATAGAACCGGGTACCCGGTTTTGCCCCATAATCAAACACCCGGTTTTGCCCCAAACGAGGTAATTTACTAAACATTAAATATTTACGCTTCAACATGCGATAAAAAACCGAGTAAAACGTCAAAATACTGTCTAAAGTCTACAGAATACAATACAGTACTTACCGTAATAGATTCATTAAATCCAAGTGGTATAAAAAAGACAATTCACCAACGCAACGCTGGAACTTTTCAACTCGAAACTTTGAAACTTCTCTGAATGAAAAACTACGACGGTCTTTGCTCTGCGATAGATCTCACACCGTCGCGAGGTCCACCCGAATGTAACACCATACGTTGGCTGCATGTCGCAGCTGTTAGAAAAACAATGGTTTTGGCCCCACTTTCCCCTAAGTAGAGAAGGATCGATCATTGCGGCAATAGATTAGTTTCGTTCATTATCGTCCGGAGGAAATGCAGGCTTGCAGCTCGTTCGACTCGAGTGCAGCTGAAAGTCAGATGAGACCTCTGTTCCTTCTTCGGCAGAGTTGGGGCGGTAGAACTGCAACGGGGAATAAATAAACTTCGATTCGCGGGGAATACGTGATTTATGGTGCGGCTGATGCTAAGGGGGAAGGATAAAAGGCGCGTTCGACGGTCCGCGATGCGGATGGACGTAAAGTAAACGTGGGAACGGAGCGAACGACAGGGTTAAAAAGCAGTTAATCATCTGGACAGTCTCTTGGTAGCTCTGTTTGACTTCTGCCTGACCGTAACGCTGTCAGTATTCCTGGATTTGATTCATGCGCCGTATTAGTCGTGTTTATTATTCGACAATCGCGGATGGCCACTGCCGCTGAACCTGTCGTGGAAGTGTACTTTGTATCTACGGTGAAAATTGTGAATCATTGTAGTTAGGTTGACTTGGAAGCTCCGGCTTCGAGCTGTGTTTTCCCGGAGAGAATCCAGGGTGGTTCTCGTGTTCACTTAATTGGGAGTCTGCCAGTTGAAGTCATTACTCCTCCGCGAGTCTTCGTTGGGGGGAAGTTTTAACGAAGAAGTTTTAATTTGAAAATGAGTGCAAGAAGTTCTGTCGCCGCTTTGAAGCGGCGTAGGGAACTGAAATCTTCGGCGCTGCCAGATTATGAGACTGTGAGCTTTAGCAAATCCTACAAATATCAACTTTATCAAACCCTGTAACTTTGGACTCTACGAAATCCCCATGGCTTCGAGCTCCATGAGACCCTACAGTTTTGAACTCTGCCTACATTCCGCAACTTTGAGTCCTACTCTAGGACCCTGATACGATATTAGGTAGAGATATGTTTGGTAGAGTTCAGAGTATGGTTTGGTTATAGTAATATCCTCCCTTACGAAGCCCATTGAAACTTCCACCCCTCAAACCCAGCCCCAAGATCGCACGAGCACCCAAACCACCATTAAATTATTGAAAGCTTCACGCCAACATGCGACTTGCCAACTTGTCACCGTTTACGTGCCCGAGAATCGACTCGGCCGCGATTCATGGGACAACAATCGCGTCCATTGATGTCCCCACAGAAAGGAGGCCCGCCGTTTCCATCACCAGACACGCAGCTGTTTGACGTGCCCACGGTAGCGAGTCGCGTGGGCACACCAGCGAAAGCGAGTTTCAAGCGTGCGTGCGTACGTGCGTGAAACGTGCCAAGGTCACAAATTTTCGCTACAGCCCTGGTTATTCGGCAGGATGTCGAAATGGAGCAGAGGCGACCCGAACCAGCTGAAACTCAGTGAAACTACCTAATGCTAACAACTCAGAGGAAAGAAGATCGTAACACTCTTAAACCAGATCTATTAACCACTTTGTGCCTTGAGCCATTACTCGTGGGCCACAGGATGTCGAAAGGCGGAAGATAGACTCGTTGCCACTAAAATTTTTTGGAAATAGCTCACGAAGACTCCCGGCAAAGGGAGTCTTAACCAGGGAATACAATCCCGGGATCCAAAAATCCCGGGATTTGATATAACTAATCCGCAGAATTTCGGGATTTTTTAGAAATGAGAATTACTTTATAAATAGCTGAGAAATATAAAAATAAACAGAATAAATATACATAGCCCTTTCATAATAATAAGGAGAATAATAGTAATGATTTATTTAAATAATAATATTAAGTCGCATATAACTAACTAAACTAGTAGTAGTAGATGTATTTTATTAAGATTAGGCGTATCGCCTAGCATAATCTTTGCCAGTAGGGATTGCAAAATTACCGATTTTTTCGATTACCGGTATTCGGTAAAGTTTTTAACCAAAACTGGTTTACTGATAATTTACCGGTATTTTTTAAGGTATTGTAAATATAAGAGTAAACATTACAAAAAATGTAACTCGATGATGTTTTTTTTATTTGAAAGAGTGTGAAGAACCGGTGGTACCATGTTAATTTTTTTATTATTATTATTATTATCTAGATATTCTAGGATTATCTAGAATTCCAGTTTTAAGGGGTCATTCTGGTTAGACGGTTTGAAAAAATCGATTTTTCGACTGCCTAGCTCCCTTAAGAAAATGCCAATCCTCCGTACGTTCTAATATTCGTCGAATGTGGACCTCAGCAGCCGCACGGCGAACGTGAAGGGCAAATTGATGGAAGTACCTGTTACATGCACGGGACATTGAAAGAGGCAAACGTTGCTCCTCCACGTTCCGTGAAAACCACGAAATTTGATGACACACTGACCCTGTTTCGCTGCCTCCTCGGCCCGGTCTCGTTTTTTTTTTCGTTCTTTTCCCCTTCTTCTTGGGGTCTCGAACAAGCGGGGACAGTAATTTATTGGCCCGCTGAGAGCGGTTTCTCTGTTGCCTTTGCTCCAATTCGACGAGTGTTTCTTTTGCTTCGTCGAAGATTAATCTCCCCATCGGCCCGCGTAAATCACGCGATCCGCCGCCAGAAATGTTTACCCAAGGCTCGACGACGCTCGCGGTCCGCGCGCGGCTCGGGCTACCGGGCTTTTCAGCTTGCGAGGCGCTGTGTATTAAAGTAACAACGTAATCGCGGCCGTTAATTTCGATGGTGATTTATCGCGCGCCTCGGCGTCCACGTATTTATTCGAGAATTATAAACCCGCTTGGAATTATTATTACCCGTCGAGGTTGTCGAGTAAATAATCTAGCGTTCGCCTCGCGATATTCCTAGAATTCGATGCACTGGCTGATTGAATATGAGCAGAGGACACTGTTTAGAGAAATAGGTATTCGTTTGATATTAATCGCAGCCTTTTATTCCCAAGATGCAAGCGCGATATTGCTATAATATTTCGTTAGAAATGAGAAATGGCTCCAGCGTTCTTTATAGGTAGGGGAAGGTGGGGTAAAACGGAACGCTTAACTTTGGAGGGTGCTAACTTAAAATCGGGAGGAGAAAAAGACACGAGACTTCAACAGGAGTCTTCAGTGGACCTTAGACCATAAGAAAATCAAAGTCAATGTTAAGAAAAATCTTTGGGAACGAGGGAAAATGAAATTTACCGGAGGCATTGAAATCTTCGCCTCGCTGAAATGGTGGGGTAAGACGGAACCCACTCGAAGACCGTGTAAACGTACAAAATCTTTATTTTTATGATTTAAAATGTATTGATTTATGTTAAAATCTATAAGTATATGTTTTAGGTATAACTATTGCAAATAAAATATAACAAAAATATATATTATACATATAAGAGAAAATATTTTATTAGGTAACATGAAAATTACGGGAAATAATCAAATATAAATATAATATCGTAAAAGAAGGATAGATTGATACGGTTTGTTTATTATTTTACGAACAAAAATCACGTACAAATGTATCATCTTCCTTTCCAGCACTGGTGCAGGCCTCATGAGCCCACCCTTTACGCGCAGTCATTTAGTAAACATTTAATATTTACACTTCAACGCGAGGTAAACAACTTTTTGTATACGTCAAAATGTAGCGTAAGGACTATAGAATCCAACGATGTACTTGCGGTTATTAATTTTCCAAATCCAAGTTCCGAAAAGTGGTCGAAAGCCCAACGCAATATTGAAACGTCGATACCGGAAATTTTTCCAACTCTTTTAATGGAAAAATAACGCGTGCAGGGGTCTATGGTCTATCACAAAATGCTACGAGGACCCTTTGGTTCCATGTCACGCGATACCAACTCATTCGCAGCTCTTATCAGAAACATTGATGTTCCGTTTTACCCACCCGTTCCGTTTTACCCCACTTTCCCCTACTTCGCGTATATTTCATCGGTTCAGGGATGCGGCTCGCCAATCCACTTTCCATGCCCCTTCAAATACGTTCGGGTCACTGGAACCCGCAATTTTTCAGCACGTACACGGTGCTCGTTTCCACGAGCGACATTCGACGCGCGTATTTATGCAAAGTGGAGTTACGGGCGAACGTAATCGACAAGACGTCTGTCAACCTAGCCAAGAACAGCGACGCTTCTGGCCACATCCGACGATGACGCGCTTGCCGTCGATATTTTCCCCTTTCCCGAGCAAATTCGCTTCTCGGCTGGTCGTCAAGGTGCCGTGTAAATTGTCGTGCTTTTAGCTGACGTTATCGCATGACTCGACGTTCGTATCCTTGCAGGTTCGGCGGAGCAAATTTCTCCCGATTGTGTGGAGTTCGGGGGGAAGTACGAATTAAAAGATCAAATTTCAACAGTTTAAAAAAAAAACAGTGGTGCGCAAGCAAAAAATAAAAAAATGGTACAGTGCCTTCGAAATTCTCGACTGTAGAATTCCACACATAGGAAAATCTCAAGTGAGGAATTATCATCAGGAAAAGATAATGTATCTATCCTTTTTTTCTCAGGAGAAATATCCTACAAGCTCCTCAAATGTTCCACCACTCCCGTGGTAGCGCAGCCTCGCTTTCCGCGCCGTTAAAATTCGCAGGAAGTCGGACAACAGCCGTGAGAATCAGCACTTCAAGCTCTACGTCACTGAATTAACAGTACACGGCAGTCGTCGCGATGAATGTCTATCCACCTGTCAAAGCCTCGGCTGATCCTCTCGAATATCTCCGGCAGGAGTCGCTTGGTATTCCTGACACACTCTGCAGGCGATTGAGCGTCTGTTAACCGCGAATTTTTAACACCCGACTCGCTAAACGGCTCCTTCTCAATCTTCCATGCGAAGGCTGGCTCCGACTTCTCGTTCTCCACCACGCGGAGCGCAAGAAAGTGGTGGATGCGCTTGTGAACGAAAGTATCGATATCTACTCAGCATCGAAAGAAAGTGTCGATATTTACTCAGTATCGAATCAAAATTATCGGTACCTACTTGTATCGAACGAAAATTAATACAGATTCTTTGTTATTAATATATTTTATTAACGAAGACGTATTTTATTCTACTATTATTTAACGGGGAGTAGCCTTTAGTTACAACGAAGTATATAAGTAAATACGAACCAGTCTATAATAATTAATCTATATAACGGAAGAGAAAAAAAAATATACAGTCATTTCGCGGCGTGGAAACGAGAGAAGAGTATTAACATATTATACGATAAATATATAAATAATAAAATGATATATACAGATGTGTTATGTTTAACATACTGAAAGAATGCAGAAAAGAGAAAGGGAAAATAGTATTTTATTAACAAACATTTATTTGACATCTAACTCGATCAAAACATCAATCTTTTGATACAACTACCCTTTTCCGATACCAAGTACGTATCGCAGCCGTAGGTATTGATACTAAAATTTCTCGATATCGCGAAACAAAAGTATCAAGTATTTACTCGTATTATTTACTTGGATCGGTTCATCCCTACTTGTGTCAACCAAGTCGGTTTCGTTCTTAACCCCTTAGGAGAAGTCGGTGCGAAGCGTGCCTCCCGGTCACAGACCGCAGTGCTGAGAAAATGATAGGTTCATACTTGAAATATCCGTGCCGCTTTCCATCCACTGAACCAAGGGTCGAGGATTTAGTTTCCCGAGGAAGTTAACGTTGCGCGAAACGCTGTGCGCAATGAAAGTGCAACGTAGCATAGGAAAGGCACGAAGAAGATATACAAGCATTCCAGTGCCTCTGAATCGCGACGTGGCATGAGTAATCCACATCTAACTGGACTGCTGTAATTCTCGCGTGGTAAGTGCAGCTAGGAGCTTTTATTTCCTGGCCGCTCGGGAGAACGGACGGCAAGGGAGGAGGAAACAGGAGCGTGTGCCTGGACGAAGGTAAAACGCGGCATAAATAAGGCATAAAGGTGTCGGAGAGCCAGTTTACTGGGTCGAGCCGCGTGCAAACTTTTCTGCAAGGATTTAGCTGGGCGGGAATTAAAATTCATAAAGGCTGGCTTCCTGTGCGCGACCCTCGCTATCTGGAACGAGGAAGCGTCAACAGCCACTCGAATCCCCCTCCAGGGATCTTTTTCCACCGGATTTCACGATCCACTCTGTCCTCCCCATGGTCGATTCGTTCCCTTAAACTGTCACACGCTCTGCGTACGCTGCCGTTCATAAGTAGGTACTAGGTCACCCACTCTGTGTGGCACAATCGCGAGAACTCTAACAAATTTCACTTTTTTTTCGGTATTTTAAATTAAAAGCTGTGGGAAGTATTCAATCAACTGTTCTAATACTTATGGACCACAGTGTATGTATATAGGGGAGACCGGGGCAAAGTGAATCTCGGGGTAAAATGAGCTTTCTTAATTTATTCTTAAACAATAGAGTATATTTACAAATTTTGGTGACGTAATAAATTGTGTGTAATACCGCAATGATAATTATGCACATTCAGATATCGAAAAATGGAAATTCGTTTAAAAAGTTAAAAATGAAGTTTTATGGGGTGAAGTGGTCGTTTTGTCATTTTCTTTTCAAGTTGAATTTTAATATACTCTAAGTTTATTTTAAGTATTGCTATTCGTCATTAATCAATAGTAATATTCGAATTATATTATAAATCTATTTCCACACATTTTTACTGAAAGGGAAAAATTTTATTCGACTTGAAACTTTTTTCGCGTCACTTTGCCCCGGTCTCCCCTGCCTGACGCGAGTTCCTGACACACGCACAGCCTGCTAGAGCAACGGAATGTTACAATATTATTAACCGCCATTCGCTAACCCCCGTTTGCAGCAATTACGCAAGCGCGAGAAACGTTGATCCACGAGTTCCTTGGGCCGACCAGTCTTTAAGCAAATATTTTCCTCGGCCCACGTGGTTTTTCCCTTGCAAAAGCCAGTTCCATCTCCACGGCCGATATTCGAGCCCTCTGAGGTGGAATCCGAAGCCACGTGTTGTTTTCAAAGAAAATTCTGGATGTTGTTCCACACAGCGAGCCACGAGGCTTCTTAGTTTATTTCATTCTAGAGGTGGTATCGCGCGATTTCCTGGTTTCTTCCGCTTGGAATTCGCGTTTCGCGATTCCCATCGTGGTGTTTAATCTTCTATGCGTGCTAAAGGGCAGACTCTCGATGGTTCGCTGAGCTTTGCCACAGTGGGGGCTTTCACTCGGCTCTGGGTGAGTTCCTCTTGTTACTGTGTAAGGTAATTAATGCCACGCTCGCGACAAAGGGACGACATGCTGTAAACGTTCTGCAGCCGACTCGATTGCTAAAGGGGTCCCTGTCTAATCGAACCGTCGCGTTTGAGTCATTTTGGCGGGGCAAAGCCTTCGATTCCGTGATACCTTGGTACCTAGCTCGCCTGCTCTGACAGGAGATTGCTTCTTCCCCAATCGCGATGTTTAATCGTCCGACATTGAGTGGAGAATTATTAGCTGCAGAGTACATCTGGATGAAATCTAACCTTAATCTTTACCTCCCATGCCTGAATTATGCACAAATTACCCCAGCAGATTACTTTGCATCTGCTTCCCGTGGCCCTTCCCTTCTTTGGATGAAATTCTTCGTACGTGTTCTCTCATCCTGCTCCGGCAATATCCGTCCGAAAATCGCGCAGATCGCGTCCCCAGGTTCCGCTTAGGCGAATAATCCTTTATGGAGAATACTCCTAGCTCTGTGCCGAAGCCTACGTACCGAAAAGGGCTGTCAGACCGCGCGGTGACGTAGAAATCCTCAGGAATGTGGTTGCTCTTGAGCGGTCCGACCGGTTCGACGCACTCCCCGTGTCCTACGCCTCGGTTTATCCACTTTTTGCCATTCCATCCCCCTCCAGCATCCCCTGCTGCCCGCTTGGCAGGTTCATCCTTCTCCGGGTGAGCTGTCATCTTTCCCTGGGACACCTTCTTCCCACCGCGCGTCCCACCTCGTACATCAACAAGGTCCTCGATTTTATTCAATGAAAACACCATCCGTCTTACAGTCACAACAGCCGCAGCTACGTCTGCTGGCAGACGAGGACGCGAAGGGGGCATCGAGTCTCACAGACATTTATTTCAGGCTCTACTGCAGCTTTATCCGGCCGCGTTAGACGAAGATCCCATCGTCGCGACCGTTCCATTTCTTTCGCCCGTTTAGCCGTGGTTTTACGAGCTCCGCGACCGTCCAGACGCTCTGACGTCGGCGCTCCGTCGGTCCCGACTCTTTTTCGCGGATCTAACGAATCGCTCCGGACGAGGTTGCGTCTGCACACGGAGTTGTCGCGTGTCTAATCGCCCGGGGACAGGAATCGCGCAGGGATCGTTGGTTTTCATTCTTCGAAACCGTCGAAGTAGCCCTGGAACGTTCCCGATCGAACGGAATCTGCCGTTCCACTTATCGATTCCCGGTAGGTATCGGTTCACATCGCCGTTATTTTCCCGAAACGGCCAAGCACAATAAGCAGAGGCCCCGTTTACGAGCTGGATTTCGCCGCTGACGATGACCATACCAATCGTTGGCCGACGGCCTGCGCCGTTTAACGAGGCTTCTCGATAGTCTCGCGGAGTCTCGTCCGCGAATTCTAATTTTGAGCGAAACGGCAATCATCATTATTCTTGCGCGCTTCTTCTCCGAGCCAGCCCGTGCCCTACGTGGCTGTGTTCGCGAGCGTGGGCTCGCGAAATTTTACGGCTCGACGGGCGTCTGTGTTCGTTCGCGAGATGAGTCAGGGACTGCATGTCGACTGTTTCAAGGTGGGACGGACGGGTGGAGGAGGGGTTGATGGATTTTGGAAAACTTCGAGTCGGGGTTTTTTGGAGGACCGGGGTGTTCGGGCATTTGGGTGTTCCACTTTATCGAGTGGAACCCCAAATACACGAGTAGCCCAAGTATTCTAGTATTTCGGGGTTCCACTAACTCAAGTACTTCAACACCCTAAATAGCGCAGCTCCCCAGACACTCGAATATCCCAATGTTCCAAATACTCCAGTATCTCAATGCTCCAATGTGCCGAATACCTCAACAGGCCATCGCTCCAAACACTCCAAGTATATACTCCAATATGTCAACAGGCCATCGCTCTAAACACTCCAAGTATATACTCTAATACCTCAATAGGTATATACTCCAATATCTCAACAGGCCATCGCTCCAAACACTCCAAGTATATACTCCAATACCTCAATATATACTCCAATACCTCAGTATATACTTGGAGTGTTTGAAGCGATGGCCTGTTGAGGTATTCGGCACATTGGAGCATTGAGATACTGGAGTATTTGGAACATTGGGATATTCGAGTGTCTGGGGTGCTGCGCTATTTAGGGTGTTGAGGCACTTGAGGTAGTTGAACCCCGAAATACTAGAATACTTGGGCTACTCAGGCATTTGGGGTGTCGAGGGAATTTAGGATATTGGAGCCTTGAAATACTGGAGTATCTACCCGAAATACTAGAGTACTTGGGCTACTCGTGAGTTGAGAATGCTGTGGTATTTGGGGTGTCGAGGTATTTGAGATATTACAAGATTGGGGGTTGGGGCACTGAGGTGTTCTGATACTTGAAATATCGAATTATATAGGGTAAACTCGGGTAAGTCCGTGATAGTTTTAGAATTTGTGTATTAACTGCTAATATTTACACATTCTGAAACTGACCATCAAAATTTTTCAAACAAAGCAATCAGAAACGCAGTCTCAGGTACACGAAAAATAAGAATATAGTCACTTTTCATAAGCAAAAATAACACTAATGCCTTATTGTATGAAAATTCCAAGAGTAAGACTTGTTAAAGTGTCATTTTACCATCACTTACCTGCAGTTTGAACTTTCCATTTATCTTCTAAA
This sequence comes from Andrena cerasifolii, assembly GCF_050908995.1. Taxonomy (NCBI): domain Eukaryota; kingdom Metazoa; phylum Arthropoda; class Insecta; order Hymenoptera; family Andrenidae; genus Andrena; species Andrena cerasifolii. Next base: position 9,122,371 of record NC_135121.1, on the reverse strand, counting down.
CCACATACATATAATACATAAACAAGCGGTCGTCCACAACTAGCGCGAAAAATTTCACGAATAATGCGCTGCTGGAACAAAATGCACACTATCACCCTAACTAACTTCAATTGACTAATTATTTTACCACAACATAAACTAGAAGATCAACGCTGCCTGCTAGTTTTTGTTCCATCCGAATTGAGTCAGACAATTTAGAGTTACAGATAAAGGAAAAAGTGTAACCTGCACCACGAACTCACCCGAGTTTACCCTACTGAGGCATTAAAGTATTGGCACACCTAGAGTATCAAGTTAGCAAGGTATTACCTGCTCAACCACCGAAGCGTTCAAACCCTGAGGTGCTAAAGTACTGCAACGAAATAAAAGTTAAAAGAATCCGAGTCCTTGACGTGTAAGTACCTTCGCGCCTTTCATCTCTTAATTTCCACTTCCGTTCCCCACGCCGTTGCAGCAGCCTTGCAGAGGGTTCTCGACGTAGCCGAACGACGATCGACTTTTCTGATTGGCTTCCGGGAATTCTATTTATAGTCAGGCACACCTGAATGAATGACTTCGCCGTGCGTGTCTGCAGGGTTTCAAACAGGTTCCGTCGGGTTTTACGGGCGTCGACTAATCATGCATGCGAGAAAGGCCTCCGCGTTGGCCGGCCAATGGTGTTTTGCCCATGGCCATCGAGGCTCTGGGACCGTTCAGGAATGTATCAGGCATCCATTGCCAGCAATTAACGAATGGTACACTCTGACGCTCCACAAGTAACGGGGGATCGATCGAATCAATCGTTTTTGCCAACCCCTACCTCGAACAATGGCTTTCTTGTCGATCCTCCGTGTCTCTTAGGTCACGCCACTTTTTATTACATCCGAGGGGTGAAAAGGAAAGTATTACTAGAGACTCTTGCACCACGCTGCTTTTAATTCGCGACAAGGCGGTACAAGGCAATACACTGTTACGCACAAATGTTTGAACGCGGATAAACTACACAGCGCGAGACGTGGCCTCTACAGGCGGTTCCTAATGAGGGAGTGAGAGAGAGCGGCACCTCTGGAGGGCTATTTACCGAAAAACCCAGACCTGGGCGCGTCTAGCTGCCAAATGTGTAAAGACCTTTTTAGATTTTTCATTCTCACTGATAGAGCACGCAAGTTTCTGCCTCGGTGACACATTAAATGGCAAGCTGGTCATCTATACGCTTCAATATCGCGAATCGCAGCATAACTTATAACATAATACAACAATTAAAAAGAATTAGTCAACTAACCTCGTTAGTCAACTAGCCCCGGTGTCCCCCACAGCGTGCAATCAATCTTAATAATTACTTCGCGTCCTCTAAAGATATAGGTATACCTACATTCGCCAGCTTAATACAGTCTTATGAACTCTTTAATACGCGTGACGACGGAATATGTAAAGCTCGAGGATAAAAGACCCTTTAAACTCCCTTAAAAGTTCACGTTTAATATTCATGCAAATCTCGCACGAGAGGGTCCTGCACTGTCGCGCGGCGTCATGGGGTGTGAAGGATGAAGTCTTCCCTTCCAGTCGTGGACGCGTTAATTTCTTCAGGACCCCTTCGACACTTCAACGCGCTAGAGCCCGTCCACGATTTCATCAAATCCCTCGCAGCCCACATAGCTTCTTAGCTTCTTCCAAAGAAGCAGCCGGTGACTTCGATGCGCGCATAAACGGGTGCGCTACGATACCTGCCGTAAAACAGTGGAATATTATCCATTCCACCATCGTAGACCGAGTATACAGTGTGTTTTCCCTTATATCCTTTCACTAGCAAAAAACTCAATTCATCTAACTTGCTCCTGAGTTCGCTTCACTTTTTAACCCTAATAACTAAACATTCTCTTCTCCTCTGTTGCAGGTGAGTAAACTTTCTTTCTTCCGTGTTCTGCGCATCCCGAAGGCACTTGCAGCCACGTAAGTACGCACCAGTCGAACTTTCGATGGAAATTCGCCTACCCAGTCTGTTATCTCGTCGAATGAGCTCGTCCAATGGAAACAGCGACCGATGGAACCGTTGGCACACGTTTCCCCGTTACATCTCATCCAGAAGACTAATTTTCCAAAGTTGGTATTTGCCCAGCCTGCTGTTAAACAAACGTTACCGTCGCCCTGCGGCTGCTGCTAAAATCGACGAGCTAATTCGCCACGAACCAGGCTGTAACCTTAAGGGTTGAGAAATTTAGCCCCTGGTCGCTGATAGGGGGATGGAAATGGTAGTATCGACGATAGTAGTGCACGTCTGTTACATATTTCGCTTCGTTTGAACGTAGACATTTAGGAATCGTTGTGGAGCTCGTGTTTCCTTTTGGTAACTCTCCTTTATGATCTCTTATCGAAGTCTCTGCTTGTGACTGTTAACGTAGAGTAGATCGGGTCGAATCGGATCACTTTGTGTTCGACGGAAAAAGAATAATAATCAGACATTAAAAAAGTAATTTTTTAATATATATTCGTGTCCATCTTCTTGAGACCATTAATTTATTTATTTTTTTCATTTCTTTAGACTTAATTTTTATCACAGGTTCCTTTATTTATTTTTTTTTTGACACCATGATCCCTGAGTGCTCTTTTTTTTGTGTACGTACGAACCATCTGTATGTAAACAATTATCATATTTATAATAATAAAAATACTCAAATGAAAAATAAGAGTAATCCGATTCGCCCCAAATAACGTGATTCGATTCGCCCCGTATATAAGTATTTCAAAGGTTGTAGATTACATAAACATATTACGATATGATAGTCTAAAATACATGAAATGCTAAACTTGGACACCGTGCGAACTAATAACAATAAAAGCATTTGAATTTTCCAGCTAAGTTTTTATTTTAAATACGGAATTGCAGATTACGTAGGTTAGATTCGGACCAGAATTGAAACATTCGCACGCGTCCATCTCACTTAAAACGTATGCCAGCACTAAACAATGATTTAAGGGGTCATGTTCAGTCCGGAGACCGAAAAAGGGTGGTCTTTGGAAATTTTTTACTCAAAAACTATACCACATTCCTCAAAAAATCTTTTTTCCTTTTAAGGATTACATCTAGTACCGTACATCGTAATTTTTTTATTTAAAAACATTTATCAATAACTAAGTTATTGTCCATCACTCGAAGGTTCCCTAAAAAAAAGGCTTCTGCGGTGACCACTGCTGCTCGAAAGTCGATCATCTAAAATAAAAAATTCAAAAGAATTTACTTATCATATTATATTATCTAGTATTTGAACGAAGGATTTTTCGAAATATTGATTTGGGAAAAAATGGCTGATGTTTAAAGTAAAAGTTTCAATTTTTATCATAAATCGTGCCTGATTTTCGTCAATTAAAAGAAAACTAAGTATCGGATAAAAAATCCTCTGTTCAAATACTAGATAATATAATATACTAAGTAAATTCTTTTGAATTTTTTATTTTAGACGATCGACTTTCGAGCAGCATTGCTCACCGCAGAAGCCTTTTTTTTAGAGAACCTTCGAGTGATGGACAATAACTTAGTTATTGATGAATATTTTTAAATAAAAAAATTACGATGCACAGTACTAGATACAATCTTTAAAAGAAAAAAAGATTTTTTGAGAAATGTGTTGTAGCTTTTGAGTAAAAAATTTTCAAAGACCACCCTTTTTTCGGCCTCCTGACTGATTCGACCTGGGCCTACCCTAAATCAGTTCGATGGTAGTTTACAGGTAGTACGACTTGAGTTTCAAACGTTCTCAGAATCGCTTTAGCTCTAGAGAGACCTAATAAGAGCATGGTTACATGAAACTCGGAGAAAGTAGCTTCATCACACCGCACGGCGTACCACGCACGCTCTTCATCTACTTAAACCGCGATCTTCGACGATGGGAGTGAAAAAACTGCCTCTGAAAGGGGTGAAACTTGTAGCACATTAATGAAGCAATAAACCTAAATGCACCAATACAAACCAGCGGCGCATAGGTTGAATCCTTGCGATGGTCACTCGAACGATTCCTCTCCTCTGCTGAACAATTTCTCTCTTCCATTCGCGCCAACACGAATCCAAGTTAATCACCGATAAAAGGATTAAATTGCGCGTGGAAAGGATTACAGAATCCATTAAACTGAAACGTAATTTCAAGCGTGGCCAGGGTAGCCGTATTTCAAGCTTCCATTTCGTTCTTGCAATTCCTTTTACGTTTACGTTTCCCTCGCAGTTACCGCGAGTTTATCTCTCCTCTCTGCCATCCCGTTGCAAACAAAGAAGGGGAAAACAGAATTCGCCGTTTTTGACGAACGCAGAAACGACCGGACAGCGATCGGTAACAGCCTGGCGAACGCTTTGCCTGTGCGTCGATAAATGTTGCAGAAGAGGGACGAGCGAGGTTTTAAACCGACGGACAAACGGTCCTCTGGACAAACTGTTCTTGTTTCCACGCTGGCCACGTATCGTCCATGCAAATCGGCTGGTTTACACCGCGACCGGGTATTTTCGTTGCCGAAGGAATACCGCGCATGGATACGGATCGGCACTGGGCGAGCGGTGCGCCACCCTCGCGGCTGAATATTAATACGCCTGCTAACGATATCGCGATCCTCGATACGCATAAGCTATCGCGGTATTGCGCCCAGCGTTCCCATCGATTCGAGGATCTCGCGCCAGCGGCCAGCAGTAAAATTAAAAATATCGTTTCGCGGCCCTATCGCGCAGCGTCGAGCATCGCTGCTCTGTAAAACTCGAGATTTCTGCTTTCGCAGCGAATCCCGGTGCTAAAGTGACGAGGAAGCATCGTGGAGAATCTGACGCGGTGTTTGAATAATATTTTCGAATCGCGAAACTAGTTTCAAATTACTGGAAAGTTGAAGGAGAGAACGTGTGCTTCTTAGGGTTAGTGATCGAAGTGATCAGCTTTGCTTCGGAGGAATCATTCGCTAGCTGGGAAAATATATGCAGATCGAGTACCGATGAGTTTTTCTCGCCGACGTCATTACTCCTTTATTAAGTTAGCGCGCTGCGGCTTGTTTTGTTTTGTGCCGTCCAAGTTGCCTTCACTTTTATCGGGGTTTAGGTGTTTCGCCATGCGCGAGATACTTCGTATTCATGAGGCTGCGCGGTTTAATTATGTTCGCAATTATGAAAACACAATTATCCCGCGATGCAAATCGCCGAGCTGGAACGGCGCGCTCACGGTGTCGCTTTAATGCGTCTCGTTTGCCGCAATTGAAGCCCGGCGTCCCCGCGTTCAATGAAGATTATTAACGTTTCAATCCTTCGATGAGAATTCCTGCCTCTGGCAAGTACCTTCCTGCTGAAATAATTTCTGCCGAAGCTCGCGCGGGAGGATCAAGGAAAATCTTTCGACCGCCCCAGTTGCTGCAACGAAATCCCTACCTTTGACGAGCCATCTAATTCCGCTCGAGTCCCGGGAACAACAAACAAATGGAGAGCAACTTTTCGTTAAAACTTGCCGCCTGGAAGCAATCGGTGTCTACCGCCAAACGATCCCTCGGCGTCTAAATTTACCAAAGCCAGCGCGGTTGTTGCAGAACGACTGGCAGCTTGCTTTTTCTCGAGAGAGACCGTGCTCAGCGGCTGACCTTAATCCCCCGGGGTAATCGGTTTTCGGCATTAAGTGCTCTGTGCTCCGCCAACCGAGTCGCTCCTGGTCAGCCTCGTGTTCAGCTTCACCCTGCAGCTTCCGAGCTCGTCGAATTAACAAATCAGATCGTCGATGTTTCGCAGGACCGACAGGGGAGCTCATCGATCCGCGAGAGCCTTTCACGAGGCAGATTCTCCGGTGGATTGGGTGGCTTCGATTATTCGATCGTGCAATTCAGTTTCTTCATCTGTTTAATCGGATTTTAATCCTGCGAGCTTAAGATTGCCGGTGGGTTTTAGCATGGGAATGATTTTTGTCGAGAGACTATTAGGGGTGTTCGATTCTGCTTCGATTCTTCAGAAAATTGATTCTTTTGGTTAAAAGATCGATCTCTTGAATCGATCCGTTGGTATCCGATTTTCCCCGGAATCGATTCTTTGATCTAAGAATCGACAATCGATTTTTTGCCGTCTGGGGGGAATTAATTGCCACTAGTGAAAGGTTTACTAGGAATTCGATTTATGAATCGATTCAAGACTCGATTCTTTGAGGTGAATCGAACACCCCTAGAGTCTATGCTTCTCCTTTAAACTTTGAATCATTATTTGCTCGTATTTTCAAGGAACTCTCAGGAATTGTCCAGGAACAACACGGTTTCGTAGCGAATCGATCAACTCTCGCTAACCTAACTTTGTTCTGTCGCCATATCTCGGGCAACTTAGAACACGGCCGACAGGTCGACGTCATTTTCACCGACTTTCGAAAAGCGTTCGATACGGCTAATCGTACTATCACGATAAACAGGTCAGGGTTTTTCCTAGCGCGCGGAGGCGTTTTTGCGCCAAAATTTCCCGCGCATTTTCGGCGTCGCTTGAGGGACGCAGCCCTCTGCGGGGGCTGTATAAATAGCCCTCCAGAGGTGACGCGCGCCCTCACTCACTCACCTGGAACCGCCTGTAGAGGCTACACGCCGTATTGCATACAAGTTTTCATCAGTTAACTATATTCAGCAATTTCACATTGTATCGCCTTTTCGCGTATTAAATAGAGTGTGGTGTAAGAGACTATCAATAACCATTTCCTTTACACTCCTCAGCTATTTATTGTGTGATAACTTCGCTCATTTTTCCTGTACCTTTACTTGCATTTGTGTAACCAAAGGGTGTCCACCCGTTTAATTTAGTAATAATAATAATAATAATAATAACAGTTCGAGCTTCAGACTTCAACATCCTCGATTCAAACGAGGAACCACCTTACTCTTCTACTTCCCGGAGTCACACAACGCTCCCCCAAAATGCGAAACTTATATTCCCACACGGAACAGCAGAAACCACTCTGACGCGGACAAAGGGCGCGTTGCGTAACTCCTCGGGAAGCTTCGAGTAACATCCTCTTTGGAACATTCGCTAGAAAACAGAGCCGCAATCTGAATTCGGTCTGTACTAACTTTTTTCGCAAGCTGAAGGCCCTCTTCTCGTCATCCCGCGCTGCGATCCCTTTCATTTACTCCGAACACCGCAAAAAGAGTGCCCGCATTGTCCCCGGCGCTCTCCATTCTTTCTCCTCGGCGCAGTCCAAGCGCCTTCGGTTTCAGAAGAGTTCGAAAGACTTATCCGTAGCTCCGATCCCTATGAAACATACGAACAGCTTCTCTCGATTAAAAAGAAGCACAAAGAAGCTACGCATCCCACGCTATTTTCTACCAAGATTACGTAACTGAACGTGCAAAGATGCGTACAAGAGAGAAATTTCGTCGCGACGGCAGTAGAGCTCGCGTGAGTGTGCAGCGCGGACGGTGCCCGCCGCAAATTGTTATGAATTGTGCTCGGTGGCGCGTGAATTTCCCGGTCGCTGGCCAGTTTGGTCGTCCGCGGTGGTGTAGCAAGTTGGAAAGTTTTGCGGCGCTGGTTGAAGCGGCGGCAATTATACAGCGTTTTATCGAGGCGCTCCGCCCGATTCAATCGGCGGCGCCCAAGTTTTATTCGAGCGGTCCACGGGACTCTTGGAAACTCGAAGAAATTAATTACCAGTCGGTCGGCGTCTGTGTGCGTCGCTGTGCGCCGTTGAAAGACGTCTCGAGCCATTAACGTTTCGCGAGAGACGAAGGGAAAAGAAAAGACATTTCCACCGCCAGACTTTCTTCACTCTCCCGCGCGCCAATCCAATGCCGAGTCCAGACCTGGATACGTATATAGTGCCTGTACGAGATACAGTGACTTACAGTGACTCGCATTAATATTCGGACACTTTTTAAAATCGCATAACTTTTTTAGAATTGGTGCAAACGACTTGAGGTTTTTTGAGAAGCTAGAAGGATTAGTTTGCTAAGTGACGTATTTGGTCGTTATGAAAAAAAATGTATTTGATTGGAATAGCGAAAAGAATAGTAAAGGTCGATTATTAAACTTTTTTTGTGAGCTTGTAATGAAAATTAAAAAAAACCCGTTTGTAGATTGCAGTAAGTTGTATACGTGCCTAAAATTTCATCAAAATCCGAGCTACAAACGTTTAAAGATCGCAGAATAAGGTCGAGAATCGCGAAAATTCCCGAAATCACCGGGGCCCTAACAGAAAATAAAACAGAAATTCAAGATACGGTTTATCATTATTAAAAGACATCAATTAAGCTTTGATTAATTATTATATTGATTCATAAATTCTCCACTACTTAGCCTTGGAGCCTTAGAGCTCTAGATTTGTCCTGGTCTTCTCTAAATACAGTCCTACAAGAGGTAGTAGGGGGGCACGTTTAGCGGCCAGTACCCAGCAGGGTGTCGGGTAAGACCCCGCTGAGTGACTTCACACCGAAGTCACTGTATCTCGTATAGGCACTATACCAGGAGTGTCGAACTTCCCCACTCCGAGAGCCGCACGAGTCGGGCCCCCGGTCAGCCGGGTCCCCCACTTATTTTTCTGCAGGCGTTGCACGGGACCCGGCAGGGAGAGAGTGCAGCACTCGGAGGAGAAATTCATCAGAGCGAAGTAGGTGTGGAGGGGGCCGTTCTCCTACGGCTCTACGGAGCAGGCGAAGAGAAGGAGTCATGAAGATATCATGAAAATCCGAGACATCATTGCTGCGGGCTAAGGTCTACACACACGTATCAGTTCCGCGATGATTCAGCGGCGAAAAATATCGTTTCCCTGTTTTCGAAAACAGCGGTTCACATTTGTTATTCAGTTGCCGAGACTGAAGCAAGGAGACCATTGACACCGATCCGCGGAACTGATACTTGCGCGCGCGTGGACCATTAGTCATCCGCAATGGAATTTCCATCTCGTCGATTCGCGAGGTAGACACGGCAGTCGAACGTAGACGCCTGTCCCTTCGGGTAAAGTGGATGTAAAGTCTCCATAGAAGGGGAACGAAGGTTGCAGTTGGGGAGCATTCGCGCGAATCATCTGTACCGAGTTTCGAGGTGAAACGGAATTAGGCGCCGTAATCGGGCATCTGTAAATCCATTTCCCCTGTTCCATCACTTGCAAACTCATCTTGCTACTATATGCATAGAGTTCACTGTTAAATATTCAGAATCGAACGCTTTCTTCTAATAAAAAGGAGCAGGAGTGGAGCTCAGTCGGAACTAGGGTTTGTACAAAAACCGACTTTTGAAAAAAAAAACAGTTTTCGAATTCCACTATTCCCAAAAACCCGATTAAACCGGTTTTCGAATTTTCACAAAAAATATATAATTAAAATAGCAAATAAATATTTGCACTTATTTTAAAAACGTTCAGTTTCCTTAATCTTTTTGTAATTACAAAAATATAACAGAGTAAAATATACTGTATCCATACAAATCCAAATAAATAAAAATTAAATTAACTAAAACCCGTACAATTTTTTAGTTCATTTAATATTTATGGATCTACAAAAATATAACAGAATAAAATAGAGTGCATACAAGAGAAAATGAAAGAAAAAGAAAACTAAAATCCTTACAAACTATAAATTTTTTACAGTGGTACCAAATTATAAATCATTATTCCATTTAGTGCTTTTCTTCAGAAAATATGAACTCACGAATACTGTTTTACGGTAATGAGTAAACTGTTACATACTACGCTATGCTCGTGTCCGAGGCGAGTTTCAAGTCAAAATGTTGACGTTTCTAGTTAAATAATTAATTAATTTCTGCATATTAATTCTAACATATAAAACCGCTTTTTTAAATTGAAAACCCGGTTTTTGAATTTTACAAATTCGTGAATAAAAACCGGTGTTCAAACCCTAGTCGTGACTAAACACTCGTCTCGCTACTCTGCAGCACCCATCCTCCAGCTTCCTTAACAAGCTTCAAAAGATCGATCGTCTATTTGTCCTCTATGAAGATCGTGGACGTGCACGGGAGGTGGTGTAAAGGAGCTGTGAAACGAGCACACTTGTCACCAGCGTCCATTAACTTCATTTATCTACGCGGCGAGTAATTATGCCAGTCACAAAGCGTCCCACCGTGTATTCCGATCACGACTCTGCGCTCGGCGACTGCTGCAGCTCTTGTTCCCGTAGCGTGCACCGTTTCCAGCGGAATTCAGCGTTGTTTATCGTGCAGCGACGTCTGTGCGCTATTTTAAACGTCGTTATATTAATATTTCCAGCGCCTCGTTAGCTGGGTAATTTATATCGAGCTTGTTTCGAAGTTCAACGCCGAGCCGCGACGTTCAGAAGCTGGGCTCCGTCGCGCAAGCACCTTCGAGCTACATATCCTCGAAAGCTGAGCGATGGAGTTGCAGAGGAATCTGAAGATGAGCAAGGAATTTAACGTTAGGTACGGGAGTTCACGAACTGGCCGACTTGGACCGGGAAAAATTGCTGGAAGTTCGCACAGAGATAGCAAATGATGTTTCTATACCGACTAGAAGCTCCTGGAAGTTGCGCATTAGTAGAATCTGGGAGGCTACAAATCCGCGACACCTTGGAAATTTCTGATATTCGAATTGCTACTTGAATTGTACAGGCTTCCTGATTAATTGCCACCCTTGCACTTTGGGACTTACTTTACTCAGGCAGCTGCGAGATTTATCTTCTTTTAACGAGATTCTGCTCCACTCGCGAAGGTGGAAGTCTCGTTAATGTTGTCATCTCATTAAGGTTAGGTGAGTAATGTTTTTCGCGAGTCTGATTATTCTTCGGTGATTGATGCGTGAATTGTATGCACGAATTAGTGATGAAGCTCAGGGGAAGGTTGCTCGGATAGGCTTTTACTTACCTAAAATTGTTTTATTATTGATACGTGGAACGTAGCAGAATGGCGATCACTATTGTTCGCCTACGCGGTGCCCAGAGGCACCTAAGTAGTGTCAGCGATTTATTATTTATGATACGCGCATGCCGACTGTTCTTCGCGCCGCGCGAATGGAAACCACGAATCGAAAACTGCTCTGGACTAATATGGCGAAGGCCCTGGGACCTGGAAACGTGCGCAGGCTTCTGTAAGCGAAGCAGTGTGTTGTAATGGATATGCGACACGTCGCTTTCGGCCAGACAGAATCGCCATTTCGTTGTCGATGCAGCCTTAACAGAAAATATTCCGTTAATTCGACAAGCAATTGTCACGAATTTTAACAGTCAGATATATCTATGGTTATATAAATGTTTTGAAAACACTATCGGAGACTAACTAACTCAAAAAACACACTCAGACTTGATCTTGTAATAATTGTTTATTAACCCTTAACTGGTATACTGTTTTTGGCAAACGTGACTGGTATACTGGGGTCGTGGCAGACCCCAAATAAAAAAGGACATAGAAATTTGTAAAGTCGACACTAGAGCAACCACTATGAATATTTTCTTCTTAGGTAATGTAGAAAATAATAGAAGCGTGGAAAGTTAAACTATTATTTTAAAATTAATTAGAAATTCAGTTTACCAACTTAGACAACCGAAAATTGTACATCGAACTTTGGGTGCTTGGGGTCACGAGCGACCCCAGGATACCAGTTAAGGGTTAACCCGACAATGTACTCGCATGCCTCACCATGCGTTCTTTCTTTCGCCATGCCTTCCATGTACACCCCCTGACGGGCAAGCCCTTACAGTTTATTATAAAATAGTGTCCCTTTTTATGCCATGACGTTTAAGTCGTTTACAACTGGGATTGGGGCTTCGGTAGCACGAATTATGTTAGACTTGCTAGCTTCAGACCAAACTGAGAACTGACTCTCCGCGCTGAAAAAGACTCTTATTTTAACCCGGGAGTAGGCGCATGTTGGTCTTTTCGACCGACGATTTCATATGTTTTGGAACATGATCCAAAGCGTTCGACCGTCTACTTTTTCCGTGGAGCTATTCCCCTTTGAAGGAGTTCTTGACTTATTTATGTTACGGAGCGACACTTAGTGCACACGTGTAGGTTTTAAATCATACATTGTTACGCGTTGGTCTTCTTTTCGACCATAGCGCGCCTGCTAACATTAGTCTCATTTCGTCTGTCGCGTACGACGCATACTGTGTGGCAATCATGGCTGATACTAATTTCCGAGATTTCTTATTGAATGAAAACATAGAAGACGAGATCAGTGATTCCGCAGGAGATTCCGATTATGTTATGTAATCCTATTACGATACAGATTCGGAAATTGATTCTGCGGATATAGAGATATCAGATGTAGAGATGTTATTCTTTATTTTCAAGATGCAGTTCCTACTCTCAGGAAAATATAAATATTTAATACGTTTACGAAACCATAAATTTATAAGTATATTTTTTGAAAAACAAATATAAATATAAATTATATTAGATAATTGCTATTATTGAAAATTAAAAATCAAGTGATAAATACAAATTGATAAATAGACAATATAAATTTATATTTTGCATTCGCACAAATTTGCATATAACATTTTATTTTTAAAATAAATTACAACGTATCGTTTTTATAAAAATAAATTTTCCAGAACTCATAATATTATAATACGATTAATCATTTTATCATAAAAATGAAAATTATTTATGTATAACGATTCTGAAATAAGTAAAATACAGTGTTATGCATTATTTATATTATTTTAGTCATTTTATTAAGTTATTTCTGATTACATTACCATCGGTCGAAATGACCGACGTGCGCCTACTAACGTAAGTTATTTGGCGCGCCTACTCCCGGCTTAAACGCTGGATAGAGGTTTCACCCTCTACCCTCGAATGGCCGAGATGGAGGACAAGCCTAAACATTCCCACGATCCAACGTACAACGCTGACGAAATCCAGACACTAGCATCGGCGGAAAAACATTGCAACGTAGGCCTTGAAAATCCTTAGGCTTCATGATTTCGAGGACCGCTCTTGTGCCCAAGGGTTACTGCCTTGTCCCTCACCAGATGAGCGCGCCGAGGTCGATGGAGGTGGTCTCCGCCTTAATTGTCTTCCTATAATGCTCGGCCAACAGTCGATACTGCATCCGGATTTTGTCACCAAAACTTTTCCTGACCTGGCCATTCAGCCTGGAAATTTAATCGAAAATTCCCCCTATCGGAAGAAGAATAAAATCTCCTTCCATAAAACCAGCAACAGAGTTGAACAGCACAACTGATGGAACTCGAACTTCGAAGCTTAAAGTGTCTTGCTCCCTGTAAATATTCTTCGAAACCGATAAGGCGATTCGAGTGGTACCGCTAAGTCCATGGGACTAATTTCATTGATCTCCCGAAGCTCGCTTCTAATCGCCCTTTGTTTTCGATGCTAAGCAGAGTTGGAGTGCCACGAATTCTAAGAACCGTTTCCAACCTGATGGATCGAAATGGTCGAATTCATCACAATCGCGACAGAAATAATCTGAACGATTGCATCAGATTTGAGATATCAGTCGAGTCGATAGAGCTGGCTTATTTTTTTACCAAAAGCCGCCGTTCTATAGAAGCGATTGCGAAAGTCCCTTTGATAATAGCAAGGCGCAATAATCCATTCGCGATGCGAGTGCAATTGTTTCCGCGATGCGCAGCCCGGTTGCTTAATAAACAAGAGAAATCCAGCACGTCGTCATAGCGTTGGTACAGAAAAGGAGGAGATCATCCGACGGTACTTCAGATATCGCGGAGTTTAACCGAGTAAGCCTAATTGTAACGTTACGAGCACCTCGTGCTTCAGAGATCTACGATAAAGAATTCTCGTGAGCCTCGATCGAATCGGGCCACGTCACGAAGTCCAAAAGTACAACGACATAATTCATGTTCTATCGGCCGACGACTTTCACTGTCACCCGACCACGTGCCACTTGCGAAACGCGACAATTTTGATCAGCTTCGATCCTCTGCTACCATTTGCCACGCCACTTTTGCAATTGGCGTTGCAAACGACGCGGTGAAATTATGAAATCGTCTTTGCTAGGTCGGGTAGGAAATTCTAGTTTGTTTATTTCCTCCACCGGTTCTTGCGTTCCTTGCGAATTCTTCCAGGTACAGATAATGGCTACCGAGTACACACCATCGCAGCTGGTACGAATTGGTACTGTACATGATATGGGATGCACGGCGATCTGCTACTCCGTCGATCGATTGTGTTTTAAAATAAGCGCGGAATATCCAGCAACGTCATATTTGTTGTCACGTTTTTTCCTTCAATGGCCAGTGAATTTCCCGCAGCATGTGGTAGATTTAGTAGTATTTTGACGAGCCTTGGCACGATGGATCTATGTCCAAAATAAGTAAATATGTGTCCGAAAATTCCACACCACCCTAGTTCGGGGTGCCTATTGAAGATTTCTCCACGTTAAAAAAAATTAATTTATAATTTTTTTTATATTTTTTTTAACGTGGGAAAATTTATCCCCTATTCCCTATTATCCTCCACTACCCCTATTATCCCCTAACCGAAAAAATTTTGTTATAAATTTTTTTTTCTACAAAAAAAGAAACAGATGAAAAACCATTTTAAAATAAAAATGTAAAGTTTCACTTTGCACAAATTTAATAAAATAAATAAATAAATATATCAATTATATTTAATATCTGTTTTTCATTTATACAAGTTTTGTGCAAATTGGACAGGAATGAACAATTAGTTAAAGGTTTCTTGTGTTTTTGATAAATAAATTCTTCCTTCAATTTCTCGAGAAGTATGATCTGATTTCTGATTTCTCGAGAAACAAAGAATATCGAGAAATCAGGAACACTAGTCGAAACAGTGGAGGCAGCAAAGATTGGATGCTAAGGAGACTTAACTTCTTTTTCTTCATTTCACCACAAATACGATGAAATTGACACAGTAGGAGCACTCTAATTAAATCCAGAAGACGGTTCTCAGCGGTGGTTTAAGAAGCATCGCGCGAAGGCAACGTCCAAGATAACCTCGTGAACCAGGAATACACAAGCCACTCCATTCGAACTAGAATCATAAAACCCCCCTCTCACCACAGGACACAATTCCATGATCCTGTAATTTACACAAACGCCCGTGCGACAAGTGCCTTTTGCGTCGTCCCGAAGCGCTCAGGCCCAAAACCAAGCTTACACTCCGCTCTGCATTCCAACTCGCCAATCGTTTCGTCACAACTATTTCCCCCGACTTACTAGATTTCCCACTTTCTTCCAGCAGAACGTCTGCGCAATAACCCCTGAAAAGCATAAACGAACGTGCCTGGCGTTCGAAAGCGCGATCGTGGGTCCGTCGCGGCGTCGACGGCAAACAAATTCGCCCCGTTGACGAATCAACGCTACCTGTCCGCGCGGCCACGTGCCGCGAATTGGAATCGCAGCTTCGCGACGGCTGCTCGTGTGCCAGGTCCGCCTCTGCGACGTAGCACGGAGAAAGATCAGGTCCCTCTGTGTTTGCGCAGCCCCTACGCCCTGCTAGCGGGACCAGTTAGGGGGTTTAGTTGCGCGCGACGTGACGAGCAACGGGGGCAGGCCGTCCCTCCGCGTTCGATCATAGTTAACCGCGTAGAAGCTGTACGCTGCGCGGAGAAAAGATGGTGTTTGAGGTGAAGGAGACAGACTCGCCCGCGATTCCAGCAGCCGAGCCATAAACCTGTCCCTGGGTACGCGAGGTCGGCGATAAGCGGGGCCCCGCTGATAAGGCCGCCATCGTAGATAGACGCTCGAAATTATTCCATCAGACTGCCTGGGAAGTCGGCGTTTCCGCGGATCCGCCTCACCCCTCAGAATCAAGTTCCGCGATCGGGGATCCAGACGTGGAATATCTGAATCACGGAAATTTCACGTTTCTCCTGGAATACTAAACTCCCGGGGATTGATACCGCGGCGGGTGGCGGGGCTGCGTCCATATCGCGTGCCTTAAAAGCGAGGAATAAGAATAAGAATCGATAGGCCCTGGGTCGCGAGCAGCACGAGTCTACGAGCGGAGAGGCGTGGGTGGTGCAGCCTCCCTTGCGCCTCTTTAAGCGCATTTATCGCGTTTCGTCATCCCCCTCCCGCGTAATGTTTGCGCTGCAATCTCCGCGACAGCCTTCTCGAGCGCGCACCCCTCCACTTGCCAGTCTACTCTCCCACGCACCGCCATTTCTTTCGCTCACCCTTTAATTACCAATTCGCTAATATCCGCGTTACGCGATCCACCGTAATCCCGTTTTTCACAGCGGCATCCTCGTCGAAGCACGCAACACACCGCTGGCTAACACATCCGCGGTCGCTTTACATTTCGATCCACCAAGATTTCGTGCTCCGTTGCAACGACAGCTTGGCGCGATTCGATTATGCAATCGGCGTTGTTAAACGTTCCATTCACGGGCACGTGACGCGGCGATTCTTCATTGCGATGCGCTACTTTGACCTAGTTGGAGAGGCAAGCCGGAGGCCGATCCCCGCGAAAGGTCCCAGGGATGGATCGCCACGAAAAGGGGAATTGGGTCGCCTAGGGGTTCGAAGGAAATGAAGAGGCCGAGAAGCGGTCAGGCTGGTCGAGTATAACCCTTCAGGTGGTAGGGAATGTCTCCCGCGCGTCGCGTTCGCCGCTCTGCGGGCCGTCTATGTTTTTGCGAGCGCAGAAATTCGCCAGGCTGAAGGGGACTGTCCCGCACGAACGTTGCTGCCACAGAGCCGGGCTAATTGGCTGAATCGAATTAAGAGCGAGCGGGTATTTTCATCGTTGCAATTCTCTAATTGGCCGCGGACGAACCGGCCAATTGTTTCCACCGGTTTGCACGTTGTCTATGTTTTAGCCTAGCGAGCTTTCGCTTCACCTCGCCGGCCAATCGTTAAAGCCGGGAGAATCCACCGGGAAGCTATGCGATGCTATGCCATGCTACGTTTTAAAAAAAGTTAGCTTCGATACATTTTTATGGAACCGTTATATATTTATAGAAATGGGTATAGGAGGGGGAACTAGCGAGAAAGCGGGATCGGTCGACGGCCCTCTGGCGGCGGAGTCGGAAGCGTCGTTTCAGTTTTTAACGTGGGCTCTAAGCTTTACAGAGTAAAGCCGGGAATCCACCGGGAAGCTAAGCTATGATATGCGATGCTACGCTATGCCATGCTACGCTTTAAAAAAATTAGCTTCAATACATTCTCATGGAACCGTTTCCACCAAAAGCTACGTTAACGTAGCATCGCATAGCTTAGCTTAGCTTAGCTTGACTTAGCTTCCCAGTGGATTCCCGGCTTTAATGCTACGTGGCAACTGGGTCGAGAGGGTTCGCTTCTTTAAATTTCGAGCACAGAGCTGGACAACCGTGCCGAAGGCTGCCGCCAGTATCGCTGGTCACTTCGCTTTGTACGATCGCAAATTGCTCGAGGACATAAATCTTTGGTCGTCCAAGGTTCATATACAAGATGCAGCATCTTTCTGCTTTGATAGATTTATCTTCAGCAGCGCGTTCAATGGGAGAGAATGAATGGGCGAATCGCGATGAATTTCAAGATGGCTGCTGCAGATTGTCGCGGAGATCGCCAGGGAGGTTTTCGAGGCTACTGGAATCAGCGGCCTCGGAGCGAATTTCGATTGCCATCTTATCGGGAGGTGTTCGGCAGTTGAAGCTGTTTTCATTCGAAGAGAAATTTTATCTAGACACTTCAGCAGACGTGGAACGTTTTCGATGGTTCAAGGACGATTAGTCCAGCCCGCGATGCATTCAGTCCCATTCCTCCACGTGCGAATATCGAGCACCGCGGTGTTTCGCTGACTGTGCCAGAAACGTAACTGCGCACGGCGCGGTAAACAATGTTTCGTAAGCGATAATACTTAGACAATGCAAAAATTGCGATCGGCGCGGAGTGCTCGAGCCGCCGAGTCACTAAACTCAATTGATACTGCACGCTCCGGGCAATTGGTAATTAAAGTAAGTACAAGGGGTGATATTGCGCATTCGGTAGAGCGATATTTTCGCCGAATGCGTGTCTTGTGCAGTAGGGGAGAGGTGCTATAGAAGGGACACTTTCGTTTAGCGTCCATTTCTGACAATATCGTTATAGGTATTTAATAAAAACAAGTACGTCAATAGAAAGCGCGTTTATTTCCCTCCAATAAATGGTGACTGTCCCAATTTCTGCTCATTTCGTAATTTTCTTATTATTATATGCGTTACGTTTGTACTATAGTTGCAAGAAAATAATTCTAAATTATTTAAACATTTACATTCACATACATCGCTATTTTTCATGAGCAGAAATACGGACATTTAGAGCATTATATATTTAATTACAAATTACTAATAGTTAAACATCTTGAAATATCTTTCTTAAATAGTTTTTGAGTTGGTTGATTTATTATTAAAGAGTTAATCAATTATTCTGCAAATTTTGATCGCAAACAAATTTTTTACATCTTCTTTATGACGAGTTACCTCTCTAGGGGTCATGCTCAGTCAGGAGGCTGAAAAAAGGGTGGTCTTTGGAAATTTTTTACTCGAAAGCTATAACACATTTCTCGAAAAATCTTTTTTCCTTTTAAGGATTGCATCTAGTGCCGTGCATCGTAATTTTTTTATTTAAAAATATTCATCAATAACTAAGTTATTGTCCATCACTCGAAGGTTCTCTAAAAAAAATGAAAGTCGATCATCTGAAATAAAAAATTCAAAAGAATTTAATTATTATATTAGCTAGTATTTTAACTATATTTTTTTCTATATTTTTCTGTGTACTTGCCCCTTTTTAGCAAAGTAACTTTTCATTTTCCCGAAAGATGGGCCCATCAGAACATCTGCCACCTGGGCCTTTTTTCTTAAATCCGCCACCGCTAATTCGGTATAAATAATCGAGCCTGCCCCCTAGAGTGTGATATTCGACGCTGCGAGGTCCATTCCTTCTACATCACTGCGAATTCCCATTTAGTAAAAATTTAACAACCCAACCGCCTTCAGAGAAACACAGAAGAAACTGAGATCCCAGAGTCCTCCGCGTCGGAGCGACGAAGGAGCGTTGGGGACGCGTTGTCAAGCGGGCTGGATTACGAAATGAGTTACGATCGTTTTACGATTGTTATATATAGTTGGAAAGCTGTTTTGCCGCGGTAACTTCCTATATTTTCGCGCCAAGCGGCAGCGGTTGTTTGCTCTGTGCAGCCTGCCTATGGAGGAGCTAATCCGCGATGCTCACGGTGTTTATCACCCGTTATCAATGAGAATCTTTATCGCCACTCGAGATAGGCTGGCAAGTGTGCCCGGCGGAAAAGTTACATCGCGGATGCTTGCGATGCCCGGTCCACAGGCCTCGTTACGCGAGATTTTCGGCTCAGCTTGAGGCGTCATTGTTTCAATGGGTTGCGCTCAGGCGTCAGCTCTCCGAGTGCCCGTGCCTCATTAGGTAAATATTTACGAGCTGCTCGTCCCGCGCGATTACTAACGAGCAACGTGTCCTGTCGTTAACGTATTCCCCGCTCTTTAATGACATCGACGGGATGTAATCTCGCGATTGGCAGCCGGAGAGGTTGTAATCGAAGGCGCGCTACTGGGAATCATAGGATCTACAAATTGCGAAGATGATCGGGGTGATTTGCAATATGCGTTAGGACACTGGGAAGCCTTTAGAGCCGTGTAGAAGCTGCTGTAGCGTTTCTCCAGACGGAATTCAGGTGTCGCGCGCCTAACTGCGCTCAAGAAGATTGATGATACCTTCCCGGAGCCCTAACGCCTATGTTAATTAGTCGCCCGAATAGATAAATGTATTTCGAACAGATTCGCGGCGTTCAAACTCTCGGCTCGCTCGTTCGGATAAAGGCTTAAGAATTCCATGGAAGAGACGATAAACGGTATCGAAATTTCGTAACGTCTCTCCCTTCTCCTAATCTCTCACGAAACGACGATCCGCCCGCGTTACCGAGAAGCTGCTGGTTACGCTCGAAATTGGTTCTCATTACGGGTAAACACAAGCGATATTCGTCGCTGTTATCATTCAGCCAGCGCTACCGATTCTCGCATCTGTACGCGTCGCTGATCTTCTGTAAACACACGTTGAATCGAGGCAACAGACGTTCGCGTAATTCTCCCAGGAATAATTATCGTTTCCAAATAACGCTTCTCCAGAATTCTAGGGGACCGTAGTATGATCCTTCCAGAAAACTAGCGTACACCAAGCTCTAATATTCCGATATTCACGCCAGAAAACGAATTCACGTAGCTCCTTAAGCGCTCCAAAAATTCAAGAGCACCTTGTCGCAAGATTAAGCACTCGGGACACACAGTTCCCCGGAACAAACGAAACGGATGAGCCCCAAGTCTTTATCACCACCTTCCATAACAGCTGGCAAATTACAGCCGCGGTACTATAATTCCCTCGCATGCGACGTACCACATACATGCACACCAGGAACCCCCCAGGAACCCCGAAAAAAATCCATTCAAAGGATCCTTCCCTTCGGAAGGAACCCGCTTAAACAGTACCCCAATCCGATCACCCAGAAGCCGGCGAAATCGAAAAATCTGCGGTGCTCGATGCGTGCCTCTTGCGGTCTTGTACGTCGGGTGCGGAGGTGGGGGATGCGCCCGAAGAGAGACAGTCTCGGCCGAGTGCCCCGACGCGTATAAATACAAGCGGTCGGCTTGCTTCTCGGTTAGTCGCTACGATACTCGTTTCTCGGTGACGGCCTGTCGATTCAAGTGTGCCGCGCGTTCCCCTCGAGCCCCCTATTCGTCGCAAGCGATCGCTCAACTCCTCGCGGACAACCCGGGGCAGATAGAGCAACGGGAACATTCACGGGAAGTGTTCGGAGCTCGCTGAAGGAACGTTCGGATCGGCGGCCGGAGAAGTGTTCGTTCCCAGCCCCGTCTGTCCTGCAGCCAGCCATCGGTACCGCGATGAGAACGTACGAAAGTGTTCGGCTCCGCCGCCGAGATCGGGCCGGGCTGGAGTTTCCTCGGTGATCGTGCAGTGCTGCAGAATAGGGAACAGGGGCGACGGTGAGTGGGGGTGTGGCCGCCGATATCGGAAAGTTCGAGAGTCGTTAACCTGAAAGCGTTCCCCCTACTGTGTGATCCCTACTGTGAACGGAAGCGACGCTTAATAAAAGTTTGATCCTGAGGATCCGCGAGAACCGCCGAGGGAAGGAGCCCGGATCGCGCTGTTTTTAGTGGTGTCACGGTCTCTCCGGTAGCGTTCTTCCTGCGAGGTTCGACCGGGAAATAGAATTTTCTTTCGCAAAGGTCGGACGGGGTTGGACGGCTAGCGATTTTCCGAGGAGCCGCCGCGAAAGGACTGCCGGGCAGAAACAAAGAAACCGGGGAAGAAGAAACGGCGGGGCAAAAAGCCACCGCAGTTGGCTCGGCCGGTTTCCGCGCGATTCTCCTGCGCGGAGGTCAACGATCTGCTGGTGGATCTCGCCAGCCGTTGCACCTACTGCTCGGTCCGGTCGATACGCGATATATATACATACGGACGGGTCGGTCGGTGTGTGTACCGCGGGTTTTGCTGGTGTCCGGATAGGCCAGCCAGGCGGGGGCACCGTTTCACGAGGAGTGAAAAGGCGGTCACTCGGTACGCCGCCGTGGCTGCTTTCACCGGCAATGGAATAATGCCGATCGCGCCTTAACGGTACGGCGGCGGCTCGCGCGGGCACCTTCCGTGTTTCCCTCGGTATGATCGCCAGGAAAATGATCGCAGGCCCCGGGTGATCGCCCGGTGATCCCGCGGGGAGCTCTCGTGCCTACTGTTCCTGGCCGCGTGGCGGTGTATCGTCGTCCGCTGGATCGCGTAGCATGGAAAGCAACATGTACATCAGCAACGAGCCTCAGAACAATGGTCACTCGGCCACCAAGTACGCCTCGACCAACTCTATCCCGTCGACGATGGAGGAGGAGTCGTCGTTCGCCAAGCTGATCGGCAGCGTGGACAGAACCGACTCGAACGTTATCCTGCGGGATAATAAAGGGAGGAGGCACAGCGTGCTGGAGGACCTGAAGGCGCGGAGGGATAGCCTGTTCCACAGGGCGCGGCGCGCCAGCGTGGCGGAGGAGAAGGAGAATGCCAAGCAGGAGCAGAAAGAGAAGAGGAGGAGCAGCGAGGGCGGCAGACGGTGCTCTGTCTTCTACGTGTCCCAGGATCTGCTCGAGGAGAATCAGGAGGTGCTGGAGAACGAGAGGATGGTGGCGGACATGGAGGGGAAGAAGGGCCGAAGGAAGTCCTGGCATCCCCTCGCGAAACCGCCGAAATTCGATCGCAAGAGGAGGAAGGGGGTCGCTGGCGTACCGACGCAAGTCGGCAGCACCGACGGACTCTACGCGCAGACCAGGCAGAAACGTCCCTCCTGGTGGAATATATTCGTGCCGGATTCCGTCGCCAGGTATTTATCCTTCGCAGGATCCTGCGCCCATGCCCCCCTCGCCTGTCGCGTCTTTTGGCAAGCCTGTCGTAGGGCCGATCGTGGGATGCGCTGTCGTTGTCAATGTTCGGTGTTCGTTGAGTCGGATGGAGGTTTGAGGTCACGCAGTTTTCCTTTTGTTTCCACTACTAACAGGATTTCGCTCGAATCCACCGCGGCGCGTATTTAAGGGGGGTGACCACTGTAAAAATATCGGAAAAATCGAGGTTTTTCTTTTTCTTATTTTTTTTTTAAAGATGTACGTTTCAAGAATGCTCTCTCCAAATTTTATGGAGAAATTCGCAAAGTTAACGGAGATATAGTACTTTCCATGAAGCGGTGTCAAGCGCGCGACTGACAGGGGAAGATCCCGAACCTGAAAATTTAAAAAAAAATCTGGAACTTTGTGAATATGTAGGGAATTTCCTCCTGATTATAATGCAATTTTTGTTTGCTGCCCAAATTCACTCTAAGCGGGTGTAATTGACCCCTGAAAGTCCGGTTATTTTCCGATTTTCTGTTATAACTCGTGAACTGTAAAGTAATTTCTTCAACAAAGGGTAGATCTAATTAAAATAAGTAACTTTTGACTTGAAACGTTTTCCCTATCTCTTACAGATTGCGAGTTACAAAATGAAATCGGAAAATAGCCGAATTTTCGGGGGTTAATTTCACCCCCTTCGAGTGAATTTGGGCAGCAAACAAAAATTGCGCTGTGATCAGGAGTAAATGCTCTATATATTCACAAAGTTTCAGAATTTTTTGGGTTTTCGGGTTTGGGATTTTCCCTTGTGAGCCGCGCGGAACTTTGAACGCGTTTTCCTCAGAATGGCATTTTTCAACCGCGTTGACAGTCTGCAGAGAAAACTATACGTTCAGTCGACATGAGCAAGGGTATTTATTGTACGGAAAACCCGTCGCTATTACGTGACGATCAGTTTTTTTTTTCAATTAATGACCTGCTTCTATTTTTTTTATCAACATTTCCCCAATTTTGTACCCCGAAAACATGATTTTTTTCAGTGGTCCGCCATTTTGTTATCTTTTGCGATTTTGACCTTTTTTCATCGACACGTAATAGAGATAGGCTCCTACTAGAAAAACTACTTCTAGTTTCTAAATATTTTTTTAACCATATGGCCTGGGCACTGTCAACGCGACAAGCACGACTTTGCCGCAGCGCAAATTTTGACGAAGAGTATACAGGAAACGGATTTATGAATTTGATTGAAAAAAAATGTTTCTTACCCTTCGATATGTACATATTAACTATACTAAGCAATACATTGATTTACTTGCGTTGTTCGGTTGAAAAAAAATCCCGAAAACACCCTTCCTTCCCCTTTAAGGGGGAAACTAGCTGAACATCGACGCATTTTTCGGGAATTTTTTTTAAAGAAAGTATTTAATCGATCCTTCTGAAACTTTCAGGATATTCTATTATCAGATTAAGGTAGATAAATAAAAAACTGTATTAAAAAAGAGCGGCAAATAACAGAGTAGTTATCTAGCAAAACCGGCTATACCCGCTTTAATTTTTCGAATTTCGTTTCGCGGCTTTGGGAACATATTACCGCGATGTTCAACTATTGATTTATGCAACAAAAAAAAATCAGTTTCTTTGCCCCGCTACCCCAAGCTCCGCCCTTAAGGTGAACCAGAACGACGGCCTGCATCTGGACTCTCCGGACCAGGTCTTTGTTGAATACAGTTCCTGTCGATGCCGCGATGGTGTCTGGCGAGACCGGTTCCCGTGATCATTCTTCTTGGGTCATGAGACAATAGCTTTGTTTACGCAGCAGAGGATACGCTTGAAATGGGAACGATATATATTCCGCTGCAGTCTCTTTTCTCACTCGCGACGCGCTCGATCGTCGAACAATTCCCGCCGAATAGACAATTCCTCTTTCATAGTTGAATAACGCGCAGCACTCTCGTCGCCGTTCTACCCGCTATTAGCCTATGTATTAGAGGCCACTGATTTCGAGGGGAACGTCGCGAGGCAGGTGTGTCGGGCAAATATTTATACGGCTCGGCAAGGTGGAAGTTGTAAACCAGGCAAGTAACGATGTCGCTTGTCAAAGGCGGCAAATATCGCGCGTGACGGTTTTATCAACCGAATTTTCCCGTCGCGCACTGTTTGCGTGGCGTAGTCGCGCGGAAGGAACGAGACAGGGGCGTCGCGACGCCAACGTCCACCCGTGCGCCCCTTTGACAGTTACAGTGGCTCGCATTAATATTCGGACAGTTTTTAAAATCGCATAACTTTTTTAGAATCGGTCCAAACGACTTGAGTTTTTTTGAGAAGCTAGAAGGATTAGTTCGCTAAATGACGCGTTTCGTCGTTTTGAAAAAATATGTATTTGGTTGGAATAGCGAAAAGAATAGTAAAGGTCGATTTTTAAACTTTTCTTTGTGAGCTTGTAATGAAAATTAAAAAAAAAACGTTTGTAGGTTGCAGTAAGTTGTATCGCGAAAATTCCCGAAATCTGCGATTCTCGACCTTATTCTGCGATCTTTAAACGTTTGTAGCTCGGAGCAACGTTAACCGATTTTGATGAAATTTTAGGCACGCATACAACTTACTGCAATCTACAAACGTTTTTTTTTTATTTTCATTACAAGCTCACAAAAATGTTTAAAAATCGACCTTTACTATTCTTATCGCTACTCCAACGAAATACATTTTGTTTCAAAACGACGAAACGCGTCAGTTAGCAAACTAATCCTTCTAGCTTCTCAAAAAAAACTCAAGTCGTTTGGACCAATTCTAAAAAAGTTATGCGATTTTAAAAAGTGTCCGAATATTAACCCTTAACTGCTATCCAGGGGTCGCTCGTGACCCCAAGCACCCAAAGTTCGATGTACAATTTTCGGTTGTCTAAGTTGGTAAACTGAATTTCTAATTAATTTTATAATAATAGTTTAACTTTCCACGCTTCTATTATTTTCTACATTACCTAAGAACAAAATATTCATAATGGTTGCTCTAGTGTCGACTTCACAAATTTCTGTGTCCTTTATTTGGGGTCTGCCACGACCCCAGTGTACCAGTCACGTTTGCCAAAAACAGTGTACCAGTTAAGGGTTAATGCGAGCCACTGTAGGTTTCTTTTTACGCGCGTAACAATGCGCGCGACAAGCGCCTTTGCATCGCGCCTTCCCAACGGGATTTCGAGCGATTTTCTCCTGGCGAGCTGCTTGAAAAGTAAAAGTCCTACTTTCCTCGTCTTATCGATGAATCTAGTCTTCCTCCGCGGAAGCGAGGGCACGATTGATTTACGACGCGTTATCGATCCTCGGTGCGCCGCGCCGTGCCTCCTCCGGCACGAGGGAAACTTTTCTAAAGTTCCCTGGCTCCCCGTGATTTCTCTAGAGTTGCCCAGTCGCGAAAGTCGACCTGCGCCGACTCACTTCCGTTCGTCGTCTAAACCGTCGTGGGCACTTTAATTAAGTGGAACGAACGATCGTGTCAATAAAAGTGCTCGAATTGCGCCGAAAGTTCGCCAGCTACGCCGCGCCGTGTCTGTTCCCAGTTTCCGCCCGGGATTTCTCCAATTCTCCAATTCCCCGTCGCGCCGTATTTGCATACGTCCCCTTATTTGTACGACGCGAGGATCCACGTATAGTTTGGGAGTTGTCGAAGGTTCGTTACGATTCCGTATTTTTTTTTCACATCGTTTTGAATTGTGCGCAGTATGCAAGCCGAGTGGATGGATTATCTACTGGCAGTCTATCGTTTAATCCGACGATTAGTCGTTCGTTTACCGATCGTTACTTCCTAGATTGATCGTCATTGACAACGTTGACATCACTCGATGGTTACTGGCATCACATGATAGCAGCGTTTCGATCGTTTAATCTCCATAACAAAAGTAACCTTCGCCGTGCGGTTACTCAGCCGATTCGTTGCAAACTAAATAAACAGTGTTTTTTTTTATCGCTGTTCCAAGTATCGCCTTAGCAACACCTTGTTTCGGTCCAATTTCGAGGCTGAATATCGAGTTAGAATTTGTAATAATTTTTTTTTGCTGCAACAGTGATACAAGGGAATATCCCGAACCCAGATATTCAATAAATTTTTAAACTTTGTGAATACGTAGGGAATTTCCTCCCGATTTTAATGGAATTTTTGTTCGCTGCTTAAATTTACTCTGAGGGGGTGTAGTTGACCACTGAAAATCCGGTTACTTTCCGGTTTTGTGTTATAACTCGTGAAGTGTAAAATAATTTTTACACCAAATTATAAATGTAATTAAAAGAATTAACTTTTGTCTTGAAACTTTTTTTTCTATCTTTTACTGTTCGCGAGTTATAACGCAAAATTCGAAAAATTTACGAATTTTCAGGGGTTAATTTCACCCCCTTCGAGTGAATTTGGGCAGCAAACAAAAATTGCGTTGTGATCAGGAAGAGATCCCCTATATATTCGCAAAGTTTCAGAATTTTTTGAATTTTCGGCTTCGCGATCTTCCCTTGTTAGGTTTATTCCGTAAATTCTACCAGCTTCGGCTTGTATGATGCTCCCTGCGGGGAAGGAGAGCAGTTGCAGCAAGAAATTTAGCAAAACAGAAGAAGGAGATTTGAAAGATTCCTGGTCGTAGCGCAAAACCCAGGGACGAAGTAAAAGTTAGACAGGAAAAAAGCAAATAGGATTATAAATTGCTATTTTAAGACGCTCGACCGGTTCTCACGTGTTACAAGAGGTTCCGATGAATTCTTCCTCCTTCTTCTTCTGCTTCTGATTGGTTCCGAGCTTAAGTGGGGTGCCCCGACAAGCTCAAACTTTAAGCTTTCATTAATCAAAGTCATTCAAGATAAAGAAAATCCTCCCCTGTATTATGATACGAATCAAAATTTCCAACAGCTTCCAAGCACTTATTCAGCTCCATCAAAAATTTACTACTTAATCCACTATCTTAAAAAAGGAATTACCCAGAAATACGCTATTACCATAAAAAGGGGGAAAAAGTAATGCGTCTCGTAAAAAGGAGGTCGTTTCAGAGATTCACTTCTTCAAGGATGATATGATTCCTCTCCTCTCTCTCTCTCTCTCCCCCCGCAAATTCGAAATCTGCATGAAATTGAAGGACGTACCCCGACGTGGAGCGTTTCCTGGGGCGATAAAGTCGACAGGGCGTCGCGAGATCCGTGAGCAGAAAAAAACGTCGAGTATCAATGACTCGCGATCCAACTGGCTGTCGGATAAGAGCGACGAGAGGGAAAGAAAAAGGGCTCGTCGCAGAGAAAAAAGGAACCCGACGCGGCCCGGGTTGCCAACGCGAAACGAGTTCCCAATTTTTTTGTCGAGGAAGTGAAAGGTTGCGGGATCAACCCAATTTTCTCGCTAAATTTTTCTCGTCAGCAAAAAAGAGCCTTGGTCGCCATTCTCTCTCTCTCTCTCCCTCCCTCTCTCTCCCTCCCTCTCTCTCTCCCCCTCCCTCTTTCTCTCCCTCCCTGTCTCTCTCCCTCTCTCCCTCTTTCTTTCAAAGACAAGGTAACAATATCCCGTGCGACAAAAAAATTCTTTCAATCGTCTAGCCTCTCCACCCCTTTCCCTCCCAAGGAAACAAAATCGCAAAATGCTCCGTGGCCTGGAACCCGGTATTAATCCGTTACTTACAATTAGTATAGTAGTGTAACACCCGTGTTACACGAATTGAAAAAATTATGCACGCCATTTGGGGTCTTTTTCGTGAACTTTAAAGCGTTACTTTATTATTACCATATCTAACAAGTGTCCTTAGGTCAGAAATACATCCGCAGAAATTCTACTGTGACACACTGCCCCGTATTATTGATTAAAACTCTTAATTTCGCCAGGCCTACTGAAAATACCACGTCAATGCTAATTTTTCTCCCAATTATTTCGGACTTCCTTTGCAAATAAATTTGATGTCGAACATAATAATGTACGTAACACTAGTCTAACATTCTGCAAAACCGCGTATTGGCTATAATACACACTTATCTTTATGCATGATGTAACACTGCTGTTATATCCATATCTTTTCATTTATACAAAAAATTATTACATCACGAATTTTTTGCTTACCCTTACGATGAACTGTGGACAAAAATGGTACCGATAAGAATTTTTCTGGGTCGAATAAAAAATTCACGATACCAACGGTTAAACCTTGCGCATCTCAGGCTGCCTTCTGACATCCAAAAAGTTCGTTCTACAATGATTAAGCGGGCTCGATGAGATATTTTATTATTTAGTTGACAGTGCTTCTGTCAGGCTACCCCGGCGAAAGTTTCTCTTCGTGTTTCGTCGTTCCGCGTTTCTCGACGAAAGGGAAGAATAGGTTGTCAGATGCACGGCGCAGCTAGGCGAGTTGACTTTAAAACGAAGTCCCCCCCGAAGGACCGCAGACTGTGTCGCGTCGGAGAAAAGTTCCCTCGCAGTCGATGTCCAACAGAGTTTGCACTTTTGTATACACGCCTCCCAGTTCCATGCCGCGTGTGTCCTCGGCTGTCGTCCGCTCCGAAACACCCCCGACTTTCATCCACCCTCGTTCCCTTTCAAACGCTTTTCGGGGAGGAACGATTTCTCCAGCGAGATTTGTATTTCTCGTGGAATCTGGAGAGCCAGGGGTTATCGAGCACAAGGAGAGGCTCGACGAATTCGGTATACAAATCCGACGTGACAAGTTGAACGTTTCTATTTCCGAGGGGGAACCGAGTATTCGTTTTCGGTCGGTTCGCGGTTAACATATGATTCTCGCTTTATTTCTGCGGCTTCGTAAGCTCAGCGCGACGAATGCTTCTTTTCGACTACAGTGTCCGCGAGGCCAGCCTGACATAATGATGTATTTTTAGCAAATAGAGTTGGCATTAAAAGTCCACGTTGACTTGGTCACGGCTCTCGATTTATTCAGACAGGATCTTGCGTCAAATTCAATTTCCCTCGTCCACGCTTCCCGCCCCTCCCTCCCCCGTACGATATTCAATCAGGGGCGAAACATCCCCGCTCTACGTCGCGCGCAGCTCAGCTCTAAATTTTAATGAAACCCTGTGTGTACGTAAGCAGATGCTCGTTAAGCCGGCCGATAAAAATAAATTGCAACAGCCAGGCAACGTCGCTAGAGATGGAACGCATAAATACATGCGTCGCGCGCGTCTGTTTACGCGTACAAAAGGAGCTCGGGCGTTAGAAACAGATGTTGTCGCGCATGGAACCAATTTCGAGTGTCTGTGCTGCTTACGTAATTCGCAACCTTCGGCAACGGTCGAACGGCAGCTCCCGAAATCGTCGCAATTCCCGTGCATCCCGAACCGTTCAGCTCCAGCTCGAGTCCAGCAAACTGGGGGGGTGGATCGTAGGAAGGGTCGCGGCAGGTCCGCCGCTGGATGATCGGTTAATCTATTCGTCCGCTCTTCGCACCCGGCAAAGCCAATGGCGGATCGTTGCCGTCGGCCAGGCTCATTATGCACCGTTAAACCGAAAACGCACGTGCGCCGGTGACGTCAAAAGTTTAACGAAGAAAAGCGCAGCGCGCAACCCCCGCGCGCCCCGCCCCGCGGCAGCAGACGCCTGTTGAATAACAAACGCGATAAGCCCCTCTGTACCCGTATGTACGATCCGTTGTAACAAACGCTGCGACCCGACGAGCGGAGTCAGCGCAAACAAACAGCTTCGCCGAATCTGTGCTTTGGCGAATCGCAACTTCTGGCGAAACGAAATTTCGCACATGGAATGCGCGTGTCGAACGATTTCTTAGAGCGATCGGCTCCCTTCAGTTGAACTTCGCATTTCTGTAAACTGGGTTAGACTGTTCGTGCTAACCTGGAGCTTGCCGCTTAAACTTGCCTATTAAGTTTCTTCTTCACTAGGTGAAGGTATGTGCGTTAGTCTCGCGCGGATGAATGTGCGCGCGATTACGATGTGACGCCTGTATATATGCGTCACAGAGAAACTCATTTACGTCTTGGAAAAGTAGCTCGCTCTTGTATGTATAATAGATGAGGAACGTGTAAGTAGAAGAGACCGGGGCTGGTTGTTACAATTTTCAGATTTTTTTTGTTTGCATTCCATGTTCAATACTATCAATGACTCTCACTTAACCCTTAACTGGCATCCTGGGGTCGCCCGTGACCCCAAGCACCCAAAGTTCGATGTACAATTTTCGGTTGTCTAAGTTGGTAAACTGAATTTCTAATTAGTTTTATAATAATAGTTTAACTTTCTACGCTTCTATTATTTTCTGCATTACCTAAGAAGAAAATATTCATAGTGGTTGCTCTAGTGTCGACTTTACAAATTTCTGTGCCCTTTTTTATTTGGGGTCTGCCACGACCCCAGTATACCAGTCAGGTTTGCCAAAAACAGTATACCAGTTAAGGGTTAAGGGGTCATGTTCAGTCAGGAGGCCGAAAAAAGGGTGGTCTTTGGAAATTTTTTACTCAAAAGCTATAACACATTTCTCAAAAAATCTTTTTTCCTTTTAAAGATTGCATCTAGTACCGTGCATCGTAATTTTTTTATTTGAAAATATTTATTAATAACTAAGTTATTGTCCATCACTCGAAGGTTCTTTAAAAAAAGGCTTCTGCGGTGACCACTGCTGCTCGAAAGTCGATCATCTGAAGTAAAAAATTCAAAAGAATTTACTTATTATATTATATTATCTAGTATTTGAATGATGGACAACATCTTATGATGGGAACTAGAATTTATATTTTAATAAGAAACATCATGGGCATCATTCAATATAACAGTATGAAAAATAAATACTGAATTCTACTGACCGAAAATTATTAGCTTAAATTAGCTTAAACGAAAGAAGGTGCAGTAAAAATTATCAATGTTTTGACCAAATTAGTGTTTGAAGTATGGATAAAAATTATAACAAATACATATCGGTATATACAGCTATCGATAAATATCGCGCATCACTATGTTCAAGCGAAAAAAATTTACTCTGCTTTGCAACAACCTGCCCCTGTAACATCTAGCCCCAATCTCCCCTATACCCCTCTCAACAATCAAACATTCTAAAGATTACAATGCTCGACACTATTTTTTGCCGAGTATATTATTATACATAATATACATTAATTGAAACACAAATGTCAAAGAAAAGGCGTATTAAATTTTCTTAAAAATCATGTAAGAAGTAAAAATAGGACAGGGAAAGGAATTAGAATACACGAAATTTACATACAACTTTAGGAGACTTATAACGCGGGCTAATTTCTTGCGACACATTTTTATGGCAAATGAAGTTTGTCGCTTCGAATAGTCACTTGTTTACTGATTCTTAACTTTCAAACAATACGCCATCCTCTTTTAACTACTTAATAATTGATAATTTAAAACAATACCAGACCTATGTATCAGATGATACACTTTACATGAATTTCGTTTAACTTTTCGCGTGAGCGATCGGCAAGAAATAGTGCTCGGCAGAATAAGAATGTATATACTTCTAATTCTGTCTAAAGATCGTGTCCAACAAGCAGCCAAGTAGATACATGTACGCAAGTCTAAAAAGAGGCACACATTCATCCGGTGGGAAGTGACGTTTATTTCTGAGACACTGGCGCGCACGCCCTAAAAGAGTAACGACGCGGTGTGCAGGTGCACGCTCTCCAAGAAAGCGACGCTCCTAAGCGATGGACACGCGTGCATGCCCTGAGAAAGTGACATCCATTGGCGAAGGGCGTGTATACACGCTCTGAGAAAGTGACGTTCACCTGTGCACGACAGCCCCACACACACACACACACTTGAGAAAGTACAAGGCATTCCTGCACACGTACTCTACACGCGGGGCCATTTAATTCTTCCTTGCCTGTGGATAGACGTACACGTGACTAATTTGTACATCGCGTGCGGCCGACGCATATGAGCGTTCGTTATGCACGATTAACTCGCTGCAGCAGTGCTCGCTCGCCTCGCCTGGTGTCGAAATACTCGCAATTCCACCCGGGACGATACTCAGGAATCTGAAAAGTATTCGGTTGGTCCATACGATTGCGTACAAGTTCGTTTATTTACGACGCGATACGATAATAATTGCTATCGCTAAGGGGACTAGGCAGTCGAAAAATGGATTTTTAATTGCATTTTCCGAAAGTACTATCCTTTCTGAATAAAATGCCGCTTGGTTTACAGTAAAATTCGCTAAATTGTAGATTTGGCAGCTAAAAACGTCGAGAGGTAACCTATAGCGTCGCCTTTGTCTAGAAACTTTAAACGCGTTTTCCTCGAATATTTGTTACTCTTCATTTTTCCCTGATTGCGAACGAATTGAGGTTCAGATCGACTTGGAAGAAATTACAGGATGTGTAAAACGTGTGCCATTTCGGGGCAAACCTCTTATAGGGTCCGTAAAAATTCGAGATTTTCATAAAAAAATTAAGAAGTCACCGAGTTGAAATCCTGATGTTTTCGTGCAAAATTCAAATTTTTAAAAAGGCTTCTTGGATGTGGGTTGTTATTTTATTATAATCGTAAATATTTTTCCACGCAAAAATTACCAAATGTTCTTTAAACGTCGCTCTTTTAAGCGCAACAAGTTTTATAAAAATATATGCTTCCGTTTCTTAAAAAAAAATTCACAAATACTCGCCTCTTTTCGACCGCCTGACTAGGTACAACCCCTTAATAGCAAATCTGCCCCATGGAATTCAAACATGCACTTATGACTTAGCGAATTTTCGCAGCTCCCCCAGCCACGTGTAATCAGCAGTTAGTTCCAACCTCCACTACAGCCCCTTCAACTCCAAACTCTACCAAATTCCACGCCCCATTAAAAACCTCGTACATACATACTCCCTTGTACCCTCGAAAGCATCTCCAACCGCAGTCACCAGCGTCAACATCCTCAGCCTGCGCTCGACTGGCGTTGAGCGCCTCTAGGGTCGCTAAACCGAGCGTAGCCATCCACCTGCGTAAAATTTGCATGCGAGAAAGGAGCTGGCGCAGCCCGCGCAATTTGCCAGGGCAACGAATTCGCCGCGGTCGTGAGAAAACGCTGCTTACGCGTGAGCTGGTTGCCCGAACCGCACGCGTCTGCCGCGACTCTGTAACACGGATCGCGGGCGTCGCGCTCTGGTTCAGCCGTGGATCTCGGTGCACGCTGCAGCCTTTGCCGCGAATCCGCGAGCCGTGCAGCAATGCGGACCGTGGTCCGGGGGCTACGTGGCCGATTATTAGCAGGCTCGAACGATAAGCCTGATCGCTGGGTGTGCCCGAAGAGCGAGAAACACTTGGGAGCGATAAAGGCCAGGGGAGGAATGCCGGTCGAACCGGATGAGAGAAGAAAGGATCGAGCGCGTACGGGGACTGGTTTCACGGAACAAAGCCCGTGCAACCTGAAACGTGTCTCGAGTGCGTGTACTGCTCTCGACGCCGCGATTCCACGTAACGATACTTTCCTCCGGGGAAACTCTTAGGGGATTGTGGGAACGCAATCGATGCAATCACCCGCGAGGGGCGGAGTTCTCTTTAGTCTCGCTTGATGTTTCGCGCGTTGAAATTGCTGCGGCGTCCATTGATGCAACTGTAAGATTTTCATTTCCATTCAGAATTGATTGTAAGGTGAATTTCACAATTTCTGCTCATCTCCGTCCCCATTTCTGATCGTTTCGTATTTTTCTTATTATTATATGGGCTACTGTTTGTACTATAGATGCAAGAAAATAATTCTTAATTATTTAAATATTTACGCGAGTGTTGCACGAGCTTGGGTCAATACATACATCGATATTTTTCGTGAGCAGATATACGGATATTTAGAGCATTGTATATTTAACTAGCGTTCTCCATCTCGGCTTCGCCCGAGATATTAGCGTGACTAATTCATGTTTATTAGAATTAATATCTTTTAAGGAAATTGAGTAATTTGGAAGAAAGCTTGATTTCTTCGTAATATTTCGGAGAAGATAACATTCTTGGTATAATGATTTTCTGACATTAGGATGAATTGTTGTTGCGCATCACCTGCCGGAGCAATGATGGCAAATATTATCCATCGCTCCTATTTGAACTTCTCCTAGGCTAACATACCTAGTTAATTCCTGGATCATAATTCAATGCAACCCTTCCGGTAGCATTCGCTCTTCTAAGTCCTGGATTTACCAGTGTATCTTAATATATAAAGCAGAAAAGTGTTTGCGTGTTTCGTGGGGTTATTTTTATGCGCAACAAAAATTCATCCTAATGTCGGAAAATCATTATACCAAGAATGTTATCTTCTCCGAAATATTACGAATGCATCAAGCTGTTTTCCAAAATACTTAATTTCCTTAAAAGATATTAATAAACCTGAATTACTCACGCTAGTATCTCGGGCGAAGCCGAGTTTGGGGACGCTAGTTAAGAATATTCAGAGAATTGAGTTGCGCTAGCGATCTCAACAGAGTCCAGTAATACCTGTTGCTTTCTAAGGCCTTATCGCACAGAATTTCCCCTATCCACGGCGAAGTTCCAAAGCAGAAGCACGGGCCTCGAATTGATACAGCTCCCGTAGCGTTTAAGCCTCCGCATCTGCCAGCGTTGAGTCCCTCCCCCAAGCATAATCCACGAGCGCGTTAAACACCAGGCTATTTAAAAGTAAGAGCAAGGGATCGGGATTAATGCAAGTCTAATCCCCTCGGTTTGGTTCCGTTTAACAGCGCGCCAGGAAAATATGCAAAGCAGCTGCATTATTCATCGCGCGCTTCCTCTCCAGGTTAATCTTCTTTCGAGCTGCGTACGCTGCGAGTCGTAAAAGAGAAGGGGACTTTTACGCGCGTGGAAATGGGAGTGCGCGCAGCCGATTCTATATGTCGAGTGTTTCGGCTAGTCAAAGGAGAAAAGCCGTGCGAGCGGATGTCGCAACGGCTTCGGCCGCGGGAATCGCCGAGTCCCCGCGACTTGGTTGAAAGTTCGACTTGGCAGGGACACGCGTGTTCCCGCGCCGGGTACATTTCAAATAACGAGGCTCCCAGCAGCCTCTCCTATTTTTAGCGCCGTCGGGGAAACGTCTGTTTACAGATTCGTTTAGCGAAAGTGTCCACGCTCATTTGCAATCTGCGCAGGCAGCGGAGCGCCGCTTCTCCGCGCTCCAACGAATCCGCGGGTCTCGTCCATCCTTTTGTCGATGCTTCCCGTCCGTTTATTTTCATTTCGCGTTGCGCGGGGGTTGCTCGAGGAAGGCTAGCCTGGCTGGGAAGGCTTGAATAATGCTCGAGTAAGGTAGAAGGGTAGGTGGAAGTTGGAACGTTTCAGCCGGTGTCGGAGCAGCTGGAAGTTGGAAAAATTTGTCGGAAATTTGTTGGGAGAAGTTTCGCCCGCTCAATCATGTTATTGACATGCTCCAAGTTTCAATATCTTGTTGAGGTGTTCCAGACTTCTATCCCGGCACTATCTTCCCACTTATTGAAACGCTCCCGAGTCCCATCGGGTCCTCGTGTTTCAGCGCGATTCTCGAAGTTCCGCGGATCCTGGCACCTTGACGCGTGGCCACGTAGGACTTTGATATCCTAGCAAGATCTTGGGGCAGATGTAGCTTGACAATTGAGCACATCCAAGCAGCGCGGAATAGAGATTTGTGCTCGAGTGCATTCCTCTGTCGGTGTTTTCTGTCTGGCCAAGGGAACAGCGTAATATTTGAATATTTATAAAACACACGCTACAGGCGTCTCGAAACACCGAGCGGGGAGGCTTGGGTCTCCGCCTTGAACCGCGCAAAAGTGATCTGGTTGTTCGGTGCTCACTCGGGGCGATGCTTCTCGAGCCGCGCGGCCGTCAGAGCGACGGTGCTTGTTTGTCGTTTCGTTTAACAAACGGAAGACGCCGTTTCCGCCCGAGCCCGGCGCGGAATATTAAACAAACGGTACCGTGCCGTTCCATCGGCCGGCTGGCCGATGTTTCGTCTGGCACTGAGTTGCCTGTCGACTTCTCGTGTCCGTGACAGTTGCAGTTAAAAGCTGAAAGAGTGCCAGAGCCGCGGGACAATAACAGGGGAATATAGAAGCTTTTACCGGGACGCTGAGATAGGGAACGAACGATCGCAATATGTATCTGGTTTGCGCTCGTTTCGTTATTGGATTCCTTGATTGACGGGGCTCCGAATGAATATTCCTCCGCCAAACAGGGAGCGCGCACATTAAATCGTGAAATAATAATGGAAATGCCGCTGCACACCTTTCGCATCAAACTGTAAGGGAGTTAGAGAAGCGGTGATTTTTTTCCTTGAAAGGATAATTGGATTTGCCAGGCGGTTGGACGAGGAGGGGCAGGAACTCGGTACGCAAGGTTTAGTTATCGGATCGGGATGGAAATATACTTTCCAGTCGAACGTGGGAAACTAGAGTAGTTTCTGTGGCTGGTTCCTGCGCGAGCAGAACTGTTGATTGGCGCTGAAAGTGCGACACGTTCGTCGCCGCAATCAACCTGTTAAGATCGCGACCAGCCGGTGGCAATTTATTCCTTTACGCATTACCAATATTTGCACACAATAGGGAATTATCTAATTGTGGTGTTAACGCACAATGGAACAGTTTTATCTCCATTGAAGAAGCATTGATGCTTTCTTTGAAAAAAAAAAAATCTTTCGTCAGAGAAAACGGCGGTGCTCCGTTGTTTCTACAGTTTGCTTCAGCGTTAATTGATGAAACTGTTCGAATCGATAGCATCTAACAATTATACGCGAGATTAGTATCGATGTAATACCTGCACCCAATTAAGTTAAGTCAGGTCGTAGCTAGTAATTGTAATGTATTATTAATTGGCCGAGTAGACTCGAGTAACAAGCTGTGTTAAGCAGGGACGTGGCCCTCGTAAACGGAGAACTGTTTAAATTGAGATGGTTCAAAGCGACTTCCGTGATTTCGATCGAATGCAAGAGTAGCAGAAGCGTGGAGATAATGGAAATTAGAACAGTCCAGGGTGGCTCTCGATTATTTGCGAATACTCGTGCATTAGTAATTGATCGAACAGCCTACTGGCAGTATCAAAGTCTACTCATTAGAACCACAACGTTCAGCTGCCTCTGTCGCTTCGCTCCTTCTCTGTTTTCAGTCCACTTGAATTCTCTTTCTATTACGATCTGCTTAAATTCTATTTCTGCTCTGTTCTTTCTACTCTAATTCTGTTTCTGCTCTGTTCTTTCTACTCTATTTCTGTTCTGTTCTTTCTATTCTAATTTTATTACTACTCTGTTATTTCTACTCTAATTCTCTTTCTGATCTGTCCTTACTACGCTAATTCTATTTCTATTCTAATTTCATTATTACTCTTTTCTTTCTACTCTAATTCTATTACTACTCTCTTATTTCTACTCTAATTCTATTTCTGCTCTGTTCTGTCTACTCTAATTCTATTTCTGCTCTGATCTTTATACTCTGTTTCTATTACTACTCTTATTTCTACTCTATTTCTATTACTACTCTGTTACTTCTACTCCAATTATATTTCTGCTCTGTTCTTTCTACTCTAATTCTATTTCTGCTCTGATCTTTATACTCTGTTTCTATTACTACTCGTATTTCTACTCTATTTCTATTACTACTCTGTTACTTCTACTCCAATTATATTTCTGCTCTGTTCTTTCTACTCTAATTCTATTTCTGCTCTGATCTTTATACTCTGTTTCTATTACTAGGGGAGACCGGGGCTAAAAGTTCCGGGGGTAAGTTGTTCCGACGGCTCTATCTTCAAAATAAAAAGAGCGTTGTACTTTAAATTATTTTTTCCGTGTGAGTTGATCACGCCACTCTGTCCCCCACTTTAATAGCGTCCGCGACAGCGAATTGTGTGGTTGTAAGCAAGGACCTATTAGTCGCGTACCAGATAAGTAAAAATTTTTCTATCATTACTTTTTGGTCTATTTCAATTATTTAACGTAGATATTATAGATTGAATCGTTCTTATGGATCAAATGACATTTAAGAACATGGTGTAATAGTGTTTATCGTTTGAATACATGTATAAGCAGAATAATCTTTGAAATTGCTACATGTGTCGGTAGGGGCTAGTTGTTACCGTGACTTGGGGCACGTTGGTACCGTAAAAACTTGCCCCGCCGCAAATAGGTCTGTGAAGATAGCACCCCCAAATTCGATTATTTAAAAAAACTCAACGGCATTCGTTTGTCCTTCGTTTGCCCACGTTTGCCCATAAAATTTTTTTTTTGCCCACCCTACAAAAAAAGTTATGAATAAAATAAAAAATTTGTCTTCATCACCCACGATGAATGCATTTCAATTTTTTAAAAGAAGGATACGAATATACCCGACCTGGCCACGTTTGCCCACTCTCAGATTTCATTTGCCCACCCTCCAGAATTTAAATAAAAAATAAAAACCTCGAAAAGAAGGGTACAGGTGAAGCGATCGCGTTAAAGTTCGATTTTTCTAGAAAATATTATCAAAATCGTTCTTTCAACGATGCAGTCCGTTAGTTTAGATGTAGAAGAGATTTGCCCATGCATTAATTTCGTATGCCCACCCTCCAGAATCGAATTATTAATAAAGATAGCCAAGAAGTGCGATGCCCGTTGAAGCGATCGCGTTAAAGTTCGATTTTTCTGGAAAATAATATCAAAATCGTTTTTTCAACGATGCAGTCCGTTAGTTTAGATATAGAAGAGATTTGCCCATGCATTAATTTCGTATGCCCACCCTCCAGAATCGAATTATTAATAAAGATAGCCAAGAAGTGCGGTGCCCGTTGAAGCGATCGCGTTAAAGTTCGATTTTTCTGGAAAATAATATCAAAATCGTTCTTTCAACGATGCAGTCCGTTAGTTTAGATATAGAAGAGATTTGCCCATGCATTAATTTCGTATGTCCACCCTCCAGAATCGAATTATTAACAAAGATAGCCAAGAAGTGCGTCGTTGGAAATAATTCGAGAGTATCGCCAGACATCTGTTTACGTTTCGGCAGTGGCACTCGGCGCTGCGCCCCTTTAGTTAGGGTAGCAGCGCTGCGTGTCGTCATCGAACGTGCCGAAACGTAAACAGATGTCTGCGACACTCTCGAATTGTTTCCAACGACGCACGAAAGTCAGTCGGTCTACAGAGTTCGGGCGCAACTCTTGCGAAATCGTGCGTTCATTTACGGTTTGTGAAGTAACTGTGACATTATATTATTTTCCGTTGTGCGATATCATTGCGGTAATTAGTGAAAAATGACTAGAAAACCACTCTGGTATTATTCTGCACATGCTGCAGATGTGTGAAAAGTGTGAAGTATTCGATGAGCGATACAAATTGAAGTGGATAACATGTCACCAAACACCTTTAACCTTTACGGTAAGAACAATCCATTTTGATAATTCATTCGGAAAAAGAACGAACGGAAATGTATTCGGTTTAACGGGTACCGCACTTCTTGGCTGTCTTTATTAATAATTCGATTCTGGAGGGTGGGCATACGAAATTAATGCATGGGCAAATCTCTTCTACATCTAAACTAACGGACTGCATCGTTGAAAGAACGATTTCGATATTATTTTCCAGAAAAATCGAACTTTAACGCGATCGCTTCAACGGGCACCGCACTTCTTGGCTATCTTTATTAATAATTCAATTCTGGAGGGTGAACATACGAAATTAATGCATGGGCAAATCTCTTCTATGTCTAAACTAACGGACTGCATCGTTGAAAGAACGATTTTGATATTATTTTCCAGAAAAATCGAACTTTAACGCGATCGCTTCAACGGGCACCGCACTTCTTGGCTATCTTCATTAATAATTCGATTCTGAAGGGTGGGCATACGAAATTAATGGATGGGCAAATCTCTTCTATATCTAAACTAACGGACTGCATCGTTGAAAGAACGATTTTGATAATATTTTCGAGAATAATCGAACTTTAACGCGATCGCTTCATCTATACCCATTTTTTTCGCGGTTTTTATTTTTTATTTAAATTCTGGAGGGTGGGCAAATGAAATCTGAGAGTGAGCAAACGTGGTCAGGTCGGGTACATTCGTATCCTTCTATTAAAAAATTGAAATGCATTCATGATGGGTGATGAAGACAATTTTTTTATTTTGTTCATAACTCTTTTTTGGAGGGTGGTCAAACGAAAATTTTTGATGGGCAAACGTGGGCAAACGATGGACAAACGAATGCCGTTGAGTTTTTCCAAAATTTCGAATTTGGGGGTGCTATCTTCACAGACCTGCCGCAAATGTATAAATTGTTTCCGCTGTGCTTTAAGATGCGAACATATGAATGAAAGGCGGAAAGGGACACGACTTCGATCGAAGATATGCGTAAAGATAAATAAAAACTGTCGCTTTTGGTTTTCTTTTAAAGATAATACATTTTTGTTGGTCCGAACCTTCATAAATAACCATTATTATTAAAATTCTGCTTTATTTCATTAGAAGGCAACTCTTATATCATAGTAACAACTTACCCCAATGCGATAACAACTTGCCCCATATAGGGGTAAGAAGTTCCGCTTCGATCAGCCACAAATAAATTACTTTCTATGGGAAACCTATTACAATATATTAAACACAAGCTTAAAATCAGAAGATATAATAAATTTAACAAGAAATTAGTCAATAGTGAAGAGAATAACTACATTATTTTCCAGTCATTTTTTATGTTTTATCGAAATCGGAACTTTTAGCCCCGGCCTCCCCTACTCTTATTTCTACTCTATTTCTATTACTACTCTGTTATTTCTACTCTAATTCTATTTCTGCTCTGATCTGTCTACTCTATTTCTATTACTACTCTCTTATTTCTACTCTAATTCTATTTTTGCTCTGTTCTTTCTACTCTAATTCTATTTCTGCTCTGTTTTGTCTACTCTGATTCTATTTCTGTTCTAATCTCTCTACTCTATTCCTATTACTGCTTTCATCTTTCTTCTCTAATTCAATTTTAACTCTGTTCTTTCTACTCCAATTCTATTTCTGTCCCACTCCACTCGACTGCTATTCCCATTCTTATTCTACTCTATTCTACTCGAATTCTTCTGTCCCTCTATCTACTCTATTCTACCCCTATTGTACCCACCCAATTCTATTCGATTCTAATTGCTAAAACTACCCATTCCATCGCGTTAAAAGTGCAATAAGTCACGACACCAGTCTCTTTCACGGGCTGACGAGCGTTTCGAAGCGTTCCGTTCGCGCGATAGACCATTAGAAAGTCGAGCCACTTGGGCACGAGTAAGCAGCTCGACGTGGCGCACGGTTAACAGAGAATTTCGTAAGAAACCGCGGGAAAGGGATTTGAGGCCTCCGACGAGCAGCTGCGGGACCTGGTAACACGAACTTTTCAGCCATCGAACAGGCCGCGGAATGCACTTGTGCAAGTTTTTTTTCCCCTCCCTGCTTTTCAACCTCGTCCGAGCAGCAGACTACCGAATGTAACGCCACCGGCCTCATCGATGTCAGGGACGATGTTCAAGCGAACAGGAATTAATCGTAATTAAGTGATCTGCCCTGGGTAATCAAGGCTCACTCGCTTTCGAAGGGGAAATCGCTTTCGTTATACTCACTTGTTCATTCGCGGGGGTTCGTTTCACTTTCTGCGTTCAGTTGATTCATTTCGTGGCGAGTTTTCTCTGATATCAATCGTGTCGATCGCGCGGCGAGACAATAGAATCGCGTTTCCACCGTGCCTGTCGTTTCGTTGATGCGCAAACGATGGTCCCAGAACCGATGTATCTCGTTTTTATAGAAGTCGGGGTTTATTTCACTAAAAGATCGCGGGTCGCTGCGTACTCGCTGACTTGTTTCACACGCAGAGGAATATTTTTCACGAAGCACGTGCTGCGGAGATGATTTGCCTGCACGAGCGTAATTGCCGTGTCAATTTGGCTCTCGACTAACCGAATATTTGCGTTTGACGGTTAATCGTCGATTCTCGCAAAAGACATTTGACTCTGGCAACGTTCTGACCTGCCAAGAATGCTCGTCGCGTAGACCGGTTC
The DNA here is from genome assembly GCF_050908995.1 of Andrena cerasifolii. Lineage (NCBI taxonomy): Eukaryota > Metazoa > Arthropoda > Insecta > Hymenoptera > Andrenidae > Andrena > Andrena cerasifolii. Next base: position 9,080,205 of record NC_135121.1, on the reverse strand, counting down.
AGTCTTGGCGAAGTTTAAGGCACGTAGCGTAAAACGCTCGAGAAACTAGAGAAGTCAGAGAAGAGCTTTGATGAAGGAGCTTCAGGGGATCAAGTTTTCTTCGACATTCGGTGGTCATTTGAGCCGTTTTGGAGCAGGATTCTCAATGAAAGCGAAACATGAAAAGCCCAGTCGTAGTACCGACGTAAAAATTATTTATTTATTTATTTAAACGCGACATCCCCATTGAACGTACAATGATAACACAAAAAGAAAATTACATAACAGTCTATCAGTTTGATTCACAATTTAAACAGTTAATCGTGTCAACAGCTGTACACGCAAGAAGTCATATGAGCAAGAGAACAGATCAATGTCATCCACGAGAGAATTCGCAAGTAACATGGCTCTATTCAGCGGGTCAATTGAGTAATGCCTATACCGCGGCAGCTTGGTATCAAATAAGGGACGAATCCCCAGGTCTCTAGTAGGCGCTTTAAGGCACGCAAGCCCCGCCAGATCCGAGCAATCGAATAGATTCTTAATAACCTTTGTGAGAGATGCTCTGCAACAGAAATTCGCCTAACTCCAGGAACCACGAATTCTTCCACTTTAACGAGCATCCAGTGGTATCGCAGCAAGCAATAATTACCTCGTCCCCCCGAATCGAAGAAGAAGCCAATTTCCTCGCGGCAGCTGCATGCATCCAGGAGAGATCCTCCTCGAGTGTCTCCTGCCGAATCGAATTTTCGGTCACGTTCCTGGGCTCGCCCCCCAGGAATATCGAGGCGCCCTTTTCTCGTGCTTCGAACGAGATTTGCCCAACTATCGCGTCAGCGGCGCGACGAAGGACGATCCCGATTGGAAACGGCGCCGGTTTCGATATTCGTCGCGCGGATTAGGATCGACCACGGCATCCCAATGCGCCCCCGTTATACAATCGATGCGCCAGGCCATTTATCGACCTGCACCGCCATCCACGGCGGGACAATTCCTCGGGAATTGACGCCCGATCGACTTATTAGGCGGCCCATTTCCGGCCAGTGTCCTTTCGTTTCCTCTCGACCCTGTGGCTGACTAACGAGCTCGCCCAATCCGTGGCCTTCGTGCCTCGATCCCTTTCGGGCCTCGATCCAGCTCGATCGAGCGGCCATCAGTCTCTTGGGCGAGATACTCGAATTATTAATTACGTGGGCCATTGGGAAACCAGTTAAATTCTAGGTAAGATGGGAGATATTTAGAATAATAATAATAAATGACTTTATTGCACCATTACAATTAAAATTATAATGGCGAGTAGGCGAGGTTCAGCATTTTAACTGCTGCTCTACAACCTACCCTAAAAAGTTGTTGGGAGATAAAATTTATTATATTATTTTATTTTATTTTATGTTATTATTTTATATATATATTTTATAACTTTCTCTTATTTTTTATCTTTCTATGTAATAATGGCAATATTTTTGTATCTCTGTACACTAAAGGGTTTCCCGTTAATAATAATAATAATAATAAAAAAAGGAAAGAAAACAAATAGACTAACATTAAATACAATAAAATAACTGGGAACCAGATAAGAATAAGAAAAAGCCATTTACATAGGGGACCGCGAGAGGATGAAAGAACGAGCACTCAGCTTAAATGAAGCAAACGATGACAGAGAACGTATATTAGACGGAATGAGGTTGTAATAATAGGAAGATATGTAGGAGAAGGACGCAGTGAATTTACAAGAGCGGTGGTCAGGCACAGACAAATCAAAACAGCGCGCAGTGGTTCGAGTATACTACATGCTAGCTGGACAAAATTATTTTTTGGCGGTATTGAATTTATATGGGGTTGAAATTGTTAAAAACAAACCTGATTCGTATCACAGCTTCTTATTTCACTAAATATATCAATAAAATAGAAATATGACTAATTCGATAAAAGAAAAAGAACAAAACGATAGTATTGCACTTTAACTATAATTATCCATCTCTGCTTCATCTATTTGCTGGGAGGTTTAGGGATGCGAGTGATCTATGAGCGGGGATGATTCGGAGTTCCGTTGAATCCAACTTGGAAGCGTAGCGCAAGGTGTCTGGTATTCCGTGAAAGTAAGAGTTCTGCAGCTTTGCTTTCGCCTGGAGATGATTTCGTTGTGTAATAATTGCAGGGTTATTAGTACGCGTAAGGAATAGAAGGTAGCAGATCGTAAGCCTGATTAATAGAAGAATAGAGGAGGAAGATATTTCTAGACCCGGCTAGATAGGCGCTGTATTCCTAGTGGCGATTATTACCTTCCTTTAATTAGCCTGTCCTCGCGTCGGCCGAGAGCGTTGTTAGTTTTCAGCGGCGTTCAAGGCCCCTTCCTAGATCCGTCGGGCCAGCTGGATCGATCGTTCATCGACAGAAGGTCAGCGTCCTCGTTTGAGGCCACTTTTCGAAGCGGAAGTCTCGCTTTCGAGCGTGAAATGCGCCGCGAATACGAGATCGGAATTCGCTCCCCGTGTTCCCCCCGCTCCTGGAAACGAATCACAGAGAGACTGCAACCACGGACTTCTTGCCCCCGTGGCACGGAAACTGAATTGCAGCCACCGTTTCCCAACTTTCCTCCGCTCTCAGGATACATTCTCCAACACTCCGATTACGATTTATCCCCTTCGGTCCTTATCGAATTCACAAACCAAGTCACTCGATCCGCCAACCGGGAACAACTTACCTACCAATCTCACTAAGTAATTTTCATATGGCCGTGAAGAAACTTCGTCGAGTCTCTCGCCTGCTTTGCTCGATACATTTCTAGTCAACCAACATAAAGCAACAACTGCAAACATTTATTCCAGCACCCACAGAATTTTTACAGAAATTTAATTGATTAAGCGATTAGTACCTATCCGATCTATTTTGGCCAAGATAGTGAGCTATATTTTTGTAACAGATTAATTTTGCAGTAAATACTTCCGGCACTGTCAATCCAATCCAAACTCAGACCTAACTCCTTCTGCAAATAGATGGTTACAGCACAATAAGGACAATAGTAACAATGTTCGAGATTGTTGCAAGTGGGCCACACAAAGAGAAACAGCAATTCCCCTTTAGTCGCCCCCTTGCTTCATGAAAGAAGTAATTCACGCTTCCTAGTGGACCCCATTTCATGCATCATCACTAGTGCAGAGCTATTCAGAAATGCAGCGGGACGTGCCGTGGACGGTAGCTGGCCTTTCCCTCAGCGAGCGTGTACCAAGTGTTTCCGCTAATTACTGGGGTGCGTGTCACACTAGGGTGGCTCTTATTTTTGACTTTTGAATTTTCTACGGGGCGTCCTCCAGGATAGTTACAAATAATTAGAAAAAAATCCGTGTAAAGTTTGAGCTCGATCGGATAACGGGGAAGGGTGTCCCTGGGCCCTTGAATGTTTCCTGAAAATTTGGGACCGAAATTCACAAAAATATCGAAATATGAAACTCTATATCTTAGATATTTTTGCGAATTTCGGTCCCAAATTTCCAGGAAACATTCATGACATATCAAACACTGAAAATAAGATTTTTTTTTATCTTTTTCGCATATTTCGGTATATGCCCCCCTCCTAAATGTTTAAAAAATAGTCCTCGAAAATAAAAATTGCATTTTTTTGTTCTCCTTCATAAATAAAAAGTGTTCTAGAAGAGCGTTTAAACTTTCAAAATTTTAGGAAATAAAGTTTTTTTGTTTTTAATTTTTCGGACTTTTTTCGAAAACCGTTTGTCACGCGAGAAAAAGTAATAAAACATAAAATATGCTTCTTGTCCGGATCTACAACTTTTGTTTCACATATTTTTTAATTTAATCAATAACTTGGAAGATATTATATAAAATCGACTTCGCGAACTGTTACATAATGATTTAAATGTTTAGGGGCCCAGGGGCACCCTTTCCCGTTATCTGATCGAGGTCAAACTTTACACGGATTTTTTTTTAGTTATTTGGAACTATTCTGAAGGGTGCCCCGATGAAAATCTTGAAAACAATTTTTACCAAGAGGAAATAAGAGCCACCCTGTATCGCGAAGCTTCTCGTGTGACGTTCAGACACGGGAGATTCATATTTCGAGAGGAATCTTGTTTCGAAATGATAGGCCAAGCCTGGTGCCCCGTGGAAACTATTCCTGTAGCCACAGAAAACGGGGAAAGACGAACGATATCGATGAAAAAGTAAGACCAGAGGTTTATAGAACGATCGTACACAGACGACACTTAACGAAATGTATTTTTAACGATGAAAGAAGTCGATTTTAATTATTGGAGCTTAGTCACCGTTTCGTTCAGTCTTATTAGGTGTAGAGAAAGTAGGCCGTTAGGAAATCTTCGAGCTTGAAGGTGTTCAAGGTGGTGAGCAAAATTTATTTAACAGAGTATCTTCATATAGATTTTTTTCACCTTCTGTACCCTTTTTTACTTATTTATTGATTTATTTATTTACAGGAAGAGTCCATTAAGTGTCGAAGTATCTCTGGCCTTAGAAGCACCGTCTAATTGATAGAAACTATAACAGTTCCCCATGACAAACTTTCTTTTTTATTCACTCTCCCTCTTAATGGACTCTTCCCGTAAATACATCAATCAATAAATAACTAAAAAAAAAGCTACAGAAAGTGAGAAAAAAAATCCACCTCGAACTTGAAAGTCGAGATGTTCTCAGCGAGTTCCCCGCAAGTTCCAGATTCCTAGACTCACCTTTCGCATCCTCGATTTCTCGCTGGCCGCCACTCTTCCATATCTCCACTCATTTGAATCGATAACTCGTCGACGATCCGCCGATTAGCAAGAACGCGAGGTAAAACTCTTCCAGCTGCTCGCAGAGTCGCTGATTTATCGTCGAATAAAGCGTCGCGTATCGCGAGAGGATCGCCGTGGATCCCAAGGATCCCCGTACGCAGAAACAGCACTGGTTGCGCGACTGTTCCACGAGGACCGGTGTTCTACCCGTGTTTCCTGATGCGTGGGCGGGCATGATCACCTGAAACAAAGAGGGGTGTGTGTGGGGGGGGGAGGGATATTCTTTATTGCAAACGAATTGCTTTCGCGACTGGATACGCGCGAGTGCAATAAAGCGTGACTGGAATGATAAAAGCCGTAGACGATCGATCGGGCACCACCTCCCACGACGGACAATCGGAATAAATGGCATAAATCGATAGCTGCGTTGCGTAGAAACGTGTCTGCGCGCGTGCACTAAAGCCGGCGATAAAAGTGCTCCCTGGCGGTAATGGCCGAGGAGGAGAGACGATCGTGGGGGGTGTTTTTAAACGGCGAAGCCTACTTTTTTTTCTATGGCCTCGAACAAAGGCAGGCCTGCGCTGCGTTGGTTGATTCACAGGACGGCGTTGTCTTCCCTCGTGAGCCGGCATGAACGGCGAGATAGATGGCTGGACCGCCGAGCTTATATCGTCTGGAAACTTCGCGGATAGTTCCCTTTTGTGTCGTACGAGGTTTTAATTAAAATTTGGCTCTAGCTTGACCTGGATCGAGTGACGTTAACGGCTCTGCTCCTTTCTTTTTAATCTACACGTCGGCGCTATTTGATGCTTTGGTAGAGGATGTGGCTCTTGTTGAGCAGGCTCGTGGTATTTCGAGAATAGTAAAGAATTAACACGAATGGAGAAGATAAGGGTACACTGTGGATGTTAGTAGATCGCCAGCAGACAGTAATTTGCATAAGACACCGCTGAAGGAACGCTAGAAATTGCGTTGAGGTGGTAGGCAGCTGGAAACGATCGAAGGTATTCAACAGAGGATGTCTGCGTTTCCATCAAAATTCCAGCGCGGCAGGAAGCGTTCAATGTGCTTCATCGTTCTCGCTAGACGCGGTATAGAATGCTTGTTGGCGACTATACCCCGCTACGACCGGATCCATTCACTTGATTTAGCGCGGCGGTACAGTCACGGGGCGGCCACGTTTCAGCCGCGACCCGCTCGAATATCCCGTGCACCGCGAACGGGGGTCGAGCAATATTTTATCGAGCTGCAACCAGGACGCGACTAGATCGCCCGTTGTAAATCAACGGTAAAACGCGCGGGGCTCCTTCTCTTATCTGCTTTCGACGCGCCCGCGTCAGCCTCCTCTCTCAAGTGTGTTAGGAAGGCGTGGCCGAATAGCTGAAATACGACCTAAACGATTACGAGCCACCAACATCGCCATAAATTCCATATAATTCGTTCTTTTATAGAAGATTGGAATTTTCCCGCGTTATCAAAGCCAGCCAATTCTCGGGGACTGATAGCTTGCATCCTGGGGAAGCTCGAGGTGCTTCCCTCCAAACTGTGTACCTTGGTCGCCCTGATTATCGCGCGAAGCATTTAGCTGTGCTACAGTATGTACCCAGTTCGGTTCCCCAGACTTCGGCGGTCTTGTTGATGCCAAAGAAAATTCAATGCTGGGGGGATTGCAAACTCTCCCAAGCAAAGCTGAAGGTACCCGGGACCAAACTTCTCCGACACGGCTGAATGTAATCCGTTGTCTCGTATCCGGTAGACTGCTAAACAAATACTTGCACGTATCCGAAGGGAACTTCGCCACCGTTTCACCGGTGATATTCGCGCCGCGTTTAGTTCTTTAAACCTGCCATTGGTTTCCCCCCGGATAACTCATCGTTCAGCAACGTCGGGTCCCAAGCGTCGGTGGTACAGCAGCCGGTGGAAACGTCTGCTGGGAAGCCCGTGACGCGCAGGTGTCGCTGGGCAATTTCGCAACGGCGCCCGTGTTGACTCACCTGCGAACACAGCCACGGTACACGGCCACCTTTCTCTCTTCCGATGGAAGTCGAATCGCAATACTCTTTGCGCCTTCTCTGGAAACCAGTTTCGAGCTCGCCTCGGAACGAACCAGCCTCGCGATTACCGCTGCAATCGAACGACGCCGATGCACCCGCGACGCCACGCGCTATCGCCTCCCCGCGTCTGTCCAGAACGCTCGATGATAAACGCCCGCGGTCTGAGCGGTCGAGTTAGTTAACCCGTGGAACAAGGAAATCCTGGCAATCGCGCTGGTGTTTTACAGTTTCGTTCACCTTGCGCCGGGGGCCTCTTCAGGAGGAATATTTCTGCGATTCTTCATTGATGTTCCAGATGTTGATTCGAAACGAATAGAGGATGGTAGGGAGCGTTGGTATATGAAAAGTACCCCCAAAGCAAATTGAACTTTGTTTGCGGCAATCGATAGGTTCCTTTAAGAAAACTGTTTCTGCCAAGTTTCAACCCGATACTCCTAGTACTAGGGTAGTTACAGGGTGAAACGTAATTTACAGTTTAAGCTCCATTACTTTTGTTCTGTTGAATAGAAACTTATACAAAAAATCAGAGGCCTTCTGCCCATTGATACACGAGTCTGTGAATTTTTTCAGAATTTTCAGCGGCAAAACCGAATTTTATAAAATTAAAAAATATTAAAAATCACGATTTCAAAGTGAAATTTTCCAATTATAATATTTATATTTTTACAGTTTTGGCGTCTTTGTGTGGTCATTGATGTCTAATTTTTTCAGATTTTTCGAAAGGGTGGGACGCAGTCGCAAAAATCAAAAACTGATATTTCTTACCTTCCATACGTGTTATATGCAATTCTAAATACTTTCACATGTTTTAAATGAGTCAATGTAATTAATCTGATAGGATTTTACCGTTGATAAGGGTGAAGTTTTACCTAATTGCGTGTATAAGTGATATCAGTGCATAATAAGTGTCACCTCGATCGTTCTTGGCAGATTCTTGAATTCCCTTCCTGCAAATAATGTCATATAAATAATAGGTTTTCATTATCAGATACTACTGCATTCATTAAAGAAGTTACTGAATTCTAGTCAATGAATTTTGCCTTCGATAATTTCGATTTGCAGCGCAAGTAACGCGATGTTTGTAATTTAATCTTCGTCGCTATCATCATTTACTACAGGATTTATCTGTTCGTTACTAAATATTTTGCTAAGTATCTCTGCGGGCCTTATAATTTGTGCAAGATACCGAGCATGCGATAAATAATATATTATCACTGCTACATGCGAACAACATCCAATAGTACGGCTCCCATTTGCACACTCACAGACATGACGCTTGATTCCAGAGCAAGAACGGTCGTGGTGAGACTTATTACATACTGACAACACTTTTACACGCAATTAGATAAAACTTCACCCTTATCAACGGTAAAATGCTATCGGATTAATTGCATCGACTCGTTTGAAACATATGAAAGTATTTAGAATTACATACAACGCGTATGGAAGGTACGAAATATCAGAGTTTTGATTTTTGCGACTGCGTTCCACCCTTTCGAAAAATCTGAAAAAATTAGACATCAATGAACATACAAAGGCGCCAAAACTGTAAAAATATAAATGTTGTAATTTGAAATTTTAACTTTGAAAACCTTATTTTTCACGTTTTTCTGAAAAGTTGTCAGCTACTGATACATGGTCAACTACTGGTGCCTTTACCGTAAATCTAAATATGTAATGGAAATACTCGCGAGAGGTTAGATTTTTGAAAATAGGGTGAAGATCGCCTCGAATATATTTTCACCCTCTTTCACCGTTCGACAGGGTATTCTTCGGGACCGCTGTCGAATTGTTCTGCAAAAATACTCGCTAGATGAAGTCCACGTCACGCGTACTCGGTAGTTTAAAACAGCAACGAAACTCAAAATTTCGGCCGGACAGATCGATAGAGAATTTAATTGCGAAGAATTTAAAAAAAAAATCGTCAAGTTTTCTGAAAAATTACGACCTGTAGGGTGACTTGAACAAACAATGTCATGTACCACTGTGCGGCTGCCAAATTACTCGCTGCAGTATTAATCGCGCCGGGCTTCTGTGCATAAACCAGCCACGCGTTCTCCCTTTACTGTGGCCAAGAATTGCCCACGCAACAGTTGAAACTGCTTCGTAACGCTGATGCATGGCTACATTCTCGCGTGTTTGCGTGTGGTCCACAAGCGAGGTTTCGTCAGATGGGAATAAAGAAATTGTCATGCGCAATAATTGAAAAGGTAGCTTGTTTCTTTGTTCGTTTACTCTCGTGTTTAAGAATCGCTTGCATCGGACGGTATGTACTTACAAGGGAACATATCGAACCCGCACACGCAGATTTCGATGAGACTCTGCAGATATGCAGACTCCTGAAAAAGATTTGACACGCAAGGGAGAGTAGGGGAATTGCGAACGCGGGGTAAACCCGAACCCAGCGATATTCGCTGGTTTCGCTTGTCCTGTTCCCCCGCGATAATGTTACATGATGTAATAAGTAATTAGCTATGTTTAGTACTAAGGGGACTGTCACGACGGAAGGCTACGCGCACGAAGATAAGGGTTGTGAAATGTTTTCGTAACTTTTCTTATAATTTTACGCTAGAGTATTTTCAGTCTATAGTGCATTAAAACTATACTACCCAACAAAGTATAATTTTTTCGTAGTTCGGTTACTTAATTCTAAATACAATCATCTGATTACTCTGTATATGTACATGTTCGTATTTGGTTTATTTTAAATTTCTTAACTTCTGTCCATTTGGGTTAATTACGAACAGCGTGTTTGGAGTTATTACGGACGATTGCATCTACCCCTTTTTCTTAACATTTCGAAGTTTTTTGTGTCCAGTACCCAGAAATTATATTAGAAAGAATGTGGTGTTTGAGAGTTTTAGCGCAATTATTTGCGTCGCCGAGGCGAGGCGATCAGTTGATGGAGAGAGAGTGTGTGGTGGAGAGAATCCGTGAGAGAGAGAGAGAATGCGTAGAGCGATGCGTTGCCACGGTTGCCAGAAAAACGGTGGTCTCGATTCGCGAGAAGCGAGACGACACATCAGTTTCCTTTGTTATTCACTTCTTATATTATATTCTTTTAATAAATATCTTTTATTTTATCTTACAAGAATATACATACATATTCGTTGAATGATATTGAGATACCCGTGAAACAGGTATGAATCCTCGGCCGACCGCAGCAATTTGAGGTCCGCGCCCCGCAGTCCAGGGTGAAAATGTGAAATACTCATTTCAGCGTATTAAGAAATTCTTTATTCTTTATCGCATCGATATGGAAGTGACGCCGATGGATTCCTGGTGTTTTCCCAATGAAAACCATGCCAAATGTCATGTAAATCGGACTATTTTCAACGAAGTTAGCTTGAAATTATGCCAATCAATTTTTCATATGATTTCCATCATTATCGTCCGAAATGCGTCGTTCTTGGTGTCAGTTTCATCGGCGAAACATAAGGAATCGATTGGCGTCGTTTTCGTAAAGATCTGATGAGAAATGCGGAACTTCGAATATTTCTCACTTCTTAAAATGCACTCCAACCCCTGCGAGGGTCGAAAGCCATAAAATTTGGCGGCATCTCTTTGACAGACGCACCGAGAGAATTACCCTGCAGAACCTTGAGTGGATCGCAACGAACGGCGTTTCTCCCCGAAAACCCACGTCCTCCTAGTATTTTCGTTTGAAGCCTCGGAACGATTTCCTCGCCAGTCAAATTCATTATTTATACATCCCGCGGCCGCGTACTCGCGACAGCTTCTTATCGATCCCAGCATTTCCCCACGTATTTACAGCCGTGCGGAATATCGTCGCTCGATCCTTGCACGTGATTCGCATACAGCCCTGCGTCGAATTTCGGTGATGCATCTTCTCCCCTTATCCCCTCGCTAACGCCACAGCTCCGCTAATTGCAATCTCACTCGAACGCCGCAGAACCAAAGGCATTTAAACCACTCCCCTCGTTTATCCGTCCTCGGCGCTACGCTGTCTTCTAGTGCCGATTATTCCGCAGATTCGCCGGGCAGGCTGCCAGACGCGACACGTTCGCGCTTCCCAAAATACAGATCCCACATCTGCGGCGATTCTCTGCCGTAAGTTCCCCGACGTTGTTCGCGCGGCAGGTAAACTCGCTGCCGGTGTCGTCTCCGCCGATGGCTGACACGCGAGAAATTGCAGGATCGATAGCGGCATCCGTTACGAGGGGATCCGTGGACCAGAAATACGCGTCGGCCTCGGGATCGTTCCGCGCGGAAATAGAAGCTAACGCTCGCTCGGGTGCAGATCCGCGGTAACGAGTGAACTCGTCAGGGCACCGGGGGCGGGGCGGGGTCGGTAATCGAATTAAATCGTCGAGAGCAATTAGCGATCAGGGGTGCCGTCGCGACGGAGCGGATGCACCGTTTCGATTCCACCGAATCGACTTGCAAGCTCCGCTGTGCACTGGCTTCGCGAGTGGCGCCGGTGGATTCTTGAGGCCGCGAGATATCGAATATTATATTTTAACCTACCTAAGGACCTTGAAGCTCTAACGCCCAGGAAGCAAATATCCCTGGAGTTGCGAGTTGAGCGACGATACCCAAGGGAGTTACCGGCTTCGCCCCTCGCTGCTTTTACATCACTGCATCTCTGCGAGCGCCACGCATACCGTCGAGCTTCCGGATATGCCCTGAACGCGAAATGCCACCCCTGATCCTAGTCTCCCGTGGGATTATGCAGATAGCATCGTGTTTATTTTGCGGCTAGAGGAGCCCATTTGGTCGAGTGAAAAATTGATACTCCAAGGATTATGGAACTGTAGCTAGGCATCCGTGCCGCTGTAGATGTAACCTGCAGCGTGGCGAGGTTTTCGGTGGTTAAGGGTACTAGGCAGTCGTTCCTGTCTAAAATGCAGCATTTCTGTTTCAATTAATTGCAAAGAAATCAATTGAAACTGAGACTTGTTCTTTGGCACGAAGTTTATTAACATCATAAGCTTTAAAAAAAATTGTTTGTGGAGTAAAAAATGTGCATTATATATCACGCTACAGATGGATCATTAAAAAGGCTTTTTAAAAAAAGTTTCTTTTGTTTTGCAGTGATAACTCAGAAACGGAGGTTCCAATCGATTCAAAGCAAATTCGGGGATCTTCACAAAATGTGTAGTTTCGGATCAAACCTAAATAAAAGTTAATGAAAACTCTTATTCTTTATGAAAATAAACTGAAACTCCATTGAGACCTCATTGATGAGGTTTCACCATCCGCGAAGCCCCAAAAGGTGAGGTCGTAGTTTATTTTCATAAAGAATAAGAGTTTTCATTAACTTTAATTTAGGTCTGGCCCGAAACCACACATTTTGTGAAGATGCTCGAATTTGTTTTGAATCGATTGGAACCCCCGTTTTTGAGCTATCACTGCAAAACAAAAGAAACTTTTTCTCAAAACGCCTATTTAATGATCCATCTGTAGCGTCATATACAATGCACATTTTTGACTCCACAAACAATTTTTTTTAAAGCTTATAATGTTAATAAACTTCATGCCGAAGAACAAGTCTCAGTCTCAATTGGTTTCTTTGTAATTAATTGAAACAGAAATGCTTGATTTTAGACAGGAACGACTGCCTAGTACCCTTAAGGGAGTTTACGAGAGGTATCCGACTACCATACAGTGCTAATGCCACTAGGTGACGCGCCGAGCCTCGAATCTAGTAACTCGAGGGAAGTTGCAATCAAGCAAGGGAGAGCCTTCCAATGTCTAAAGGACCCGTGTGCTTTCAGCCTTCCAGGAAAGCAGATACACGAATAAAATGCACGAGTGTCTCGAAGAGAATGTTGCTGTCGCGTTTCGATGTTACCGGCTTACGTAAGACGGCCGTTTTTCAATGCTGGAAAGTTGAACTGCTTGTTAGTGTCAGAACAGCGACGACATATTTACCTGCAGCCCATTAGTCCTTTATTCGCGCTAACTGCCATTACGGTGGCGCTTTTTACACGCCAGTTTTAGTTTACTTTACGTTACATTTATTCGTTACTCGAAGCTCGGAGAAAAATGAACGCCCCCGTGTGAGATGTTTCTATATCCACTCACCTTTGCTCGCTCACGCCTCTCGCGCCAGTAATAGCTGTTCATTTTTCTCCGACAGACACCCTTGCCAATTTATTAATTCCGTTCGATTTTGCCCCAAGCATTTTGGCACGTAGATGCATGTAACTCACCGCCGTTGTTTTTGGATTGTTTGTTGCACCCTAGGTCCAGGCGAATGTCGCAGGATGTCACGCATTCGAGATCCACCGAGAATCTCACAGCATCCTACTTCAGGTACGTGAAACGGAGAGTTTATATCGAATGGCCGACCGATAGTCCACAAGTACGATTAAACGTCGCTCAACTATATCGGGCAAGCTCTTTTATTGGATTCACTTTAGAATCACACCTACTGCCCGCAATCCACAATAACGTTCCAGAAGCTATCTTTTAGATTAATAAATTGAGTGATAGGCGGAGCGTTGGAAACTCGTTTAAGGGGTCATGCTCAGTCAGCAGGCCGAAAAAAGGGTGGTCTTTGAAAATTTTTTACTCATAAGCTATAACAGATTTCTCAAAAAATCTTTTTTCCTTTTAAGGATTGCATCTAGTACCGTACATTGTAATTTTTTCATTTAAAAATATTTATCATTAACTGAGTTATTGTCTATCACTCGAAAGTTCTCTAAAAAAAAAGGCTTCTGTGGTGACCACTGCTGCTCGAAAGTCGATCATCTGAAATAAAAAATTCAAAAGAATTTACTTATTATATTATATTATCTAGTATTTGAACGAAGGATTTTTGGAAATATTGATTTGGAAAAAAATGGCTGATGTTTAAAGTAAAAGTTTCAATTTTTATCGTAAATCGTGCCTGATTTTCGTCAATTAAAAGAAAACTAAGCACCGGATAAAAAAATCCTTCGTTCAAATACTAGATAATATAATATAATAAGTAAATTCCTTTGAATATTTTATTTTAGATGATCGACTTTCGAGCAGCAGTGGTCATCGCAGAAGCCTTTTTTTAGAGAACCTTCGAGTGATGGACAATAACTTAGTTATTAGTAAACATTTTTAAATGAAAAAATTACGATGCACGGTACTAGATGCAATCCTTAAAAGGAAAAAAGATTTTTTGAGAAATGTGTCATAGGTTTTGAGTAAAAAATTTCCAAAGACCACCCTTTTTATCGGCCTCCTGACTGAAAATGACCCCTTAAACCAGAGTACTTAGCGCAGTACGAAGTGTCACCTGCTACAGCATCGGATTATTGGTTCACGCCTCGTGCTCCTCCATTCATGAAAAATACGCTTTTTAGTCCCTCCTACATGGCTATTTCATTCACGGACGCCGGCCCCCATTGTCGTTCCCTATCTCCGTCGGCCATTCGTCCGTGGATTCGGCTTGTTGAGTTCATTTAAAGCTCGCATGGTTCGTTGCATCGTGAAATTACATCGTGTCACGGCTCACTGGCCTCGCTTTTGCAAAGACGAGTATAATGCAAGTAATACCACGTTTAACGCGTTCGCCTTGCCTTGTTTTCTTCTTCTTTTTTTTTTCTTTCGCGTTCCCCGCCGTCTGTGGTATCAATTCGTCTTTACAAACTCGAAGCCGTACCCTTTAGCCGGAGGGCAAGGGTACACGGAGAGAGTTTCGCCCGTGGTTTCGATTGCTGATCGATCGTTTCCTTTCGCAGGAGCAAGAGCCGCAGCGTGGATCACGGATTCACGACGCCTTTCGATTTGGATTCTTTGCGGAACAAGGTCGAAGGACGCTTCGAGTCCGTCGACAAGCTCTCCAAGGGTGAGTGATTTCTAACAATTTGAACCCCATATAAACCCAATACCACGAAAAAATAATTTCGTCCAGCTAGCGCGTAGTATACTCGAACCACTGTGCGCAGTCGGGAAATTATTCTACCACTCAATCCGTCGTTCCTTTTTTTTCAAACAGGCACTACGATCTTATAACCGCCTGGTGGTTACATTTACCTAATAAGAGTAATCCCTACTTGAGGTGAACGAATGAGAAATTCGATATAACAAATTCCTCTTTCAATCTCTACTTCATAAATGTGAATTTAGTAAATTTGAAATTGAAATCAATATAAGTAAATACGAAAAACCCCTAATGATTTAAAAATAAATAGAGTTTATAAAAAAAATTAAGAATGTATAATCACAGCATATAATAAGTGGAGAAATATTGATTACATTCGAAGCAAAGAAGTACAGGGAATATGAATAATATTCATTAAAAAAAGCATAACATTGATATTTCTTTATATTTTTTTAATTTCTCAAAATAGGGCCAATCACTGTCAGTTGGCCAACCACTCTACTCTTTACCCCTAATTAGTAATTACACTGTGTTATGTCTCATGGAATAAAAAACTAATGAGCTTCTATATTAAGAAGGGATATCGTCTCTTTTGCTGGTGACAAGACGTCCGGAAAGCACCATTAAACTCGATTCGAATGCCCGCGAAATTCGCACGCGGAAGTTCGGACGGACAGCTTCACAGAGGCTGGCCTGACCGTGTGGATCACGATCCAGAGACCGCGCGAAGGTCTGTCCCCGGCGATCTAAGCAGCTGAGCATCGCCCGGCGCGCAACCTTACTCGCGCGAATCACATTGACTTACTTTCTTAAAGTGGCACAAACGCCAGGTTTGATCGATCGCTTCGCGCGCTCCTCTAATCAGCATTCCTCGCGCGATTTATCCGCCAATTTTCCCGCCGCTCTTCCATCGGCGGTCTCGTCTATTCTATAAATTACAAACTGGTCGCCGGTGCTTGTTATTTTTAACTCACTTGCTGTTGTCACTTGAACGCGTCGATGCGAGTCCGCGCCGCACGCAACGCTATCGAGTTTCCATTAAAAAGATTTTAACGAACCTCCCCGGTTATCCGAAAAATTTTAACGAACCCTTGGTTCGCCCTGGTACCGCCGCGACGCGACTTTTACTTCAGCATGTGAGCTTTGCCGGATGAGCGAGTAATTGGGGCACGCTGAATCAAACGAAAATGGTCAAGGTGTTTCCGAGCTGCTGTGGAGATCACATCCTCCATTCGTGATTGTTTTTTACATATTCAATGGTACCTAATTGGTAATTCAATTGCTCAGAATGTATTCATGTTTGAGCTACCCTCCCTTGCAGTTTTATTCGCCCATTTACTTAACGGGTTATACCTAGTCAGGCGGCCGAAAAGAGGAGAATATTTGAGAATTTTTTTTGAAGAAGCGGAAGCGTATATTTTCACAAATTTTTTGTGCTTAAAAGAGCAACATTTAAAGAACATTTGGTAATTTTTTCGTAGAAAAATGTTTACGTTTATAATAAAATAACAACCCACATCCAAGAAGCCTTTTTAAAAATTAGCTTTTGCGGTGAGCACTGGCATTCGGAACCAGATTATCTAAAATCAAAAAATAAAAAAGATTTCGTTAGTATATTATTATTATTATTATAATTATTATTATTATTATTACTATTATTATTAATAATTTTAATTATAATTATTAAATGTCTTTAATGCACCATTACAATTAAAATTACAATGGCGAGTAAGCGAGGTTCAGCATTGACTGCTGCTCTACAACCTAACCTAAAAAGCCGTTTGGAGATAAGAAAAGGAAAGGAAATATGAATAAAACGACTACAGAGGAAACCGTGAGAGGATGAAAGAACGAGCACTAAGTTTAAATGAAGGAAACGACGACAGAGAACTATATTAGAAGGATATTAATGTACCTTCCTATTAACGGAGGGAATTTCCGAAATATTAATTTAAAACAAAATGGTGGTTATTTAAAGTTGAAATCATAATTTTTTCGTGCAAAAATCCAGATAAAAAAATCATGATTTCTACTGTAAATAACCGCCATTTTGTTTTAAATTAATATTTTGGAAATTCCCTCCGTTAATTGAAAGATACATTAATATACTAACGAAATCTTTTCTGTTTCTTGATTTTAGATAATCTGCTTCCGAATGGCAGTGCTCACCGCAAAACCAAATTTTTAAAAATGCTTCTAGGATATCGGTTGTTATTTAATTATAATCGTAAATATTTTTCGACGAAAAAATTACCAAATGCTCTTTAAATGTTGCTCTTTTAAGCGCAAAAGGTTTTGTAAAAATATATACTTCCGCTTCTTCAATAAAAATTCGCAAATATTCGCCTCTTTTCGGCCGCCTGACTAAGGTATAACCCCTTAATCGACTTCCGTTTACTTCGGCCCATAATGCTGTAGAAACGCACGTAGACTGTGTCCATGTCTTTGGTTATACTTTATGACGAAATACATTCGTGGGTCCTTGTATCTCCATATAGAGGCTGATTAAGATACATTTAATACAATCTCTCCATCCACGTTGAAACGAGAACGAAGTCGATGGCGAAGAGAGCCACCGAAATGGAGAAATTCCGGCTGCATCGGAGAAAGTCTCAGCGGATAAGAACTGTGAATGAGAAGCTTTGAGTCAGCGCTAGTGAGAGTAGAAGATGATTTCGGTGGCGTGTTCGTAGAATTTATCTGCATTGGATTTGATAGTCGTAACGTGGCCATCTGTGGGGGCTTATCAAACGGTTGCTTCGCGTCAGTGTGGGTGGGGCTTAATCCCCGATGTTTATGTATCGATATCTGCTGATTCCCGCCGCTTGATCCGGTATCATTTATCGAGGGGGCTAATGATAGATGATAAACAGTCGTAACGCTCGAGTCGCGTTGCCAGGTTTAAGCAGCGCTCCCACTTGTGCAATCTCAGCCGTGAAACACAGTTAAAGCCACCTTCCCACGTGTGAAACGTGTTACGAACAGCGTGTCGCTAGTGTTCAAATACAATTACGAACAAAAAAACACTACAATTTTTATGTTGAAAAATACGATTTTATCGATTTCTTGCACGATAGATATTTTTTATCTTTTTTTAAAGGATTTATCTCGAAAATCTACTCGCGACACATCCGTTCCAAACTTCCTTTCTAATCTCCGTAACGACGATTTCATCGAACTCGAAACACCCCGTCCATGCCCCGAAAGGGTATCAGATCCACGCCCTGCACTCGCTAGAGGGATTCCCGGTAACAGATAAGACAGCAGCTCTTATAACAGAAGCGCCGCTAAAAGGCGCTCGCATTAAAATTAAATAATCGCGCCAAACGGTGACGTGTCGCAACATGGCAGTGATAGCCGCTCGGCGGTGTAGGACTCGCCGCGAGTCGTCGCGTCCTCGGTCCGAACGATCGCGTCACCGCGTCTCTCCGACGTATCGTCTCGTCGGACACGCTGTCCTGCTCAGCTACGTCCGGGCCGTGCACTTTCATCCGCGGTACGCACAGGACCTCTCGTCGGAACCATCGTCCGAACAGTGGAACCGATAAGTAACTCTGCAACGTGCTTCCGACGCGCCTCGCACAGTACTCTAATAACAACGCCCAGGCAGTGTCAGTCGCCTTGAAAGCGCGGCGAGGTACGCGTGGGAAACGCGAAAAGCAGCACCCATCACGGGACTCGGTCACCGGTTACCTTCGATCCATCGAGTGCCTCTGATAAGTAGTTTGCTGTGCGGCTCGATAAGTGCGGATATTCTTGGGGATTCGCTGCCGGCAGCGATGGCTGAGAAACAGTGATCGATTGAGTTTCGTTGCGAGAGTCCTGGTGGACCTTCGCCTGAGAATTCTGGGCCTAAGTCACGTTTAGGAGGTGGTATTCTAATCCGTGGATTTTTCAGGCCTCTGGGATTATTGCCTCTGTGTAATCGGGGTATAGATACTTTTCTAGTTCCGTGGCACCTCTCTGCTCGAATTTCCAACGTGGTCTGAACTGAATTCAGAGCATTAGTGAGACTGAAAATCGCGATCGAGGGAAATGGTTTACGGTTGCAGCTGAGAATTGGGTTTAATAGGCTTTATAGACTCATTGATGCATGCTCGAGGATTAGAATGGAATGGAATATAGTTCTAGTGTATGTGTAACGGCTGCGTTATCTTTTTCTGCTCGCGTTTGACGCACGAGAACTGCACGTCATAAAACGGCAGAATTTTCGTGTCGGCGCGATTACAACGATAGGTGTTAACTGCAGGTAAAGACAACGCGTCGGTTAGTTTTTATGTAACGTGTTTGGAGAAGATCTTTTCCTGCAGATGTTTCCGTGACGCTGTTAAGGGGTTAGGCCATCTTGGACGAAGCAAAGTTACAGTCAGTTTCGGCAATTGTTTTGAGGGAGATAATGAAATAAATGGAGAATTTAATGCAGAGCCTGTTAGCGTACAACTGTCGACGGAAAAAGTCGTATTGTAAGTTTGCTTCGTCCAAGGTGGCCTAACCCCTTAAGTAATAGAAGAAGCGCGATAGGAGGAGAGTCAAGTCAGCTCTGATGAACGTCGGCGAAAAGTGTCACCAACTGTTACCGTTGAATTCTGGCCAGAGATTATGGCCTTGACGCTCTTAATCTCACTGAATATTCATCGTGATACCTGAATATATCGTGGGCGTGGGTTACTTCGTGTCTTTGGTTTCGGAAACTTTTGCTGATTTTATTATCTAACTAGTGTTCCTTAATTTCATTATTCTTCTGTAGTAGCCCAGCATTCGAGTCCCTATGTTCGGCTAATAGCTTCGTCATCTTGCTTCGATTATAATTTCTAATTATTACTTCTACGATAAAAACTCATAGGACCTTTTTTATAGAGAATTTCCTAGGCTATAAATTGTATAATAACTAACTTTGTGGCAAAACTGCTAGATAACGAGATATTCGCGAAAAACTGTCGTTTATTTTCAACCCTCTGTAAAAATTTTAGCGACATTCGGATCGACGGGGACTTTTTACACATTGTTTAAAACGACTAAATAAAGGCCCATACCAAAATTTAGCTTGGTGGGAATTATTCCGATGACAGATCCTAATTTCTTTGGACTATCATGCCCACGTGAAACTGCATCTACTGTGCCCGGATGGAAAGAAGTCGATTGAAATGTCACAGGGGGGCAAGAGGGGTTCTTCCGTTTGCTTACTTTGTATTCGTGGACGTTGTCGCGCCGGCCAATAGGGATATACTATTCGGACCTGATATTCGGTCCCTGGAGTTTCTCGACCGACTTATTTCCATCCAGGCACAGTACTTCTTCTCTATCTATGTTGCCACTTGTTTGCCTACGCGGTTGGGACTAACGAGGCATCCTAAGAGCGAGTCAATGCCGACCGGGGCCTCAAGGCTGACCCACACGAATCGCAAGCACCGTTCCCGGCAGAATGTCATTGCCATTCCGTTTCGCGTTCCAGCAGAGCGCACGTATCATCGTGCAATTGTACCTTGGTCTCTATATAATTTACTCCTCCGTGCTACGGCGCACAGTACCCAATTTGCCGTTTTTCGATGCAAACATGATCACTGTCTCTGGCACAACAACATCCTGACGAAACTCACCAAAGCAGCCGCAGAAACACAATGTTTCACTCGCTAACAATATTCACCGTCCCAAGCACCGATCTCTTGGCTTCGGCACACAGATACGAGATTATAGACGGTAAAGAGGATATGGGTGAAGTTGCGAAAGATTTTAATAACGATCGGCTCAAAGCAGAAGTCGAGCACAGATTTCTCTCAGAAACTTGTTTAAAGGCGGGTCAGAACCAGGTAGCGCGAGAACGTCCCCAAATCCGGTTCCCTTTGTCTTCGATCAAGATCTCGACAAAGGCTCTGAAGTTCGCCGATAACGGTTTGCGATTCTTCGTTGTTTGTCTGTTTTTTTTTTTTTATTGTTTTCCTGTGTTTTTAAGCAGGATGGCGTTTCAAGCTTATTTTTGCTTATATTGCCCAACGAACTATAGTCCCATTTTTTATTCCCTCCTCTCTCTTTCGGGTCCCAGCAGCAGCAGCGCACCGGGTGAAAGGTGGTCACCCATCTTTCCCCAGTACACCGCCCCGTGACGCTTAACTTCGGTGATCTAACGAGAACCGGTGTTTCCATCACGGCTACGGCCGCTGGTGCGATTCTTCGTGAAAAGGGAAAATGATCAAGCGCCCGGTTGTGTCGGGAGCGAAGCGTGGCGCTTGTTTCCAGGCTAGCTGAACCGCAGAGTCGAGGAATTTGCTGGCGAAGAGCGTGTTGGTAAACCAGTCGAGTAGGTGTCGCTAAAAGAAACCGCAGAGCTGACAAACGCCCGAGGAGTCGGTGACGTTTTCGAACGAGTCCTCTGATTCGCTCTAGAAGAGCTGTTCAGTCGGTGCTATGAAATCAATAAAGCGATCAGGACGTGGCTCGGGGCCTGACAAATTGTAACCTTCGTGAATCGAGCCGTCAGGAGATTTTGTAATCGACTCCGCGTTGCCAAAGAACCGGAATGAAGTCATCGTTTTGTAACAGCGAAACGTTAAGCGACTAGGCTTGCTACCGGCGAACGTGCCGCGCTTGCTACAGGGACAATCGATTTCCATTCATTGCTTTTGCGTCGTCGCAAGCTACCAGCTGACAAGGAGAGTATTTTAGGTGTCCGCCTCCGATCATTTTGATTTTTCGATATGTTATAGAGGACCGAAAAATAAGAAATACGTGTTTTTTTATTTTTCCCCGTTTTCATATTTGGGGGGTGAAAACTGCGTTCAAAGTTAGGGTTGAAAAATCATTTTTGTGGAATATCTCGGGAACTATTAGAGATAGGGGAATAGTGTCAATGGACGAATTTTGTGTCTTTGAATGCGAAATATGACTGACTCGCCAGATTTTCAAAAATCCACAAAAATGATTTTTCAACCCTAACTTTGAACGCAGTTTTCACCTCCCAAATATAAAAAACTGGGGAAAATAAAAAAAACACGTATTTCTTATTTTTCGGTCCTCTATAACATATCCAAAAATCAAAATGATCGGAGGCGGACACCTAAAATACTCTCCTTGTGAGTATGAATTCCCAGAGCCGGAGTGGAGTGCTATAAAAGAGCGAGTAGATTGATATTCGCGTTTCCTTTTTTCTTTTAGTCGAAGCATTTTTCGGCACTCTAGTGAGCGTCTAAGCGTCGTTCGTGGTTATCGAAAGTTGGGGTCGTTAAGAATTCGAGCAGGGGGGGCCGCTGCATTCGCGGGGATTGATTGAAAAGAAGTTCCTAAAAGAGGATGAATTTTCGACGCTCCATAGTTGCAGGATGCCCCGTGGTGGGTTCGGGGGCAAGCGTCTCTCATTGCTAGCGATAATCGTGCTCTGGCAATAGTTGAGTGAACAGTTTGGCAGCTGCCTGAAGGGGTGGAAGAATGGACTTGGACGACGTGGCCGTGGCGGACTCGTGGGAATTCGTCGACTACGAGCCCAATAATATTCACATATGCGAGGCAGAATTCCGCGACTATGTCGTCTATTACGTGGTGGATGATGATTTTGTGTGCTCCTTCAAGGGATGCCGGCACAGCTCCGCCTCAGGTACTTCCACTAGCAAGAACTTTGGTACTTGCCCGTGTGGCTCTTTGAATAAAGAAACCGTTTGAATCGCTCGATACGGTACGGTAGTTCTGTCGAAAACTCCGCAGAAATCGTGGAAGTAGCATTTCAATCGAGCCACCCGAGTCCCATCAAGCGCGAACAAGGGGGTTGCCTTTGCTACGCTTCGAATAATTCGAAATGCCCATCGAGCAATCAGTTCCCATCAAACATTTTTGCTCCAACAAAGTCGTAATTCTCCTCGGGTTAATTAAAGTGAAGTAATATCGACGAGTCCAATTGATATTTCATCGTTCAGTTTCCCTTACTTGCTGCAATTATCACGGGCCGAGGAGCACAGCGGCGATTTCCTTCCGAGCAGACCGGCGAGAGTCCCTTTGATTTCCCAGCACGTGTTTCGCATAGATTGGCGACGATTAAACGTACATACACACTTGCCAGGCTTGCGTCGTCTTCGCTCCTCGGAATAGCTGCTCTCTTATCGTCACGTGCGTTCGATCCGCTTCTTATCGCGATGCCTCCGCGCTGATAAATACAGGCCTCCTCTGTGCCAGTTCCTGCGACACTCGGAGGCTTCGAGGTATTCGTTGACACTCGATTTTTCGTTATTTTAATCCGACAGATACGCGACCGCATCGATTGCTATCTTGGTGAGTTCAACGCCTGCGTGTGATCCTAGGCGATGTCGCCATGTTACATTCTGCTCCTTGAGCTCCGCGCCTGTAACCTTAGAACCGAGGAAGTAAATGAAATATTACTCTGAACATACCTGTTGAATATACTTGTCAATGATTTTCCTGCTGACGTTACGAAAGCTCGAACTTGGTCACTTTCAGTGAGGAAGTTTGTTTAAGTTCTTTGTGCGCAAG
Organism: Andrena cerasifolii; assembly: GCF_050908995.1. Lineage (NCBI taxonomy): Eukaryota > Metazoa > Arthropoda > Insecta > Hymenoptera > Andrenidae > Andrena > Andrena cerasifolii. Next base: position 9,057,130 of record NC_135121.1, on the reverse strand, counting down.
GATACTGACGATTCCCTATTTATTTTTCAGACTCGGACAGCGAGAGCAAGGATGGCTCCACGACGCACGAGAAGAAGTATGGACGCGTCTCTCAGCCCATCAACACTATCGCCTACACGGTGAGTAAAATTGTATTTCATGGATCGCCAAGGAGCCAGTTAGATGGCGAGTCGGAAAAAGCTCGACGAAGCCTGGCAATTAGGAGTCAATGAGAACGAACGTAACCGCTGCTCTAATGCGTTGTGGGGAGGAACAAATTCAAACAATTTTGTTTATAACAAAAAACACGTCTTTACTAAACAGCCTATTGGAGGCGACTTGACTGTACGAAGTACCAGAGCTTTCTGACCCTCGTTCGTGATATTCGAAAAGAACGTCGACAAGCTGAAGAGTCCCCAGTAGCATTTATCGTTGGCATTGAAATACTTGAATATCCACGTCTTACGCGTAGTAAATCTAGATGTCAAAAACTCGAACGACAGTTGGAGTCTCATTTTTACTCCCAGGAAGGTATTTTTCACTTTACAAATGCTTTCTCAAGCACTATTTAAACCTTTGCCAGTGAAAATGCCCAGAATTCACAATTCTTCTCAAGTTATAATTTATTTCTTTAAAACGGTTCAGTGAAAACAATTGAAACTTGGCAGACATTTTCATCCAACCATATACTACATGTAAAAAAAAATTGAAAACATTCGTACTATTTCTTCAACATTTTTCAAGCTGTTTTATCCGTCGAGGTCGTCTCTTTCCACAAGAGTACGCGTAAAGTCAGTGGAAATTGAAATCGTTATAACTCAGCAACTATTTAGTGAATTCGTTTGAAATTTTATGAGCGTATCAGGAAGATTAGAAAAAACAATCTCGCGAATTTTCATCGACTTGGCACCATTTTGAAGATAGGTCCGATACGTCCTTAAATGGCAATTCGTATTCAACGAATCACGACGACAGTAGAAAAAGTAAAAGGTCGTTGTTGTAGCGTTAAATCAAATTTCATCGAGTTCCTTTCGCGCGAATCTTACGATCGATGAACTGAAGCAAGTCAGGCGGGAAGATGCGACGGCATTACGCATTGATCAGTGTTACCAAACTGTTCAGAGAGATTTATCATCGGGCACGTACACTGGCGATGCAGAGAGCGAGACACGGAGATCTGGAAAAATGACTCGACTGAGCGAAACAGACGAGTCTATCAGTGTTCCGTTAACAAGTACAGGGAACACGAGGCTCGAGAGAGTCGGAGACTTATCGAGGATGATTCATCATTGTCAAAGAGACACTCCAACAGCGTACATACTCGCCAGCCGGGACGGAGAAGTGTCTCGTAATCATTAATTATCTCCCGCGCTCGCGTTTGGGGATAATTAAAATTCAACGCAGTTTCGCCTTCCCCATTCGCGGGCGGATGGAAGCGAAGTACGCGCGAAGAAATTCGCGAGAAGCAGGATCGAAGTTACGTGGACTTGATGCGCACGAAGTATCCGCTGCGTATAGAAATAATAATTGATGGAAGCTAATTATTCAAGACGTCGATAGTTACGAGTGGATCGAGTCGTTATTGGCTTCAAGCTGCACTCGCTTAATCCAGCTGCTTGAGGAAACCGGTTAATCAAAAAGAATATATTACACTCGAGACATTTTCCAATTAAACTTTACAAAATATCCTTTGAAAGATTCCCATCTAAGCGAGTCTTAGATAAGTGAATGTTCAGTACCACAGACGTTGATATTTATTAGCCACATTACCATTCTCTATTCGATATTTTATATTGCACACAGTGCATGCTAAATTTATATTACTGTCTCGCGTGTGTTTTCGAAACTCACTGCTGGCGCCTCGAACGTCAGCGCAGAAGTTGTTCGTTAGGAGGCACGTTCGACGATAGTTGCTCGGTAGCCGTGTTCCCGGAGACGCTGGGATACTTACCATGCAACCAACGAATTCCAACGGGACGGGGATGCAAACGCATCGCTCGAATTCTAGAGCAGCATGGCGCTGAAAAACTAGGCGCACGCCTTCTCCGTGCCGTGATACACTGGGCTCGGCGTGCTCCGAGATCGATAAGGCAAATCGAATAACACCAATTCCATCGAGGAATCCCGCTCCCGTAGACGAGCCTTTCGTACCCTCCTCGCAACGCGATAAGCATGAAAAGTTCGTTCTTCTCCGATGGAATAACACAATGCGGGGGAATTGATATAGAACGAAGGATTATGAAGAGATTGGGACCATTGTGGATTTTATGCGCGGTTGGAACCGGGAAACCGAACCCTCACCCGTACCCGGTTCGGTATAACGAATCGTCGACTAACCCGCCTAACCGGGTAACAGAAATCATCGGTATTACGGTGAAAAATTATAGTTGTAACCATGCTTCCAAATACAGATGAATTTTATTTTAATATCGGAGACGCCTTGGTAGGGTGATGCATGCACGTGAAAGTAATAAATATGCGAGGTCAAAGATTAACTTGGCCGCGACGAAATCGCGAGCGTTTGCCGACGCACGGTGTAAGATTTTGGATAAAAATCGCTCGACAGCGCAAATCTTGACCGATTTCAATAATTTTTTTTAAAAATACTCGTAAAGGATTCAGCGATAACGGGTCACAGCAATAAAACCAGCATCTGTTGGTCTAATCTATAGAAAATACTATTTAGCGTAACGTAACATAAAAGCGTAAATAAATAAATTTTGCAGATTAAAGGTATTAAAAATTAATTTTTGTAAATTTAATATTAACTATCAAACAAAAGTTTACTTTAAATTTACAAAAATTATGTTCTAAATAAACTATATAGCTGATTTAAATCTTATATTTATAAATTACATTATAAAATTAGTTACCATAAAATATTCGATTCTAATTACTCCAAATTACAATTATTATAAAGTTATTTTTAAATTTATATATTACAAATAAAATCAAAACTACTAAAATTGAAATATAATTTAAAAATATAATATTGAAATCAGCTATGCAGTTTATTTAAAACATAAATTTTGTAAATGTAAAGTAAATTTTACAGCTAATATTAAATTTGTAAAAAAATCATTTTTAATATCTTTAATCTGTATAATTTATGTTTTTATATGTTGCGCTAAATAGTGTTTTCTATAAATCAGACCAACAAATATGGGTTTTATTGCAGTGCTCCGTTATTGCTGAATCCTTTACGAGTATTTTAAAAAAAAATTATTGAAATCGGTCAAGATTTAGGTGTCGAAAATATTCGAATGCTAGAAAATGGAAGCTATAAGGCGAAACGCGTACTGTAGAAGATATCGATGCTAAAACATATTGGTGTTGAGTAATTCTTGAAGTTTAAGAAATAAAGTATAAATTCCGTTTCTAACAACCCTCTAAAATTAATCGATCCTGCATGGATTACATACTCGTATATTTTAAACACTGTGTATTCATTTGATCTGAATATGTATTGCCTGTAGATTCACATATCACTGACTTGCCGTAAATGACTGCCTAGTCTAGGCTCGCGGTTGGACCATCCACGCGGCATGGCAACGCTTGTAACTCCTTCAGACGGGCGTCCTCTCCGAAACGCCTTCAGAGCGGCGGTACGGGCAGAAACGTCATAGCGTTCGTCTCGTTTCACTCGGCCGTAGGATGAAATGCATGCCCACTTGGGGACGCGCGAAGTTGCACGGGCAGTTTGACTCGAGTTGCATAATAACACGCTCATGCTTTCTTGAGCGTGCAGACACGCTCGTGCCTTTGGCAAATGGACGCTGACTTTCTCAGCTGGCCGCGCGTAATCGGCGCGACATTTCGCCGGGAAACAGTCGACGCTCAAATTCTATGAAACCACCGCCTCCTACCGATTCCACCGAAAGAGGAAGAAGGAAGTGGAAACCGGCAGCCATCGCAACACATTCAGCAATCCCAAATTCTTCTTACGCTCACAGAAATCCCACGTTCGATGGAACAACAGTTCTATTAAATAGTCCATAAGGGTTCTTGCCCTTTCAACTCGAGCCTCGTTTTCGTTGATAGAAGCTGTAAAAGCAGATTCGTTTGCAATTTGTATCCTTCGATGGAACTTAGGATTGCGTACAAGAAACTTAGACAGGCCACTCCGTTACTTCCTTTCCCCGCAAGCACGAATCCTCGAGAGAAATCCCTTCGTCGAGCAAGCGTCTTGCTCACTCCCCTGTGTTCCTGGATTTTCTGATGCCACGGGGCACTCGTTGGCGAGAGGCTGGCTCGAGGGAGTGGAAACGCAGGCTGTGCTCGAGCAACGAGGAAGCAGCACCGTTGCGCAACCGGATATCATCCAAAGCCGATGGCGGCTTCATGAAGCTGTATGCTTCATTATAAAAAGCATCACCGAAAAGTGGCGGATTCTTCGACCGAGAGAGTAGACCGTCCCCTTAAGCAAGAACAACCACGAACCGTTGCAGAAAGTCGTAAGACGAAGGGACACGGTTCACGCCCAATCTAATGGTGTGCCAGAAGCTCATGATTCCAGCGGATCCTTTCCATTATCCCGCGCAACGGTACTGGAACAGCCATGATTGCCCTATAATCCAAGTGTCGTTCTGTAATCAGTGTTGCTCAGCTCCCTCGCCGATTAGACCTAGCTTATACCGCCCATTTCGCTCCCTTACGCGTCGTTGATCGATTAATGTTTGTAATCTGTGGCCTCTTACCTCTCGTCCACTCCCACGAGATCATCCACGTAGTTGGACGAAATAACCACTACCCACCGTAGATGCGTATCGATTACAGGTGGCGATAACGGTTTCCTAGAATCCCCCAGGAGGCAACGATGTGATCCCTTCTTCGAGGCCGTCGCGGGGTTAGGGATGAATTTTTGGGAAGGTTATGAGGTGTCGAGGGTATTGAAGATTTTCGTGACTTCGAAGGATCTTGGAATCTTGGAAATTCCTGGGGATTCGCAAAGTTTTAAGACCCCTGGAGGTTCCGGGGATTTGGGAGCTTTCGGGAGGTACAGGCTTTCCGCGGCCCCTGACTTCTGAGATCCTCCAATAACCTTGATATCAGAAGTTCCTGAGGTTGTCAGGACTCTGACAAGATTTCCGCAGCGTCGATATCGTTGGGGCTGGGACATCCCATCCGCGGGATGCCGAAACGTTTGAGGACCTTCTGACACGAGTGTCAGAAGCCTCGGACTTTAAACTGTAAACTTATCTAGGACCCTTAGCGCCCTGAAGGATCCAGGAACTTTTACTACTCCTGTTATCATCGGGAACCGCTGAGATGTTTCAATCATTTTTCTTACTTCTTTATTCAACTCGCTCAATCAAAGCGGAGGAGACCTAACCCAGAGCCTCTACCTCCCAATTAGTGATTCCTGATAACATTCAGCTCGAGCTTCTCTCGCCACGTTCGCAAGATCACTGAGCACACTCAGCCCACGAAGAAGCATAAGGACGTGATTTGAAAGCCCCCAGGTGGAGGGCACCCCGAGTCTCCCTGAAAACTCAAAAGACAGCTTTGAGGAAGCTGCTGAAAAGCGATCTGCTTCGTTCTATACAAACTGCAAACGATGGCTCCAGCTTTCTCCCCTTCCTCTGCCCCTGCACAACAAGCAGTCAAAGACATCCAGTGCCGCGACAGACGTTAGAAACTCTCGGGACCTGGATTATTCGAGCGGCAGCGCAGCCTCCTTAAAATCTAGCAGTTCGTAGTTCGAATTGGATTAAAGATCGGGTACCCAGGCGGGGTGGCTGGAGCTGCTTGGCTCGCGAACAGTTAAATTTCATTTTCGACCTCGTTAACCGTAACGCGGCTTATCATCCGATGATGAAAGCCACGGTCTTGGCTCGTTCGTCAGATAAGAACGATAATTGCACGAGGGGGCGATGAAAAAGGGGGCACTGAAACGTGACAGGCGGGTCCCCGTGGCGCTATTATCGAATACATAAACCACGAAAACGGTGGCGGCCACCCTTCAGCAAGAAGCTAAGAGAGCGGGGGATGAAGGTAACCCAGCTACGTGAAAAGAAAAGGAGTAACCGGGACAACGGGAGCTTTCTTGCACGGTCTTTTGTCACGGGATGGCTCTCCCTCTCGACAGCAGCTGGGTAGCAGGGGTTCTCAGCCAAATAATCAATTTTTGTTGGCACCTAAGACATGTTCTTTTATGGAAAAATTCTGCAGAAGGGGGAAGTCTGGGTTACATCTGGGTTACGTCTGGGTTACTCTCGCTAGGGGGACGTAGAAGCGAAACCGCGTAATAGGGGAAAGGAAGGGGTACACCTCGCGGAGCACCGCACCGCGCTCAAATCCGTCATCCCACCGACACCGCGAACTCTCAGGTACTCTATCTCTGGGGAACTTAATCAGGGTCACAGTTCCGGAATCTCCGGATCTTAGGTTAAACTCGACGATCAGGATCTACCACGGTCACGCTCGACAACCGACGGACACCGTAAGAGATACGTACTGAAATTACGCGCGCGGAAGCAACACAGCCTACTCTGTGCCACCGCTTGAGGGACGTGCTTTGTTCCTGTTTCGAAGCTAGGCTAGGCCGGCACGCTCTCCATGACAAGCGGGAACCCCACTGCGTAGGGCCGATGCGACTCTTCATACGGCCAAAATTAGGCAGCCGGGGCCACAGAAAAAGTCGAGTCGCCGTCCGAGAGTGGGGTAAAACTCCCCGGTTGGGTATGGAGGCTCCCCTTCGAGGGTGTAGCTAGTCCGATAGGAAATGCTCCTCCCTTTGTGGCCTCCGACGTTAGCACGCCACCCCACCAGCACGGTAAACTAAACTCAACTAGGTCCGGGTTAGGTCTGGTTTAATTGGATTTAAAATTCGCTGTAGGTAGAAGGTACTTAATTTGCTATCGAGACTACGAAGGGATGAATTTGTTATATTTATAATAGGATGTTGAAAGTGAAGGAGAATATAGATTCAGCTTTGACTTAATTTCCTCGAGAAATTGCATTTGTATTTCCTGCCCTATCGATGAATCTGATCTGCAAAGTTAGCGGCTGTTTGTTGGAGTCTCCACCCTGAGGATCGCTGAACAGAAAGACGCGGAAGCTGAAACAATGCCGACCAGGCCTCCTCGTTCCATCGTTTCGCAGAACACGGCGCCCCTCTCCTTCCGCAGTCCCTTTTTCCTCGCCTTAAAAGCTTCATCACCTCGATCCCGCGGCTTTTTGTCCACCCCATTCGATCTCACTTCAGCCCCCCCACGCCGCCGTCGTCGCCTTTTTCTCCCCGCTGATCTTTCCTCGAGGAGCGGCTACTCCGACTTTTTCCACCACTTCTTCTGCCCCCGATCCTGCCCGTTAATGGAACGCGGAAACACCCCCGCCGGGATCCACCCGCTTATCTGGCAGAAGAACCGCCGAGGAATGTCCGAGGAGGAAAGAGTCCCGAAGATAAGGGTCGTCCTTGGGCTCGTGATTAATCCTGTTGTAATTATCTCGCAGATTCGCGATTCAAGCTCCTCCGGGCAGTTTGGCCCATTTTCCGCGCGATGCAGGCGGTATGTGACAGATAATATTGCGATTGCAGGTGATCTAGCGTTGGGAGGTTAATGATTCAAGTGGTTCTTGGTTTGATTGTTGAATCTGACAGGTTCAGTGCCTTTTTGCACACCTATTTGCTAGGAAGAGTTTTCACAATTCGCTGTTCCAAGGTTAAGAATGAAGGGAGATGTGGATTTTAAGGGATTATACCTAGTCAGGTGGCCGAAAAGAGGCGAATATTTGTGAATTTTTTGTGAAGAAGCCGAAGCGTATATTTTTACAAAACCTTTTGCCCTTAAAAGAGCAAGATTTAAAGAACATTTGGTAATTTTTTCGTAGAAAAATATTGACATTTATAATAAAATAACAACCCACATCCAAGAAGCATTTTTAAGAATTTGATTTTGCGGTAAGCACTGCCACTCGGAACCAGAGATTATCTAAAATCAAAAAACAAAAAAGATTTCGTTAGTATATTAATGTATCCTCAGCTTGACGCAGAGAATTTTCCGAAATATTAATTTAAAACAAAATGACGGCTATTTAAATTTGAAATCCTGATTTTTCTTGCAGAAATAAAATCAGGATTTCGACGTAAATATTTTCCTACGAAAAAATTACCAAATGTTCTTCAAATGTTGCTCTTTTAAGCGCAAAAAGTTCTGTAAGAATATATGCGACCGCTTTGTCAAAAAAAATTCACAAACATTCCCCTCTTTTCGGCTGCCTGACTAGGAATAACCCCTTAAATCGGGATAGTATCCCTACAAGATTACCCAGGATCGTTATGTATAGTTAACGTTGATCACGGGAAGCGTTGGTTGCAAATCGCGGATTAATAATCCCGTGTAATCTCCGCGTGCTCGCGTCGTTTGATATTACGTTAATGCACTCCCCAGAGTGCACCGGTTAATGTAGTGTCCCGTAATGTCGCGCACCGTGCATACGTTACTTTTATCGTTGCACGTGTAGCTACAGCTATCCGCTACCCTGCATCATTACGCTGGCTAATTACCCGCGGATGCAGGAATTCATTTAGCGTTACCATCTTTCTCGGAATGCTACGTCCTCGCGTCTACGTGTCGTTCCTGGACAGGCAAATGTATGTCGTCAACGTGCGTTTTAATCGAGAAGGGTAAACTGTTGCGAAGCACATGTATCTACCTTTGATTTCTCGCGAGAAGAAACATTAAGTAGTTTGTTAATTAACATACTCTCGACGAGTAAATTTTGCTATTTTCTTCTACTGGACTATGTGGGAGCTTCATAGATGTTAATAGAACCGAGTTTCGAGATGTTGAATCTCGTTTCTGCGGTGGCGACATTGGCAGAGCACAAAGTGAAACACGTCCAGAGCAATTACGAGGCATTGGGTGAAAGTAGAGCCAGTGACAATAGTGGATTCAGTGAAAGTAGTCCACCCTTTCGCTCCGCGAGCCGCTGCTAATCTTTCATTAAAAGGAGATCGCTGTTAATCGAACCATTGACTGCCACGCTTTTCCCTAATCAGTCTTAATCTTACCCAGAGGATCCAGCTCTCCAACGAGCCAATTCGCATTAAGGAAATATGTTGAAAGACCCAGTGGGCACCAAGGCGATGGTGCTTAATATTCAGCCGATTAGCCATCGTTTTGAAGGGAAACTCTGTTGGAGTTATAGAGCGAAACGTTTCTAAAATGTGCTGTAGCATTCAGTGGCCAGCCATCGTAAAAACTTCCAGCGAGTTTCTTGGTGCTCAGTCGTGTCGCCACGCAGATCTATAGAAAAGGGGAACAAATTTATCTTCGACTCCCCTTCCCACGATTCTGACTAAACACTGTCGAACGCTAACGGATGCCTAAATATTTCCCATACTCGCTACTTGTTGAAGCGTCGTTAAGCTGGCGGGTTGTAAGGCCGCCTGACACTTGCTTTTCCTTATTTCAAATTAATGAAATAAGGCCGCGTTATGTTGATTTACGTTAAGCAAAACTGCACTTTAATTCGGTATCTATAGGAATTTATTAAAATAATACTGTGTTTATGGGTTATGGTGAATGAAGGAAGAGTTATACGGTGTTGAAGGTTCGATGGTCCATGAGTAAGTGACTCGGAACTGGAAAAAGGATGCGCTGGTCGGTCAGAAAGCGGAATTAAAAAATATGGGGGGTGTTACCGTCTAAAGCGCCTTAGCCGAAACCGTGGGTTTTTCCCAGGAAGGCCGAAACCTGACTCGCACAAGCATAGGCGACAAAAATTGCCTGCCCTTCTCGGCGCGTTCGATGGAGAGGTATAAACCCTCTCCTCAGTGGGCCTCGACCATCTTCTACCTTGCGACGCAATACTACTCACACCTCCGGATAATTCTCTGCCTCTAGAAAAATTATTTCTCCACCGCGAGCGCCGCTTATAGAAGAATGGAAAGCAGAGGTTTCACGTACTCGATGTCAACGAAAGTTCCCATAAGGAAATAAGCAATTTTTCAACGCTCGAGCGAGCAGCCGGCGCTCATAATCGCCGCGGTATTATTTTCCCAGATGGCAGAGTTCTCGAAGAATCGACGAAATGGAGAAGTTTAAATGGAATACAGAGTGGCGCGAGCGAGGGGGTTGGAGGGCGAGAGCAATCAGAGGAGTATGAAGGCCGAGGCGTCCAGGAATAATTAATGAATTTCCCCCTGACACGAATTACGTTTTAAGCGTCATAAAATCTATTTGCCGGCAGTGTTCCCGGCGAACGAGGGATTTCGCCCGGAGGAGCTCTAAGGAGATCCGTTCTTCCGATGATAATTACAGTCGAAGTAATGCATGCGTGCTGTGGGGTTGACAAACTGCAAGTCTTTTTTTAGGTCAATTCTGTTCTTGCGTTAGTAGTTCCTCGTTTCAAAACGGAGAATATTCTTTAAGGATAAAGCGGAATAAATATTAGAACCGAAGCTTAGAAGTGAAACCTCGACTGCGTAGGAGCTTAAAAGGAGCTTTAAATTTCGCGGAGAAGAGTACAAAATTATTGATTATTCTAAGTGCATCCGTTTTACCAAGAGTAGTACATACATATGTCAGCGACCCTGCGCTAGTAGATTGAGTCGCGTTATATACAGACAACTGTCTACCCTGTATCTTAATACCACTTCATCTAAATTCTACTGCACAGTAGATTGAGTCGCATCACAGTCAGACGAACATAGTCCCCTGGATTCACGAGCAGCTCGTAACAAATCCACCTTCCACGGTATGTACCCTAGTAGCACAAATTATTGGTTAAATAGTTTTTCCAAATATTAGAAGAAATATTTTTTTGGCTACACTTTTTAATATAACAAAAATGTTGATTCCAAATTTAATATACACATACTGAAAATGTGAAATAAATGTTCTGAAAATTTGGACTAAATATTCGTGGAATATAAAAGAAATATTCAGAAAATATAAAGCAAATATTCTGGAAATGTGAAAAAAATATTCAGAGTTCCAAAATAAATATTCGGGAAATGTAAAATATGTATTTAAAAAATGTAAAGTAAATATTCAGAATATGTGAAATAAATATTCAGGAAATGTAAAATTAATATTTAAAAAATGTAAAGTAAATATTCAGAAAATGTGAAATAAATGTTTACTTTATATTTGAAAAAATATATATTTTTCATATCATAAAATGAATATTTCCCGAACATTCGGAAATAAATATATTGTTTCTACCATTAAATAAATATTTTATTTATATTTGGACAAAAATAATTTTTCTGATTTATGGAAAAAAATATTTGCTTCTTAATGTAGAATAAATATTGTATGTACATTTAAATATCAAAAAGAGATTGAACGTCTTTATAATATTGAATGATTGTATACTCAATATTTTCTGCTACTAGGGGTACATATTAATTCGAGCTGTGGGTGTGTACTACGAAATTGGTGCATATGCAGACACCACAATGTAATAGTACAGCCGTTTAATTAAAAATCACGCGTTAGAGGCAGAATTTAGCAAAATGCCACTCGATCGTTAAACTGCACGTCGCCTTAAAGGTCGTTGCACATGGAGATTTGCATAAGAGGTGTAATGCGCCAGCGAATGGACCGGTCTCAAGGCTCTCTTTCAAAGAATTCAATTTTCCGTTACCCGATATCCCCGCGCACGCCATTTCTGCTGGATTATGCAAAACAGCCTAATGGTTCCTGCGACCATCGCGAGAGCGTGCTTACGATTACGCCGTGGAACAGAAAGGGTAATCGGGGGAATGGTTCGGCGAATCAATTGAAAAAAAAGGAGGCACTCGAACCGGGTGGTATTAAAAGAACCATCGCGATTCCTCTTATGGGTGTACAGCAATTCCGCAGCATTGCGGTCATTCTACGTTATCTCCCCAGCGTTTTCGAGCTGAAAACGCGAAGAAGCCGGCAGTTGCCAGGAAAGAAGCGGCAGTCGCTAGTAAACCGCGAAATTGCAATCTACTTTAACAGTCTACAACGGAATAAGAAAACTCGGTGTGCCGAATCCGTGGCTCCTGGAATTACAAGCGTTCCGCCCGAACCCCAAGTGGATCTCTCCAAGAAGCAGGAAACAGCTTTACGAAACGATAGGTTACGCGTTGCCAGCGGCACGTAGTCACAAAGAAAGCAACGTTCCTCGAAACGTTGCAACCGTAACGATTCTGAAATGCCAGCCGCTGTGATACCAGTGAAGCATTGCAGAGCACCGTTACGTTTCCACGCATTGTGTTCCAGGAACTGCCCACGCGCAGCGCGTTTAGTACCTCCCCGAGAAAAGCGTAGGAAGTCAGCGCCGCGATGACTGGCGGGGGCAATGGTTTCAAGCACGACTCAGCGCCGCCAGAAACGTCGCGACATTGCCCAGCTACGTCTCTTCCTCGCACGAACTCGAAGGAACACCACCAGAAATATCCAACTGCTGGCTGAGCTTGCCACCCCCGTCATCTCGGCTTTGCCCGCGAACGTTTCGACGTGGGCACGACCCACCGTCCGTAGATTCCGGCGCAAGATAGAGCTCATGACGTTGCATCAGCATCGGCCCGTGAAATTGCGTTTCACCGATATTTACCCAGCCTCGACCGGTCGCTGCTGCCACGTCGGCGACGCCGTCCGAGCGCCTCGGCGTCAAAGCGGCCAATCCTCTTCGCTCGAACGACGACCACCCTTCGCAGCTTTCGACCAGCTAGCCCGTGTATCGATTCCAGCCAGTCGCCTGTTATTCCCACGCAACACGGTGGCCTGGCGATTTGCATTTAGGGCCGGCCGGGCCGCTAGTGTCCGCGGCAGGTGTGAAAGTTGGACGCCTGCTTGGAACGTACACCGGAACACTCCGCGGTCTCGCGCTTCGACCGATCGATCTATGGCGATTCTGCGTTGCAGCTCAAAGACTCGGCGAATGTTTGTTGCCGCCGCGGTCTGGATACGCGCGGCCCAACAGCCGGGAGAAATGATCTTCCTCTGGAAAAGGAAGATGGTGGTTCAGTCGTTGTCTCGCGACGTCTAAAGGGAAACGGTGCGACTGTTTTAAGGTGCGAATCCACGAGGAGAGGAGACTAAACACTAGAGCAACAACTAAACGTGATTAACTCGGCGCGAGGCGGTGCTGGGTAAAATTTACCACAGAGGCGCCAGTTGCGAAAATACGAGGACTGTTTGAGTTTTCGTTACAATTTTTTAAAGAACTTTAATACAGTTTTTAAGATACTTCATAGATTTTGTTTCATTCTGAAAACACTGTACTTTGACATAAACGTTACAAAGTTAAACAGAAATATTCTGAAATCGTGGTTTTTTGCGTTTCAATTTTGGGTGTTTTTGACTCGGTAGCGACAACCTGTGTTGCAATATGGGGTGTGCCTCCCGCCGGGTTAACGGGAATAGTCGCGAGAGATGAGATTTTTGATAGTACATCATGGAACTTGTCTCGTGAAAGTCTAATTTCATGAAACTAGTGGCAAAATAATTTTAAAAATAATGAAATAATTGCTTGGTGAGATTAAAGTCCCATGTGGGACATGATATACTTTGTCTCGTCGTGGATTCGCAGCTTTGGAGTAGTTTCTAGGGTGTGCTGGGTTATCTGATGCAATTGGATAGCACTGCGATATTATACAATATGAAGCGACAAAGAATTTCTAACAAGCTTAAAAAGAATTTTCGTTCTAGCCAGAGGTAGAGTTTCCATGCATTCCCTCCCTGCACGGACGATAAAGGACGCGATCCCCCGTTTTATTAGAATCGTCCATCATTTGCTCTGGGTCAGTGAAGTAATCCTGGCATCTCCGGTTCTCTCTCGTTGCAGGTGGGCGACAGGGACACGCTCACGTCCGTGGCCGCGAGGTTCGACACAACGCCGTCCGAGCTGAGCAAATTGAACAGGCTCGGAAGTACTTTCATTTATCCTGGCCAGCAATTGTGTGTACCGGCGAAAGGAGAAGGTCGACCAGGAGGCGGAACGACCGGCGACGCGCCCAGCCCGGATCCTTGCCACGACCACGAGTCCCAGGATGACCTACCTCCGGAGGAAAAAGGTAACTTTTCCTTCCTGCCACTCCGCTCGTTGCTTTTTCCCATTACCAGCGGCTATCGGCCGGGCTCTAAAACGAATCGAGTTTAAAATTCCCCGTTTTCTGGTTCACGGGAGTAGCGCGTGCCCCTAAATTCTCGCTTGAAATTTTCTCAACGTCCCGCGCAGCTAATTCACCGTCCCATTTAAGGGGTTATACCTAGCCAGGCGGCCGAAAAGAGGCGAATATTTGTGAATTTTTTTTTAAGAAGCGGAAGCGTATATTTATACAAAACCTTTTGCGCTTAAAGGAGCAACATTTAAAGAACATTTGGTAATTTTTTCGTTGAAAAATATATACGTTTATAATAAAATAACAACCCACATCCAAGAAGCCTTTTTAAACATTTGCTTTTGCGGTGAACACTGCCACTCGGAACCAGATTATCTAAAATCAAGAAACAAAAAAGATTTCGTTAGTATATTAATGTAGCTTCCGATTAACGGAGGGAATTTTCGAAATATTAATTTAAAATAAAATGGCGGCTATTTAAAGTTGAAATCCTGATTTTTTCGTGCAAAAATAAAATCAGGATCTCAACGTAAATATTTTTGTACGAAAAAATTACCAAATATTCTTTAAATGGTGCTCTTTTAAGTGCAAAAAGTTCTGTGACAATATATACTTCCGCTTTTTCAAAAAAAGCTTTTTATTTAGCTTCACTTGTGAGTTCGATAGTTGGTTTGCTAGGATGAAATCTTGTAAGCAAATTTTGACCCAATTCCACATATCCGATCGACTTAAAACTTCGCATACATACGCATTTCCGATGACAATACAATATTTTCACTAAAAAGCATAAAATTTATAGTAAGAATTTTTTAAAAAAAAACAACGAAAAGAATTTAATGTAGATAATAAAGATTAAAATTCGCGACAACTAAGGAGCATAGAATAATTCTTATCTAGTCAATTTTGCGCTCCACGCTTTTATATTTAGTCATGAAGGAATTATTCTAAGCCAGTCATTTAGTGGTATCAAAATTATCTTCTTCTATTTTAGTACATTTTAATAAAAGCTGGTGTTTAAAAAAATTTTTTTTTACTATAATTCTACATTGATCTTCGAGTGATAAGGGAGCCGAAAGTGCTCTGTAAATTTTTTAGAAATCGTAACAGTACTATACGTTAGTAATATAAGTCTGAACTAGGTGAAGGTAACGGAGAAATCGTTAACTGTTCATAAAAATTCGTTATGTCATCGCGGTTGGTAATTGTCTAACAATAGCGTATTCGGACAGTTGCACTGATGCGCAGTGAGTGTGAACTTTTTCGCTTCCGATTGGCTAAAACAGGCTAAAATTCGCACTCAGTGCGTACCAATGCAACCGTCCGTAGAAACACTATAATCAGAGTCTGGCCACGAGAAGGCCACTTTTGATTGGCCCTACATTTTTCGTCTAATCCCGCTGATTTTTAAATCTGTCAATTATTCCAATCTTAATTGTAATACATTTTTGCAAAAGGGTGCTGCACATGCACCCATTTTGTATGAATCAATCGCAATTAGAATTTCTTGATATACCTGTGTATATACCTATTTACGTGAAGTATGTAAACAGAAGTAAAATACCGCCATAAACGTAAGAGTTGTTAAGAGTGGTTAAGAGTGAAATGGTGAATATCTCTTTCTCTCTCGTAGGATTTAGCCCAAACATGGCGGACAGTGGCACGTGGCCAGACTGATTATAGTGTTTCTAACCGTCCGGATACACTGTAATGCTTTATTACATGGAAACTCGTGTCAGCGAAATATTATATAGCATGGCATTACTATGTACCGCATGTTCGAAGTCTTTGACGTAACGAGCCCAGCGCCCAAGTCGCATCCTACCTTCGTGTGTGCAACAGACAGGCATTAATATTCGACGCGACACCTCGCGTGCCCAGATACAAATCGGGTCCCAATTCATCTTGATATTTGGCCAGGTGAGTCAATTCGACTCACCTGAATGCATCGCGATCGGCTGTCTGTTACATTATTCATGGGACGGGCTCCTGTTAATCTTCCCGCGGATTATGGCGACCAGACAATCGTCAGCAATCGTTAGAACGCGAACTCGACAATCTCGGTCGCAAGTTAGAAATTCGCGCGGTCGAGGTAGAAACAAAAATAGCTCGCGTAATGCGGTAATTACGCGATCGATAAAACGTATGCGCGGCGAATTGTTAAATGTTTCAATGGATCGTCCACGGAGCAGTAATTACATTAGAGGGGTAACTGTCAGAGACTTCGCGATTTAGGAAGATTGAAAATTCGCCAATTGGTGGCGCCACGTAATGTTCGTTCGCGCGCAGCTCGATGCCAGTAACATTAATTTCGGAGAACAGGATTCAACGTAGAATTCAAAAGACCAGAGTGTCCGTTTGTAAGGAATTTAATTGGTTTATGCAAAAATAGTGTGCAGCTTTTACGCGATCCTGGCACGAGGAAACAGAGAGAAGCGACGATCGATTGTCCGCGAGTTCTACGCGTCTGTTTTATACTTATACTATGTACTATATACTGTTCTATACACTTTAGAAAATTTCGGTCCCAAATTTCCAGGAAACATTCATGACATATCACTGAAAATAAGAATTTTTTTATCTTTTTCGCATATTTCGGTATATGCCCGCCCCCTAAATGTTAAAAAAATAGTCCTCGAAAATAAAAATTCCATTTTCTTGTTCGCCGTCATAAATAAAAAGTGTTCTAGAAGCATTTAAACTTTCAAAATTTTTAGGATATAATTATTATCTACATTCCTCGCGTTTTACTATATTCTATCTTTCTCCTGTCGAAGTTGCAGTCTCATCTTGATTTGCTTATATACGAATTCGGTGACATATTCTTTCTTCATAAAAGAACATATTTCCTGCATGGAGTTTTTTTTTAAATCTTTGCTATATAAAACCAATGAGAATTGTTAATTCGTATGTACTGGAATGCATGAAATTTTATTCGCGTGCCTGTTGTTATGCCGCTCGATATGTATAGTACAGTAGTATTATGCGTCAGCTGATCGGCGTCGCGATGTAAACTATAGAAGCAATATGGCGCCGTTATATATATATACACGACGCATAACCTATATTCCGACAGAAAATGTGCGATGCACGCTGTTTTAAGGGTGTATTGGACCTATCTTCAAAATGGTACCAAGTTGATGAAAATTTGTGAGGTTGTTCTTTCCAATCTTCCTGATGTGCTCCAAAAATTTTAAACGAATTCTCTGAATGATTGCTGAGTTACAACGATTTTGATTTTCACTGATTTCACACGTACTCTTATGGAAAGAGACGACCTTTACAGATAAAACAGCTGAAAAAATGTTGAAGAAATAGTACGAATGTTTTCAATTTTTTTTTACATGTAGCATATAGGTAGATGAAAACATCTGCCAAGTTTCAATTGTTTTCACTGTATCGTTTTAATGAAATAAATTATAACTTGAGAAAATTGTGAATTCAGGGCATTTTCACTGGCAAAAATTTAGCAAATAATGCTTGAGAAATTCAAGTATTTCAAGTTTCATATTCTTTTGTCTAATATTGTACGTCCAATACATCCTTAACAGTAGATGACGTACGAATGTTATCATAATGGGATCATTTGACGATGTCAATATCGATGCCATTACCTAGGAATTCAATTGCATAAAGTATCTCGATAACACGGCTCTGTTTGTAACCAAATATTGATGGAGAAGTAGTAGTTTATTTCCTGCCCAAGCGATACATATAGGATGGTTTGTTTGCTTCGTCTTTCCAACATGGGTGGGTTACGTTTCATGTTTGCAGTAAACTTAGAGAGGCAAATTGTTAATAAGACAATACTCGGTTGAGTTCATTCGGAGATCTAATGGCGTATCGTAATTTGCAGAGCTGTTGGACAACTTGAGGCCGGTGTCACCTAAGCCGAGCCATTTGGAACGAGTGAAGACACCTCTTGGCATTAGGAATACGGTGATACAAGAGGAAGAGCAACCGTTTAGAGAGAGATTTCTAAAAATCGATGTCCGCCATATCACAGATGGCCAGGTACGTCTCGTGTTTGGCTTACTTTCTCTTTGTTAGATCCTCTTATGTTTCCGTACTGACCCTGTGTCCTTGTTTCCAGGGTGTCGTCGAGGGAGTCTTACTAGTTACCCCGAACGCAGTGATGTTTGATCCGAATGTCATGGATCGACTCGTAGTGGAACGTGGAGCTGAATCTTACGGAGTAATTGTACCGATGGAGTTTGTGGTGAACGCTGCTATTTATTACGACATCGCGCATATGCGTGTCGGACACACGGAATCTGGGAGTTTAGAGAAGAAGCCCGAGATTTATTACATGAAGAAACCCCCTCAAATCGATGATCGGAAATGCCAGTCGCCGGGGAAGGATGAGAATTTCCCGGAGCTAGTGGCGGACGATAGTGAGAGCGTGTGCAGCTATACCGAGAGAGACGGAGATGCTTTTCCAAAGGCCTTCGAGAGAGACCTCGTCACTCCCACTAATCTTCAGAATGTACGTTAAATTTTAGCATACTTCTTGCGCGATATATGTCGTACGATGAATTGAAGCTTAACGATCGTCTGGTTTCGTTCATCTCGCAGGAAGAAAACTCGACGACAACCAAAGATAAAGAGAAAGAGACAGAGACTAAAGATGCCTGCGGTGGCGGCCAAGCAAGTAGAACGTTAGAGGAGCGTAGACGTTCTATGCTTGACCATCACTGGGCAGTTCCTAGTAAGGATCGGTGTACAATATCGGTGGAAGACGAACAGCAGGATACCTTGAGTTTCGACAAGGTCGGTTTCTGAACGTTATCTGAATTTAACGCCGATGGTGGCTGATTGAAATGTGAATGTTCATTCGGTTGAATATCGTTTTGCAGACCGACTCCGCGAAATCGAAGACGATTCCCGAAGACGAAGAAGGATCTCTAGTCAAATTGTCATGCCACGACTCTGGTATCGACATTCGTGACCCTAATCCCCCTTTCCCAGTAGTTCAGCCTATCCCCTCAAAGAAAGTATACTCAGACGCAGATATTGTCTTATCTTCAGATTGGGTACCTCCTATTACTATTGCCCCGACGAACATTACAACTGATTCGCTAGACACTGGCTCTGCCATTAACGGCAGAAAGAAGGCGAGTTCGGTATCTTTTAGCTTAGACAGTAATCCGGAGGAACCCGAGAAAGATGAAGAACACAAAGACGACGACAAACAAGAAACTCGTAGGAATAAGGTACTGTCGGCCTCTCGCTATCTTTTTAATCACGGTATTCTCATTCAGATGTCGCGTGACCGTTCTTTTTTTTCCCGCAGATGTTGAAACGATTGTCGTATCCTTTGTCGTGGATGGAAGGGCTAACCGGCGAGAAGGAGGACGAAAATAAGTCTGGATCTGATAAAGTTTCAAGCCTCCCTAACAGCGCGGATTCTCATCACTCTTCTGTCTTCAGTAAAGTATTCTCAAGGTGAGGATCCTTGCTTCGCCCATATCATAGAGCCTTTGAGAATACATTTTTTCCCCCAATAATCTCTTTACGTGATACTAACATCTGTTTCTGTAAAATTAATGATGCGCTTCTATTTCTCACTTTTCTATTCATCTGTGTTAGGAATGAGTAACTATCTTTTGAAAAGTTTCTTTACACTTCATGCACGGGGAAGATCGAGTCCAACGATTGATCTTCCTTTACATGGTGTTTATTTGTACCACGTGTGATCGCTTTTCTGCTGAGGCTATTCATAATGAGGCTGGCCGTATAGATTTCAAGAGCTCTGTCGTTCCGAGGAACGGGTTTCGCTGTGAATGCTCCGAAGTTTATTAAAGCATTAGAATATTCATTAGTTATTTGCGCCTAGAAAGCGAGCGGCTTGTTGCATTTGCGAAACGCGCGTTGGGATATGTGTTTCTTTAAATTGCGGAAGGGAGTGTCGGCTCCGGCAAGGGACCGCTGACGTGTGAGATTTTACAGCCCGGTCCACAAGTTGTCCTCGAGTAGCGTAAAATACCATCATAGTCTGTTCCTTCGTTTAGAATGGAGGAACGTGAGAAAGTATTGGAGAAATGTCCGGTATAAGTTTCAGTCTGACTGTGATGGTAAATGTCTGTGTTTAATTAAAGCTTTACTGTCGTTTCTACTGTAACTAACAAAGAATATGTAATGGTGGTGGATATAAGCTCGCCGATCAACCTGGTGAGTGACTTTAGCTCGGGCCTGTTTGCTAAAACTCCCAGCGAAGAGAGTGGTGGGGGCGGTAGGCCCGGAGGGACACCTCCGCTTACCGCCTCCTCTCTCTCCCAGGACTCCAGCAATCCTCAGTTTTCACCTGGTCCAGGAGGGCTTATGGGGTGAGTTTGGGCCCGGTCCATCATCAACCAGCAAATTGTTGTATCCACTTCTGCCAACGGCCTCCTTATCTCCCCGCTGTGCCCACTCATTATCTCTGACTCGCTATTCTGCAGGGTGTAAAGGCCGTAACAGTCACGATTCTCACGGACGAATCTGCGCATTCGAATTGGAGGATGTTCGCTCGGAACAACTCCGTCGATCCAAGCGTGCAAGTCCACCGTCCAAACCCACGACCATTGCTCTCTCTACACCCTGCACCTTTGAATTCTGGTATCGTTTAAGCGTTTATCTCGTTAGATCTTAGTTTCGTGTCCACGTCTCGACTCGTTCCTGTAACTCTCCAAGGCAGATACATTCACGTTGTCTATTCTTTTCCAACAATTCTTTCCGCAGTAGAGTTAACGTACGGTTTCTCCGTACAGTTGTTCTACTTGAACGCTTCTCACGAGACCACTATCCCGTTACTTTGCTGCTCCATTTATTTTCTTTCTTTCCCCCCAAGCCTTTCTCGGGATCGACCCTCCTCTCCCGCAAAACACCCTCTTGCTCCCGCTTCCAGGTAAACGTTACTGTACACCCCCGCCGGAAGCAACAAAGTTTACATTGCCGTTATTATACCGCTGTATGCAGTACCGCTTACAAAACAACCACACGACAACACACGAAAATCGAACACGGCGTTTTAGTGTCCCACCCCCGAGCAACCGCTCAAGTTTCTTTCTCACCGTGCATACAATGTTGGATACAATGTTTACCTTGAATGTTGTCTCCTCCCCCGTGTTATATATATCTCTCTCTCTCTCTATCTCTATCTCTGTCTATCTCGACTGTGCGTTGCTACACGATTACTCGAGCTCCTCGTCGCCATGAAATTACGGCGTACACGAGGGAATATCCACGCCGTGTGTGCCGCTCGTAATTTTGATGAGCGACTCAGGCGTCTACGAGCAGGCAATAACTTGGCCCCACGATTTCCTTCCAGGCGGTCTTCCGTGGGCACGTTCATCAGACAGCAGCCGTTGACATCCTCTGGCAGCAGCAGCGTCGACAGCAGCCGAGGCAGCAAAACCTCCACCAACGCTCCTCGATTGGATTACAGAAGCATGGTCTCCGTCGAGGACATGCCCGACCTGTTCGTCCCAGTCTCTCGTACGTATCGGGAACATATCGCTCTATATGTTGTTGGAATGACTGATTCAATGATCGTGGACACGTACCAAGGCAAACTCCCCTCACACTGAATACCATTCCATTGAATACCATTGGTTTCGTAGGAGTATTTGTAAAGGATGTTTATATTGGTCTGTGAAATTAATGGTTTTTGGAAAGGCTGGGAAGGAGGCTTGAACTTTTTAAATTCAACATGCTTTTTGAAGTTAAGTGGATGGCGTGATTTGTGCATGGGGCCATTATTAAGGGGTTGCCTACCGTCAGGAGGTAGAAAAAGAATCGAATCTTTGGGAATTTATTTCAGAAAGTACATGCATATTTTTATGCAATGGCTTTTGTATCCAGATGAGTAACACTTTAACAGGTTATTATATTATGTTTTGGTATGAAAATATTTAGTTATTGCACAATTACAACTGATTTCCCGGAAGCTGTTTTTACAAACATGTTTTGCGGTGACCAACATTATTCGGAACTGGGTTATCTGAAATAAACAAACGAAGAAGATTTAGTTAGTACAATAGTTTATTTAGTCTTTAATCGTTCCGTTTTATAAAATATTAATCTGGGACAAAATAGCAGATGTTTAAAGTGAAACGATCGATTTTCGTAGAAAAAACACTCATTTTTCATCCATAAAGTGTCCCTTATTCGAGTACGAAAACCACTGAAACAAATTCCCAAAGAATTGATTCTTTTTCTACCTCCTGACTGTAGGTAACCCCTTAAGACATTAGTGCTGATTGTGAAGCAGAGAATTGTGATAAAGAAACGAAAGTAGTTCTTGGAAACCGAAAGAATCGCCCAGTGTGCATAAAGCACGCCACTGAAAGGACACCCTTCACCCTGCGAGGGATCGATAATTCCATAATTAATTACACGTAGCCACGAATACATGTAACTGAAGCGGCGATAAATGCGGCAAACGATTACATATCACGCACTGCACTCGCTCGTATGTATAGACGGCTTCTTAAACTCTGTTACTTTCTTAGCGCGTTATTCTTCCTTCATTCGAATTTTGAACGCCTTTGGAGTCGATCGCAGGCTACTCTGTCTCCGCGAAAGATGTTATCGGTAAAGAAAAAACAGCATCCAGAAGCAATTTCACAGTTCCTCGCAGAAAAGTGCAGTCACCAAACGCGCTTGGTTAACGTAGTTTCGATATTCTATACATGGTTTTCAAACATCTGTCATTACCAGTTTTACATCTGATTGTACCTTTACGCGCCCTTCCACGAATCTGTGTCGGGGGAGTCCCGTTTCGACGCAGGAAGGATTGAAGTTGCCCCAAGCGTTTCGAGTGCTTGACACAGATCCGAGGAACGGCTCACTCGTACCATGACCAGTTGGCTTGGACTGTAGGCTTGGTCACACGGCAATCCTAGAGTCCAGCCACGAGTCTCTTCGTCGCGAAGTTCATTCCTGTTACTGTAAGGGGGACTTGTGCCTCCGCAAATTTAGAAATCCTTTGCGCCACATCTCGAGGCTCCCGCTTGTAGCTTATCGCGGAACAGAGGGTCTTATCTTTCACCCACGTGTCATCGAGCTTTTATCAATTCAGCTGTCCCGAATGTGCGCAAGGGGTTTCGCAACCGACTGTCTCCAACGAATTCATACTAATACAGTAATGTCATATGTTTTGTTGCCCCTCTAGTCCAAGCACCTAATTTTCCCGATCTCGAAGGCCTCGGTAGGTTCATACTGTATTAGCTTGTTTCTCCCCCTCGTATCACGTCCTTCCTCAGACGCATTAGTTCGCAATTCTTAATTGTCGCCTACATTTTCGTTTCTCGTCGGGGGACCAGACTACTCGAGCTCTCCCGACGAACTTTCGCCCGTCCCGATACCGTTCAGTTCACCACTGCACACGCACCACTATCTAATTTACACCTACCTCGAATCGTACAGTGCTCTGACCACTGATCTCGATCACCACCACAACATATCAGCATTCGACACAACCTCTGGTCTCACACTCTTCCCCCGTGTATCTACTGCGATGTTCTGTCTACGCCTCGTACGTCTGATTGTACTGTGTCTGTCTATTCTGCATCCGTCGATGATCGCGGCGAACTCGTAACAAGCCTCGAAACGAACGTTAGAAGTGGTACCTCTAGACAATTAACAAACACCTTCTGCAACGTCAAATTGGCCCCTTGGAACAACCTAATTTCTTGCGAGCAAATCTTCTACAGCATGAGCAGAGTGGAAAGATACTAGAATGGCCTGTTTCTAGCGGACTTCTCTATATGCACGCAGTACATACTATCAGCCACCTGTGCGATGCTTCTATTTTCAGATACTCTCCGAAAAAGGCTTCTTAGTAGGGAATCCAATCCCGGGCTCCCGGCTGTTTTCTGGATTCTGAAACTCCCGGGATTTGATATATCAAGTTATAACCAAGGGCGGATTCAGAGGGAGGCGATAGGGGCGATCGCACCCCTCTCCCAAGAGTAATAAAATAGAAAAATATTATGACACTGTGTGTTATTCTGTATAAATATTTAATGTGGATGTAATTGTTTAGGTTATAGTATCAAATAGAGATATTAAAATATAAATTACAAGGAAATTTTAAATCCTGTAAAATAAGATTAAAAAATGTACTTTCACATATTTCGCCCCCTCCAAGAAAGGCTTCTGAATCCGCCACTGGTTATAACTTATCCCGAGAATTTTTAAAAACGTAAATTACTTTATGGACAACTGAAAAATATAGAAATGGAATCCAAAAAACAGCCGGGGTCCCGGGATTGAATTCCCTACTTCTTAGGTACATTTCTGTTTTTCCCTTTTCCCCTGTATACCGGATATGCGCACATCACACGGGAGATGTACCTCGTTGAATATGAATGTTACGTATCTTGTACAAAGAAAGTCGCGTGCATTCGACTATGGAGGTATCGTGTAACGAATATCGACAAAGTCGGATTGCAAAGAAGGAAATGGAAAAACTGAATCAAGGGTGTTGGATATGTGTTACGTTGAATTGTTCTGTCGCGTTACGTAGAGCTCATACCACGGCCAGCTCGTCCGTGCAAGGATCCTCCGCTGTACCTGAGACTGCGAACTGGAAGGCCCAAAGATAAGAAGATTCCACGATCCACGCCTATCATGAGCTACGGGAAGAAGAAGCTGAGGCCTGAGTACTGGTTCGGCATACCGCGCAACAGGTGAGCCACTTTGCCTGCATTCTGCATTTCAATCCCTCTTCGAACTGCACACGTGCCAGTCAGCACGTAGTCGCAAGTAGTAGCAGTCTGCAACAGCTCAGGCAGCGATCCTTTATCTCACTTGTCTCCGTTTTTACATGCAAAAGGCAAGGGGGATGTCTCCGAAGATATTGAAATGCCCAACCGACCCACACAGACTAGCCAGCGAATTGAAATTATTCTGGCTGAATGTATAGCGTAGTACAAAGGAGAATATAATCAGTAAGTACAGTGGACGAGATCGGAATCGTCCACCTTCAACAAGGATCACGAGAGTGGAGCTTTCTCGAAACCCATTTGTAGTCCGAAAAATTCAGGACCAGGGGGAATATTTCTGTACGACGTTTCCAAGAGAACGGGACGAACGAATCCGGTTGAAGTTTATTTTTGTAATTGTGAACCGAGAGGCGGCCAGAAATTACGATCGACCACGTGGCTCGCTGCAGCAGTCACAAAAATAGATCTCGACTATGCCGGGGGTTCGCTATTTATAATCGCTCCTCCTGACTTCTCGTTGAAGTTTGTCAACACCAGGCGACACCGATTACTCGTCCATCGTAATTCATCCATGTCACTGTTACGAGCCGAGGCTGAGGGCAATGAGATTGGCGGCTGCGAGGTTGAGGATCGAGTTTGTTTGTTAGAGTTTGTTAGTAACGGACGAACCGGTGCTTGGATAACACTGGGAGCCACTAGGAGGTTGGAAAGCGTGGATCAACCGGTGCCTGGCTAACCCCGGGACGGGGTTACTTACTACTTAACGTAGTGCATTTGAAATGAGCCCCCGAGTGTGGATTCATGGCCCTTTTTATACAGTGAAATTCGGCTAGAAAGTAGTAGGGACATGAATGCCTTCAATTGAATATTAGGTTTTCGGGGTAAACTCGGTTGCATCACACCACTGCAGGAAACGATGACCCCGCCGGGTCACTGCATTCCGGACACCCGAAAGGGTTAAAAAGTCAAAGATAGGTCTGCGTACGTAACATCGCATACTGGGGAAATATTTTGCAGCGCTGATAGTGAAATTCTCTGGAACCGGTTACTCGAACGTGATAGAGCATTCTTGGCGATCGCAGTTTAATTTCAGTAGATATTCGAGTCGAAGACAAGTTCAGTTCACAACCTTGAACCTCCGTAGACCTCGTCTAAATTAATTAACCATCTCCGATAGCCATTCAGAGTTCGCACCTCTACTAAGCTCTTAAAGCTCTCCGAACCCCCTAAGCTCTCTACCCTAAATTCAAAATTCATATCGCACCTTTTCCTCAGTCGTCAAAATGCCCCCTTCTTGAGCATACCGGTGAAGTTTTGACGCACTAGCGTTTCAGCGAGTACACGTGAACCAGCGAGCGAGAGTCGTCACGTGACGCGCGCCAAGTCATTCGGCGTATCATCGAACGTGCTAGTAGCCTCGCTACTTTTCCATTCGATGCTCGCTGGCTCGCGATTAGTCTGCTTGCGCGAAGAAAACGCGACGGGGAGGCGGTCCCACTGGTCTGAAATCTCGCAGAAAAACCCACTTTCTCAGTGTCCGTTTAAACCGTTTCGTTCGTGTGCTGGATCTACGCGCGCCACAGTCTAATAGGTGAACGTGTTTGCTAGGGAACGCGTGCGGACGCTCGTTGCGTGGTGATAGTGGCATTCGACGCACAAACTCGACGGGAAATCCAAAGAGCAGGCCGTACCTGGCTACCTGCCGACCGTCACGCGTTCAGAGATTAGGTAACAGCAAGTTGGCAGCCACTCCTACACGCTGCTCCCTCGATCCACGTTTTCTCGCTGACCTCTCTTCTTGCCTCCTCGCCTCGGGTCACACAAGCTATCACGTTGTTCAGCAGGCGCACTGTTGACAGATACCAAGGGCCTGCTTCTGGCTGATAGCCTCTAGCGATAGAGAAAAGACGATAACGAGGGATGGGCTTCTGTTGATGTTGTGATTTGTGAAATACCATTCTTCTAGTCTGGCATTTTCCAGCCCAAGTATAAAGTATCAGTTGGTAAACAGGCTAGTCAGTTGTCCGGAAAAGTGACAGAGAATTTTGAACGTTGGCATCGTTTCTTGTAGAGGACCAACGGTGTGCAGGGAATGTTGAGGAATCTTATCCATAAACTCGAGGGTCATGCTGCACGTGGATGAGATAATAATTCTTGTCAGAATTCTAAGACCTTTGCTGCATCCACCTGCTGCTTTTGTTCACGGCATACCTTCAGTTATTTGTTTCGATATAGACTTATTGTTAGTATGCTTCATCTACCAGCAGTGTTGAATTTTGTATAGCGAGGTTTGTTTACGTAAGAGGAATACGGTACGTGCAAATAATATTCCGCTGTTTATTTAGATGAGGAAGAGCCGTTGATAGGCAAAGCATTGATAGCTTTTTCATGGTCTCCTGGTAATAGATACACGTATCGCGTTACCAGCGATGACGTTCCCAGAAAAAGTGTGATACACTTTTAATTCCTTCTTCCAAGTACGTCTGTTTTTAATACGTTGTTATTGAGCGGCATCTGATCTTCCACGCAGCATTCACGGTTCTGATAACATTTAGATGATAACGAGATAAACCGGCGTCGACAGATAAAAGACTTTTGTGCGCAGTACGTAGCCTTCGATGGAAACACAGTTGACTTCTGTCTCTCCTAATTTATTCCAACCAATCTGTCCGCCAAGAAACATTTCATGCAAATCTTACTCGTGGTAAAGGGTTTTGCTTGACAATTGGAGTGTTCTCCATATCTTCTATGTACAATTATGCAAACCGGCGATTATCTATCATTCCAATCAGAAGCGGCCCTCAACATTGTAAACATTAGCACCCGGCAGAGTTCCATTCGAGCGCAAGAACCGAGTCGAATTTCGCGGCTAGCGTGTTGCAATCGGCTTACGTCAGCCTAGGTAAAATCATAATAGGAGTCTATACTTGCACGGTGACTCATTCCGCTAATTCTTCTCGCGCCGGCCGACTCTAACAAGTGTTTCGCTACACAGAGCTCACGTTCGTTACGCGACAGTTCTGTTCACCCTCTGCCGCGATATACCCCACGTGCGCTACCCCGGGAAATGGGCGGTTAATTAAGCAACGTCGAGGCACGCCCGTCGCGTGGACCCGAGCGCGGTTCGTTTAAAAATAGCGAGTTTAGTTCGTTAACGCGACCGAGCCGGCACGATTGCGAAGCCTGTCGGCAGAGAAGCAGGGAGCGTCCTTGCGGGGTCGTCGACACTCGAAAACGCAGGTAGATGTTTAGTATCGATAGAGAGAGTTGAGCGGCGAACGAGCAGAGGCCAGGGGACGTTCGAAGTGAACTTGGTCGACGGATAGACCGACGCCTGAACGCGATAGCAAAATGAATTGGACTTTGAGCACCGTGGGCAACGCGGCCAACTTTGTTTATAACCAACATGTGTCGCCAGCAGTGAGGAACGTCCTGCCGTTCGTCCACCGAAGGTACATACATAGCACTCCAAACTGTTGATAGCTGTCGAGAATGCTTGTGAAACTTGTTACATTACACTGCTTGTGATGAGTAATCTTGGGCGGTGAAGATACCTTTACTTTCTAAGCAGAGAATAGTTGCGTTACAATCCTTTTTTATTGCGGCATCATGCTGTACACGCAACTGGCACCTTCAAATTCTGCTATTCCATTAAAACATAAAGGATAGAGAATGCCTAAAGGTGAAATCAGACGGCTCGTGGATCGGCGAGCCAAGCCGGCTCGCCAGACTCACCCAGGCTCGCCCGGGCTCGCGAGCCGGCGAGCCATGTGCGTTCTGACAGCGCGTGGGCTCGGCGAGTCTCCTGCTAAGCTCCCCGATCCACGTGCCGTCAGATATCACCTTGACGAGCTAGACGAGCCGAGCCAGTTCGCGGAGCCACGAGCCGTCTGATTTCACCCTAAGGTGGCCCATTAAAGCAGACCCAATACTCCAAGGAAATTGCTGAATCGTAGAAATTGAGGCCAGAAGAAGGGCGCTGCTAACGACACAGGCCTAATTAGCTCTTCTCCTCCTGATGGATCAGCCTGTACAGGATCCTCTTTGCATAATTCGCTAAATCTCTCCGCCACAAGCCAGGATAACCGTGAACGGAAAGCTACGAGATTACGCGGGATGCATGATGTAATGAATTATCGTTATCCCGCCAGGGCGATAACGGCGAACTTGTAAATGTCGTTTAAAGGTGCAACCACACCAAACTGATTTACGAAACGTTAAGCGAAAGGGCCTGGGGGTTGGGAAAGTGAGTTTCCCTGGTCGACTGATGTGATTAATATGCGTGTGCTGTTGTTCGCAGGGTGGACGACCTGTACAGGTTCATACACACGTGGGTGCCGTCGCTTTATGGAGAGCTCGACGAGGATTACTGGAGGAAACGGAACTACGTCCTCCTGGACACAGAAACTGACTTGTCACCGGAATTGTCGCCCCACGAGGCCGGGGAAGGTGGTGAGTCCACGGAGGAGGGCAAGGCACGCAACCACGAGGGCGACGAGATCTCGGATCTGACGAGGGAGTCATGGGAGGTGAGTGCTCCCTTACCGTTCCTGCGCTTCGATTATTGCATCACCGTTGGACCATCGAATCTCTCAGACTCTCATTCCTCGATCGGTTCGTTTACTATTAGCACGCTGAAC
Source organism: Andrena cerasifolii (assembly GCF_050908995.1). Classification (NCBI taxonomy): domain Eukaryota; kingdom Metazoa; phylum Arthropoda; class Insecta; order Hymenoptera; family Andrenidae; genus Andrena; species Andrena cerasifolii. The sequence goes on along the minus strand of NC_135121.1, from coordinate 9,027,758 downwards.
TGCTCAACACTTTCTTACAGAGTTTGTTCTCCATTCGAAGAAGAGCTGGTTCTCTCGGAGTAGATACTGCAGGTTTATTGACAGACTTTCTAGGTATTAGGGAACGAGTCGATTGCTACTAGAATTTCTATGCCTGTGACCGAAGTTCAGCGTGGTAATGCATCTTCATACTGAAGTAGAACCCTTCCCACCCCAAGCACGATTGATTTGCTCACGTTCGATCAGCATCGCTCACAGACCCCACGTGTTTCACTTGAGTTGCTGGCGCGGCCCTGCGGAACTCTGCACCATGCCAATGGTGTGTGCCTATCCCGTCTAGTCACGCGGACAGGAAACGAGCCATGATTCTCAAATACTCGGGCCAACGCAGTCGACGTTCCTCTTTACGTTCCCTCATTGCCATTCAGCGTTTATTATTCGTTGCCGAGCGCACCGCTTCGTTCTCTCACACCGTTCCCATCGCAGTCTCGCATCGTACACCTCATCGCACAGTATCTCCAGGATCATCATCGCGTATGCACCGTGATACTTTCTTTCTCTACCGAGCTTCTGTTTTTTCTGGCCGACGGGATTTTTCAATTCTCAAAGCGAGGGCCCTAGCGTTGGTCCCTCTGGAGGCTTGATCCTCGCGTCAAAGCTTTGAAAATTTCCATTCCCGATTCTCGGATGTTAGCAGCGTTACTCTTCCTCGTCCAGTTGATTTCACTTTGAGGATCATCCGGGAAAGATTCGTTTCGTTCATACGTGTTAAATGACCGCCGCGAGGATCAAGCGGGCTAGATGGAAAGCCAGTGAACGAACCGCTAAAAACGGCCGATTATATTGGCTAACAGCTGATCAAGGCCCCCTACGTAAAGCTGTACAGCATCCTGAAGACGTCCAGCACGTCGGCGGATTCCGAGCAGATCCAGGACCCGGAGGTATCGATTCCCTGAATCCTCCCTTCTTGATCGGTCGTCGTTTGCATAGGCACCCTAATTGCTCGATGTTGAACAGTGCACCATTTTGTTTTCTCTCTACACGAACAGCAATACTACACGTGTACAGCTAATTCCCTCCACTTGCCGGTGTCTGCGCTATCGATTGCCACGCGATGTCGCGACCCAGCCCGCGTCAAGCTGCCGATCGTTGCGGCGCGATTCCCCGAGTGCTTTGTCGCCTCAGCGACTCGATCGGCAGATCGATCAAGTCCCTGGCACGTTTAGTAGCGCGCGCGGAGGAAACTGGGGATAATAATAGCTTGCAGTTTGCTGGTACGGTTCGATGTGAACGTTGGGTGGGCCGCTGTTCGGAGAGTAGTCGGAGGATTTCACGTACCGATCGAAATTCAGGGATGCTAGTTGGCTGTGTTCAATGTGAAGTGGGAAGCTTTCGCGGTAAGGGCCTTTAAGCCGATCCTTGACTTTTTAAACGAGGCTCAGGGCTCAAGAATATTATTCGCAGAATAAGTCGAATGTGTGACTAATTTTTTTCAAGCCATCAGCTCACAGATAAAGCATTCAGAGGACCAGGTAAGGGTATCCCGTTCTACGTGTTGTTCTTTACTCACAAATAATTTTCCTCCCTTGAGTTTCCTCCATGCGCGACCCTGGATGGCTGAACCGATCACTCGATAGACGTCGATCCCTCTGAACACATTTCCTACGTCAGCCTGCACCGATATCATTTACAGAGAAGGCCAATCTGTCTGTCCGCTTCTCAGGACAAACTCGATCGATCCACCCAATAATATCGGTGCACTTCTGATTGCCAGCCACACCGCACACGTACACGTTTCCTTCTGCCCTTTTCTCGACGTTCTTGAGCTCGCTTCATCGTTGATGTCGTTACCCCTTTGACTCTTTGTCGTTATGATCGTTGCTCGTTTTCGTTGGGCACTCTCTTCTGCACTTGGAATTCCTTCGGCGTGCCTCCTTGGTAAAAATACCACCATCGAGTCGCACGTTCGCGGTTAAATTAAACATGCATGTGTGTATATCGCTGTACGTACCGCACCTTTCCACCACCTCTGTAGAATCTGACAACTAATTAGATTCTTAGATAGATTTTGGGGCACGACTCACTTTATGTCACACGATGCACCATCGACGCGTGGGTGTTTAGGCCCAGTCTAGGGGAACGAAGGGTCAGTTAGACCCTTTCTACCTGCTTTAGATGGCACTTTGCTCGGGGTACGAAAGGATGCAGCAGGCAGACGAGTTTCGAGCGGTAGAAAGCTTGAGACAATTAGGGGCAATCAAGTTTCTGGGCAATTCTAGAGAATTAACTGGGTACGAAGTGGTGTGTTTAATTCAGTAATACTTCTACTGGGTAACAGTCGGAGACAATAGTAGTGTAAAACGCGGCAATACCCAATTACCTTGTATAGTTTTATGGAGCAGCCTGTGGGGGGCATTTTGGAACTACTAAAATATTAATGGGTCTCTTGCCGATCCATAAATTCCTTTTGTTTGGTCGACAAAGGGAACTTTCGCATAAAGGGAAGCAATGATCTAGATTCTAGCAGGATGACAAATGTTTCTCTTAAATTAAACAAGTAATCCTTAGTTAACCCTTCGTTGACACTCTGGGTGTGAGCCACCCATAAGCTGATATTGACGCTCTGCACTTTCTATATTAAAAATAAATAGTTTCTTTGCAAAGATTACTTACACACTATTTTTTCTCTCAAAGTATTATATCCGAACAACAACTCTGTAGATTTTCAGCTTCTAATATTGAAATTTGTAAGAGTTACAATTTTTTCAAGATCTTCCTCGCTTTTTTCTCGACATGTGGTAATCTAGAATTTTTTTTACAAAAACGGTAATAAAATTTCAATCAAAAATCTATTGGAATACATTCTAGAGACTTCGAAATTGACACGTGATTTTTTTCACAGAAATTGAATTTCGTAGAGGAGGATGGCAGTCGTTCAAAAATTGCTCTGAGTGCGAGTCACCCAGGTATGTCAAAGTTGATTGAAAAAGGTGTGTCAACGTAGGGTCAAGCGTACACCTGACAAACTACTAAACTATTAAAAGATTAAAAGGCTAATTTCTAAGGGGGGTCTCTGATTCGTTCGGTATCATCTTTTCTTTGCAACATTAAAATCGCGGCCGGTTCACGGACGGAACAAAGATCGAAGTCTGAGGTTAATGAGGCGGGAATGCTTTTTGTGTGATGCCACTTGACCGATTTATTTCCGGAAGGCCGTGGGCACACGTTCCGTGCGTCACTCCTTCCGTTCAACGGTGGCTTCATTTGCCAAACAGAGATGCTCGTCGTGCTTGAACCCGCCTGGTCCACGACAATCACGTCTACGACTATTCGCTGGCTATTTCTGCGATGCTTTTGTTTACTACGTACCGGATAAATACACTAGCGTCGTCGGAAAAACATTCCACCGCGTGCTTCGACACCCTCTAATCTCTCCCCATGGTCCCTTGATAGTTACATATTATTAATCTGAACTGAACCAACCACTGCTAAGGCAACACTACAGAAAGAGCAGTGTGACTGTGTTACTTTTTTTAATTAGATCTATCAAATGGTAAAAGTTTTATCAATTGTTTAGACAATTAGAAAAAAGTTATAAACAAAAATATTAAGAATGTTTTCTAAAATTCGTTGTTTCGCCTAAAATCTGAACTGGATGTTTAAATAATTATGAAACAATATTTACGGGGTTTATTACTACTTCATTTGTTAAAAATGCTTCAATTTTATTAGTGTTCCTGTCGATATAACCGCTGACTATTAACAAATAATATAAAAAAAGTGCTCAAAAATATTAAGAAACACCGAAATTATGAGATTTTTTCCGCAAATCCTGTTACGTGCCCCACTGTGCGGTGTGAGGAAAGCTTTACCTTTTGGTAAGAGGACTGTGATGAACCCCACGGCACTTACCCCAGAACTGTCCTGGAGCGCGCTTCTTTAGTTTCTTTTCCACCCGCGTAGGTTCATTTTCTAACATACTCTATTCAAAATTTTTATCCTAAAAAGACTGTAGAAATTCGCTCATAGCGGTGGTTGCTGCGCGTTCTTCTGCACATGTTTCCTTAAAAAGGTCTTGTGGGAGGACTACGATTAGGTCAGCGACACCACGTTTTGTTTATCACATCGCTGCGAATGGTTATCGCGGCCAGAGTAGCTAAAATTGTCGTTCATTCAACCGTGCACGCGAGTGAGTATTCTGTGATTCTGTTGAGGAACCATCCCTCTTTAATTTTAATTACTACTCGCTCATCAATCTCATAGTCCAATTACACAATCTCATAGTCCTCCATGTTTTCGAGGAACCGATTATCTCGCAGGGAGACCCCGGATATATCGAAAGGATTGCACAAAGCATCGAGTAAAGGAGAGAACGGGGGACACAGATGAACTCTATGAACCCTTCCATAAGCTTGGAGAAACGAAAGGGATTTCCATCCTCCTGCTCATCTCCCATCAAACTCGAGGACGCAACGGCCGCTCAGGAACGCGTTTAACCTTCGCAGCTTTCGACTTGTGGGCTCCAAGCCAACATCCCGTCTTCGTTCCATTAGCCAGAGGCTGTTCGCTAAAATTGCCACCGCGAACGACGAGCATGGCGCCAAATCTATAACACGGAGTAAACAATATGCATTCCATCGACTGGTTCTTTTCCATCTGTTGCGAGCCATTTTTACCGGGCAAACGTGTCCCGCGTCCTCCTCGTCTCTCGTCATGGTCCAACGAGCTATGACTTTCCCCTCCGTTCGGGTGTCTCCGGTTCTTAGTGCTCCGTGCTTTGAATTTTGGAGCAGAGACTGGGAAATTAGGTCTTCCAATCAACAAACGAGGAGAAGTGAAATTGCCGGGCCTTTAAAATCTTCTAGAATTTGTTTCCCTTACTGTAATTATTTGAACAATTATTGTCTGAGTAGTGGAGCGGCTTATTTGTTCATAACTAAGGTCTCCCCATCGATTAAAAAATTTCTACTGCATTCGACGCCTCCTTTAAGTAGCTCCTCTTTGGGTACACATTGGGGCACTTGAGTCAGTTATAACGTTTATGGAAGCTAACGTCCTCTTCGCACGTTTTATTGCTGGGAAAATGGTCGAAAAGCGAATGGGACACCGAGGATACCAGTTTTCATTGTATTATCCATTTCGTCGCGGTCGGCGTACGTGGCACGAAAGGGTCACTAAGATTTCCTGTGGAAAGTTTCACCGTGGAGATTATCTCCGTTTTCCCCGTAAGACGGTAAATATCCTCCCCCATTGTTTATTGATCCGCCGCGGTAAATCCCCGTTACCATTCGAAAATAACCGCGCCTGCTTCCATGCAGGAATTAAAGCACTGCATTGAAGCATTCATCGAGCAGGCATCAAATTATTTCTCGGAACTGTCGATCAACAAATTGATTAACGAATGGAAGTCGTTCTTTGCAATGGATCCTACTTGACGTCTTTTTATTCGCTGCATAGATTTTGAAACTATTAGGTACGCTCGCTGCTGCAAGCTTCTCTTACTACTGTATTTGCGCATCCGTCACTCTACCCACGCTAGCGCAATTGTGCGCTATCAGTATTAGCGGATGCGAGGAGCTGAGTATCTCTCAATCGTGGGTCGACTTCACGCCGCGACCTTTAACTTCCACGGGATGTGTCGAACCTGAAAATCGCCCTGATAAAAAGAACTCGACTTGCGTGTTGGTAAATACAGATGACATCAGGGTCAGCTATTATCAGTTAATCCTACGGTTTACTTTCCTCCAATTTATAACAATTCGAGATCGCAATACATTCCGACACGCTCAATTACTCAATAACGTGTGACAATTGGGCGAAAAGTATCGTATCTAACGCGACCAGTAACAGTCACAACTGCATTCAGGGCGGACGTGACCACGTGCATGTACAGGGTTATTCTCTCGGTGCGCCTGTCAAAGAGATGCCGCCTGGTACCCCGTGGTGAGGTCAACCCCCCGCGGGACCTCATTAAATTTTATGGCTTTCGACCCTCGAAGGGGTTGGAGTGCCTATTAAGAAGTGAGAAATATTCGAAGTTCCGCATTTCTTATCAGATCTTTGCGAAAACGACGCCAATCGATTCCTTATGTTTCGCCGATGAAACTGGCACCAAGAACGACGCAATTCGGACGATAATGAAGGAAATCACATGGAAAATTGATTTGTATCGTTTCAAGCTAACTTCGTTGAAAATAGTCCGATTTACATGGCATTTGGCATGGTTTTCATCGAAAAAACACAAGGAATCCATCGGTGTCACTTCCATATCGATACGATAAAGAATAAAGAATTATTTTATTTATGAAATAATATGAAATTTTTAATAATTTCCGTGTAAATATCTCTATTTACTTATTTTCGACGTAGATCCATTGCGCCAAGGCTCATCAAAATCGGTATCTACCACATGGTGTCCTCCCCTTGTTAGCTCGTGGCAGAAAGTACCCCCTTTGTTCTCCAATCATTAAAAATGTATTATTAAAAAAAACTCATACGGAATAAGCTAAATATGAACAACAATTACCATTGAATACTAGTCGACAAATTTCAAGTAACATTCAAGTTATAAATAATAACGAATGATCCATTTTCAATTTGACACGCATCGAATGAAAACTGAAAGGCTCTTCGAAAACTTCGGGAACCGTAAAAACTTCCAGACTCGTCGAAGCTTTTACTATTGAAATATTATTTTGTACCAATCAGAGGCTGGTCATGGACAGCTCATTGTTATTAATTAAAAAATTGGTTTAAAGAAAGGAGTCTCTACGCATGGTTGGCGAGCAGATAAACAGCGCGCGCAGACCAGCCGGCTAGCACGTGCTGCGCAGTGGGGATGCGCGGTGCCGATCTGCGCGCCCTACCCTCCCCCCACCACTTCGTTCCTGTGGGACGCGTATTAGACTCACCCCCGTAAGCACGAAGCGCCAGTCCTGCTCCAGGCTTCCGCGAAGCGACGCGGCGCACTTTTCGCGTTCGTAACGATCGATCTGCACCCGAGCGAGAGGAAATACGAAATCGAAATCGGGCGTATCTAACGGTCTCGCGAGAAACATTAGGACCGGTTCGAGTCGACAGAACTTTCGATCTCGTCGAATCTTTCTATCCAAAGCTCTACATTTTTTTTTACCATTTTTTTCCATCGCTAATACCTTTTATAGCGATAACGATCTTTATGCGTAATTAAAAATTCTCTTCCCGTTAAGTACCGGGGTTCCTTTCGGTACCGATCGTAGTACTCGATTCTGAGCGAATCCAAACCGCGGTCCGCGGCGCAGAATGTAAAGTGTGCACCGTGGTAACGAGTGCGACTGAACGAACGAGCTGGCAGAGAAAGTGGAGCGAAGTTTGCCCCGCCAGGCGCTAAAGAAACCTTAGTCAAAATGCCGAGGCCAAAGTTTCCGAATCCCATCTCTAAGATCTCCAAATTCCTCAAGCAGAGGACGAAGGTAAATACGTGCATCCTTTTTCCGTAGTAAGATTTGAGGAACGCGTCTTTTTCCAGTTACTGTTAAGGTAGTAGGTACTCGACAATTTTACAATTTGTATCAAATTTCAATCTCTGTGTCGTTGCATATGTGTAAGTTTCATTTTGGCAAACACAGGAGTCTCTGTGGTTCGTAGATAATTTGGAGAGATTCGTTAAGAAGCATTAACGACTATTCCCGTTGATGTAGTTACTATTCCAGTTGTTTCAAGTTCAGTTTCGCTTAATTTACGCAATAACTATCGTCTCGTGAACGAACCCAGTAAAACGTGCCCAACACGTGCATCTGTAACATTCCTGGAACGGTTCTTTCTCCAGTTACCGACACGCTCGAATCCCCAAGAATTTTGTTTCCCGATCGCTCACGTCCTCGCGAAAAAGTTTGCCACGTCAAACGCAGTATCGGACTCTTAGTATAAGATACGAGAAAGATTGAGAAATATATTAGAATTCTTCAGTTATCAGGGTAGATGGCGACTTAAACGTAGCTCGTACCAGCGACTCTGTTCTTACGAGCCTTCGCAGGTAATTTAAGGACGCGTGCCCTTTTGGGTTAAGGAAGCAGTTGAGGAAGCAGTTGAGACAATTGCAATTTCTTTTATATTTGAGCAGTATAAAATTATTACTAAATATGATTATTGGGAAGCGTAAAATTTCTACTTTTAGATAAAGTAACAAGAATTTACATTTGTTAAAGGAAACAATTTAAAATAATTAAAACATGAAACTGTTCATATGGCCCAGTAGACGTCAGTCTTCGCCCACACCTTGACAAGGGTTAACATCTTGTCCACAATTTGACTCTGAAATAAAGACTAAAAAACTGAACTACTGTGCGATTTCTATAAGGGAACTTAGTCAAATCATATTCCTTTAAGAGCAACACGAGAGTTCAGGAAGGTTAATAATAATTTAATCGAACAATCACTCTGGTTGGGAATATACGAATAGGGTAAAGGACCAAATTACTGACATCTAACCAATTACTGTCACCTTAAGCTATTTTACTTAAAATAACGAATAAATAAACGTTGTAAAGTCATACGCAAAAAGACTTATGTAATTCAACCTATAATGTATACTATAGATTATATACTCCAGTTTATTTATTCGTTATTTTAAGTAAAATAGCTTAAGGTGACAGTAATTGGTTAGATGTCAGTAATTGGGTCCTTTACCCTATGCCTACCATTGATCGTGAACGAGTCCAACTAATTGGCAAATATGCAAGGAACGTTTCTGGTGGAAAAAGTGACACCCAGGGACATGCTAATCGCACCTTGCACGTTGCTCAATATCCATTAGATTTCTCGATAGATCCTGTTTCACCTGACCGTTCATTTAGCACGTATCAAAGATACACTCGTCGTGAGAATACTCGCCCGAGCGCAATACTTATATACGAGACAGCCGAGCGCCCAACAGCTCGGTTGTTTACTCGCGAATCCGGTCCTTGGCCGCGCCTAGGTCCACCTTTCACAGAATCTGGCTGCGTTCGATACACGTAAACAGTGCCGCTCACCAGCGGGCGTTATGCAATGAAACGATCTCGCGAACGACTGTGCGAGCGTTGCAAGTAACTGGAAACAATGAACTGTGGTTGTTAAGGCAGTCGAAGCTTCCTCCTGTCGGGGAGGGGATCAGGGTGTGATTGGAAACTTGAGGCAGGGTCGATTTCTACTGTAAAAATGAGGGTGGCTTCATGGGAGATACTTTTGTGGCTGGAGACTGATATCTGGAATACACTGACGCATTTTCTATATTTTTTAAGTCCTAAGGGAAGGTTCCGGTCTAAAAATCGATTTTTTTGTATTTCAGTTTTCGAATGTTCAACCTTTTAGGAATACGTGTTCAAAAGGACTTGTTGAAATTCGTAAAATTCACGAAGTTATAGGCAAATGCATGGGCAACAGTCACTCGGCGCCCACGTAAAACTTTAAACGCGTTTTTCTCGAAACAGTCTTCTCAAAATGGCGCGACCTGTATCTCCAAAAGTTATTATCCGATTCGACTGAAACTTTTTTTATTTTGAAGAATATACTTCTGGTTAGGGGGGTGCCGGAAAAAAATACAAAAAATTGAAAATTTATAATTTTTAAAGCCGTTGAAAGGGTGACAAATATAGGAAAAAAGTGTTTTCAAACTTCATGTGTCGTTATTTTCTAAAAAAATGTTATTTTTGTATTTTGTTCTGGTTTCCCCCGAGCCAGAAATATATTCTTCAAAATAAGAAAAGTTTCAGTCGAATCGAATAATAACTTTTGGAGATACAGGTCCCACCAATTTGGATCAATTTTTTGGCGCCTTGACTTTAACCACTCCCCAGTGCCGTCTGCAATGATTAATTATAAAACAAAAAATATATTTCTATAATTTAAGATATCCTTAATACAATGCAAGAAGACCCATTAAATTATACATAGTAATTTTCCTTTAATTAATTCCTAAATATCACCAATTTTGGGGGGCTCTAGACCGGAAGATCCCCTTAATTTTCTAAGCGAATACGAAATATATAAGGTGCCAAGTTTGAGCTGAAATTCTTCGTAATTGTTTCCTCTGGGCTTCACAGATATTGTCAAAGTTCACTCGGTTAATATTTGCCTGGCGAACACTTGCACAATATTCCCTGAATGTGGTCTAGGATAAAGCATAGCCGCAAGCTTTCCATTAAATCATATTCATGAAATGTTAGAGTGTTCTCGGTGCAAATACCAACCGAGGGACTTCAGGCCGCTGCCCACCGTGTATTGGTAAGAGTTATTTTCTTGCCGAGAGTCCAGTCTTCTTCCAATTAGCCGGAAAATTGAAATGAAACAATCTACAGAATTACGAAGCCGATAGAAGGGTGCCTTTTCGACACCTTAAGCTTCGTCAGGCCATAAAAGCTTTCCTCCGTTGTCTGGCATGGACGAGCAGCGGTACGCCCACGCTCGAGCGTTTCTTTAAAAATAAATCACCGCGTGTCAACATTAATCACGTTGAAATCGACCGATAATCGCTTCTATGTCGCCGAGCTCTCTCGTTTCGGCGCACGTCTGGCACTCGTTCGAGACCAACCTTGGCGCGGTTCAAATCGAGGGAGGGAAGGTTTAAAATAAGGAACGGGCGCGGGAAAATTCGCGACAACTCTGGACGGTTCTACGAGATCGCGGGCGAGACGCTCGACGCTTCTAGACGGTCAGTCTCGGCTCGATAATCGATCGTTAATTAACGAGCCCAGCCGTATAAATATGTGCACAGCGCGGAGGCTTGTTAGACTAGTCGAACGGTAGAGAAAATCGAGGTCATTGCGCTGGGGCGAGTAATTAAAAATTAAATCAATGTTTGCACGATGATATATTACCCGGTACGTTTCAATTCCTAGAAATCGATGGGAATAATATTGATGAACCCGTCGCTTATATTCCCTTTAATTCGTGGGACATTTTCCATTTCCCAGAAGCCGTCAGAACTTAATTTCTATTATAGCAAGTCGCCTTTATTAGCAGTTCGTAATTAATGAACTCGTCGCTTAGCTTCACCGGGACTCGGCCAATGAAATATGCACATTTCACCGTGGATAACGAGGAAAACAGCAATGAACGTGGTCACCTTTCGTCCCTGTGTTCGTGCAGTTTCCCGATCTCCTTGAATCTTAAGCGATCTCGGGATCGATCTTATTACCTTCTACGAACGCCCAGCGATTCCTGAGAGATCAATTTTCTGCAAATATTCGGTGAATCAATGTTTACTTGAGTGCCCGGTGAATCCTGGCACGAGGTAGTAGAAAGTTACAAGGGGAGGACACCGTGTGGTAGACATCGATTTTAATCTATGTCGAAAATAAGTAAATAGGTGTCCGAGCGTTTCTGCCAATAGTATATTTGCATGTAAATTATTAAAAATTTCATAGTGGTCGTAGGGTTTTAGTGGGTAAAAATCCCACAACTACCCTGGCGTCCGCGGGGAATACCCTCCTGGAAACGTCAGGGTGTCTTTTGATGATATCTTCACGTTAAAAATTTTTTTTTATAAATTATTTTTTTACAAATCCTTTTTTTTAACTTGGTGAAATCTTCAAAAGGCACCCTACTCCTCCAGAGGGTAATCCCCATTGGCGCCAGGGTAGTTGTGGGATTCTTACCCACTAAAACCCCACGTCCACTATGAAATTTTTAATTACTGTAAATATCTCTATTATTAAGGCCTATTTTCGACATAGATCCATCGTGCCAAGGCTCATCAAAATCGATGTCTACCACATGGTGTCCTCCCCTTGTTAGTAAACGAGCAAGCAAATAATATAGAACGCATAAGCTTCCCCGATGAATCTCAGAGTCTTCTAGAAAAATCATTTGAAAATCGTCTGACTAGCAGAAAAATTTGTTCCACATTTTTTTGCTTAGTTTTTTCACAACTTCGTTGCGTGACGATTTGTTGAACAGCCTGCAAGGGACGGCTGAATAAAATTCTCGCGTGAGATCGTCATGGAGTCCGCCTGATTATGGGAGAAGACGAAAGGTCGTAGCAATTATTTCGACGACCTGTAATAAGGTACTGAAGCAATCAGCGAGACCATCTTTGAATTACATAATTTGGCGCGTGCGAGGCAGAGCCAGCCGGCCGGCAGGTTTTTGCTATTTTGTAATTGAACGCAACTGGTGCGCCGACACGGCCGAACATCCTTCCTCGATCGAGGCGAGTCGATGATTCGCCGTTTGCTTCGATTAACATCCTAATTAACGTGGCTGCAGCTATCGCGGAGACAGCGTGGTAACGGTCAATTATCGTTTTTCTTTAATGACCCCGCACAATACTGATTCGCGTAATGGACGTGCTTGCAATTAGTGCCAACTTATCGGAATGATACTGTCCCTTGTGTGTTGATAAACGGGGTAAGTGACGATATTTTGAATGGGAGGTATTCTGGTTTCCTGAAGTGAATCTGGATTATTTGGTTTCTCGAGTTTTAAACAGTTATTTTCGGAACCGTTTCAAGCCCTGCCCCCTTAAGTAAGTGGCTGTCTGCACTAGACTGTCTTATGCCACTAGTAACCGGCTCCGAGCGGGTTACAATCCGTACTTTGTTTTGCATCTTCCTTTTTGTTGGAGGCTGGTACAGCTCGTGACCATTATATCGTGATCGATCATAGATAAGTTTTCGAGTGAGTGAGCATAATCGCGCCGTCAAGTCGGCGATGCTTGTTAGCCTGCGTGGAGTTTGACGCTAAGCCATGCAAATTGTGAAATACCTGGGCAAACATTGTTCAATGAGTAATCTCTCATATTAGATCGAGGTACACATAAACGTACCCATCTATGCACACGCCAGTAAACGGTGTTTTGAAGGTAATCGAAGTCGATTCGCGACTCATCCTCCACGAAACTTCTGCCTCTGCTCTTATTTTATCGCACCGCATCTCGGGCCACCTGCAATCAATGATCCTCAGTGTTTACCCACGTTGGCTATTTAAAGAACCATCTTTCCTTCCATTTAACTGCCACGCGAAGATACCAGAATTGGATTTCGTGAAGAATTTAATATAGAAATCGAGTGTTCCACGTAATCAAATTTTACACAGCAACCTTCTTCTCATCTTTGGACCCCACAGATTTCAATTCTCATCTAGCATCAACACGTGTTCGAATGAAAATCGGTACTACTTCGTCGCTCGCTAGAATTCCGGGCTTGGTTACATCTAGTTCGGGCGATAACTACACTCGTATAGATTAAAAAAATCTTTGGTAGTTTCGTTTCAGGTAACTTGTACAAATTTCAATATAATGCATTCCAAAAATTTGTGTTGATAGTTCAAACACTACTAAATATGTGTGCAAAAACCCTGCCCTGTAGGTGCGATAGGTTTTCCAGAATTAATTTCCAAATATCACCTTCAAAAACGAGTGTCTAGACTAGAATACCCCCTTAACCACCTCGGCTACCGTCGACTTCCCCGGTGTTCGTTACTCCGTGTCCTCTCTTGTGCTATGGGGGTTCCTGATCCCATACAAGTGATATTAGCTTCGTGGAGGAGCTTCGAAGTGATTAGTCCCTTCGAGCCTGTCATCATGCTCGTCGATCCTTGCCCGATCTGTAAGTACGTGTTTTAGCACTCGTCTAGGATGCTCTCGGTGAGACAATGAAATTCCACATTCTTTGCAACCCCTTTTAATTTATTGAGTGTAAGAGCTAACCCTCCTTCGTTTTCTAATTGCGATCGGTAATGGGTACCTAGTTATTACAGACCACTGTAATAGAATTAAAAATAAAACTAACCGATATTCTCGCAGACCTTCAAATAGAATAGCGAGCTGATTCATACTTAATAGTGTTTTTTATTTAAAGTAATTCTCGGGCATAAGGTGAATGTCCCAATTTATGCTGATGTCCCCATTTCTGATCATTTCGTATTTTTCTTATTATTATATGCGTTACGTTTGTACCATAGTTGCAACAAAATAATTCTAAACTATTTAAACATTTACGCGAGTGTTGCACGAGCTTGGGTCAATACACACATCGCTATTTTTCATAAGCAGAAATACGGACATTTAGAGCATTATATATTTAATTAGAAATTACTAATAGTTAACAATCTTGAAATAACTTTCTTAAATAGTTTTTGAATTGGTTGATTTATTCTTAAAGATTTAATCAATTACTCTGCAAATTTTCATCGCAAACAAATTTTTTACACCTTCTCTATGACGAGTTATCTCTTAAATGAACAGAAATTGGGACATTCGCCTCACAAACAATTCCCTGTCCTCGTTGGTAAATTTTAATGCGCCTGCTTGATCCGTCAGAGCTGCTACGCTCTTCAGGCCCCCGTTGCACGCATCGCGATTCAGGGATACGGATCCAATCTCCAGAATTGGCGAATAATTATTGTGAGCGGATTGATTTCTTTGCGCGGAATGTACATGTCTTTAGATCTGGACTGCTTAGAGTTCTGGATGGAATGGTATGACGATTGGGTGAATGGTTACGCGCTCAGTCGGGCAAATATTTCCGGGTTTGTTTGCTTGGGTGCTACACTCTCATTGGACTTTATATTTTTGGTTCTCGGGGTATGATGTGCGAGTTTTTCGTGAGCGGTAATGTGGTTTTTGAATTTTTTGCTGTCTTTTTTTAAATAATGGGATCTTCCCGTAAGGCAAATAAATAAATAAATAAATAGTTGAATCGAGGTAACTGGCTTAGGCTACGAAGTAATTAGTAAGGAAGATGCCCCAAGAAACATTTTCTTTCGCCCGCCTTACTCGTGTAAAGGTAATGCAGCGTTGTATAAAATTAATGAAAAACAACCAACCGATTCATATGTATCAGTCCCTGAAAGATAGCACAACTTGTTGGGTGCGTAAAATGTGGCTTTGAAATTCATGAGGAGACTGGTCGAGCAGTCGAAATGATAATACAGCCAGCGGGACGTGGCCATCGCGTACTCGCGAGTCAGTGAAAGAAAAGATACAAGTGGTGCCTCGTTCCATCTGAAAAAATCCAAGTGCGATCGCGCTTTATACGTCCAGCTCCCGGAGGTCGTCGATCGATGGCGAAAAGCTGGAGGAATCCTAAATCGAGATCGTCTTGCGGCCTTCCACCTGAAAGCACGGCTCCCCTCGGAGTTAAAAATAAAGTACGAGTCGTGGCAATGTTTTTCCCTGGCCGTACAAAACGCACGTCCAATGGGAAATAGATTCTGTTCCGATGGAAATGTGTCGGCAGCAAGCTCCAACTGCTCTACTGGTGGAACGCAGATTGAGTTCTGCAACGTGGCTTTGTAATGACCCGTGAACTGTGAGCTTTACGACACTCGCGACAAAAAAGGGAGTCTGCTTTATAGAAGGGAGGGAGCTGAAAGGTTGCTTCGTATTAAAATTAGGAAAACAGGTGTATGATTAGATCGACTAACAACGGGAGGACACCATGTGGTGGACACTGATTTTGACGAGCCTTGGCACGATGGATATTTTAGATTGTAAGGGAGTTATTGTAAATTATTAATACTTTATAAGTCAATGATCATTTTTTCGGTTTCGCAGGGCAAAGTATTTTGAATAAAATATTTACTCGTATTAAAATATTTATTTGTATAAAAATATATCTGCTTAATATTATTTAATACATTTTTTTTCAAGATTGTTATAATTGGCGCAATCTTTGTACATCAGTAATTTTGTAAAGCTATTAATTTACGACAATGTTTTTAAATGGGATTCTTTTTGATGGGATTAAAGTGTCCGCGTTATGAGTAATGGAATGTATGATTAATATGTACTTGCAGCTCATTTTGATTTCACATTTTTTTTATATTGTAATTATTATTGCCTTCTATTTTTTGTGATACTCTTTTACGTCCTCGACTTTTTCATGTACTTGGCGTATTTTTTTTTTTACTTTTTTCAAGTTTTTTATGGGGATTTCGATGAGCCTTGGCACGATGGATCTGTGTCGAAAATAAATAAATAGGTATCCGAGCGTTTCTGCCAATGGGCCTTAATAATAGAGATATTTACATGTAAATTATTAAAAATTTAAAGTTTCAGTGGATAAAAATCCCACACTACCCTGGGGCCCGCGGGAGATTCCCTTCTGGAGGCGTCGGGGTGCCTTTTGAAGATGTCTCCGCGTTAAAAAAAACTTTATAAATTTTTTTTATAAATTTTTTTAACTTGGGGAAATCTTTAAAAGTCACCCCGACTCTTTCAGAGGGGAATCCCCCGGCGTCGTCAGAGTAGTCTGGGATTTTTACCCATTAAAACCCCACGGCTACTATGAAATTTTTAATAATTTACATGTAAATATATTATTGGCAGAAACGCTCGGACACCTATTTACTTATTTTCGACACAGATCCATCGTGCCAAGGCTCATCAAAATCGGTGTCTACCACATGGTGTCCTCCTCTTGTAAGTAGTTCTTGGAGAAGTTTCGCAGACAAATCTTGACTCCTCCTTCTACTGATACGGCAACTTTGAAAGCGAGAAACTTTCGAAAAATTATTCCACGTAGAGAATCTTACAGTCGAGTTTCGACACTCCGTGGAATATTCCGAATGCTGTTGAGCCAGGTGGTTTCTCGAAACAGCGCCGTGAATAATAGCTATCTATCAAACGAGCCACGTGGCTGGAAGCATTTTTTTTCGGCCTGCATCTCGATTGCTGCCGCGACCTCGGCTATCGCGTGTCGCGTAGTCGCGTTGAACAACGCTTCAGCCTGCTGGCACAGAAGCCTTGTTATGACATCGATTGGTCCACGCGAGACACCTCGATAAGAGTCAAGAGGATCAGCCCTGGGTAATCTGAATTTCAGATCGCAGCAATACGCGATGATCGGCCGACGAAAAACAGTCTGCTATGGAGGATGATGATGTCTTTGCACTTGCGCGATGACACGCTGTAATAGGATTTCGGATTAATGCCCCTTGGCGATGATTTAGTAGTGGAAAAGTTTTTCAGTACGTGGTTCAAAGCTCCTGATATTGGAGCACTCGAAATTGCAGCCGAGTTCGAAGCTTGAGCCAAGCAGCGGAAGTACTTGTCGGCTCGAGTATTGCAAGTACTTAAGACGACCTTCCAGTCTAGAGCCCAACAAAATAGGTGATATTTAGGAATTAATTAAAGGAAAACTACTGTGTATAATTTAATGGGACTTGTTGCAGTGTATTAAGGATGTCTTAAGCTACAGAAAAAACATTTGGAGATACAGGTCCCACCGTTTTGGATAAATTTTTTGACGTCTTGACTTTAACGACTCCCGAGTGCCGTCTGCAATGATTAATTATAAAACAAAAAATATATTTCTGTAGCTTAAGACATCCTTAATACAATGCAAAAAGGCCTATTAAATTATACATAGTAATTTTCCTTTAATTAATTCCTAAATATCACCTATTTTTGGGGGGCTCTAGACCGGAAGGTCTCCTTAAGGGGTCAGTCATTTTTTAGGATTTTTTTTTAGTAAACGCAGTGTCCAACGTGAATAATGTTTTGTCTACTTATTAATACACTTATTGACAGTATAAAAAAATTTATTTAAAATTTTTAACAATTTTTTAAAAACATATATCGCTCTGATGTAAACGCCTTGAGAAAGCGATGTAATGCTGGTGCAGGTGATTCCGGGAGAACGAGGCATTTGAAACAAAAAATTCAAAGTGTGTTGTAATCATGAGTATGGTTATCGCCGGAACCAGGATTACTTTTACTGATAAAAAATTAACAAAATGGTGGAGGTTTGAAATTTAACTGTCGAAATACGGTGAATTTTTCAATCATTTTGCCTCGTAAAAATTATGAAATGGTTAATCCAGAAAGGTTTCCGTGCTCCCGGCCATAGCCACTGATGTTCAGAATAACGTGTAAAAATTTCAGACTGACTGGTCTAATAATTTATTTTTTGCAATCACCTGCACCTGTCGAAAAAATGTTGTTTTGAGATAATTGCGTTTTAAGTTTGAAAACAAATTAAAAAAATTCTTTTAATTTTTTCGTTATATAATATAAGAGTAGCTTAATAAATACCAAAAAGATTGATTGCATTACACGTCGTATCTACGCAGAAAAAATCTTTCAAACTAGCTTAATTCTTCAAACCGTGAGCTGACCCCTTCAACTATTCGAGTGCTCGATTTTGCGACCAAGTACTCGAAATTGCGCTCGAACACAAGTCCTCCTAATCGATATTAAGTGTTTGAACACAATCAGATAGAATCACGATCTTCCCCCGTGTAAATTTCATTTCCAAAATTCTTTTTGTCGTCAGAAACTAGTTTCTGCCACACGTCCAGTGACATTCCATTTCGCGAATTCCAAAACGCAGCTGCGAACGAGCAAAAAAAACATGGCGCGTGGACTTAATTCCGTAGAAACCATATGCCCCGTCACGATCGACCAAGCCTGAAATTTACTCTCCACAAAAAAGTAGTCACAGGCACAAATGGACCACGAGAGTACAGCGATCACCGCGCTATCTCCCACGAACTAACATCAGAGACAGGCGCTCTTTCCTCCGTTCGCGATTAAGCGCCGCTAATTTTTTTGCGCGAGAGTCGCGATAGAAGGTGGTGTCACGGGTCAAGGAATCTTTCGCGATAAGGCGCGGAGCGTGACGCTCGAGGGCACGCGAGGAGTGCGTAGCAGCCAACGGGACTGTGCGGAGAAGAAGTTCGCTCCCCTCGGGCACGTTTACCCCCTAGGCGAGACAAACGCCTGTACCTAGATTACAAAAATCAGCAAAAATTAGATAAAACTCTGCTTGGCCCCCGCGCGATGTTTACGTCTAATATCTGCGAGTAATCAGCTGCAGCGCCGATTTCCAGAGAATTATTTTTCGAGGAGCATCGATACTTGCAGATACATCTGTTCCACGAACTTCTTTTACTTTCGATTAGTCGGAACGGTTTATCCAAGAGGATTTACGTTAAAATCAATTATCACTGGTTTCTTAGCAGACCTCTTAACGAATCATATTCGAGCAAATGCTTCGAAATCGATGTAGCGTTCGTTTTATAACCCGCCAGAGGGAAATGCTCCCTCGAAGCTGATCCCGGTGCATTTTCCCACGCGACGATTCATCCCGCCGATGTTTTTCTCAACCGGTTGGCTCCTTGGCGAGCGCAGAACGATTTAATTGACACGGCCTCGCCTCAATTGATGTGTACGCGCGTAAAAACCAGGGTAAACGCGTCTTGACTGCTAAAGGCGGCGCGGAAACCAACGCTCCTGACAGCTGTATCTACCCTCGTGAAAGGAGGATCGTCAGTGACAGCACTGATCCCTCGGCTTTGCACTCAGCGTCGCCTCTCCGCGGGTGTAATCGATGCGAAACCGTCCACGGAATCGCCACTGGCACAAATACTTTGGTGTTAAGGGGTCAGTCCACTGTGACGGTTTGGAAAATTAAACTGTTTTTACAGATTTTTTTTCCACGTAGATACAACATATAATGCAATAAATCTTTTTGGTATTTATTAAGCTGCTCTTATAGTATACAGAAAAAATTTAAAGAATGTTTTCTAATTTGTTTTAAAACTTCAAACGGCGTTTGTCTCAAAGCGATATTTTTTCAACTGGTGCAGGTGATTGCAAGAAAACCTTTCTTGATTAACGATTTCATAATTTTCACAAGGCAAAATGCTTGAAAAATTCCTAGTCCCGGTCGTAGCCACTGATGTGCTGAATGCCGTGTAAAATTTTCAGACTGATTAGTCAAATAGTTTTTTTGCAATCACCTGCACCAGTTGAAAAGAACGTCGTTTCGAGATAATCGCGTTTAAAGTTTCAAAACAAATTAAACAAAATTCTTTAAAATTTTTTTTGTATAATATAAGTGTAGATTAATAAATACCAAAAAAGTTTTATTCCATTATATGTTGTATCCACGCAGAAAAAAATCTTTAAAAGGGGCTTAATTTTCGAAACCGTCACAGTGGAGACTGACCCCTTAAATAAATGCTCTTAACACTTTGCAGGCGAACGCTTGCCGCGAGCGGAGCCTTGTTTGTCGACGCATGCACGCTGATTGCTGAACGAGAGGGGGCTGGGCATGTACTGGAGTCTTATGATAATAGGGAAAGCAATGTTAGATCGTTGCAGATTGAACATTTCGTGGATCCAACGCTGCGTTAATTAAACGATTTTATTTAACGTTCAGTTGGCGCTCGATCGCAGAAATCAATTTGTCGTGTTGTTGTTAATGTAACTTAATCTCTGCTTCTATAAACGAATCGCCTTATCGGGCTGAGGAAGATACGGGACACCAAGGGGATGTCGATATCAGCTGGTTCACGAGGGAATGTTTTATAAATATTCCCCTGGGTAAACACTCGGTTACAATGTTGATTTCCTCGTCCCTTATCGGACAACTTATTTACGTCTTAAATCATTGAACGACGGCGAATCGACGCTTCTTGGTCGCCGAAAGAAACCATCGGGGACGCCATGCAAATGAGTAATTACGCCAGTAACGCGCGACTTAACGATGCCGCATTACTATTGAAGGATGCAGTTCGTTCAGTCGATCCATTCGACACGCTCGTTTGCTTCGTGATCACTGGTTTCAGGAATTTATTTAAAAAAAAAGAAAAAAAGGTGCGTTTCTCAGAACGCCAACGACGGAGGTATTAATAAACGTGTAATCCTTGAATTGTTACCAAGATTCTGTAGCTCCTTTCGCGGGATTATGTAGCTGGTTCGAGGAAATTCTGACGCAGGCTCGAAATTCAATCTTGCCGATTACGTTAGATTGAAATTTCCGCACGGAAACTGCGACTGAGCCCTCTGCGCCTGGCAGCTGCGGGTCTCGCGGCGCGCAACGGTGCAGCCTCCCGTAATGAGTTATGTAAATCTCGTAATAGTAATGGATGAGATGTAAAGCCGTAAATAATCGACAGGGCGGCTCGGAGCGTTTTAATCCCGCGGGAAGACGATCGCGGAAAATTGTTATGGTTGAAGGCAGGTGCGCAAATGTGATTCAGCTCGTTCGCATCTGCATCCTGCCAAGGAGAATAACAACTCTGCGCGCGAGCATAATGTGCCGCTTAATCAAAGGGGAATAATAGAATCCGATGGAGAGTTTTCAAAGCTGATCCATCTCCGATGAGGACTGTTCAGCTACCTAAGCTCGTTTAATTAAGATCGATGCTTTATCAGGGAAAATAACAACCCACGCGCCCGGGCAGGGGACGTTGAATGCTCGCAGGGAAGAATTGCTATTGTTCTCTGATACGCCTCGATTGTAATTGGTTTCTATTGTGCGATGGGCAATGTTAGGTGGTATAATAAGCGGATTACGTAATTCTTTGTTGACGTGGAAGAAAGGTCAAGGGTTCGATGTAAGACGAGCATAATTAGTGGACAACATTAATATGGACGACTAAGGAAAGAAGGACACATTCTTCTGCGCATACATATTCATGGTACACCCTCGTCTTTGGAACAACACGAAGCTTCCAACAGCGCGAGACATCGCCACGTTACCGAACCCCCTGTACACTTGAATGCGTAATAGTACTCTGTGTTAGCTGTGTTAGTGTTAGAATTAGGTTTAGAGAAGGATGGAACCCCATAGTCGCAACTAGTGCTAGTCTTCTTCGATGCAACATAGAAATCAGTGCGTGTGGTTATAAACGATCACTGAGTACATCGTGTGAAGAAGGATTGTATGAAATTTAATACAGTGGAGCCTCTGCCAGAGGACGGTATTCTATATTCGCATCTTAATTGTATTCTCCTCTAGTTACGCCCTAGGTAAGTGACACCCACACCTAACCCAGACTCGTTATTTTGGGAGGTTCCACTGTCTTCTGCAGCTTGAGAGACCAAAGTCAAAAGCAGAACTCCAAAGATTTCTGTATTTCTGCATCTCCATAGAGATACATGTATTGGCACTAATAAACCCAGAGATCTACCATTAACGTAGCAATGTCCAGCCTCTCAAGTACTTTCGCAAGCACGATGAACTCAGCAGACAGTTCCCCAACCTTTTAGACAATCCTCTTGAAACTCCCAGCCACGAAAGCAGGTTGCTAACGTGCTCTTGCGCTATTCGCAGGTACTGTCTATGAGCGAGGAGCTCAGGCGAGCTCTGTACGCCAACAGCGCCGTCTCCTTGGACAACGAAGTGATCGTGCCCGATCTGGTAGGCACCACTGAGATCCTCAGCGACGAGCACAGGGAGCAGCTTTGCCGCCATCTGCCCGCCAGGGCAGAGGGCTACCTGTGGACTCTCGTGTTCAGCACCAGCCAGCACGGATTCAGCTTGAACAGTATGTACAGGAAGATGGCCAAGATAGAGAGCCCGATCCTGCTGGTCATCGAGGACACCGAGGGCAACGTAAGTTTGGACATCAATCTAGTCTTAAGGGAGGATTGTTGCCTTGTTCCGCCGAAAAATAGGTAATTCTTTGTGAATTTTTTGTACAAAAACGGTTCGACAAATTAACTCGAGGTTTGGCAGGCTGCTTTATTGTAGCTTGAACTATTGTTCTGAATTTTTGTGTGACAGTGAAGAAAAAAATATGGCAGATACAGAGAGAGCGTTGATGGTCGGGTGGCCCTGGCGTTGACGAAAAGTACTGTAAGGGTTATCTGGAACACAGAAAGAAGAAGAGATTCTTAAACTATATGAATGCGGCTATGGGTGGTAGTAGATTTATTATTTATTAGTATATGGTACCGTTCCTTTTTTATTTGAAGAAGTTTTCCCGATTTTGAGGCAACACCTTTCTCAGACTCAAATCAAGGCGATTCATCTTCTTCAAAAGGCTGTCATTTTAACATTTTATTCTTTTTCTTAATGCATCTACTACCACCCATAGCCACATTTATATCGTTTAAGAATCTGTTCTTCTTTTTGTGTTTCGGATAACTCTTACAGTACTTTTCACACAAAAATTCAGAACAATAGTTCCAGATACAATAAAACAGCCTGCCAAACCTCAAATTAATTTGTCGAACCGTTTTTGTACAACAAATTCATAAAGGTACTAGGCAGTCGTTCCTGTCTAAAATGAAGCATTTCTGAAACCGCTCGAAGAGCAAGTATTTTTACTTTTAATCTCAACACCAAGACAAAGCCAAGGACGCTTTTTCTAAAATAGATATCTAGACAAAAGAAATATTTTTTACTCTCCGTGATAGTAATAAGCATTGTGTAAAAGGAAAAGTCTGTACTTGCGTTCATCTCCACGTAATTAATTTGCAAAAAATACTTGTTTCTCGAGCGATTTCACTGCCTAGTCGTTTCCACGTTTCCCAAGCTCCTCCGGCTTAAAATAGAATGGGCCATACAAACGTTCCAAGCTTCATTGTCAAACTTTCCGCCTGTCGAATGCAACCTGATGCCAATTAGGTTGCACCGCAGGTGTCTGGATGGTGGCCTCACCTTTGTCTTCGAATATCGAGTTGAATGTCGTTCCCCAAGCGGTGGGGCGCGCTGGAATGGTTACTGTACCGTGATCCGCGTTGCGAGCTCTGTGCAGAGTTACAAAAGTCTTTTGCGATAGCCTGGAAACTAGGTCGCGATGTTCCGAGTGTTACTGTTACTGATTCTGAAGGGGAAGGGAGGAAATTGATAGTCTAGATAGCGTATTGGAGGCTTGGAGCAAAGGTCCGGGATTTATGTAATATTGTTATTAAGCGAAGCGTAACTTGAGCCGTGTGAATCATTGTTTTGTTCGATCTGCAGGTGTTTGGCGCGTTGACCTCGTGCGCTCTGCACGTGAGCGACCACTTCTATGGGACAGGCGAGTCCCTACTGTTCAGGTTCACACCCAGGTTCCAGGCCTTCAACTGGACTGGCGATAACTTGTATTTCATCAAGGGTAACAACGAGAGCCTTGCTATCGGCGCTGGAGAGTAAGTGTTGCTTATTTCTTGGGTACAAACTGGATAGGGTGTTGTTAAATTAAATGGGATATTGAAATTGAGATTGGATATATGGCAGTGGGATACTAAAACTAGAAGGGCTGTTTGAAGCCTGGCGAAGACACCCTTGTACAGCGAAGTACCCAGTATGCTTCATAGTGTCAGTACTAACACACTAGACCCCGCGGTAGGTACTGACAGAGTAACTTGGTTGTTCCAGTGGCAAGTTTGGACTCTGGTTGGACGGTGATCTGTACCAAGGCAGGACACAGTCCTGCAGCACCTATGGCAACGAACCGTTGGCGCCACGCGAGGACTTCGTGGTGAAGACGCTGGAATGTTGGGCGTTCATATAGGACCCGGCCTGTTGCACGTTGTCCGTGACCTCGCCCTCGCCGCAGCCTAATTTGACCTGAACACGATAGCCTCGCGATGGTTTCTATAATCGTACCCAAGGAGAGATGACAGGAAGACTAGAATTTCTATCGAGACATTACCAGAGGAGATTAAAATGAGACGGGCTTGCCTGGCCAAACGGTTGGCTCGATTGCTACTGATAGATTCCAACGGACAGAGGGAACTGTGGGGGAGGGGGGCTGCTGTCAGTGTCTAAAGGAGATGATGGGGGAGGAGATTTTGTGATTCTGTGGGAAGAAACGAATCCCCCACGACTGGAGGGGAAACTCGAAGACGATGTTGCTGATGGCAATTCGATATTGCATATTTGTTTCTCTTTCGTTTTTCGTTTTTAAGTTGCTGTATTTATTTTATTTTTATATGTGTTTATATGTATATATGTGTATATATATATATATGTATATATATATACATACATACATACACACACACACATACGTATACACACGTTATATATGTGTTCTGTTCCGAATGAGTCGTCGCTCGTTATTCTGATTTTTCACGGATCGCGCGTCGTTCTCCCAAGGGGAGCCGGAAGGGGAAGGATCGACAGCGGCGATTAATAATAATAATTCGTTGGCGACGCTTATACGTGGATCGTCGCTTGGAGCTAGTCGCGTCAATCACGATCGACGAAGTTGGTCGGTGATCGCAATTACGAAAGAAAGAGAGAAAGAGAGAGAGAGAGAGAGAGAGAGAGAGAGAGAGAGAGAGAGAGAATGAGCGAGCGTGAATGTTATCGGGACGATGATTCGAGATTGACGGAACGTTACGCGAGAGAAAGTATGTATTGTACTAGGACGAAAGAAAGAAAGGAATGATGAGTCGAATGTGTTGACAAATTACGATGATACAACTCACTCACACGTGTACACATGCATAACATAGAGAGAGAGAGAGAGAGAGAGAGAAAGAGAGAGAAAGAGAGATAGAGCGAGAGAAAGGACAGACGGACACATATGATACCACGAGAATGCTAAACTAACCGTTTGTTGATGTGTAGATAATGTAGATAGATAAATGTAAATATATATATTATCAATCGTGTTACGGTGAAGATTAATTTTAAAATGAAAAAACAAACAGTATATATATATATATATATGTATGTAAACTTTAAAAAAAAGAAGTGGAAAACGTTGCTGAACACTCTGTGTGTAGCGCTCGTCTCACGTACATACATATATCCCGAACGGAGGAGGACACACGCTGGCTACATACACACACCGTGTACACAATTAACACGAGAACAACATTGAACGAATATACGATGATGATACCCTCGTAGGCGTGATATCGCGCAGCCCGATGTTAAGAGACCCAGGAACCGAGAGCAAGTAGACTTAGACGAGACGCGTACTTTTACGTGATACCCGAGAGAAAGAGAGGATCGAGTTGAATATTGTTAATCAAAACACAACACTTTTATTCTATGATAAATCGTGCTTCTCGAGCCTCCGGCAACCGCAACAACGAACACACAAGACACGCCAGTGCCTCGCTTCGCTCTCTTTCTCTCCCTAACGCGCCAGAGCACGCTAACAGTATTCCAGTCCTGTTCCGGATAGTCCTACGTGTACAGTCAGAGCCGAAGGAAAGCTTCTTATAATTTACGCAGACAATAACGGGATGATGGTTTGCCACGGTTTCGGTTAACTCCCTCTTCGGCTCGGACGAGCTTAAGGTATCCTCTGATCGGAAGTGTCAGAAGTAGCAAGCAGATGATAGAGCCGACGCGGGACAATAGTCTCTGTAGTTCCTCTATCCAGATAGGGGAAGAGGTTTCGCAGCGCCGTTTTCTAACAGAACAGAAGCTTTGCTCGGCTCTGCATAGCGGATGTCAAGTTGTTCGTAACCGATTCTCTTTCGATGCCAGCTGAAATTCACGACCACACGAAACTATCCGAGCTTATAGTCTCTATATTACAATTAGGATCGATCGACCGTGTCGCCCACCGTTTCTATCGCGCTTTGTAACACATACACGCGTACACAGACATCTACTGACTTCCGTTTGCCGAGAGTAGAAACGAACAGTTTTAATCGCCAAGTAGAGCGAAGGTCATCTAGGAGAAAGGCGATTTTGATAATCGATTTTATAAATTGATTCTTCTCCCCGTGAGAGAGTAGCCTGGCTCTGCCTGGGAAAGATGCAGACGGATTTTCTAACTACTGTTCAAACACAATGCGTTTACGTCAAGACAGAGAGAGAGAGAGAAAGCGAGAGAGGTGGGGGAGGAAGAGGAAGAAGAACAAGAAAAGATAAACGACCCTTTTATACCGTAGCGAATATACCGCGTTACCATTCCTTCCAATTTTACTAGGGAACCGTTTTCTTAACATATCGTTTCTACGATTTTCCATCTTCGTACTTTCTAGGGGCTGCTTTTTTTAAAAACAAGAAAACCCTCGACGGTGATTAATAGAAAACTCCAGTGATCACGCGAACGTTGTTAGTGGAAGGGTTTTAAAAAAAAATGGCACGACGCAAAATCGCGGCAGAAAATGTTTCCGAATCATGCCCGCTTCGGCTGTGAATCTCATCCGAAGAGGCTTGAAAGACTGAAAGTGGCGGCACGCGTGATCGAGAGAATCGTAGATGTGAAAGGGGCAAGAGTATCCGTGCACTGGTTATGAAACGCACTTACAACAACAAAAAAAAACAAACTAGAACACTGTCGAATAGCTTAGAGATCCCCGTGGAGCACGGTTTCAAACAGTAAACAAACAAACAAAAAAAAAAAACGAGTGAAGGTCTTCGCCCAGCGGGTCGAAGCGCAGCGACCACGCATCGCCCTATATGACAGAACAGCGGCGACGAACGTGTTTCGCTTTGGTCGCCGCACTTGGCTCCGGCGTAAATGGGCGACGGCCTTGAAGCACAAAGTGTATAAACGTAGCGAACAGCTTTATTAGGATAGTTCTTCTCGAGTAACGTATACACACCAATGCGACACGCGCGTATCTCGATTTATAGAGCGTTGTCCTAGGACATTTAAATTAGGCGTCTAGGTGTACTCTTTGTGATACTAACGAGTAAAAGAAAGAAAAAAAAAGGGGGAAAACACGAAACAGTCGCTCCTAGATTTATGTATCGAGTCGCTTCGAGCGCGCCGCTCGGAGCAGAAGCTTCTCCTTTCGCGGCAGAGCGATCGGTTCGATCCCCCCCCAGGGCTTGCGTAACTCGAGGGACCTCGATCACAAAATCAGCCAGGACAATACAATTATTCGAGCGCGAAAAGAGGAGCAGAAAAACGAAGTGCTTGACCCGCGACGATTTCTCTTTCTTTTCTGGTTCCGAGAGGACAGACTCGCTTACCCTCGCCTTGATGCCGATCATCGCGGTATAAATTGTATATTCTAAGGAAATAAAGAATAGAGGATAACGGTGTGTCTGTGAGAAAACGTTTTCTGTTCGTTTCTTTTCACTCTGGTTCCGTTCTTCGTTTCAGTTACTCGTTTCAGGCTTCTGTAAGATGTTATACAACTTTGTCCGGTTTAAAGGCACGGGAAGGTGCGCGGAGATGGAGTTTATGCGCGCGCGTAGCGGATCGCTTTTAAGTCACTTTAAGGATCAAGTCGAGGATTATGCATTTTCTGTGGTTCGGAGAACAATGGCTGGTTAAAGTGATTGAGAGGATAGCCTGAGGAGATCTGGGAATGCGCGATCCTCTGGTTACTTTGAGCAGACGGGTCGTGGATATTGGCAATTTGTTCGATGGATGAGAAAGTGTAAGAAATCTTTGTAGCCGTGGGAATCGTGGCAAAGTGAAAACAATTGTGCTCTCGTCAACTGCCTGGAAGAATTCTGTTTCTTCCTCTTGAGCGAAGCGTATTACTGAATTTAGGACGGTCTTCGGCGCGATAGGTGCCGTCTAATCTAAAATATATACGCAACTGCCTCCACGATGAAACTGTAGACGTAGATTAAGCATGTCGCGTGAAACCAAGAGATCCTAATCTTAACTAACGAGCGGTGCTCTTCTTTTCTGTACCATCGATCGCGACGTGTTCTGCGTGACCTCGAACGCTGCACGTTACCTGAGAGTGTTTGTGGATGGTATCCTTCGCTGTCAGACTTCGTTAGATACATTAAGTGGTTACTGGAAGTTTTAAAGAAGAGATAACGGATGTCACTGAGAACACTCCGCTTGTAATATGCTCCAAGTAGATTCTAGTAGAGACCACGATGCCACTGATGAACTCTGACACTGAAGGGGCTCGAGCCGTAAACCCCCTTTCCAACGGAATACCAATTGTTCCTCGACTAATCGAAGATGAAGATTACAATATACACTCATCTACCTTGGACACGTTGAAACTAGTTAACTGTTAAACGTAGAGACGATCAATACGAGCGCGTAGCTTTCTGCGTTTGTGTATGAGAAAGAAGTTAGCGGGCGTAGAAGAAGTAAGAATCTCTGCTGCAACCCGGAGCGAGCTCACGCGAAGCTAATGTAATCGAAAGCAGTGAATGTAATATCCGTAGTTAATTAGTGGACGTTAGCGAGCTGAGGAGGTGGGAAGGAACGTGAAGTAACGATGAGGAATGGAGCAACAAATTACACGACGAGGCGAAGACCTTTGGTACACACATTGTCAATTAGATTCAGACTGATCGCAGGGATTGACCACGCATAACAGAAAACTCGATGTTCTTCGGTGTTTAGCTAGATATTGTTGTCGTTGTTGATGATCGTCTGAACGTGGCTTGGCGCGAGGAAGTTATCCTGAACGAGCAGGAGATAAGCGTTAATATTCGTGAGCGTGCCTAGCGCAAAGGTTCAGGATCAACGTGCTGAATAATTGTCAAGCTATTCCGTTCAGGAGGATCGAAACTTCGCGCCATGTCGTTCGACTATATAGTCTGTTTTACACGTAGGACAGCTACTCGTACCAGAAACGAACGTTCGTAGGAATCTTAGAGAAACACAATCATTCCCATCTTATACCGCATCGATTTCCAGAGTTGTTGTTAATTATTCGTTTACTAGAGCGTAACTCGTGGCAAAGTAGAGAGGGAAACGATCCCTCGTTAAAAAACACGTCGAAATTGTAGAGGTCACCTTTTTCGTAGGATGCTTCCTTTGCGAGGAAATTGCCCTCGGATGTGGGTGCTCGCGCGTTGTTCTTAGAACTTGTTTTTCTTGGAAACTAGGGCCTGGACGAAAAAATTGTATTCCACATTTTCGACGTAGTTTTTAAGGACGAATAAGACCTCCCTAAGTTTTGCCACAAATTTCATACCTTTGTGCGATTATAATCGGTTTTTCTTCGATTTAGGGTTTCTGTCGCTTTTTATTTCGAGTAGAATGAATTGTTTTCGTACGCGCTTGAGAGTTCTTCTTTCGCCAGCGGCTTCTATCACTCAGAGAGCACCGGTCCCCGTTGGATCGCCGAATTTAAGCTGCGTTGGGCACGGTTGCTTCTTAGATTATCTAAATTTGTGCCTCGGTGTTCACTGAAAGATGGAGGCCTTTAACTGTGCTAGCTAATTTCGTTCAGCATCTCAGTTCGCGTTCCTTTGGTACCTCGGATGCTGTAGACTCGTACAAGCGCTCGGGTGAATCGTTGCGTGCGTGCGTGGAACGCCTCGCGGGCGTTCAATTAACCATAGCAGATATACGCGACACGTGATTCCCGCACGGGGCATTCGAGTCCCAGCACCGAAGGTATTATCGAATTTTATTGAACGATAGCCATGCCGGATGGACAGATCGCACGTAGATCTCACTCGCGGCCACCGAAACGCGTACAAGGCTCGAATCTTTGCTGCGCGAAACGATATTCTAAACACATTTTTACACTATCAACTCATGCTCACGACTTCTCCAGGGCGAAGGCGCTTTATGTTTCTAAGCGGTTGGTGGGCTATCCTTTCGTCCCCAGCCGAGCTTTTGCATCGAAAGGCCCAGAAAGGGAAACGAACGTGTCATTAATATCCTAAAACGATCATCGAGAATTCTCCGCATGAAAAGGCAGAGTTAAATTCATCTCGTTACTCGTCCGTATCGCGGAACCCTATTTTCGAGGGGCGGGGGTGGGGGGGGGGTGGTTGTGACGTTATCAAAAGAAAAGAAGATAAAAGAGACATATCTTCGGTTCAAGAAAACCAAAACTCTCGTATTTAGAAGAGACGAGGAAAATGAAGATATGTACCAGAAAGGGGTGCGAATGCACGGGGCAGAAGTTGGACCCCTCGAATACACGCGCTCGCGCGTACACAGAGCCACACACATACATACACGCAAACTCTCTGGACCAATGAATTTTACGCTACTAACTTACTTGTCGCCTAAAGTCTCCACTTCCCTTACAGTAAATCCTCCCCCTGTCTTTGGGTCCGAAATTAGGCACCCCACGAACAAACCGAAAGTCATCCCAGAGTTCACGAGAGCAACCAAGGGCGAAAAGCACAGGATAACGCGCTGTGTGTCTATCGTAATCGTATATTTAGCCAACTGTATAACGTGTATGTTGAATTAATCGTACAAGCCGCTAACGACGAATGGCACCGTCGGGGGAGGGGAGGAGATTGCAGGGGGCACGTCCCCGCGTTGAACCGCTTTCTCGATGAAACTTGCACCCGATGCAAAGGGATCGCAGCGATCGCGCTACGGTAATTAATAACCGAGTACATGGCCCCGCGAGGGAACTTGCATTTTGCTGGAGACCTTCAGCTTCCGAACAGGAAACGAAGCAGTGGCGCAGTCAGGATTTAGTCTTGGAGGGGGAGCCGAGTTGAAGGGGGATGAAAATATTATTAATGCCGAGTCAGTAAGATTCGTTAGGTGATTATACAAATTTAGTTAAAGAATAAAATCCTGTTTTCTTTTCTTCCTACGAAAAGCCCCCACCCTTGGGTGCGCCACTGCGACGAATATGTAGTATATGTCTTTGCTAAACTGTTAAACTTAATCTGGAGCGCACACGTGCCCCCTCGTCCAAGAAAATTGCGTGCGGAGCGACTAAAACGAAACCTCCCCCGAGTCATTGTGCTGCTAGAGGGGCGAGGCGAATGCGTGGGTGTGTGTATGCATGTATATAACGCGCGTATATGTAATATATACAGTACACGGTGCAGGAGGTGTGTATGTGTGTACATATGTATGCCACACACGTGTACATTGCGTATACATATTATACATATTTAAAAGAGGAGCGAGGAGAAGTGGCAGCGTCGCAGCGTGCATACACAGCATAGAAGCGTAGCGCGAGGAGAGCAGGTCACTATACATATACATATACATATATATTATATATATACATATACATAATTATAAATATATACATATTGAGTAACGATAACGGTTGTAACGTTGTAAAGCTGTGAGTGAAAACGAAGTGGATGTTCTACGTCTGTATTATGCCGGCACAGAGTTACTAAACAAACTAAAAAAGTATAAAAAAAAAAGAAGAAAAACAAAAGAGAACCGGGTAGGATACGCGGAGAGAGGGATTTATTTTTTTGCCAAGAGAATTCGTCCCCGTTCCACGGACGGGGCCACGGGTCGAGATGAGGGGAGAAGAAGAGCTAGTATTTTCCGTACAATTCGTGTACAGAGAGGGCGGGCGTGTGAGTACTCTGCTGCATGCTCCCGCGCGTACGTGTACCGGCGCCATAGTCAATCTGTTCTGCTTGAGGAGGAACAAACCGAAGAATGGGCGAGAACGAACGAAACCAACACCCGCGGATCACTTTGGATGCGTGTGCGCGCACGTACGCTCGAGACATTGTGATATGCGTGCCGCCGCGCGCACGCATATATGTATACAACAGATGAATATACAAAAATGATATTCAATAAAACGCCAATATTGTGAAGCACGCCCTTTGGATGACACTTTTCGCCGATGCCTTTTTCCAATTTCCCGGGCAATGCGCGCGGGCAAACGCCAGCGCCGCTTAGCGGCGAAGACTGCGAACTAAAATGAACCCAAGACTGGCGCTTGAGTGCCTTTCAACGCCTATTTTGGCGTCTCTGAAAGTTTTAAAAAGCCTTAAAAAACAAGTAATCGACAACTTTGCCTGGAAAGTGATTAGAAATCGTTGGATAAGTAAATAGATGGATAAATAAGCGACTTACTGTTTTGACGGGCAATTTAGTTCATAGGTCGCACCGCTAGATGGCCAGATGGCTACAGCGTTTCGCGGTCTTCGACTAAAATTTTAAGAGACTCTGAAAAAAGGAAATAGATATACAGTATTTCACGTAACATGATGCAAGTAATCTGGAAGAAACATAGCTATTCGGCACATAAATCAATACTTTATTTAGTATAAAGGAATACATTTTCCAGCTATACAATTTGTTCGTTGGGAATTCATTAAACTTCCCGTCAGATGTTACAAATGACTATTGTAGTAAGACTGGTGTTTCACCATATCTTTCTTTACGTCCTTCACTGATCTGCAGCCTGCAAACCGGTCGAGAAAGTTGATGAAATTATCTTATCTTATAATGTCTACAGAAACATGTTTAAACATCTGAATCTTCGTTCACCTGTCAACGCAAACGCCAGATCGAGTTCTCTCCTGAAAATTTCGAGAACTTGCCTCGCACCTTGTTCGCCCCCCTGAGATAAGCCCCATAACATAGGTCGGCCGACAAATACCTGAAAGGAGTTCAAACACACCGGTGAATCGACGGAATTATGTAATCGACTCGATTCGAATTTCATCTTATCTTTCCAAGGAGCCGGGAGATGTTTACCATTTTTGCGCCCAGAGCAAGTGCCCTGAGAACGTCGACACCTTGCCTCACGCCACCATCCATGTAAACCTCGATTTTACCATTCACGCTCTCGACTATTTCTGTCAAAGCTTCGATCTGGCAATTACACATTATCTCCATTATTCTCCAGGTATCTGCTCGATACGCGCGAAGGCTGCCGTTCCAATGTGCGGCCGGCGAC
This sequence comes from Andrena cerasifolii, assembly GCF_050908995.1. Lineage (NCBI taxonomy): Eukaryota > Metazoa > Arthropoda > Insecta > Hymenoptera > Andrenidae > Andrena > Andrena cerasifolii. The sequence continues at coordinate 8,994,607 of NC_135121.1, read as the reverse complement.
GGTCCCAGTAGTGCGAGGGAGAAGTACGTATCTGTTTCTCCCTTGCACTAGTGGGGCCGTCGCCAGCCGCAGTCGCCAGCCGCATATTGGAACGGCAGCCTTAAGCGAGCAAAAAGCAAGCAAACACTCGAAAGAGTACGCTCTATCTTATCGAATTTCAAAGAACGAGATAATGCGACGAACCGATGCCGGGATACCGTCAACTTGCCGCGCCCCATGGTTCGAAACGATGATCGCTTGCGCTCCGCTCTCGATGGCCAACAGTGCATCTTGCGGCGTTAGAATTCCCTTCAAAACGATTGGCAATTTTGTAACGCTGCGAAGAATCGTAAAATTCAGCGCCCGTTCCGGATCTCATTAATTTCAAACGCTTGCTTCTAACCTTTTCAGCCATTTAACGTGGTCCCACGACAAAGAGGCGTCAAACAGGCTCGTGACATATTCGCTCAAACTAGAGCCACCATTAGTCGCATTTAATTTGCTCAGCCCTTCTCCGCCGAAATTTCCCAATCTGAAAAGTAATCGTTTCGTGACAATCATCATCCGAGCGAGTTTACGTTTCTTATCCTAATCGGCGTAATTCAAGCTTCGGTGTTATGGCAGAGGTACCTTAGATGACTAGGTAGCACGAATTTGTTTCTAATATCAGCCCGCCTGTCACCAAACATCGGTGCATCGACTGTAAGTACGAGTGCTTTGTAGCCGGCGCGCTCCGCCCGCTTCACTAAATTTAACGTAACATCTCGATCCGTGTAGATATACAGCTGGAACCATTTGATCCCTTTCGGCGCTGCTTCAGCCACTTCCTCTATGCTACATGTCGATATCGTCGATAGCGTGAAGATCGTACCGGCTGCTTCGGCGGCTAGAAAATCAGAAATCTCGTTGGACTAATATATATCCGAATGTGCGATTTCGTGCTGACGCTCGACGCTTGTTTTGACCGTTAAAACCGGTCACGTGACCGGTCCACGTGACTTTCAGCATCAAGCATGAAAGCTGAGCTCGTTTTATCTTTTCCGCTTGACGCTCGTTCACTCTGACTTGCTCTGACTCGCTCGTTCGTTGGTCTCAAAACGAGCGTCAAAACCAGTCACGTGATCGGTTCACGGGACTTTCAGCGTCGACGCTGGTTTCGAGCGTCAAAACCGCTCACATGACCGACGCTCAAGCAACGAACGAACGTGTCAGAGTGAACGAGCGTTAAGCGGAAAAGCACGGAAAAGCTAAACTGAGATCAGCTTTTCCGCTTGACGCTGAAGGTCACGTGGACCGATCACGTGACTGCTTTTGACGCTCAAAACGAGCGTCGAGCGTCGGCATGAAATCGCGCCTTAAAACTGTACCAAAAACCGCTAGTAATCTTGTTTCGAGTATCAATATTTACACATATGTACATCTTCGACGATCTTAAAAGTCGAGCCTACTATTCTCCGAGCCCCGTTTCTCACTGAGAAAACAGGTAAAAGTACCTACGTCCTGAATTCTGTTCGATAACCAGGATATTGCTAATCGAGCAGCCTGTTTCACGCTCGAGTGAGATAACTACTGAAATATTCCCATTCGCGGCGCATCGAATGCAGTTGAGCGGCCGAGAACTGCTTCGTTTCACTGGGGATCGATCCTCAGTCGACGGGTGGCAACCGTGTGGCTTTCATGTATTTTTTCGGGGCGAAGTCGCCGAAGGTCCCGTGCGTTCGCAGATAACAGCTGATAAGCAGGGTATTACACAAATGAGGTTAGTTTCGTGTAGGTAGTTTACCGAAGCCGGCGGCCAGCGGCGGGTTCTACTAATTGCCATCGCGCGACATGACCGTTTCACGATGATGAGGAGGAATGTGATAAGCCTGATAAAGTTCTTCTTTCTGGCGGCTTTTACTGTTTTCCTGACCGTCGTCGTGTTCCGCTACGTACGGACGTCGCCTAACCATGAAATCGCGACACCGGTCGCCGCGCTCGCGGTTCTGGACGATGACAGCCTGAAGAATCTGCTCGGCCCCAAGCAGATTTTCAACGAGCATCTCTACCAGGTATGGGTTAAAGACCTGTCCATTATATCGGCACCGGTTGGCGCAAGTGAAACAGGTTTAGCGATAGCTTAACCTTCTGCATTCCACGAGCAGTACCGTACCGCCACTTTCCTGCACCCCGACGCGTTAATTTATTTACGCTCGAAATTAACTCTGCCGCCGCCGCCTAACGTTTCCATGAAATTTTTTTCGAACAGGATTCAGACGAGAGAGTCGATTGGCACGATTACAAGAAAATTCACGAGGATTTGAAAAGGACTGGGATGGGCGAGCAAGGAAAGCCTGCGTTCCTTTCGCCGTCCCTCGACCCACTGAAGGAGAGGCTGTATCAGGTAAACGGTTTTAACGGCGCCCTTAGCGACCAGATCTCCTTAAACCGCTCGGTACCCGATATCAGGCATCCGGATTGTAAGAAGAAGAAATACTTAAGGAACCTAGACCGAGTCTCTGTGATAGTATCTTTTCATAACGAGCATTTTACCACCCTAATGCGCACTTGCTGGAGCGTCGTTAATCGTTCGCCGGCGTCCCTGCTCGAAGAAATAATACTGGTTGACGACGCCAGCACTAAGGTGGAATTGAAGAAGACGCTAGACGATTACATCGCCGATAACTTGCCGAAGGTGAAGATTATAAGATTACCGGAGCGTTCTGGATTAATTAAAGGACGATTAGCCGGGGCGAAGATCGCCAGAGCGAAGGTTCTCGTGTTCCTGGATTCGCATAGCGAAGCGAACGTTAATTGGCTGCCACCTCTGCTCGAACCCATCGCGGAAGACTACAGAACTTGTGTCTGTCCTTTCATCGATGTTGTAGCTTACGAAACGTTCGAGTACAGAGCGCAGGACGAAGGCGCGAGAGGAGCTTTCGACTGGGAACTGTACTATAAACGATTGCCACTGTTGCCCGAGGATCTTAAGAAGCCAACAGAACCGTTTAAAAGCCCCGTCATGGCTGGCGGGCTGTTCGCTATGAGCGCCAAGTTCTTCTGGGAGTTGGGTGGATACGATCCGGAGCTAGCTATATGGGGAGGCGAGCAATACGAGCTGTCGTTTAAAATTTGGCAGTGCGGAGGAGAAATGTACGATGCACCTTGCTCGAGGGTGGGCCATATTTATCGTAAATTTCCTCCTTTCCCAAATCCAGGCAAAGGGGACTTCTTGGGGAGGAATTACAAGAGAGTAGCGGAAGTGTGGATGGACGAATACGCAGAGTATATCTACAAAAGGCGACCTCATTTGAGATCGCTGGATCCTGGAAACCTGACGGAGCAAAGGAATTTGAGAAACAGGTTGCACTGTAAGCCGTTCAAGTGGTTTATGGAGAACATAGCTTTCGATCTTGTCGACGTGTACCCCCCTATCGAGCCTGACGACTTTGCGTCCGGAGAGATCCGCAACATGGGCGTACCGGAATTATGCCTGGACTCGAAGAAACGAAAGAAGGATGGGCTCGTGGAAGTAGATGTCTGCATGAAAGACAATCCTAAGGTCCAAGGAGAACAAGAGTTCAGACTGACCTGGCACAAAGATATCAGACCAAAGGATCGTACAGAGTGCATGGACGTATCTAGGGGAGAGTCGAAGGCTCCTGTAACGTTGTATCCTTGCCACGGTGGCCAGGGGAACCAGCTATGGCGTTACAACGTCGAGAAGCAATGGTTGATGCACGGCTACTCGTCAAGATGCCTGGACATGGACCCGGCCAGCAAAAGGGTACACGTAATCAATTGTGATTCGTCGTCTCCTACTCAGAAATGGAGAATCGAGAAAGTGAATATGAAAGCTATCAATAACTGGGACAATGTGGGACCCAAACGACATTAAAACCTCCTTTGCTTTTTCACTGGCGTAGGTTCCTTAGTCGTTGCGTGAGCGTCTAATTTCATTTTCCGCGTGCATACGATTAACTAGTCATGTAAAATCGTAATTGCCGGTCCCAAGCATTTCCGTCGTGATACGCGGAAGCATTTGTCGAAGCGGTGAAATTAGTTTGAAAATTACAACAGGTCGAACCTCTTTTCAGCATCCCTCGGAACATTTTTTTTTACCGCATCTGTATCAATGTAAATATCGTACGAACCCTCTGTTGTGCCTTAAACATATAGCTGCATTTAAAACTACTATATATATATATATTAATTACTTTACGAGAGTAACTTCGCTTTAATGCTCAATTTTTACATACGACGGACGATATAATTATTAATACGGTATATAGTTAAGGAGAAATCAGAACTGACCGACTCGCGAAATCCCTTTAATGCCAAACTTCCGAAGCAAGCTTATTCGTTTTCTTGACTGACAAGCAAAATGCTTTTATCAGTTGCGACTAAACGGGGAATTAACGGACGTCTCTCCTCCATACTGTTAAGTGGAATTGTGTGTACAAGCTGTTCAAATAAACCAGAAGCTCCACGTACGGGTGAAGTGCAACTAAGCGGTAGTAATCTTTAAAGCCCCGGGCATGCCGTCTTAATGCACACGAATACATTGCAACAACAACATTCTCGCGTACTTCACCAAGCAAATGGCGCTTCAGTTACTGTACAGGAAGAAATAAAGCGTAAGGGATCTATTTTATAAAAGAGCCGCACACCAGTTTTTATTGAACTTCGCTTCGCTCTGTATACTATATATCCATTTGTACTTTTACACAGTAACGTCAGGTTATAAGCGTAAGAAATCGGGAGAGATTCTATCCAACTGTGATCTTGGTACGTCTCTATCGTTGCAACTATTTTTGTAAAGCGTTTGTATGATTTAATAAACATTTTTTATTAAATCTCTAGATGGTATGGTAAATCTGACTAATTTTCCAGAGAACTGAGCGTATCCGTGCCAGAGACTAAGTGTCGCGGGAGGATAGGAACAGAGGGGAACCACGCTGCAAGGTAACACGTCGGAAAGCTGCGCTTCACGTGCACGTCTGTACTTGAGCTTACCTCTCGCGTTTGCGCACTCGCCGTCGGGGTGCGCCATGCGCTGCATAGCCGCTGGCGCTACTCCAACTGGCATCGAGATCTCTTCACCTAAAACGGTGGTGCGTAGATCTCTTTTGGAAACGTCCCTCAGAAATCTGGGACGTATCCTGTACCTGCAAAGTACCATAGCCCTCCATCAATCAGACATATCTTCTGTGATTTCATTATTCTAGAAGGCGTACAATGTGCACTAGGGTGGCTCTTATTTTCAACTCTTGAATTTTCATCTTGAAAAAAATGTTTACCCAGAATACATAAGAGCCACCCTAATGGACATACAATAAGTAGAGCACAGGCACCTTACGGTATTTAATATTCAATAGTTCATAAACTATCGAATGTCCATACGACCAAATAAACATAGGCCAAATATTTATCAATTCTCTGTCTATTCGCAAAGGCTTAATCACGTCGTTGCGCAATGGCTGGTGCAGTCTCCTTATTACGAAACACTGTTATCTAAATGCGACACGCGCAGAATTGTACTTACTGCGCTTCTTCTCGATAGGTACGTACTTTTTGAAAGCTTCTGTGTTCAGCTTCAAACTGTACTCCTCCCCGGCCCCGGAATTATAATAGTCCCTCACGGAGGGTGTCAAGTGTTCGCAGGCGTATTTCTCGTAGTCCTCTATGCAAATCAACTGAGCCATGTTGTCTGAGAAGAAAGGACCGCCAACTTCAATTTATTCCCAACTATTAAGAGCAACTTGGAACTTGGTAGTCGAATCGCCGAGGATAGTATTTTCGGTTCGAACCGAAGCGAGCAGTCACGAACCGAAGCGAGGCTTCTGGAGGATGGGAAACATACTGATCTAAGGAAATCGGCGCCCGACACAGCCGGTCTTACTACCGCGAAATCATAAAGAGATAACCCGTGACGCTTTCAGTAATAGTGCTGATAAAGTGCTTTATGTATCTTGGACGTGTCGACTCTCTCTGTCTCTGCAAGGTTTAATGAAAGACCAGTTTGTTTACTCCTGGTCTCCGGTCTGGTCAATCGTTCTTTGTACCCCAGAATTGTCAGAACCGGGCTGACAACACAGGGCTATTGTAGGCAGTGTCGTCGCCTTTGGTTTTTTTCTGTTTCGAGCGATGCCATTGAAGCTCCATTTCTTAACGCGTAGAGAACGTATCTGAATTACTCGGCGCAACTAATTATGCAACTAGAGATTAGAGAAAGATCTAGTCACAACATCGTCACGTAACTGATGTTCCTTTGATATAAAATTTCCATCAGAATGGATGGTCTTCCTTCATCATAACTATGGCACACACAAAGGAACAACTTCTTTAAGAGTCTACACGGAACTTCTCCTGCCGGAAGAGAAATGTCCCTTTACAAACGACAGGAAGTTGCGCAGCGCGTAATCAAGAAGTTGTATCAGTGTGAGAGCCGCTCATTCGCGCCGTCGATTTGGATGCGTGCTTTTTATCGCGTTTCCAATGTTTCTAAACAGAGTCTAGATACAGAATTCCGATAGCAGGCTACGGAATACTTATTCACGTTCCCTTCGACACCCAGCGACAAAGTGGAGGACCTACTTCCTCTACTTAATCTTGTAGGGGAAACCGGGGCTAGTTGATACGTTTTTCAATTTTCAATTTTTTTTTCATTTTTGTTTGAATTAATTACTTGATAACAAATATGCCAAAATATACTTTGGTTCTTCCTCTTTAATATGTTGTAAATGAAAACCTGAGAAAATACATACAAAATGAATGAAAAAATGTTATTTGGAAGATCAACTTGGATGTATCAAAACTATTTACTGTTTCTATATATAAACGAAAACAGTTAAAAAACATTTGTTAACGTCAATGTACACACACGTACGCTGGATCGTAGGAATGAATTGGACAACAATCTTCACGTATCTGGCTCAAATATATACATATATATGTATATATTAGCTTTCGCTGATATCACAGTATTGAGCCACATATATACGGTGTCGAGATAATTCGTCTGTATCAACTTGCCCCTGTATCAATTAGCCCCGGTCTCCCCTACAAATTGTCCAAAACATGTACGCATCACGAAACCCAAAGATGGCATGCAGAGTTGGACATTAGTCGAATCAATTTTTATTCGAATAAACTCGAATAAAGTGAAGTTATTCGAGAATAACGAATAAATTTTTAGTCGTTATTCGTTATTCGAAGGACCGCCGTGGTGAATAAGCGACACGAATAAGCGGGGATTAGGCCCTCGGCCCCGGCCGGGCCGAAGGGGGTATCATGAGGCAAGGAGAACACTTTTCGAGTGTGCCTACTCGAGCCGAAGCGGCTTATTCGTGACGCTCAGTCGCCACGGCAGTCCTTCGAATAACGAATAACGAGGAACGAATAACGACTAAAAATTTAGTCTAATAGTTGACTAAAAATTTATTCGTTATTCTCGAATAACTTCACTGTATTCGAAATTTGTATTCGAAGGTTAGTCGAGGAACAATTTAGTCGAATAATGCCTACCTCTGACGGCGCGGATGAAAGAGCAAACTTGAGTCATTGACTATAGTAGTAATTCCTCCGCCAGTAGTTGGAAGGGGAACACAGCAAATCTGCCCGGTTTGCAGAGGAACCGAGTAGCAGGGAGATCTAAAGTCAGTGATCTTTTTAAACCGTACTTTATTACATTCTGTTAGAAATAATACACAAAAGATTCTCAGGGTGGGGCGGCCGAAGCTTTTCGCTCCGAATACGCGCGAGGGTAAATCGTCGCTCGATGGAAAATGAGAGCCCCGTGTCTAGCGAACCGTCGTCTGCGACCCCCGTCGTGACCGTCGAACGCGCCTCTAAATCGAGAATATACAATCCTTAATTATAATTAATATTTATATTATCGAAAGTCTGCGAGGGACCATAAATATTATATATAAGAGCGCGACGACCGTGTCCCTCCGCGGGGCTGCAGGCTCGGTTGGCTTCGGTTCCTTTATTCTTTTCCTTTCCTCCCTTTTCTCTCTCTCTCTCTCTCTCGTTCTCTGCGATCGATCGTTCGAATCGAGTAAGTAAAATGCTTACGTAAATGCGCTATCTTAAAACGAATATGTGATAAAACGACGCGAGCGCTCGTCTTGGTTTCCTGTCCTCCTAACAGTGTTCTTTCTCGGTTACGCGTAGGCCCGTCCAGGGCGCTGATCGCAATCAATTAGTAGTCGCTTCCACTCCGAATTCCCCCCCGACACTCGCGCGCAGCGAATTCGCCGATCCGTTTCGGCTCGAATAGGTACTTTCGTTCGTGCGCCGACCGTCTGGTAAAATCGACCGGCGCCCCATGGTTGTTCGCGCCGGGGACGGCTCGAAGGATCGTCGAGGGTCTTCGCGAGATCTCCGTTCCCCTTCGCTAAACCATAGACAATCGTTACATCGTAACTACAGACGTGCGGGTACTCGAGAGTTTCGCTCGGGCCTAGCTCTGGCCGAACTGAATCGCTCCTGAATGCCCGCCACGAAACGGATAGCAGAAGTTGCTACGGCAAGCCTCGAGCTGTCGAGTACTCGCACAGCCAGTAAATCATTGTACGCACGCAAGACCCGAATGTCGCCGTCGAATTCGTTCAATAAATAAATCTCGATGCATCAGCAGCGAGCCAACTGCTCTCTGTACATTGAAAGGCTCGACGTCTGCGGACAGCTGTGTGATGATATTCGGTAACCGAGAAAACGACCGTTAGCCCCTTGGATCCTAGCACGATTCAGACACACGTGGTCGTTCCCGGAGGGGACTTTACATCTAAAGGTGCTTTACCACGGCTCTGACTCGCCACTCCGTTGAATCGCATAAGGTAGTTACGATCCGTTACGAACGTGCGAATAGCGATCCCCGCTCAGACGGTACAGAAATAGGCGAGCGAATTTCGGTACGCGACGGGGTTGGGTTGTAGAAGACTCCGTCTCACGTGTATCGAACAGGTTCGAAACAGGGGGAGGGAGAGAGACGGCTGGAGAGGTCGCTTTTCAGCGAGGCGCACAATCGCGTCCACGATCGTTGGAGCAGCATGGGTCGCGGGGTGCGACACACCCGTGATTTATCTGGGCGATATTAAAAAGCACGCGGCGAACAAGAGAGCCGGGCACGACCACCGATCGTGCCTGCAAGCGCGCTCGTTGCTCCGCGTGGAGACTGGAGGGCACGGCACGCGGTGAGGAGCCGGGCAGGCGAATGCTAGGGGGGGAACGACAGAGTTTCGTGTACGCGTCGCGTTATCAGACGGAGAATCTCGACAGGGGCCGCGTCGCGCAGTCATCGGGACGAAAGAAAGAGGGTGTCGAGTGTGACATAAATACGTAGAGGACACTCTTTCGTGGAGAATCGTCCGCGACTCGGCCCGCTTCCAAAATAAATACGATAACGGACAAACGAGAGCGGTCTCCACACGCGAGAATAGCCTCCCCTCCCCTCGAGTATATTCGTCCCGCGAATATATATGTCTCCCTGAATCGTCAAGCGCTCGCAAGTCGACGAATCGGAAAGAAAACGGCTGTCTCGCATAGTTTACATACTCGTGCATCACGTTAGCCTTTTATTTTTTATTTCTTTATTTTATATTTGTCTTCGTTCTCCTCTCGTCGTGTGATTGTATGCCTCTTAGCCTTTCCATTGGCACCTACCCATACGCGGGTTCTTACAGCACGGACGATCGTGGTTTCGTTTCTTTTAACGCGCGCACACCTTCATCGAGCGATGGTTCTTTCTTTATTTATTTTTTTTTTTTTTTGCTCGCGGGCAACGTCGCTCGATCGTCGTATTCTAGGAAAACAGAAGACAATGACCGTCGCGCGGTTGCGACGCGACTGTGCGCGAACGAAACTCCCGATTGCTCGTCACTTTACAATTATAGTCTCCGTTGGTTTTCATCTTTCTTTCTCCCCTCCCCCTTTCTTTCCTCTTTCTTTGTTTCACGCGTCAGGAAATTATCGAGTTTGCAAGAGCGAACATCGAGTGGAACTCGAGCGATACGTTCCATGTGGTATCGTCCTAATATAGGACAGCGAAAATAAAATATTCTATTTCGTTAGATCTGTGGTACTGTATAATACTTCGCACTAACGTTACGGTTAGAATTATTCTATGGTACTGTTACGTTCCACGAGCGATCGTTCCCCATTGTCGACCCCCCGACGGATATTACTGTGCCTCCATCCAGTGATTCCCCGCGAAGCATCGACTCGCACCGAAGAAACGTTTCGCCCTCGTTTTGAAAAACTAATCGGAGGGCTCGGCGCTCGAGCCGCGATGCTGCAAAAAGGTTTGCCTTCTCCCCCCGAGGCAGCTTCTCGCGCTAGGAGATCGTGCGTCGAAGCGCACCCTTGCGGCGTAACATTTCACGAAGAATCACGTCCCGTCTCGATTGTGCCATCTTTCAAGGAACACCGTTCTCTTTCTTCTATAATGGAAATTCCTGCAGCTATTAGCTCTATCGTTTGCGTGTCGCCGAGCTCGGTTAATTACACTTTTCTCTCGCCTGAACCGCGCGAATCTCGTTGCAAGAAGATTTCTGTCTCTCGATCGGTCTCGACCTCGACCATTCGTACTTGGATCGCTACGTCCTCTACGATCGATACATACATTTATACATATACATTCGAAGAAAAATCAAATCAAATCGTTACGCCCGACGCGTGTGCGCACTTTCTTACATTTCGTTTCGGACAAATCCGTTTGGAATTCACGCGACTGACAAGGGATGATCCCGAGTTGGAAAATTCAAAAAATTCTGAAACTTTGTGAATATGTAGGGGATTTCCTCCTGATTACAACGCAGCTTTTGTTTGCTGCCCAAATTCACTCGAAGGAGGTGAAATTAACCCTTGAAAATTCGGCTATTTTCCGATTTTGTGTTATAAGTCGCGAACTGTAAGAGATAGAAAAAATGTTTCAAGACAAAAGTTAGTTCTTTTAATCAGATCTACCATTTGGTGGAAAAATTATTTTACAGTTCACGAGTTATAACAAAAAATCGGTAAATAACCGGATTTTCAGCGGTCAATCACACCCCCTTAGTGAATTTGCGCAGCAAACAAAAATTGCGTTGTAATCAGGAGGAAATTCTCTACATATTCACAAAGTTTCAGATTTTTTCGAATTTCCGGGTTCGGGATGTTCCCTTGTGAGTTCAGCTTTTTCGTATTTTAATCTATGCAACAGCTCAGAAAGAAATCGAATACGTATGATAACCAAAATAGGGGGCGTTGTAATAATATCGCAGTTAAAGGTCTGAGGGGTGGAAAGCGCCAGGGGCACTCGACTTTAAAAACCACTCGATAGAGTTCTCGTTGCGAGAAAAGAAAGATCGTCCACCAACCAAATTTTGAATTCTGAAAATATCAACGTATTCAATTTCTCCCTCGACAATACAACCATTTACAGACGAAAATGGCAGAGAGTAAATTCACGAGTTTATAAGCTGCTGACGGTTTCACGATTTATGTCGCGCGCTTCAACCCTTTGCGATCCGAGGTGCATTCCCGCGAAATTTAAACTCCGCGAAGCATCGATCCTCGCGGTGCCGCTGACCTCCTCGAAGCCCCTGCAACTCTTTCGATCGTTTGTTAGCTGACGCGCAGTATTTGGGATGATAATGAGCAAACTCGGTGAAGAAGAAAAGCGGCAACGAATCGAAACGAAACAGAGGCGTGCACTTGGTAAACGGAGCGCAAAGGGCCGTCGATGGAATCGATTGACAATGTAGTTCGATCGGTGAATCGCTTAGCTTTTTCGCTTCTGGAAATCAGCCCCGGGGAAAGTTCGTCAAAGGCAAATGAGAAAAGCGGGCGCCAGAAGCGGCGGAGGACGTTTCGTCGCAGCACAATATTTCGATGCAACCTTTACATTTAACGGAATCGTCGGACAATCGTGTTTCTGGGATAACAAAAAAATAGAAGAAAAGAGAAAGAAAACAGTGTCGAGAGATACGCTTACGCTACGAAATGAACGAAGTTATTGATCTCCTTCCGTTTATTTAATTTTACTGACTAGAGCGTCGATCAAGTTAATACAATAAAATTACTTTTACAACTAAAGCTAAACGGACATCGACGACGTACTTCATTTTATTTCGTTTCAGGTTGCAAAAAAAGAAAAGAAGAAAGGTTCATCGCGAACGTTTCGAATTGCTATGGGTGTCCCACTTTCACCCCCAACCCCCTCTCTCTCTCTCTCTCTCTCATTTTGATCTCTGAAAAGCGTCGACTCGCTGGAGCATACAATTGTACAGCTGTAGGTTGCTTTTCGTTAACGAATTCGCATGCATTTGCCTTTGATTTCTCTTCGCAAATTTCTTTCGGCCCCGTCGCTGTTGTCCCCTCCTAATAACGCTCCCCCGCGCGAATGGAAGAGATAAACGATTGCTTCGCAGTTGACCGGTATTTCGTGGTTACAGTGAGCGGGCGTGCAAGGCCAGGAAGTATCGCAGAAAGTATGACCGCCAATCTTGATCGACTCTCGTAGATCCCGTCGCTTCCGTCGCGGGTGCAGAAACAAGAAAGCTCGTTCGATGAACGGTTAAATCGTCTCGGTTCTCGAACCGTGTGCTCGGCCGTCGCGTGCTCGTGTTTTCTCTGTTACCTCCCTTTGCATCTCTATCTACGTCGCTAGCTCGAAAAAAGTGAAAGAAAGAAAGTAGAAACGTGACCAGCGGTGTTCGTGTTGCGTTTTCGGGATCGCGGCGGCGGGCCTTCGAGGGGCGTCGACCGCGCTCGCGATCCTCAACATTTCATCCTTGAAAGAAATCGTATTATATGTATATATGTATATGTATATCATACAAAAACGTGCGTTACGCTTAATTAGCGATACAATTAAATATTAAATAATTACAGACTACGTCCTCTCTTCTCCCCGTTAACAAAATGAAAAAGAAGACAGAAAGGGGGGAAAAAAAAAACTTAGCATACAGTCTGTGTACAAAAAACCAGGATTTACAGTAGCGTTACTAACCCCAATGTATAATAGGAATATAATAATTTTTATCACATATAAAAAGCAGTTGTATATGTACATGTCTGAGTAGATTAGGTACCATTATTATTATTATTATTAGTATTATTATTTAACCGATAGAAGCTATCATATAATTTGGTACACTGTTTAACGTGAATATTTGATAATACGAACAATAATCAATACGTCGTTAGTTCCTGGTGTCTTGACATTTAGTCGTTGGTTTACTCATCGCACGAATTCCTATGTATACACACGGTTCGCTTATCCTCGTCGGTACACGTGACTCGATCTCTCTCTCTCTCTCCCCCCCCCCATTTTTTTTCTTTTCTGTTTCTCCTTTAGCGTTATTTATATAATATTTATATAACACATGTTATTCAATAAGTCAGAGCTATGGCCAGTTTCGTAAGTCTCTCGAGTGCTGCTCGATTATCTCGCAGTCGTCGCATTCGCGTTGCCAGTCGCGCAATTTTGTTGAATAACGCGGTAACACGCCTGAGAATGAACCATCGAACGGTACCGCAAGCGGGGTTGATTCGTTCCGTCTCTAAATATCCTCTCCTACTGATTGAAGGCCAAGAATTGCTCTACGAAAGGACCACAGCTCCTCTTTCAACGATGGGCCGTACCTTAGAACGATACAAATTAGCGTTTTCTTTTTTTTCCTTTTCTTCTCCCTTTTTCCCCTTTTTTTTTTTTTTAAATTATACACCCCCGTACCGTTTCGCGCCTGCTACCGTCACGCTTTCCTCAATTCCTTTCTTTCATAAAAATTTTGGACTTTGGAACAAGGCTCGTCTCCTCGCGGCACTGCGACTCCTTAATTGTACTAAAATGAAGAATAAAGAAAACCACGGACCGCCCCTTCCGCGCTCGTTACACGTTAATTGAATTAGAATTATCACGCCCGTGGCTGGCGCTCCTTGCCAGCGCGTACTTGTTCAATGGCCCACTTATGGCGCCTCGCTCGACGAGTCTAGCGTTATGTCCCATCGGTCCCCTTCCCCTCTGGCTTCTTCTCTCGCGGTTAGTCGAAACGTGACAGAGAAAAGTATAATAAGCAATGAAATTCGAGGCAACAACTCGATCCCTTAAACGTCTACCTAAGAATACGAATGGAGTCGTACAATATCGAAGGCACAACTCTTTCAAATCGGATGAACTGAAAGAAAGCACAATGGGAGGCATCATTGGTGTAACGTCCTAAACTCTTTGAAGCAGCCGAATCAGCTGCACAGACAGAATGACTCTCGTTCTTGAATGCTCGAGATTAAGTACAAGGAAATTTCTTCTTCTACTTCTTTCTTTCTTTTCGTTATTTTATTTTATTTTTTTTCTTCTTCTTCTTTAAATTCATCGTGAAAGACTAAAAATAGTGAAATATCGATAGATGTATAGTTTTCATTTTGTTGTTTCTCTTCCCCTGCATGTTTCTACTCTCTCCAATCGAATCGTAAACTCTCGTTACCTTTTTGCCTTATCTTTCGGTCGTCAGAAAGTTCCATTTTAACGTTTCTCTCTTTTATTAGTAACAAATTTACATAGGCATACGGAAACTTATGTTCTTTTTATACCTTTTTTGTTTTCTATTCGGCAGAGACGGGATTCCATAACACTATTCGCTATACATTTATACAATCTTATCGTACTCCTACACGCGAATTCGTATGCATTAATCGAGGCAAGTCAGATACTTGGCTAAACCGTTTAATCTCTCCCTCCCCCCCCCCCATCTATCTCTCACACTTTCTCTCTCTCCCCCTCTCTCCCTTCTTCTTTCTTTTCTGCTTTCATTTTATCAACATCGTCGAGAGATCTCTTCCCGCCGAGAAACGTCCTATTCCTTTCTCTGGATTCCGATAAGCCGAAGAATGATCACGGATACTCGAAGCGAAGAGCTCGCGAACCTTAGGCGCAAGAAAGAAACCACGACGAGAGAATTGGTTGCCTCAACCAATACGTAGAAATTCTGTTCTTAGTCGTAATCGCCTGGCTGTTCTTATCATTGTTCATCTGTTTTCCCAGCGGTGCGAAACGGACGCGCCGCGCCGCATCATCGTATCGTTAATATGGGAGCGTGACTGCCCACAGTTGAAACTGACATGTCACAATTGCAAGTTCAAGAATACCAGTCGCGACGAAAGAAAAGAACAGATCTGCGAGTAATATCTGTACAGGTGCCTCTACCGTTCGGCACCAAGCTGCTGGCGCAGTAATATCTAAGTATTCTGAACTTGCGGTTTCACCGTGGCAGCAACTTGGTAGAACGTCAATGTTTAGCGTTCATTATAGATCCCGGCTGGTATTTTGTGATGACTCACAGTTCTGTGGACTATGTAACTGATGAACTAAAAGAGGAGTGTGAACTGGGGATGGTCCAGGCTGCGGTTGTTGCTCCTCGTGTATTTGCGGTGTCACAGTCATATCTGGGTAGCTGTAAAATAGAAGGAGCAATGTATACGATTCATGGGATTAGAAACGAGATTGCTCGGAGTAAAAGTCGAGCGAGGCGAAATAGCGGGATTGAAAGTTTTAGCAACGTGTTCTATACAGCTGTTTAATAGAATCTTACCCTATAGAGGCCCACACTGGATTGGAACGTGCGCATGATTTCCTCCGCATCACCACTCTCTTCGACTGGTACTTTTCTGCTTCTTCCGCGCAATCTTCACTCGCATCTTCCACTTCGTGCTCCATATCGGGACAAAGCTCGAACGCCTTCTCCATAGTCTTGTTTGCGCTGTTACTACGCTCCAAGATGTAACCATTCGTTGCGTAATTAGATAAAGCCGGTGGTGCCCAACTGAACCCGTGAGCTGTAGAAGCGTATGGTCTCTGAAAATACAAGTAATATTCATTACTAAGTCGACGCCCTGTTTCTCAGTGAGCGTCGTTATTAGAGATTCTTCACATCCGACGCATACTTTCTCGAGCTCCTCGTGAAGCCAGTCAACCGCTTGCATCCACTTCATGTTTAGTTCTGGGCTGTGAAGCAGCAGCTGATACGCAGCCTTACATTTACTGAATAGCTGCACCATGCACTTAATGCACAGGTAGGCTCTCTTTTGGTAATGCTGTTTACTTCTTTGTATTATTTCGAATATACCTTCCCGTTCGTCCGGCACGCCTAGATGTATTTACATTTAACGATCACGCATTAATCTCAGCTCTAATAGTATTATTTCAATATCGTCAGGTGAAGTCTAAGTTTAACGCGTGGATACCTTTAAGCGCGTTATGAATACGATGCGTCTGCCATGAGTCTTCCATGGGAAGCATGCCGAGTAATAACTCCGTATGGTGCTTTATCTCGTGCGTGAACGCGAATCCCATTTGCCACAGTAATTCGCTAAGCACTATCCGCGACAGGTGTGGATTCTCCCAGCAGCAATATTGCAGCAGTTTCACCGTGTCGTCGGTAACGTTAACGTCAACGTCTTCGATCAGCTTTTTCATGTAGCTGTTTCAACGAAATCATAATGAAGCATCCCGTTCGGTACCTTCCCGTATAAGCGAGTCCTACCTGTTTTTAACGAAAAGAATGTCTGCCGCCTGTGGCTGAATGGGCATCAAATATTCATTCTGGCAGGCCGGGTCGCCGTATGGGTTCGGCAGGGGTGCCGCGCCCGACTGTGCATGACTCGAGTGCGCTTTCGATGACACGTCGCAGCAACGAATCAGCATACTGACCACTTGGTACAACTTCGTTAATTCGGGGTATTGGTATTTTATCATTGGACCGGGCCCTTCGTCGATCGCAACTAACATAAACGTGACTGGGACGTTCAGCTGCAAATGAAATGGAAGTAGTGAGTAGCTGTGTTGTGATAAACGGAACGGGTTACGTACCTTAAGCAACTGGGCCCTTTCAGCGAGGCCAATCGATGCGTACGTGTGGAATAGAGAAAAGTAATGAGGTAGGTGACGCCCGTGATCTGAAATTTCGCGATGAAGTAAAGAAAGAACTGCGTGCAACAAGTGATCGCTGAGCGTTGCTGTCGGGTCCAAAAGTATGGCTGGAAATATTTAAACGAATTTATTAAAAGCTCTGCTTCGAACGAGGGGGCATAGGAGATTGGAAAGAATCATCGATGGGTACTCACTTGGTGCGTTTAAACTCGGTGGCGCGCATGGTCCATCCTTGAGGGAAATGTGTGCAAGGCATACAAAAATATTGAGGAAAGCTGTTCGAACTTCTGTACTGGGACAGCTTAAAAGGTACTCGCAAAGTCTGAAGAAAAAGGAATTATTTGCTGTTAAATATCGACTTCTCCTGTATTCCTGCATATACAGTGGCGAACGAAAGAAAGTTTACAACTTTCAAAATCGCATAACACGTCACTTAGCGAACTAATCCTTCTAGCTTCTCAAAAAAAACTCATGTCGTTTGGACCAATTCTAAAAAAGTTATGCGATTTTAAAAGTTATAAACTTTCTTTCGTCCGCCACTGTACATGTGTGTATGCTCAAGAAAATGTACCTATGTGGGTGATTAAATAGCACGTTATGAGCAAACCAGGATCGCACAGATTTACAACTGCGCAGAAGATGGCACAAGATATCATGCCATTCCATTGCTTCGCCGCGCAATGTCTTTTTAGTATGGAAACCTGTGTGAAACAGGAATTGCGACAATAGCTGAACGGACAGCATTGCGAGTTCTTCGTGTTCGGGGCTCTGCAATAATAAGATCGAAAAGTCACCGCGAATCCTTTGCGAGGTAAAACATACGGCGAATTGAATCGACTTACAAGTTTCTCGTTCAAATTTGGCGTTTCGATGACGTAAGAATTACAAGATACGAGTTTCTTGATAAATTGAAAATACTCTGCGCTAAATTGGTTCCGGTTGTGCATGAACTTTATATTCTGCTTCCTGACGCTGTGCTCAATAGCTAAGGGCATCTTCATAACACCTAGCTTCGTATCTGAGGATCAAGGTACTTTCACAGTACGAGGTGGCAAGTTTTCCAATCGTTATAGAATCAGAATGATACTTACACAATGATAATTCATTAACGCTTTTCATTAAAGTATTTTCCTCTACATCTAGTCTGGTATAAAATAACATGTAGGCGTTCCACCATCGTTTCTGCTTTCGATAAGTCATTCGTTTGAGCATGTGGTCAAATACCTCCCCTAAATAATCACCACCGAAACACTGGGACTTCATCTCTTCCTCTTCTTCCATCTTACATTCCGTAACATCGCCGTCGTCAAACTTATACCACTTGGCAATGCCGTCGCTTTGCCTGGCAAACGAAATACGAAGATTATTCTACCTCCAAGTCTGCGCAGAATAATTAATAATATGATCCCTTTGTATACCTGTATAAAATATAAGAATAGTAATGTCCACCGCTAGCTTGACCACTATGGACTACGATGCCAGTCAATTGATACTTAGTACAAATTCCCTTCATCGACTCCTCGTAATCACAGTCTATAACTTCTCCCTCCAGCTTAGCAAGTCCGGAAACAGTGTAAGGTTCCATATCCAAATCTCTCGGAAATTCGAAATAATCGTTAAACTTAATGGCGCAGAGTCTCTCGAAGTCATACTCGAATCTTTTTAATTGAATCGCTAACACAGGCGGCAACTTCTTTACGCACAATCGTTTCACCGTTACGACCTAAATGGGGATCCAAGGATTTTGCTAGTCAGCATCAATTTTTTTAACGCAACTTAGTCATTCTGCCTGCAAGTTTCATCATACCTTTTTGTTACATTTGTCACAATGATAAGCGTCCGCGCCTTCCAGCAATTCACCTTTCACATATTGCTCAAGGGAGTCCAGTAAATTGCTGTGGTTTCTAATATCCACGCTTATCAAACTGAACGGCTCCTCCTTGGAATATCTGAAGACAATGTAATGCGGTATTACAGTTTACCGAAAAAAGCAGGATGTAAGAATTAAGAAGGTACCTATGAGGGCAACCTTTGCAGATTTTCTGGTCACTGTATGAACCACCGAGAATCTTGCTCATTATTTGCTCGTGTCCCAAAGCTTTCAATGCTTCGTCTAAGCTTTCCACTAAGCTCATGAAAAACTCTACCGCGTCCTGCTGCTCCCTAAGGTTTACAGGCTCGCCTTGAAGTCTGAAACCGGTACCGAACACCGCTCATTAGTGGTGAATTCTTTTCTTGGTCTCTTATTACATGTGCAACCCGTAGGAGCCACTTAGAAACGTGCACTTACTTAAAGTGTTTCCAAAGACCTCTAGGTATATAATATTGCAATTTGCTATAAGCCAGATGGCCAAAGATGGCCTGTACTTGCTTCAAGATGCCAATATTATATTCCTTCCTGGACTCGTCGGCTCCGCATTTCTCCTCGTTCGTGTCGTTGTCGTTCGCCTCTATCGTCTGTTCCCCCTCGATCCTTTCTTCGCCGGAGAAATCTTCGTTCAAATCTGTCGCCGCGCCTTCCGCGGCAAGAAGCCCGACCCTTATACTCTCGACCATGTACAACTGCTGTAATACTGAGTTCATGTAGCAAGTGGCGCCTGCATTCTTTAGACCTACAAAGCCCTTCAACGGTCTGAGCCCAACCGGTGGCAGGTAATCCCATTCCACTAGTGGCTCGTCTTTCTCCGAGTAGAACATGTCGGTGAGCATTGTGACTAGAAGTTTCATGTTGGGTACACAGCCTATACAGAGGACTCTAAGTAAATCGAATGCCGCGCTGGTTGACTGGGGCGTGGTGCACACTGGGCTCATTTGCGAGGCACTTAACTCCCCGGTGTTACGAAGCTGCAGCATTAAACGGGACGCAGGGAATATGAAGTCCTCGACCAGCTCCTTCACCAAATTCGTGTTATGCTTCGCGTCGGACCCAAGCTCGTACTTCTTGCTCGGCGGTAGAAAGTCCAACAGTTCTTTAGCGAGGCACAGATGGCCCTCGAGGACAGCTTCCTCGACCTGGCTCTCGCCGGTCTCCTTCACGTCGTCCCGGACTTTCTTCAACCACGCTATTTCGATGATCAGCAACGGTTCAGCGGTGGATAGTGGGCACTGTATCGCGTACGCAAAGTCCAGCAATCTGCATAACAGCTGGAAGTACTCGTGGCTCTGTTTCGCGTACTCCATAACGGTGGTGTTCAGAACGCTGAAGAGCAGCGTTATCGCGAACAGCAGCGGTTGCTTACCATCGCCGTAGTACGTCCATATAAGAAAAAACTGTTCGCCCGCGGCCGTTCTAATTACTTTCGACTTGCTGCGGAGCACGAGATCTATTAGAAACGTGTGCCACATCTTGTCTTTGGATAACGACTCCAACGCGTTCGGATTCAACACCAGGGCGATCGGCAGCACCTCCAGCGCTTCCTTACACACTAACACGTCATTGTTGTCGGGATTATTCGCGGCTTCCTTCTCGTTCGTTTCGTGCAGTTTATGGAGCGTTTCAGCAGACGCGTTTATATTGTTCAGATTACCAGTGGATGCCGCCCATGCTAGCCTAATTATGGCACGAATGGTAGCTAAGTCTGGTAGCTCGCACTGGCAGACCTGCTTAAACAGCTGGGGCTCCGGCCCATTTGTCCTGCGAACAGCGATGCACGACGTTAAATGTGCCGCCACGCTTCTCAGCATGTAATCGATATTCGGATTATCCTCGAACAGGAACGCATGCTTCAAGATCGAGTCCGGGCTTAAAGCTGGATTGTAACGTGTATGGTTCTCCTGATTCTCCGAGATTTTGTCGTCCTTCTCTATCGTTATCATGGCCATCGCGTAAGCCACCACGACCAGGTAGAATTTGCATAGCTTCAACACCGTCAAGTAAGCTATTCGTTTCGTGGTCTCGTCGGCGTTCGGCAGAAACTTGTTCTTAGTTAACATGTCGAGGATAACGCTAGCTTCGTCGCTGATTATGAAATTGAACTGAAAGTCAAACGCTTTCTCTGACGTGTCCTGTGCCGGCATTAACAAACTATACATAACCTGAAACAGAGACCATTTCAGAAATACTGCTCCACTCTGTAAACCCTCCAAATGACCACAGACGTTTCAGACGATTTACCTCTAAATTGTATAAAACTTCGGTAGGGCTTTCGGTAAAAAACAAAGAATTTACTGTGGTATTTAGTGCATTACAAACGACGCTTTCGACTTTTTTATGGCGATCGAAGAACCATCGCAACCGCGACACGGTGTGAGTATACGGTGGCACCAATTGTAGTAGATTCCGTACACCGTCGCGTAATTGCGCGTGCTGGAGTGTACACCCAAGATCTGACAATTGAAAGAAAACCATGGCATCCTCCCAAGATTCCGACATCACCTGAGAAGAAGGAACAAAATGCCGGCAGGTAAATAGATTCTTTGGAGCTTCAACGACTGATGGAACAAGAGGGGAGCCGAAGTTATGAAAATTAACGTACCACGCTTGGTAAGCTGTTTTCTGCGTTCACATCTCGTATATCGTACGGGAGATGCGGAGAACTAGTGGAGCTATCTGAACTGCTGTCCGGGGAGCTTGGCATGTTGCTGTTTACTTGACTCAGTTTCGCAGACAATACCTAAACGAAAAGCATTTCGATTCGTTACGTATTGTATCGACGTTGCGTTCTGATATTGGCAAGGCATTGTTGATACAAACCATTTTGTATCTCAATGGAATTTCAGAGAGTATCTTTCTGTCGTCCGCTAGCTCCAACGATTCCCCATTCAAAAATAAGTCGAGCTTCACGTTTGACTCATTCGCTTTAATCTTGCGCAGTATTTGCCGCCTCAATGATCCCAAAGTGTCGTTTGTATGCGTGACTATATGTTCGTCGTTCACGTTACGACCAGGATTTGCAATGCGAATGATAAGATATAGCTCCTTCCCGAAAGCTGCTCTGTAATCAAACGCGATAAAAACTCTCGTTACACAGGCAAGTAGAATATTTCTTTCGTGCGCTAAGAACAAAGAATGATACCTATGCAATGGCAATTTCTTTCGCTCTCCTGGAAACGCCGAGTCGCACTCGTTTATGTATTCCTGCAACACCTTTATGACGCGACACATCTTCATAGCTTCTACTTTAATCTTGTTCGACATCTGTTCTTCCTGCTCCTCCTTACCCTCGAGATACACTTTACTTAAGACGGACACAGTGTCGTAGTGCGCTTTCAACCTGTCCATACATTCCCCTATGTACGTCATGTGAAAACGCAGGACCGAGGACTGAAGTCGCGGCCCCAGATTAGTATTTACTTCCTTTAGAAGTTCTATGGCTCGATTTGCAATTTCTTCGGGGCTATTGGTCACCACCTGAATAAATGAATACGCATTAATACGCGATGCTAGTGGACACCGATGTGCTGATATTACTGTCAATCATTATTTTACTCACTCGCCACAAGTAGTCTGTACCGATTAGGTCGACGTCGTCCATTAGGAACGTTCTCCTGTTCAATTTTAACTTTCCTTCTTTGGAATTAACGGCTTTGAAAAATCGCTCGTAACACTTGATACCGCTTTCCGTGAGCAACGTTGGATCTAGCTGCAATATGTTATTTTGGAAGAAGTCTTTGTTTATTGCCGGATCGAGGTCTGGTTCGTCTCCCATTAGCTTCGAGAACCATTTGAAACAAGCCTCACGGTCGGATACAAAAACACCTTGCTCCGCTAAACTCTGCCAAATCTGTTTAGCTTGATCCGCGCACAACCACAGTTGACCATCCTGCAAAACAAATTGCACGCTAACCGATCACAGAGACACTCCCCCCGAGTACTCCTCCTCTCTCGCCGTGAAAGTAATCGCCACCTACTTTTAATAAAAAACGTAGGAAATTAAGCCTTTCTTGCACTTGCATAATATGATTGTAACGACCATCGGGCATGAATGTATTCGGATCAAGGTCCGGGTTCTCTTTGACCAATTGTCGAACTTTCTCCATGTAGTTCGTTAAACTGTCCGTCACGAGCACTACTGTTGAATGTTCCGCTTGAAGTCGTTCTATAACATCTTGCCTAAACGATAAAGGTAAAAGAGGAGGATATAAGATACGATAATGAAGACACTGATTCTAAATCAAATGAATGACATACCTATAATGTAAATGGTGACCTCGTTGACCATGGCCCACTATGTTAGGATTCGGTTCGTAAAGACAACATATTTCCCGAATCTGCTTCAAAGCTGGCAAGGCCCATTTGTCGCCGCTCTCCAACTCTTTCACGCATTTGTCTAACCAAATTGCCTTTTGAGCATCTCTTTCTTGCGAGCAGGAATAATCGAGGATCTTTACATGGGCATACAACGCTTGGTCCATGATCTCTGTAGGCACCTCATCGGAATGAGCTAGGTTCCAAAAAAGGGTTAAGACCTAGTTTGAAAGAAAAGTACAATTAAGTTTAAATTAATCCTAGGAATATGTGAAATTGGATTTAAAGCTACGAAACCTTATGTGCCATTACTCCGTCCTTATCGTCTTCTGCTAGTCTCCTGATTAATTCTAATAGCTTTTCTCTCTGTTTCTTATTAGCAGTCTTCCAACTCATCTGCGACAAAGAAAATTTTAATTGAGTTACACATCGATTATAACAAAAGGCAACTGTAATTTCACGACAATGAACACCTGGAAACATTCGAATAGATGGTCCAGTTGTTCCGGACTAAAATCCCATGCGAGCTTGGCTAATAAGTCATGAACATTCTTCACGATCGCTTCATGTTTCCCAGCTTGTGCCGCCCAAACGGCATCTAGATCTTCCAACGTCAAAGCTCGTTCTTTAATAATAAAGCGTAAAATTTTCTCCAGCTTTTCAACGTATTGGGGCTGATGTAACGAATCTCCTAAAACGATTTCTAACACTCTATTTTCTTTTATCCATTTCTAAATAAACAGAACAGTTTCGAATACTCATTAATGTTTATCGGTGAACTGGACGATGTCGGACAAATGCTTCAAATAATTGGAAAAACCATAGATTCTAATTTCACATTCCGAAGCTGAGCTTACCGCCATACGTTCTGCAGTAAGCCACTCTTCCTCTTCAAAGATTGCATTCCGATGCTGATAGAACGTAACACTGCCGATTACTTTATTCACTTCGTTCAAAGCATTCATTTTCCCATTAAACGAAGAGATTTGCAAGAGTCTCAGTATCATCTTCAGTCTCAGCATTTGCAAGTTCTTAATCATTTCGTCTTGCTGCGGTACTCGCGACACTAAACACTTGGCCGCTCTGATTATGGCTGATATCGCATCATTTTTTGATTCATTTTTCGCCTCCTTTTTCAGTTCCTCGTCAGTCAAGTTATTCAAAATTACTGGCACCATTTCCTGTGGATTAAAAAGCACGCAATTTCGAATAGAACGGAATCATTCCACGGTTCCCTCTAATATCTCATTTCGGTGTAGAATATTTCTTGATTTAAAAAAAAAAAAGAACACGAAGCAATGTTCCATCATCTACAAATTACTTACCACAACAGGCATAAGATATTCAACTATTGTGGGTACAGTGAGTAATTCGTAACACAAACCAAAAGGTCTGATTAAAGCATAAATAACTGGTACTGTTATATTTCGGCCGCTCTGAAATCTAGAGAGCAAGATTCTAAATCCTCCTCGACTCCCAAACCTACAAGAGAAATAAGTATTAGGTACGTTGGGTAGAAATTATAAAAACTGAAAAGAGAATGCCATTGCTCCTCCACCTATTTATGAGATCCACTAGCCAGCCGCGTGGACTTCTCGTATCAGGAGGTGTCCGTGCGTAAAGTGCCTCATCAGGAATATCAACACCCGGAGGAACGGATTCTGAATCTCTCGTAGCGTTAAACGTGTGAAATCTAAAAGGAAACGGGAAAGATTAATGCCATAAAAATGGTCCAGGAATAAAACTGTTATTAATTACAGAAGGGAATATTTAACTCACTTAATACTAGGATTAAAAACCATTGCCAGCAAATCAAGGAGAGGAAACCAGTCTTTGTCTAGTTTCAGGACACATAGATCCACCAATCGCGCGCAGTTTGCGTTAATACAATTTTGAATATTTAATTTCCAACTACTTATTGCATCATCAGTCAATATTTTCGTAAAAGAAATTGTGAGTCCCTCTCGAAAAAAGCGCTGACACGCTTCACTTTGTACATCGAGTCCTAGAGGAGGCGAGAGCTTACATTTAGAAGTTTCTGCTCGAAGCTACTATTCGATTCTATCGAGATAGAAAAAGCTACTTGTTGTATATGGCTACCTTCTCTACAAAGTTCGATACTGGCTTGCAACAGGCACTCTAACTCTTGATCTGGTAGAACTGGTACAACCCATCGTGGACTAGATATTTTCTCATGAAGAATATTGAGTTTCGCAACAGGGAAGTCGGGCTCCCCATGGAGTTGATTACTATCCTCTACCGAAGGTAAGGTATCATTGGTGCATTCCGTTTGTACCACATTCTCCGCAAGTTGAAGTCCTGACATCGTATCAGCTAATTGTTGCGTGCCCGGTGAACTGTGCATCTACGAAACGTTTCACATTAATTCGGTAACAAAGGAAGCTAATGAGAAGTCGATTAAACCCGGTCGATCTTAAACCTATAATAAGCTGCGCAAATGCTGCTTGAGAATCAGGTATAGATCTTTCTCGTGTACAAAGATTATTGAAAATATTAAATTGTACGTATTATTGCGAGATGGGAAGAAGACTGACTACCGACAAGCTGAAATATCATGGGGGTAAGGGGAATCGCCCGCTCGCTCCACCCTATCCCTTCCAAGAAATCCTACTTTTAAGTTCTCAGCGGCTGTTCATATCCACAGGCTGTAGGAATTTGTTTCGTTCGCGTACTGCGTTACGCGGCGGACTTTGTTGCAAGGAATTGGGTGAAGCGAGCAGAGGATTGCCCCCGTGACATTTCAGCTTCTGGGTAGTCGGTGTTCTTCCCATCTCGCGATAGTACTTCCTGTAGGGTGAATGTATCGTACAAAAGCTTGTATGTAAACTGATTGAATGCAATGAAAATAACATCACTCGAGTGTACCTGTGTACTTTGCTGGCTATCGGGAGGGTCTATGCCTACTCCTTGGCCTCTTGTGGCAATCGTCATTTTGCGTGCTCTTTGTTATATTCCAATTGTCTCAATACCTCTTGGTCCAATAATCGCACCACCAATAACAACCGTCCAACTCATTCACTGACATTAAATATAATTATACCCTAAAGGCCTTGTTCGAATAAACTATATCTACATTATCTGAAACAGAACAACACAACATTCCACGATATACTCGCATTCGCAAAAATTGTTCAATAATATTCGAACGCGAGCTTCCACGGCCTAGAATAAATAAAATGCTGTTCCAATAATTAAAAGACTACAGCAATCGACTACGCAGAGAGAGAATATTACAAATGGAGTCTAAGAAAGGGAAGATGTTAGACAGATGTTAAACTGCTTGGAACATCCATGTGCTGGGACAAAGTGCAGCGATTCACAGATTTGTACACGTAACGCGAATTTCCTCGTTTCCTCTCGGACTTTATAATCGAAAGAGCTACACGCGAGTTAATTATCAGAACCGCTCGTACAAGGACAGTTTGGTCACAGTTGCAACTTTAATTGCCGATGCTACGGTAAATTCACGCTTCCCGATTAAGTCGAAGAGCGACGAATAACACGGCGGTCCTTACGAATTACTTATCACGCCAAAAGTGTGCGGACAAATCTGCGTGTCACTGCAATTGGAGCCCGTCTCGGACGGGCACCGGTAGCGTCAATATTGAACGCCGTGGGGTCTAGGAAACGAATCTGAACGGCCAGGAAAGAAGCAGAGGCAGCAAGGAACGTCCCGCACATTCTGCAAATCGCATGACAGCGTGATCTTGCTAAGGTTTCAGTCGACGAATTCCGATCGTTCGCCTATGCCGACGAGAAGGATTCTTTCATAAATAATAATGGTGTCACTCGACCGTGCGGAAACAGCGCCGAAACTAATGATCACATCCACCGGTTCTATTTCTTTTTTAGAATTTCGCAATCCACGAAAGGCACGATGTCACGTCGCGAATTACATTTCTCTATCTATCTCTCTCTTTCTCTCTCTCTCTCTCCCTCCCTCGCCCCTTTATCTACACACACACGCGCACTCTCTTTCTCTCTCTCTCGCTCTCTCTCCGTGCCCCTCTGTTTCTCTTTCTCTGGTTCGCCTCTTTTTATTTCTCTCGGGTGTACCTATCGTCGAACGTATCGAGAGAGAGAGCTGTCAACCGTCAGAAATTAGAACGAGGAAGCGGCCGAGCCGGGCTCGCTTCCCGTCGACGGGGCAGCATCGCCGGGGAATGGATGTCGCGGATGATCGCCGCCGAATTAGCTCGGAATCGGGCGAAATACGTCTACGGCGTGCTTACAAAGAACCAACGTTGACCGACCACGGGAGGGATTATCGCGGCTTCTCGCGGGCACGCGCCGCCCCAGCGTACGCCCCCGGATCCTTCTCGTTAACGGGGAGAAGGCGAATAGACGGCCGCGTGACCGGTACCTATGCAATTTCAACGATCCTCGGTGTCCAGGGAGCAACTATTTTCGCCCCGTTCACTCAACCGGGCCACCTCCGGACAAAATGGCGACCATCCTAACGATTAGCACTGCCGTATTACGAGAACCTTTTAAATTCTCCACGCGAACCGAATAACCGAGCCGCGCGGCGATGTATCGTGACGCGGGGACGTGTCCGCCGTCACCGTGGAATCCCGATGCACCATCGAACGGGGAAACCCACCTTTTTACATAGTAAACGGTGGTAGAAATATTTGTTGCACTTTTTGACGTGACGTTATGGAACTCACTGGCGAATCTGTAAACACGGCTATCTTACGGCGCTACCGTCGTCCTCGAGTTACAAACGACCACCGTATACCACCGCCACTACTACGTTCACGGTGCTCGCCTGTCCCTTTCCTCGATCATTCAGCCACGATCACCCGCTTTCTTTTAACCCCTCGTGTCCGTTCATTACTTTCGTTCTCGCCTCTGAATCGCTTATATATCGCGAATGCTTTACGTCTCGGCGGTTTTCTGCTCTTGATTTCTAGTTGCTTTTAGCGACGAGAGCATCAACGCCGCAACCCCCTAGTTCTTTCTGCGCATTTCACCCTCGGCATAACGTTCCGAGGCTTGTCCATCGCTGGTTTGAAAATTTCCTATTTTCATAGCACTTTTATATAGTGTTTTAGATGGGTTTGTCGTATGATTGAAATGGAAATGTTGTTTCAAAGGCAGGGGTACACGGGGTATTAGCGGAAGAAACTATGCGTCGTTGGAAGCTCTATTTTTTTAAATCGTTTATTTCCAATAAATTCCGTGTAACTGTACACAACATTGGTGATTGGTTTTTCTTTTGATGTAATTTATTTTATATCGTATCGTTATCTTAAGAAATTAAGATATAATTTATTTATATATATATATTTGAATCTATATATTAAAATTATTAAGGATGAACGCAACCATAAATCTTTACCGTGATACTATCTTACGAAAGGAATAGTGTACGATTGAAAACCATGTCTCCCTTGACTTTTACCATTTACGTTGTACAATTTCGTTCGCTTTAATAAACAAAATCATTTTTCGATAACCATTAATATTATAGGACACTAGATGATAGGTCACAGTTATATATGTTGGCACAGAACAAACTGAAGAATAAACAGGGGTAACGCTGAACTTTGTTAAAAAAAAGAACAAAAAAGAGAATGGTGCTTAAGAAATCAACTGACTCCAAAAGCTAAATTTCCTTTATTAGTTAAAAGTGTTCCTCTAGTTGCAGAACATAGTTGATTATTTTTTGGCAGTTTGTTCTTTTCATTTATTTAAACGGCACCAGGTAATCGTGCTTCTATCCTGACCAGTCTTGTAATCCTCAATTGCAAGAAAAATATAAAGTTGAATATTGAACGTAATACGAGGCACAAAAAAAAAATGCGTGTAAGAACAAAAGGCATCCTCGAAGATACAAGCAAGATACTGATGACTTCAGCAGCAGTCGAATCACAAACTTTTGTATCTATTTGTAATCTCCGTTAAATATTCATGAAAGAGATATTTTTTCGCAAGGAAAAGAAGAAGATAGTGCGCAATAATTTGCAAATACAAGAATTTCAATGACACCACTGCAGCGCGGAGTAAATTTTACAATTATATGCGCAAGATTATGCATTTTTATATAATCTCCCACTTAGCGAATATATAAATACCAAGAAATGTTTCTGCAGTGTTTCATTTTTATTGCGTATGTTGCGACCTTTATTGAAGACTGGGTAGTTAGGAAGTTCACTCGTGATCGGTCGACGTTACGCGGCATTGACTATCATCTTTCGGCGTTTATTTAGAAATGCTATTTAAAACGAGAAATCTGTTAAGAAGAGAGAGTTTCTTGCTTATTAAATAAGAGAGAGAGAGGGCCATTTTAATCTCGTCCGTTAGCGCACGTAAACGAAATTTTCGATCTCAAATTCTAGCAACCTCGACGATGCGGAACCTCGTTGAATTCACTTTTGAAATTTAATCTGTTTCCACTGTCTCTTCGTAGAATGAAAAATTTATTTACAGCCAAACGTAGCTGTTGTACGTCCAAGACACTGTAAACGATGGGCCGATATTATTTCCTCGTTTTCAGGAGAAATATTCGGACTTCCCTTTTAACCGGTATACATTCATGATTTCAACCATTCATCATAAGGTAAGCTCTTCAAGTTCCTTTAGTAAATCAGCTTCTTTCTTAATTTTGTCTAGTTGATTAATTTCTAATTGTTTGCCCGATTCTAGCAGCTCCTTCAATTTTGATATCTGCTCTAGTTTCTGTAAAGAACGAGAGGCATGTAAATGTAAAGCTCGTCGAATTTCATGCCGTTAGTACACTGAACAGGAATCCTTACACTTTTAATTCGTTTCATTTTCTTACACCTCTCAGCATCGTCGCATTCAGGAACATTTGCAGTCGCATTTTGAGTCTTTGTGCTAGTAACTTGCCCATTTGTACTTCGGTTATTATAATTCGACTGAGAGGATGCAGAGGCTTCCGAATCCTTCTTCACTTTGTTCGTCTTTTTCTTTGTCTTCTTTGCAGACTTATTAACTACAAAAAGAAAATAATGCAATTAGCATAGAGATTCTACGAAATATTTATATCTCGAAGACGTTATCGTAGCTTCTCCTTACATTCGGATGTTTTCGAAATTCCGAATTCTTCGTCGTCGTGTAATTTAAAGGTGGTAGTTCCTCCTCTCGCTGAAGGTGGCCGATACGCTTGTTTCGATGCTGTAAAACAGCGAATAAAAGATATTAATAGTATATTGCAACTAAATATGATTAATGTAGACTTCTTATCGATGTATGAAATGTTACAGAATATATCTTCACCTTGTGGTTGACTAGGTGCTATGCCCTCAACAGCTTTATAACTGATCGACTTTTCTGGGAACGTGTCTGGTGGAAACGTTTGCCAAAGTACCTCCCAAAGTTCTTCTTGCTCGTTCCACGGTCGCTCGTATAGTAATGACCCAGTGTAGTGCCAGATTTTAAATCTATAAACCAAATCGTTTAACGCGTGTATGAAAAAGAGTACAACATATTGTTCATCGAAATATTCACCCATTGCCCATTCGAAGTCTAGGTGCCGTAGTTGCGGTCATAAAATGTTCCCCATCCGGAGACCATTGGAGGAACGTGGTATCAGGAGCTTCAGTTTTAGCAATTAACTTCCGCTGACCAACATCCCATAGTTCAACACCGCCACGGAGATTACCAAATCCAGACATGATCAAAAGTATATAGTGGTTAAGGAAACGAATTGTGACGTACACAGAATTACATAAATTCTAATTCTAATGGACAATATTTATCGGCAATTAAAGGATATTATTCCCCTGTGGATTGTAATAAATGCTGTTCCGATGCAGTGCGCCAAACTGGAATACCGCTTCGCACTTGAGATTAAATAAAGTGGCGTGGGCTGGCATCAAACCGTACAC
The DNA here is from genome assembly GCF_050908995.1 of Andrena cerasifolii. Taxonomy (NCBI): domain Eukaryota; kingdom Metazoa; phylum Arthropoda; class Insecta; order Hymenoptera; family Andrenidae; genus Andrena; species Andrena cerasifolii. The sequence goes on along the minus strand of NC_135121.1, from coordinate 8,963,673 downwards.
GACACAGAATTCGGTATTTTTTGGAGACCACTGAACCGCGTGTATGGGACCGTTCTTGCCTAATTTGAGAAAAGAAACGAAAACATGGCACCGCTGTACTTTAATTATGCACACATTAAAGTTAAGCCATCGAAAGAAATTAGAAATTCATAGACGTAGAACACTGAATAAATATGTACGTACTGAGCATAACGATCGCGGTCTCTCCTTTCGCATCGAGGTAATGCAATGTTTCTTTCCCATAATAGGAAGCACCAGTTTTATCGACATCCGTACTCGTCATCAACAAAGCACTTGTTCCAGCATTGTTCCAGTAAATGTTCACGTTGTCTGCCTAGGAAGAAACATCTTGCGATTTCATTCGATTAAGTACGTTCACACTTTATCAGAACTATATGATACCTGGAAGAAACTTTTATTTGCCACAGCCTGCGTGGCTTCGAACTTTGGATATTGGAACAGTCTACCAAACGAAGGTTGGCCAGGTTTACCTATAATATAATAACTTAAATTATAAAATACAGTCGAACATTGAGAGTTATAGTAATATTGCGATGCAGTATATACAATTGAAAATGTTGGTATTTAATGTGGAGAGTACTTATTGTTACGTGGCATTATTTAAGTTCAAACCTAGAGGCACAGTGTGAAATTTACTGGCTTTTTTAAATATACTTTTCATTCCCTGTGATTTTATTAATGTACTTACATATGAAACTGTGCATGCAATAATCAGGAAAATTCTCCTTTTACTGCTGATCCTGATTATATATACATACATATATTTCGTAAATTACCAATACGTGTTAATATTTTTGCCGTACTTCTTTACATAGTTAAAGTGTTCTACAGATATAATTGTCTTTAATCTTCGTTCCATCTGTGCTTTACATGCTTTCCACAGATATTCGCTTCATAATGAGAGAAACTGAAATAAAAAAGTATTTCATACAATATGCCGATTTTTATCCTAGTTACACTCGAACTATACTACAAATAAACACTTTAATTTACACATTTAAGCAACAAAGCACAGTTATCAATTATAAGTAAATTCTTAAATCACAGTTATATGTCATTGGAATGCTCCTCCAATTTCCTTCTGAATCTTTCTTAACTGTTTAGCTTAGCTCTGCTCGTAATAAGTATCGTGCTTGGTAACACTGTTAAATAGAGCTTAGAAGAAATTTTGTACTCTCCACATATAAGTACCTCGATACAATGCACACAGACTCGTATGGTTCAAAATTAAAGGAATGCAGCAAAATGTAATTACCAGGCATGTAACAGAGAATATGATACGGAGTATTACTGGGTGATATACTAAACTTAGCAACTTTGACTATGTTTATTCTGTGTACAATTTTTTCAAAATTGGCATCTTCGTATAGAACGACGTCCGCGCCAACTATCATCCCACAGATTTTTTCATCGCTCGACCACTGGGGCTCCCTGAATAGATGCGATGTAAATATAGCTACATGCTAAATAAATTGTCTGCCGATATTTGTGTATTTCAGAGATTTAGTCCCTTGCGAGTGGAAAAATTCTAAACAAGTGTAATACAGGGTACATGCTGAAATTTTACACGAAATGATTACAAGAGTTAAGCTTCTTTCAATCTATCATATACACAAAGACTCGCGAAAGAAGTTTTAGAGAGATACCGATTTAGCGGAAAGATAATTACCAAGTTTCCTTTACATAATTAGTAATGGCAATAAGTTTGCAATCGATACAATGCTTTATTAAGAGATACGTTACCAATCTGTCTGTTTTTTCTGTTTGAAACTCTTCACTAATTCTCCGCTCTCTGACTTCCATATATGAAGATTTGGTGTTCCTTGGGGACTGGATTGTGTCGCTGTAATAAGTAATTGTTGGTATTATAAATAACAAGCTTGCGTAAAGAGAAGCTTCGATGAAAGAAGAGATGGAAATAACGAACGATCATAGGGAACGCGGAAGAGATAATGTTAAATGTAATTAAATACCAATGAATGGTTCCAATGTCATAAGGTATGTGCCAAGGCTGGAGAACTGAATCACAGAGATTTTTGGCTTTTTGATTTCTGTAACGATTTTCCATGTATCACAGTGCAGGACCTTGGCTGTTATCCCATTGACCCATGCAAAATAACGACCCTCTGGACTGAAAGCCATCGCTTTACACGTTTTGCTGTCATCCTTAGGGAATGTTTTAACTGCCTCGTACGACGGCGGGCCTTGTCCTACGCTGATCCCAATGGAACCTCTCACTAAAGAAAATTAATTTTCAACTTCTTTAATTCTCCCAGATACCTTTTAACGTTTATCACACGAATATTTAACACATTCGAAGAAGTGATACGACTCTAAAGGTAATTGAAATACTCCGATCAGAGGCGAACTTAAACGTCCACAAATGATTCGTAAGATTAACCAAGGCTGTCAAAACTAATCTACGTATTTTTGGCGAGGAACGCGTGCTTCTTCGTGTCCTGTGATTTAACAATGTAGCACTACCAGTTTATCGTAAACGTGCCTGAGAAATACAATGCCACATGACACATTTTTCTGCAGTCAATCGCGGCGTATTGCGAAACTCGCGACCGTATTATAAACAGACACACGTTCCACAGACCCAGATATATTACTCGTAAAGAAAGCGTAACATTTAAAGTTCGATTTCTTAATACAACAAATTATCCATAAAAACGATACGAGGTGCTTACCAGCGACACAAGGAACAGTCAACGCCATTTTACCTTCGTTACCATGTGGCACCGTAACATCGAGTATCGACCACTCTTGCCAGATTGAGGAATTTGTCCCTCAGAAAAGGATTTCTTGCACATGCGTCGCCAACATCGTATGCACGAAGCACGTGCGCTCAGGTCCGTACATATAGGTACGCTTACGAAATATCGTTTTTTAAATTTACATGCTCCGTTAAATAAATTAGCATTTATACAACGTATCGCGTTTGAATATATAAACCGCTCCTCATTTATATATGTATCAGCCAATTGGATGCGCTCAACATATCATTCCCAATTATTGCGAGTTTGAACAACACCCGCCTCTCGTTTGAATTTCCATGGAACTGCATGCGGTACTATCCAAGATAGCACAAAGACGTCTTAAAGACGTCCAGTCCAGGCGTTTAAGACGTCTTAAAAACGTCCACGAACGTCCAGAAGACGCCTTAAAGAGGTCCTAAAAACGTCTATTTTGCACAAACCAGTACGTCTTCAAGACGTCTGTAAAATACGCCTTCAAGACGTCTGCAAAATACGCATTTAAGACGTCTGCAAAATACGTCCATGTTCACAAATCAAGCCGCAGACGTTCAGACCTAAAATGGACGTAAAATGGACGTCTTAAATACGTCTTGTGCTATCTGGAACATTATACTTTCTAACTAAAGGGAAGAAATATTCGTTAATTTAAATAGATCAACAACGATTACATTGGTTCAAAATATACAACTGAGATTCTATAAGAACATGTTATGCGGCGTGTGCAAAGAGCAGTTATGCTCTCCACCAATCAGAAGCGATCACGAAAATCACGGATCACTGTTCTGCCTACACCAATCAGAAGCGATCACAAAAATCACGGATCACTGTGAAAAATCACCGTGATTGGGAACGAACGTGATCGGATCACTCGTGATTCACAAATCACGGTTCTAGGCTAAAACTTCAACCCAACACAGTACAGTTCTGTGAACTACCACGCACGCGCGACTTTCAACTTCGTAAGTAACACCGCTATCGACCATAGTTCTCTCGATTCTAAACGATAACCGCTCGGTAAATCGACCTTATTACATTTTTAAAATGCTCTCCCCCTTCGCCGCACATTCTACGCAGTAGAGTTATTTATCAATCATATTATTCGCGACTATGAGCCTCAATTCGTTTACTAATGAAAAACGTGACTCTTAATTGTAAGTATCACATGTATCTATAAGTACACACATGGAATCTGGATCGAGGCACACAAGTTTAAGTGCTTCGCGCGATAAGATATATATACGTATATAGATTTTTCTAAACGAAGATCAAAGAAATGCTTATTATAGAACATCAATTTTCGCGTGCTCTAAAAGTCGAAAGCACATTTCGGTTGTTGCGCTTGCAAGTGTGTCGTGTACTTTAGAAGTTACTTATATGGAGAAATTGAAACGATTAAGCGAGAAATTCTATTTTAATACGCGAAATTAAATCGAGAACGAAATGACGGATATATAATAATCATTGATATAATGCACCAGTAAAATTAGATAACCGCTTCTAAGGATGTTAACGCGAAATAAAATTAGTATTGAAAGGGGCTTGGTGGACACCCTGTATACGGTAGATATTATATGTCAGCATCGTCTTGCGTGGGGTATGGCAAGTTCATGTTTTAGGTAAGCATTAAAGATCTTCCTTTCCACTCTATGATAACACTACAATCTTTCGCTTGTTTTGCGAATATATGGTAGTAATATAAACACCGTGTACATTTATTATGCACGTACGTCTTCATGCTTTTGTTTCAGTTCAAGTTAGGTTATGTTCTCGTGTATACAGTGTTCTAACAACAAAATTATAAAGTGAAACATGTAACAATGAAATAATTTGAAATAAACAGTTTTAAGCTTAGCCTTCGAAAAGAACTCAATTATTTTCTCAACAAATTGACCAGATTCGTTCAGAATCGGATCCGTTACATTTCGTAGGTACGATTCAAGTGTATTTACGATTCTATGCCTTCCTAACATTTCCAGCAATGTGGATGAGTATGGCTTCGAACGGCCGCATGACTTTGATTACGAGACGTACGAAGATTTCATATCGGAATATCTTAAGGTGCTTGCTAAAAGGGCAAAGAAATGGGCGGAAATCATTGGTGAAGGAAAATCGTTACAGCGCAGTATTACCATAAAGAGATATGTTCGTAAAGGTATACCGGGAGAACACAGGGGACTGGTGAGTGCATTCAGCGTTCGTTGAAATTCATTAGAAATCGAGCTGTTACCTTGGTGTACAAAGAAAGTTTCGTTCTCGAAGGTATGGCTCTCCGTTAGCGGAGGAGAAGACATGAAGAACGCGGACCCAGACCTTTACGAGAAACTATTACAAACTCCGCATAATAAGCAAGTTGCAGACGTTATCAAAACTGATTTACCGAGAACCTTTCCTGACAATATATTTTTTAATAATACGGAGAATCAACAGCATCAATTGTATAATGTTCTGTTAGCTTTTGCTCATCAAAACCAGACAGTAGGATACTGCCAAGTAAGTGTCTCCACTTTGTTGTAACATTACATACAATATACTTTTCTTATACAGCGAATAAAAAAAGTATTTGGATGCTTTTTAAAATCGCATAACTTTCTTAGAATTGGTCCAAACGACATGAGTTTTTTTTTAGAAGCTAGAAGGATTAGTTTGCTAAGTGACGTGTTTCGTCATTTTGAAAAAAAATGCATTTTGTCAGAATAGCAAAAAAAATAGTAAAGGTCGTTTTTTAAACTTTTTTTTGTGAGCCTGTAATGAAAATTCAAAAAAATCCGTTTGTAGATTGAAATAAGTTACATACATGCCTAAAATTTCATCAATATCGGTTAACGTTGCTCTCAGCTATAAACGCTTAAAGATCGCAGAATAAGGTCGACAATCGCGAAATTCCCGAAATCAGCGATTTTCGACCTTATTCCGCGATCTTTAAGCGTTTATAACTCAGAGCAATGTTAACCGATCTTGATGAAATTTTAGGCATGTATGTAACTTCAATCTACACACGGGATTTTTTTTTAAATTTTCATTACAGGCTCACAAAAAAAAGTTTAAAAAACGACCTTTACTATTTTTTTTTGCTATTCTGACCAAATGCATTTTTTTCAAAACGACGAAACACGTCACTTAGCAAACTAATCCTTCTAGCTTATAAAAAAAACTCATGTCGTTCGGACCAATTCTAAGAAAGTTATGCGTTTTTAAAAAGCGTCCAAATACTTTTTTTATTCACTGTGTATAGCTTTTGAAAACTTCTTTTAGGGTTTGAATTATATAGCAGGTTTATTATTACTCGTGACGAAAAACGAGGAAACAGCTTTTTGGTTGTTGAAAGTTTTAATAGAGAAAATTCTACCTGATTATTATACACCTACTATGGACGGCTTGCTTACGGATATCGACGTACTCGCAGAATTAGTCAAGTAAATTTTCCGGCTTGTTGCTATTAACTTTTAAATCGATTTCAGCGTTTTATGTTAACTTAAATTAATTTCAATATGCACGCACGTATGTATTATCGTTTTAGGATGAAAATGCCGGATATTTATCAACATGTGACGAATGTGGGTTTACCTTGGGCAGTCATTACAACGAAATGGTTTGTCTGTTTATTCGCTGAAGTCTTACCAATCGAGGTAAAGTTGATCATATATATATTTGAAGTTAAAGCTTTTACGAATCGATGCCTTAATCTTTTCTAATGTTTATATAAACGGTGTGTATACAGTTGAAAACCTCATTAGCTTAATGTTTTGAATTAATAATTAAATTCTTGTTTGGATTGCCATAAACTATAGAAGTACTGAATAAAATATTTACAACTTGGCAGACTACACTGCGTATATGGGATTGCCTTTTTTATGAAGGCAGTAAAATTATATTTCGTGTTGCATTAACTCTGATAAAAAGGAACAAATGCAATTTACTCGCGTGTCAAGATTTTACGACATTAGCGGAGTGTTTTAAGGAGATAACGAAGGACAGTATTGTTTTAAAGTGTCACGACTTTATGCAGGTAAATATACACCCTTTTTCTGCTTTTATCAGTTGAAAGTAGTAACTATTCGTTATTATAAATCCGTTGGGCAATCACCACAATTGATTTTTCTTTACCAGAGCATATTTAAAGTACCTGGATCACTGCCTGGTAGCACAGTTGTAAAATTAAGGACGAAAATAACGCGACAACGAATCGAACAAAAAGATAGCAAACTAGGACGATAGTGCTGACAAAGACATTCTTATCCACTGAAATATTCTAGTCAATATAACGTTTTCTTGTAATTCTTGCGAAAAAAAAAGCATGCTGTGTAAGATTGTATTATAACGTTGCGTCTACAGTGTTCCTGTAAATATAAATCTAGCACGAAAAGGTAAGACAACGCATTGATGGTGTGCCGATTATTGATTTATAAGATTCTTTATACATTTATTAGTTGTAAAGCAAAGAACGAACAGAGAACTAAATGTTAGTTTAATATTCCATAAAATTGTAATATAGTGTATCGGTTATATCGAGATCCATGTATTAGGTACTTTCACTAGTACTGCCTTCAGCTCAAATAGTCAGTATTGAAATAACAACAACCAGCGATGTATCTATTTACAAGTAACTTTATTATAAGTTAAATAAAAGTTCAACTTATGTTACTAAGTATGTACAGAAGAATTTGTTCGCTAGAATTAAAATTTACACGCGCAGATGTAATATGAATTACTATATCTATTTCTTGGTTCCGCTATAGGTATCTGCATTATTTCTCTAGTAAATCCTTCGCTTCGTTAATTTTCGCAGCGATGTATGGAGATCCTCCCCGATCTGGATGATTTACAGCCATGACTTTTTTAAACTGCTCTTTAACTTTTGCTTTATTCGCAGTGGGTGATACGCCTAATATTAAACTAGCCTCGCGTCTGGTCATTTTGGGCTCGAAGCCACCTTTGTAATATTTGCTGTTTGCCAATGTCTAGAAGCGTTCGATTTAGCGAATTAATAAGATTTACATCAACTTCCCATCTAAGGCACCGTTACCTGTGAATCTAGTTTTGGGATATTTTTAACAGCCTCGGACATCTTTTGGGATATAGCTGGCATTCTTCTAAGAACATAGCGGCCAGTGAAACCCACAGCAGCAAGGGTTATGCCTGCTGCGACAAGTGTACTAGCCTAAAAGGGAATCAAGATTAAGGATTGTAAACGATCCAAGAAATTGCTCGACGAGCAGTATCGTATTTGACATTGCTCGACGAGCAGTAACGTATTTGACATTGCTGACGAAACGGTGATGAAATACACGTGCGCATATATTCACCAATCTTTGATACTTCATGTATAATTACTAATTGTTTCATATTTCGAAATTAATGAAAGACAAATGCTGGTGATCTGTTACTATAAATTTCGATGCGAACCTTCAATGACACCAGTTAACGATCTCACAATTAACATTTCGAATTTATTCTTACCATTCCACTAAAATTGTCAAAACAAACGCAGGACTCGGACACAGATAATTTAACTTCAGATAAAATTGGATGAAATGATGTTGAATGATCTTATTCGGTCATCGAACAAGGCATTAAAAGAGATTTTCGGCTGTTCCTTCGAAGCAGTTGTGCAACAGTAGCGCCGAGTAGCGCTAAAGAACACAAACACCCATACTTTCCAACTTTCCAGATACAATAAATTATTGTCTCGGGTTTCGTGAGTTTCCTAGTTTCATTCATTTTCCTGATTTTCATTCGCACGTTCTGGATACTTTTCTGCCACACGGATTACGGATGCACAGCGACCTCAAATTACAAATACAATTTGGGTGGCGACACGTACATCCATAAGGTGATAGGTCTATCCTATACCTCGTCTGTGCTTGTACCATTTAACCGGTAACGACGGTAATAATGGTACCTTCTGGAACCATCGATAGGTCTCCACCACTACAGCTAGGTGGCTATGGCGATTTGGGCGATTTACGTTAGTTGATCTACGTTAAAAAATAATAAAACAGTTTTATTATGCAATATCGTGCACAATGAGCTACAGTAACAGTAAACGAAATTTAACAATCGTTAAATGTATAAAGTAATGAACCCATTATATAAGTCCTTTATGTATGCTTTTAGGTTTTTGGATAGTGCGAAACGAATGGTTTGAACTGGACGTGCTGATGATCGTTAACAATGGCGGAGTTGAATTCACCGTCCGATGAAATTTTAAAACAAGCAATTACAGAAATAAAGGAGCCCGTATTATTTCACCGACTGTTGCAAGATGCAACAGGTGCTTATGCCTGGAAATTACTTGAATGGAATTTGTCTGAATTAGCTGAGAAATTTGGAGATATTAAATTACCATTTCGAGTTGGTAGTAATGCTAGATCTCTGGTATATTATCGCTGTTGTCTTTAAATCGATCACACGTTTTTATGCACGATACAAAGCTTAACACACTAAGCCGTACAACTTTGTCTTTAGGGTCCGCAATGGGAGGTAAATTGCCCTACGATCTCAATGACACTGCTAGAGTTCATTGAGAAAGTGAATACGAATGACAGTGACAAGAGCTGGTATTATTTCGATTACAAGTACATGCACGAATGGTTTAATGATAAACCAGAGGTAATGGATTCGGTGGATTGGAGAAGATTTGGTTTCGACAAGACAGGAGCTGATTCTACCATTTGGATCGGAAGCAAAGGTGCTCACACAAATTGCCATCAAGATTCTTATGGTTGTAACTTGGTAGCTCAGATTCATGGAAGGTCAGCTGCATTTCGCATCTTCTTTTATGCATAAAAATTCTTTCATTACTTTTACAGATAAACGTACTTTTATTTATAACATTTTAGAAAACAGTGGCTATTGTTTCCTCCTAGTTCCACTAATTCTCTTCGACCAACAAGGGTTCCTTATGAGGAATCAACGGTGTACAGTAAATACAATCTCTTTTGTCCAACTGAAGAGGATAGAATAAGCCTATTAAACATACGAGATAAACCGAAATTGGTGACTCTCGAACCAGGGGATGTTTTGCTAGTACCTGCTGGGTGGTGGCATTATGTTGAATCATTGGACTTTAGCGTTAGCGTAAACGTATGGCTGTCAATAATAACAGACAATGTATCACGAGTTAAAGAAGCCATTGTTAAACTAATAGTGGCTAGAATTGGCAAAAATGTTTCCACTACTTCTGATGAATCTTGCTGTACTTTGTCATACTGCATGGAATTGGTAATTTACGAGAGATAAAATATGTGCGAATATCATAAATGGTGTAACTACTCTGGTGTATAGACATTAGGTATTAAAATTAATTTACAGCTCGGCGTTGCCCTCAAGGAGTGTAGAAGTATAGAAAAGGTGGAACCGCCATGTAAGAAGGTGAAGTTTAATACGTGGACAACTGAAGATTTAGCAGCACGGTACCCAATTTACGTGAAGATCCTTCATGAACTTACAACAAGAGAACTAGAGGAGTTTCTCAAACTGAAGAGCGAAAGATTTCCTGAAGACAATGTTGAATTAAAAGGCAATTCTTCTGAAACGGACATCGACATTCAAAGTGCTGGCTTTTCGAATCGACAGTTACCTGAAAATATTATTAATGCGCTTTGTCACCCTGATGTTGTAAATAAAGTAGCAGATGTACTTCTATCTTCTTAAATCTATACCTCGATTTTATAATATTCCTTATAAATTCCATTGTATAGTAAATATGACGCATTCGGAACTGAATCGCAAGTTTATTGATCTAGGTTAGGTTTGTTTGACAACTCCTGAGCGCTTCTCACCCACTCGCTGCTTATTTAACTGTCTAAACTTGACGTTAATGATATTTTTCATGTAAATTGTAATGGGTCTGCTGACAGTACTTAAGAAATTGAAACAAAAAGAGAAAGAAATGCGTATTTTAATGCTGTAAGTACTCGTTCCTTAATACGATCGAATAATTTTGAGGTTATAAACGAGCTGCTGTCATTTTCATTGAATTTACGCGTCCTACGATAAAAGTATGTTTCCATATCGAATAATTCAGCGTTTGCCCTCATAAAATCATCTGCACAATCTAATAGAGTATACTTTTCGCACATATTTCTATTTTTTTTTTTATAAGTTGCGTATATATATCTCTACAGAGGTTTGGACAATGCTGGTAAGACTACAGTTTTGAAAAGGATCAATGGAGAACCAATCGACACGATATCGCCAACACTTGGTTTCAACATAAAAACTCTGGAGCATCGTGGATACAAGCTTAACATATGGGACGTGGGTGGACAGAAATCATTGCGTTCTTATTGGAGGAACTATTTTGAATCTACGGATGGACTGATCTGGGTGATCGATAGCGCAGACAGGAGAAGATTGGAGGACTGTAAAACAGAATTGTACAAGCTGTTACAGGAAGAACGATTAGAGGGTGCGAGTCTTTTGATACTAGCGAATAAACAAGATTTACCTGGAGCGTTGCCTGCGTCGGATATCGCTGAGGTTTTGGAACTGCCCAATATTAAAACACATCACTGGCAAATATACAAATGTTCAGCGGTTACGGGAGAAAATCTTCTCGAAGGAATAAATTGGGTGGTCGACGATATATCGGCAAGAATATTTTATATAGATTGATACCGAGATGTGTATTAGATCGTACAACCAATGTTGCTAGTGTCATAATTTTTTTATTTAATATATTTATATCCTAGCCGTTAGAGAACAGATTTTTTTATTTTTTATTCAAAGAAGCATTGTAATGACGTAAGAGCAAAATAAAATTCAATGAGCTTTTTCATATTTCTTATTACTTCGATCTACATCGATTTAACGGTAGGCACTGATCTAAATCGTTCTCCTCTTATTTCTTTTTCCCTTTCGTTCTTGCCTTCCCTTTCTTAGGTTTTTTCTCTTTATCTTTCTTTTTCTTCACGGGCTTTTTCGGCGGAGGTCTCGTGTTTGGATATTGTGTCATATAAACTGATTTGAGTAATTCTTGGTCGACTGTATTCTTCTCGCCGGCGAATGCCTTTATAATTTCCTCCAACAGAGACTTTGACAATCTCATTCCGAATTGTCTCACGAGTCCCGTGAACCTTCCTATAAAGTAGAACGTATTGAGTAACTTCGAGGTGTTCCTTACGAATAAGATAAACGGATGTACATCCATTTCCTTCCCCTCCGCGCATATTTATTATTCGCAGATCCTTGCTTTGATGTTAAATACGAGAATTAATATTGCATCAATTTCAGATACCTTTTGTAATGGGATTATCGGTCAACGACAGTACAAAGTGACCGAAGTTCCTGCGCCGTCGTCTGTTCTTCACTCTCATCGCCTCAAAGATCGCCCTCTTAAAAAGTATCGCCTTCACATCCGGTCCGACGACTTTGTAGTTGCCAAGAATGCCTCCCAGCCTGACATCAAGCTCCGGTCTGCCAGTTTCGATAACTTCTAATATTGGCAAGATATCCTTGTTCGCCCAAACGTTCGTAAGGTCCAGGACTTCTAATTGGCTCTGAGGTGACCTCTCTGGGGTGACTGCTCGTGCCAGGGCGAGCGCACCAGCCCCCTTCAAAGGGTTGTTGCCTAAGTAGAGCTCTTGGAGAACTTGGTTCCGCGATAAGCCTCTCGCAATCACCACAGCGTCCTCGTCATAAAATCGATTCCCTGGGACAATTGATAACTGTGATGAGCAGCCTTTCCTACAACCGCCGAGTCGTTCGTATTACCAGTCAAACGTAATTTCGTTAAGCTCGGGGAATGCGCCAACAATTGACGAAGCTGGGTGGCGCATTCTCTGCCCAGGGCGTTCCAGGATAAATCGAGATCGACCAAAGCCTCGCTCTCCACGAGTCCTCTGCCGAGCTTCCTCCAAGTGTCCACGGTGTACAATGAATTCCACGCTAACTCCAAGCTCTTCAACGTCTTCGAGCACGAGAGCAGGTTCTCCAAATAGTCGGCGCAAGATTCATCGAGGTGGTTGTCGTTCAGGAAGAGGCTCTCTAGGCTGCTGTTGCTGCAGACTGCCTCCGTGACATGCTCGAGGCCTTCTTTACGAATGTCGCACCTGGAGAGGTCCAGGGTGGTGAGTGTGGTGCTGTTGGATATCCCGTCTCGAAGCCTCGCAGCTCCTATCGCACCGATACGGCACCCTGGTAGCAACAATGTGCTCACGTTTTGGTTCCGCAGAAGCAAGTCGTTGAGGTGATAACAGGCATCCTCCGACAACCAGTTTTCCTACAAGTCGATCGTGTCAAGCTACAATTGTCAGAGCCCGTACTTAATCGGTGCCTTCGATGGAAGCTGTGAAACCTCTGCGTTACCGTGAGATCGATCTTCTGCACCAAAGAATTGTTCATCAGGGCCTCGCAGAGGGGCCTTACGACTCGCGGATTCAATCCGTAATACTGCAGACTGATTTTGTCCGACAGCAGCATATCCTCCACAGTCCTTATCGGCTGAACCTTCAGAATATTCGCTAAGTGAAAGAACTGCGCCACTCCGTCGTCCGGGTAAGAGGCTGGGTGCTCGTGGGTGGTCCAGAACGCTGGTACTAAGCCGGGATCGTCGGGGATTGGGTACATAGTGTACATGTTTTGCAATTTCAATTGGGAGTCGCTGATTTCTATGTCCAAGAGGCAAGGGTGGGTGGAGCTCTCCCTGGACGACTCGACAGAAACGACGGATATTTCCTCTGGTGTGATCAGCGTCTCCTCGGAGGCATCCTTCTCCTTGGCGACCTGCAAATTTGACATCGACCTCGGGAATGATCCGTCTATCAATCGAGCTACCGGGTACTGAAACAGAATCACACCAACCAATTCCCGGGACTTCTCTTTCTTCTCCCCATCTCCCTTATCTTGGTACTGCGTCACTACATCTGCATCCTTTTGCTCCTTCTCCCTTTCATCGAAACCGCCCAGTTCTTCCTCGGAGCCCTCCAGCATCTCGTCCTCGCATCCCTCGCCTCCATAATACCCGTCCCATAATTGGTAATCCGAGAGTCCAGATACCTCGGTGGCAACGTCTGTGTCGTCCACCGCCTGAAATCCAAATTGCGCGTCGCGAGTCTGGCCCGGTGATCCCGAGGACGCTGTAACGTTACTTTTGGCGCTGCCAGAACCTCCATTTCAATCTTTCCGTGTAACCTATGAGCCTCAGCGTGTCTTTTTTCTCTTCCTCCGCCCGATGTTCTCTTTCTTTAGAGTTCCTCTTCCCGAATCGTTGGGAATTTGGTCCACGGGCAGCGATAGGAGTTAAGGGAGTCGTGTGCCGTTCCCTCGCGCTGCTCACCGGGTTGCAGCCTCGAGTGCAGCGTTTTCTCGAGGCATCCCATTTATGCCGTGGCTGTTGGAGATGCGCGAGTTCACACGGGCCATATTCGGCCACCGTCACGGCTGACTCATTTACCGAGTATTCGTCAAGTGGCTCTTCTGGGCCATTGTATTGTAATTTCGGCAGCTCGTTCATTCAACGGTGGTCACACACGCGGGCCCGTGCGTCGCGGACAAGCTCGCCCGATGGCCCACCGTTGTCTCGGCCACGAAATTGCCCGCACCGGGCCTTTGTTAATCTCAGACGCGCTTTCGATGATAATGAACAGTATTATCCTCAATGAAACGATCTATTGAAATCCGTGGCCGGTTCTGTCGTCGGCGAAATCCGGATCCACGGGTCAGGGCTGCTCGACGGCTCATTCAATTCCCCACGGTCCTATTAGACATCCGAAACAGGCGGTGACACTATCCCTAACGCGGAGCACGTATGCATCTCCTTCTGGGTACTCCCCCTGCCATAGACTCGGGATGAAAACAAACGGCTGACCGAATTTCATATTAGGAAATACGGACAAGCGAAATACTCGGCGCGCGTGACGATTGAAGGTGGCTTTATCTAAACCTGCTAATCCTTTCAGCGATAGATCACTCGACTATTTAGATAATCGCCTATCAATGAGTTAAGTTGTCCTCCACCGCGGAACACGGAATGGCAGAGTTTAATTTTCAAACAATTTATTCGAAAGCAGGCAACGTTCCCGTGCGTGTGCGGTTGGCAGTCGGATGCTCCCGGAAGTCACGTCTGCCAACGATTCTGCGTTCCCGGTGATTCGAATGCAACTTGCGCGGGCGCACGCGTGATAGAATTCGTTCGCCGGTGGACGGGCGGGTGGAATAAAGGCGCGCGAGACCAGGCGGTGTCGAAGGGTTGTACTTTTTATTGAAACTCTTTTCATCTTCGTAACGTTAGGCGAGAAATAGTGTGGAGGGGGGTTCCTGGGGGCGGAAGGAGCTTATTATTTACACACACACATACACACGCGCTCGCTCGCGCTCCCTTCTCGGTACTATCTGACACAACGGGGGCTGATCACATCGGCGTGGGATATCCATTAGCTATCTACGGCGGACCAGGGACATTAGTTCGTTGGATTGCGACAGAAGGTTTGCGTATCGAGTGGATATGGACGGATCGGCTCGGCCCCGGGCGGGACACGCCGATCGTCGGATCGGCAACGGATGAGGAACGATCGAGGAACTAACTGCCCATGATCATCTCGCGACAATTGATACAAGACAATAAAATAAAAATAATATAATATAAAATAATATAATATATATATATATATATATTTATATATATTTTTCCATCGCTTCTCTATATATTTTGTATAATAATATAGATTTTCTTTATAAAATAAAGTATCTGTTATAAAAATTTCTTCCTTCCGTTACAACTTACGTACCGTTTAATAACGAGCTACAACGCCCTCCTCTCCGTCAACGTCTAGTGTACATGTTCGTGACGTTGCAACGATACTAAGAGAAGGAGAAGAAGACAAAGAAATAAAAATTGCACATCTAAAGGGGTAGACCATAGGTAAAAGACGGGGGTAGCTGGAGTCGGGGAGGGGGAGGAGGGAAGATCTGTCGGGAACTCGGTGAACGAGGGAGGATCTGGAACTATGTACGTCGGAGGGGATCTATATACATACATCGTTAGGCGACGCGAATCATTACCGATCGCTATACACGTCGCTCACCCTCCGCGAAGAGGTCCTTTTATACCTCTATTTCCATTAACTACAAATAATATTTACCGTCGATCGAGGGCAACGTTACGTCTGCAAAGCCTTCTATTCTCTTTCAGCACGCGTGCGTCTCATTCTTTCGCTGTTCGATCGGTGGAATCGGCGATCGTTCGCCGGGAACTTAGGAGGGCGCGACGTGGTCGAGTGAAAGGAGAAGTAGTCTTACGCACGATGTCCTCTCTCCACGAGTATCACAATAATATCGTCCGACGGAACGTCCGAAGCCTGCGCTCGCGCAGAATCATTTGCCTACGAGCTACGCACCTATCGCCTCCGTCGCTGGGGGATCCCAGGTTTCCGGTGACGACAGGGGGATCACGGCGATCTGTGATCCGCGCGGATACAACGTCGATTCTTAAACCTTAATGGAGCTTGTAGGAGGAGGGGAAGGGGGGCTGACGGCGTGTCTCGACAGGGGTGATACAGGCTTAGCGAAATTAATAAGTACGAGCTATGTACATATGTACAATGATAAAACAACACTCGGCGTTATCAATACAATTATATATCGTCGATCGGTTATTGTCGTGTATCGCCAGGGGTCGAGTGAAGGTAGACAGAGATCTTACTGCCAGGCAGGGAGTCATCTGGGATTAATCGCGCGTCTATCAGAATCTCGGAGGCTAAACTCTCGAGTTTACAAGATGCTGGCTCTTACTTTCGATATAATTTTCTTAAGGGTCGTGTTCTCGGTCGACTCCTGCCCTTCTCTGTCCACCTACATCCATCCACGGTTAACCTCTGCCTTCGAATTAATTCTACCGGAAAAGAAGTCTCGACGCCAACAGCTTCCAGTCCTCGAGCCCAAGAAGGGCGTAGTACGATCGTTAGAAACGTCTGCGGAAGTACGTGAAACGAAGACGTCGGTTCGACACTCCTTTTCTACGATGCTCTCGTGCACCTCGGGTCAATGCCTTCTTAACTCATCACTAGTATCGGCCCTAGTACATCTGCGAACGAAGCGGGCAGATGTGACGATACAAGTTCCAGTATTCGCATGCTTTCCGCTCGGAGTTACACGTGCACCGTCAATACTTGGTGCGGTCCTGACGTCTGGCTGGTGCCCGGTTGCTGGTGAGAGTACGACGGCTCCTGAAGTCTGGGCTTGCTGTACGGTTTGTGTGGTCCCTCCTCGTAGCTGAAACTGGCAGTGTTGTTCCTGGCTTCCGCGCTGGGCGGCTTGTAGAGCGGTGGCAGGCGATGTCTGCCCTCTTCGGAGACCATCTCCAGGCTCTCCTCGGCAGCGCCGAGGGCGCCCAGCGAGGTGCCGGACAGAGGCCTCACCACGGATACTCTTGGTTCCCCTTGGTCCTGATCCTTCAACGGGTTCGCGTATCTTCTGAGGTTCTCCTCGTTCTGAAGATTGTTGGACTTCTCGTCCAGGTCGCTGCGGTGTCTGTGCAGGGACGTCTCGCTGCTGGTCGTCGCCGTCAGGCTGGACCGTTGTCTGACCGATCGCAGATACCACAGTCCACCGAACAGCGCCAGCACCAGCACCGTCGCCAGAGCACCGCCCAGAACGGCTACGTAGCTGCCCGCGCTGCTCACATTCACCGAACTCGGCTCGCTGAGCAAGGCCGTCTCCACTTTGACCTCGAGCACGGAGGCCAGAGCGAGTGGCCTTCCCAGAGGTCTGCTGAGCGCTTCGCCTAGGTCCCTGGCCGCGTCTGCGGCAGCTTCGGAGGAGACGGTCACCTCCACCGTGTCGTTGTCTCCGGGTTTCAGGTCGCACAGCAGAACGATGGACTGAGGCCTCCTGGGGTCGGCTAGAAGCTTCCTCAGCCGCCGACAGAGTATCTCCACCGAGGTGCCCGCCGCAAGGGTGTCTCTCCGCAGGAGGATGGTGAGCCTGGAGCAGGTCGGCCCTGGCGTTGCCTGGCCGGGCCAGCAGGAGGGCGGCGCTGGCAAAGCCGGCGGTCCCACTCTTCTGCCGGTTTCCACCGGTCTGCATTCACCCCAGGCTGGACAGGGTGGTGACAGACAGCTCTCGCTGGGGCTGGGCACGCATACCTCGTGCGCCAGACACGAAGTGCCGTTCAGACAGTTCCCGGGGCCGCACCAGATATTGCTGCACTGATTCTTCCCGTTGCGGCACTCGCAGATGTTGCAGTCGTCGTCCCAGCTGGCTACCATGCAGCCAGGTCCGCCTGCGGTGCGGATCTCGCAGCGTGCGCCGCTTCTACCCGGAGGACAGATGCACGAGTAGCTCGCTATGCCGTCTACGCAGGTGGAACCGCCCGTGCACGGGTCGCTGGCGCATTCGTTCACGTTTATACGACAATCCGGGCCGGTGAAGCCTGGCGCGCACTCGCACCTGAACCAGTTGATCCCGTCCACGCACTTGCCGCCGTTCAGGCAGGGTAACGGCTGGCAGTCGTCGACGTCGCGGCGACAGTTGGGACCCTCGAAGCCCTCTCTACATACGCATCTGTAGTTCCCGTCGGCGGTGTTCACGCAGGTCGCTCCGTTCTCACAGGGGTTGCTCGCGCACGCTGGCGAGGCTATGTGACAGGCCGCGCCCTCCCATCCGGGCGGACAGTGACAAGTGAACCCGTCACCGCGATCCTGGCAGGTCCCTCCGTGGCGGCAGGTCCCCGGCTCGCAGTGACCACCGCGAAGGGCGCACGTTTTGCCTTTCCAACCACCTCTGCAGATACAGGTGAAATCCGCGACTCCGTCGACGCAGGTGCCGTTGTTGCGGCAGGGCGAGGTGGTGCACTCGTCCACGTCTGGAAAGGAAACACGGTTCTTAGCTGTCCTGACCGCAGGGCTACAGGAAGCGTTGCGCAACGATTTTTAGCGAAAGCTCGAAGGATGAACTTCAGTAACATTCAAAATAAGCGAAAATCTTTGGAAATTGGAGGCATCAATCTTTGTGCAATAGTAAAACTCTCCGCAAAATTTAAGAAAAATTGATTCGGTAGTTTTTAAGTTATTTAACTTTCAATTTAACATGTATTCTTATGGGAAAACGCAATATTGAGAATATAACTACAAAATTAAGAGTGAAATAATAGGCCAAAGTTTTTTAAATCTTGTGTACAGAAAGATCAAACACTGAACAAAATTGTCACAAAAAATCCGGATAATTGATTCGATGGTTTTTGAATAAATGAAAGAAAATGACACGGTAAAACTGTTTTTTCTTGGATTGTCAGCTGAGTAACTGTGAAAGTGCGGCAACGCCGCAAGCAGCTCTAGAGGCGGGAATATTTGAAACACATTACTGTGTTTTGTTCCATATTCGTGGCAGTGTCTGCGATTTTCAATGAAAATGCGTAATTATCAGTATATAGACATGTGAATATAATTTTCATATTCATCTTTGTCAAAAAGTAGAAAATTTCCTTGCAATTTATATAAACCAGATGAAATGGCAATAGTGTATTCGTGGGAAAAATGAAGCACAATAAGCACAATGAAGCCTTAGAGAGTTAAACAAAGTTCAACAAATTTTTGAATTATGAATTTTATATGTTAATAAAAAAGAAGTAAAGATAATATTATGAAACGGGCAAATTCCTACGCAAGAAATTAAAAAAAAATGATATAACAATATTTTCATTAATAGTATTTTATTTATATTTATATTCATTTAGCTGATTGTGCTTTGTGTATCGCGTAAAATGCCAACAAAAATTGTAAGTTATGCAACACACGCGACGCGATTGAACACGATTGAAGCTCGCGAGTACTACCAACTGCTGGACGAGAATATTTTTTCATTGAGCTGCGTTGCCACGATCACAAGGAATTTCCGACTCATGAAAATTATGTATATATAAATGTTTTATTAATATAATTAAGATATATACGATCAACACTCACCAAATACAACACATTGGCACACTTTTCACTGCTTTTCATATAAGTAAAAAGGAAAATTATAGTTTGATTATTTAATTTCTAGCAGTTGCATTTCAGGTATATTTCATCAAATAAGTTAATGATAAATCATCAAATATTCAATAAATTGGCAAAATACGATAAAAAATAAGTGCGAATTCAACTGAATTTGCGATAAAAATACACCATTCCCATTTCTGACTGGCTTTCATCGCAGGAAAAAGCCTTATTAATATCTCGGAAATGGATTAACTTTTGGCTAAGATTGTCACTGAAGTTCATCCACGCTAGAGGTACATAATAGAACAGCGAATAGCGTTGGCGGCTAAGAAACCCACTCACCCTGGTCGCACAGATCCCCTGTCCAGCCTTCCCTGCAGATGCACTGGAACGAGTTAACCAGATCGACACAGGTCCCCCCGTTCAAGCACGGATTGCCCCGGCAGTCGTTGATGTTCTCGTGGCAGTGCATCCCGGTGTAGCCGGGATCGCAGATGCATCTGCCGCCGCTGCATTTGCCCCTGCCGCCGCAGGGCGTCCCCTCGCTGCCGCACCCGATCTCCTCGTCCATGACGCCCAGTTGGGGATTGTGGGACGCCGGCTCGGAGCAGTTCTTCCCCTGCCATTGCTCGGGACAGTGGCAGTAGTAGTCCGTCTGGGTGTTGAAGCAGGGCGCGGAGTTCCTGCAGGGATTCGGGCTGCAGTGGTCCCTGTCGATCTCGCACTGATACCCAGTGAAGCCGACCGGGCAGACGCACTCGTAAGCGTTCACCAGGTCCCTGCACTCGCCACCGTTCTGACAGGGCTTCGAGGCGCACTCGTCGATGTCCACGTCGCAATCCTTGCCCGAGTATCCCGCGGTGCAGCTGCAGTGATAATCATCCACCAGATCGATGCAGAGCGCCCCGTGCTGGCACTGGCCGATGCAGTCGTTAATGTTCTTCGTGCAGTTCTTCCCCGTGAAGCCAGTTGTGCAGCGACACCTGAAACCCCCGAGAGAGCGGCGATGAAGGGCGTCGTGGGACAAAGAAGCTGCGTTCCGATAGATAAATTCTACCGTTCAATTGCGCCACGGTGGAGCTACGAGACATACTCCGACGCGGCGATCAGCTCACGGCGATTGAAACGAAATATCAACGGTTTGAATAAACCGATTCTGCACACGAGTTATTCCACGTCGAAGGGAATAGCTGAAAAATTTAGTTTCACCGATTCCCTTCAAAATTACAGCATTTGTCGATAACCTTGCAAAAACAAAGTATACTGAATTTCAACGGAGTAGGTCAAATAGTTTTCGAAATATTTAGTGTTAAAGTTTCGAAAATTCAAACAAAATCGGCTGACGCGTCATCACTAAAACTGTAATATCTCGGTCATTTTTAAAGATAATGCCACCGTCTTGGGTTCATTTTAAAGCTGAAGGAATGCTTTCTCAAAACGTATATATAATATTTTGTTTATTGTTAATAAATTTTACAGTAATCGATGTCAAAGCTTCAAATGTTAAAACAAATTTTTCTTTCAGTGTTTTCGGTATTCTCGAGAAAAATAGTAGGAATATCTGCTACCTACTATTGCTAATCTTTTATATGGTGAACAGATACTCCTACTATTTTTCTCGAGAATACCGAAAACACTGAAAGAAAAATTTGTTTTAACGTTTGAAACTTTGACATCGATTACTGTAAAATTTATTAACAATGAACAAAATATTATATATACGTTTTGAGAAAGCATTCCTTCAGCTTTAAAATGAACCCAAGACGGTGGCGTTATCTTTAAAAATGACCGAGATATTACAGTTTAAGTGATGACGCGTCAGCCGATTTTGTTTGATTTTCGAAACTTTAACATTAAATATTTCGAAAACTATTTGACATAGGCGTTGAAATTCCGTATACTTTCTTTTTGCAAGGCTATCGACAAATGCTGTAATTTTGATGAGAATCGGTGAAACTAAATTTTCCCCCCATTTCGTTTTGACGTGGAATAGCTCATACGCTAAGCGAAAAGGATTGTAACGCGCTAGAACGTTCACCGGCCGCTTTCATTCCGCGCTACTTTACTGGCGAGCTGCGCTATTCCGAGCGTTGCGAGATGAAGACATTCTAATTCAGCTTTGCTTAACGAGCCTGGTAATAAACGACTGCTTTTAGTGGTTCGGACGCAAGCCTTAAGGACACTCGTTAGGCAGATGCAAGTGGCCTTAAGGCAAAAACCAGACGCATCTTATGAAGACGCGAGATGCGCGAGACCTATCAGCGCAGTAGGAGAGCGGCTTACCTGTAGTCGCCAGCTAGGTTCACGCAGGTCACCGAGTTCTTGCACGGCGACTCCTTCAGGGCGCACTCGTCCACGTCGAACTGGCAGAGGATGCCTTGCCAGGAGGGCGGGCAGTTGCAGACGAAGCCGTTCTTGCCGTCGACGCAGGTGCCGCCGTTCTGGCAGGGCTGCGAGGCGCACTCGTCGACGTCGGTGGCGCAATAGGGGCCCATGAAGCCGGGTGCGCACTCGCAGTGGGCGCTCTCGCCGAGCTCCCTGCACGTCGCTTCGTTCAGGCAGGGGTTGGAGGCGCAGGGGTTGTCCACCTTCTCGCAGGTCGGCCCCGAGAAGCCGTCGGGGCAGGTGCACTTGTACTGGTCGGGCGCGGTGTTCTCGCACGTGCCCCCGTTCTGGCAGGGCTCGTGGGTGCCGCAGTAGTTGAGGTCCTGGTCGCAGAGGATGCCGCCCCAGTTGGTGTCGCAGATGCACTGCCAGCTGGAACCGTTGCAGTAGCCGTGCTTGCATCCCGGGTACGGCGTGCACTGGTCGCAAAGTTCACCCCGCCAGCCGTGCCGGCACTTGCACTCGCCGCTCACGTTGCAGTGGCCGTGGACAGGGTGGCAGCCCTCCTTGCACACCGCTGGAAGGAATCGCATGTGGTTAGATCAGTTGGATCCTCCAAGAGTTTATTCTAATCTACTAGTGACCCTCGTTTCATCCATCTATTCCAGAGCTATTCCAATTCCCATTCCTCGATGTTCACTCTCTCGCAAATCGTAGGTACCCTCCAATAACATATTACTTATAGAAATACGAAGAGTCCTACACCGCGTTCCAGATTAGAGCATACTTGTTTCGCGCAAAGATACACTGTTGATCGGTAGTAAACCGGCAGGGAAAGTGCTACGACCAATCGCGTGTGTCAGATCCGTGGGAGCTGCGCAGGTCAGTCGCAAGTCGGTAGGGGCGTCGGTATGCTCTTACATGGAACGCAGTTTACCATTAATCGTAATTCAATCGGGTAATCCTCCAACGAATGGGAATCGATGTACCCGCCGCACGAAAGGCAGCCGCGGATGAATGTTAAAACGCGAACAATTAATCCGCCCACGGTCACCCGTGTGTCGGATTACTTTCTACGTCCGCGATGGAGGATTATACGGTCGCGAGCGTCGCTCGCGTACACCTCGAAGAGACGTACGTCGACGGAGGCGTGGCAACAGGTACGATCCGTCGGGTCTTACAGGTGGCAGGATGACGAAATCCAATTTCGTTGCGGGCCAGGCGAGCCGGGGGTACCGTATCTCTGGAAACGACGCTTTCGTTGCCTCGACCGCCGAGAAAGAGAAAAAGAAGGAGGGACGGTGACGGGTATCCGTGGCCAGGCCCGGGCAACTCAATTAGCCAAGGGGACAGAAAGACGGATGAGAAGTGACAGAGAGAAGGATTATCCCTGCGACCGTGAAACGAAAATTCACGCGGCACGACACGCGTGCACATATCCCCTCAAACCTTCCAACGACGTACAGACTCTTTACCGTTACCACGGCCGCTTCGTGGAGAGGCGAGTCACGGGACTACAGCTTGATTCATCGCCGTCGGTCTGTGCACTTGTACGACGTTTGTAAAAGTTCAATTTTGGTGGAAAGTTTCATGTAACAGTGTAGGAAGACACTTTGGGTTCCGGTGCTCGTTAAGGGGGTAGTGGACTATTTCAGCTTAAAAAATCGATATTTTTTATTTTACTGCTTCCGAAAGTCTTATCCTTTACGAACATTTTAAACGAATGTTCATGAGAAAATTCAAATAATTGTCGATGTTATAGCAGCGAATGTAACACAGTGTACCGCCGAGTAACCGCGCGATGAAGGTAACACCCCGAACTTTGAAGCCGGTTTTCTCGAAACACCATTTTCAGAAACGGTATATATCATAACTTTTGAACGAATAAATATTTTCACTTAAAATTTTAAATGGAGCTGTAGAATTCCATTCTCTGTCGTGTAGAAATTCCGCATCGATATTGGATGTTTGTAAAACATTTTATAACTGATTAAAGACGATTCTTTCCTGTAAAAATGGGGAAAGAAAATTGATTAGTGTGTAACTTCCACAATTTTTGTTCAAATTCGTCGGCAAGTTTCCACACTGTAGATATTTGTGTATAGAATAATCACCTCAAAGCATTTTCCTTTCAGATGATTGGTTCACCTGAATCGATCTACACCACCTGCAGCGGCGCGCCGTACAGGACTATCTTCAACGATTAATAACTTCGACAATTTTATACATTCCGACGATTTTTTTTGTTGTAAATACTCACTAACATATTCACAATAGATTGTCAAAAGCACGACTGTAACGATTGTTTGGTATCAATGTAATTTAACGTTAAAAAAACTAACGATTTTACGTATCCAATAGTCCACTACCCCCTTAACATCGCGTCCAAGGGGGGAAGAGTTTGTAGACTCCAGCAGAGACTTAATAAAAAGATTTAATAAAAAATCATTGATTGTAATTTTTTAAAGTTTAATAAATTTAAATATCCGCTCAACAAATTTGATTTAAAGTATTATATTTTAATTACAAATTACTAGTAGTTAAAAATCTTGGAATATCTTTCTTAAATAAGCGCAAGGGTAAGAGAATGCAAACAAGTAGCTGGAGGGGAAGGGCGAAGAAGAAGAAACGGAGTCATAGGCGCGTGCGAAAAGGGCAGGCAAAGTCCGCGACGAAAACAGGGGGAGCAGAGGATCGGGTTACCCCGGCGCCCTTTACTCTCGGCGCTCGGAGCATCGAGGGGGAAAAAGTGGGAGCAACCAAAGGACGGAAGAAGTTGCAGGTGCATAGAAAAAAGACAGATGCAGTTAGACGCGAGAAAAGCGAGACCCTCGAAGTCCAACGAGAGGGACAATGAGAGAAGGAGTAAGTAGCTCTAGCTGGGGGTCGAGTCGTGGTTGCCTCTTCCTTCAGTGGTACTCGATAGACAGAGGGTGTATAAATAAGTGCAAGCCTAATTATTACAGTTGTACTGTTGGATTTATACATAAATCAAACCGGAATCAAATCATAACACAAAATCGAAAAATAGCCGAATTTTCGGGGGTTAATTTCATCCCCTTCTAGTAAATTTGGGCAGCAAACAAAAGTTGCGTTGTAATCAGGAGGAAATCCCCTACATATTCACAAAGTTTCAGAATTTTTTGAATTTTAGGGTTCGGGATCTTCCCTTGTAAGCCAAACATACATCAACCTGAACATGATACGATCTATGACTATTTTTATAACTACATTTTTCTCAAATACAATGCAGATATTAAATAAATTATAAAAAACAATGTTGAAAAACAACATTTTTTTCTATATTTCTCCATATTATGCAAGAAGGGCCTGAGAGGACTATAACTAAAATTAATTTCACTGATTAATTTATTACATGAATAAGTACAAAGAAGATATATCAAAGTTTTAAATATTATAGACAGTTTTACAGCTTCACTATGTATAAAAAATATCTAACTTCGGAATGTTTACATATACTTTTCTGGAAACTGACTTTTGGCACTGAAGCCCTTCTTGCATTCAACAGTACAATTGCAGAAGTAAAGAGTCTTAACAACGCACTTTTGTAACATCCAATACTACTTAGCTTTACTACTCGGTTTCGCCCGGAATTTACATTCTGATTTTATAAAAAAATATATTTATTTACTTATTTCTTTCTTTCTGTGAAAATAGTCACATTCGTCTGGATTAGCTAGCCATAATAAGCTGAGGCAGATTTCATGACCACAGAGTTTACCCTTCGAAAGTTGTTGTGCGACAGACAAACGCACAAACATATAGAAGCTTTCCGCTTTATATATTAACATAACAGATCACTAACGTTAATAAAATCACATATGAAATGAATTAATACACTCTCCGCCTCGCCAAGCAACTTCGACACCCCCTTCTTTATCAGTAGGCACAATCACCCCTCAAGGTCTGTCCACATGAATTTAGGATAGACCGCTGCTATACCCGACCAAATACATACCAACTGTTTCTCAAACTTGAGCCCCGAGCACAGCTATCAAGATGTACGTACAGCAGCGCACTTCGAGCGTCGCGTGTGCGAAGGACGCGGAGGCCGAGATCTTTAATGATTAATAGTGCTGCTTTAGCGGAC
Organism: Andrena cerasifolii; assembly: GCF_050908995.1. Taxonomy (NCBI): domain Eukaryota; kingdom Metazoa; phylum Arthropoda; class Insecta; order Hymenoptera; family Andrenidae; genus Andrena; species Andrena cerasifolii. Next base: position 8,937,535 of record NC_135121.1, on the reverse strand, counting down.
AAGGAATGTTCCCGTGGATATTTATGTGACCGCGCCGTGACGTTCGAGGCCCTAAATAACGACGGGGTCTTTCTCGCCGTTGCGTTCGGTGGATCGGCGCCGAGTGTAAGATCGTGTCGCAGAACGATCGAACTCGGACGGCCACCGCGCGGTTTCCAATTGTTGCGCGGAGGAGACGGGGGTAGAATCGCGATTTCCCTCGCGGCTGCCTCGTGTCGGGGCAATTACGGCCTGGAACCCCGGGGAACGAGTGCTCAGATGGTGGTTAGATGAAGCCCCGGCGCTCGGGGAACGAACTAGAGCCCCCGGCTCCTTTCTTCGTCGCGGAGGAGCAACAGGTGCGCGAGAGAAGCGCCGGGGAGAACGGAGACCGCCGCTCGCGTTCGTGACCGGCGATTCGCGGTTCGTTTAGGAAAGTCAATTACAGGGAGGCTGGGGGATCGATCGGGCAGGTTGGGCGGGGAGGGGCGTTAATTACGCTTGTCTACGCGTGAAATCGAGTGAATCCGCGTGGGCTGGCTGGGAACGCGAGAGGGGTTCGCGCATGAGCGGGGTATTAAAACTGAAGAGAATGAAACACTGATCTTTCGCGCGGAGGATGATTCTGTAATGGGATCCGAGGAGCGCTATTGCAGCTCCCATCTAGGCGAGAATAAAAGTAATTCGAGGGAGAAAGGATCGACTGCCTTAACGAGGGCTATCGGCCGATAAATATTCCCAATCTGTTCCAGTTGCTTGGATCGCGGTACCCGCGCGGAGTTGCTCGCAGAGGAGGTACAGATCGCGGTGTGTTGTTCGTCGTCGTGTCGAAGTTTCATTAACACCTGGTATACCAGTACCGTTCGTCCGTTGTTCAGGATCTATAAATCCAGCCTGCAGCGTCTACAGTTACACGTCCGTCGGGGTTTCTTTTTCTTAATTCCCCGGCGGTAGGCAAATTAACCCGCGCGATTCATCTTCGTAGCGCCGCGGGCCACTTTAGTTTCTTATTCCCCGATCGGCGGCGAGCCGGCGACGCTGGTGAACGGAACAGATGCGCGAAGAATCGGATTACAGGTGAAGGTTCGCGACTTTCACGCTGTAACGTTTACCTTTGCCCACGGGAGGCGAGCCGGTAATCTCTCCGCGGAAAAACGAGCGTTCGCCTCGCGCTGTTAACTACGACATTTCGCTGCTCGTAGGGGAGACCGGGGCAAAGTGAACCCCGGGGTAAAATGAGCTTCCTTGATTTATTCTTTAACGATAGAATATATTTAGAAATTTTGGTGACGTAATGAATGTACGTAACGCGACAATGATAATTATGCACATTCAGGTATCGAAAAATGGAAATTCATTTAAAAAATTACAAATGAAGTTTTAGAGACTTCCAATTGTTTTTTTTTTCAATTTAGCTTTTTGGATATGTGAGTCTTAAATGTGTTATTTTAACTCCATTTTTTTTCTGCGTGCTTATAACAAGCTTGTAAACATACGTGTACACGCGTTTGAGGAAACTTTAATCCTAACGTTATTAAATAATTAATTTTCCACTGAGTACACATTCGGGGCAAAGTGACCGGGGTAAACTGAGCTGCAAAGAAAAGATGCGCGAGTGATATCTAAATTTATTTAGATATCATAAGTACGTATTTTATTAAAAATTATGTATGTATTTGTTTTATTTATAATATGTCAGACTGTTCGTGTAAACAAAGTTCCTTTAAAAACACATTTTCAGAAGAAAATGAGTTTATGTTAGTAACACAAAGTGCAAAGTTACAAAGTACAAATTATTAACATTAAGCTTGTATTAATGAAATATATTTAAAAAAGAAAATAGTTTAAATAGTTTAAAAGTTCTAATAAAGTTGATTTTATAATTATATCCTTCATTAAGACACGTATTTCATTTCTGCTCACTTTACCCCAGAGAGTAGCTCACTTTACCCCATATATATGGGGTAAAGTGGTCGATTCTGCATTTTCTTTTCAAGTTGAATTTTAATATACTTTAACTTTATTTTAAGTACTGATATTCGTTATTTATCAATAGTAACGTTCAACTTATATTATTAATCTATTTTCACACATTTTTATCGAAGGGGGAAAAATTTTATTCGACTTCAAACATTTTTCGTCCCACTTTGCCCCGGTCTCCCCTACAGCGTGTGCCACGAGACGTGGATCTGCGAGCCCCCAGAAAGGGCATTCCGCTTAATTCGGCCACCCGAAGTCAACGAAACGAGGTCGCACGTTCATAATCCTCAAGACTCGCTTCACCTAGTCCTACTTCCGACTTACAATCGCGTCTTCGTTCCAATAATTCGCCTTAAGCTGCAGCGACCCCCGACAGCGTCCAAGTTAGATTTAGGTCGATTAATTCGTCCACTAACCACGGAATGCCCTGTCCCTTTAACTGCAGCCTTCGCTACCCTGCCTGTGCCGCTTGCACCGCGATCAGCTTCTGGAAATAGCTCGCGCGGCCCTGTCTACGGTTAGTTTTCGCGAAAACACCGAGAGCCGTTTCACGAGCGCGGTTTACGGCGAAAAGGGGTCAGATGGAAACGAACGTGCGCCGGAATACGATTCCCCCCTGTTCGCGGTGTTGCGCGAGACGCGGTTCGTGCATAGAGCTCGTGTGAAGACGATGCAGCACGAGTGAAATTCTCGTATTGACCTTTCGCAGCGTGACAAAAATGCCGGAGCCAGTTCTCCCCGTCTCTCCCGCGGCGGACCGGTAAGTCTCATCGTGCGCCTCACGAACACACGATTTCCACCGATAATCCCTAATTGGGATCGTCGGCACCCCCCCCTCGTTTTTACCAACGGCGCTGCGGACGAAAGTGGGACGTATCTAATTGCGATACGATAATACGATCATCCCGCATCGTTAAACGGTTGAATATTCCCCGGGGCGTCGAGGGGACTCGACCTGGTTCTTTCCTTCGGGGACACTTTCTATGGGAGCAAGTACTTGCTCCCTGGTCGCTGTTAGCCTCTAAATTGGATCACTTCACTTATCATTCGTCAATGGTAGAAGAAACTCGCTGCATTTCGATGGAACATTTCGCGACTCGCAGATATCCCCAGCGATTTCAATGGAAATTAAATGTGGTGGCCGTTTTATTAAGCTCCCAGTAGATCTTTCAGATGTTTCGTCAGGAGTTGCGCAACGAGAGGAACCGATCGAGCTACATTTCAGTGATTCGTGCAGTCCGATTGCTTAAGCATTGGACATGGCTCGCAATTGTGCAGGGAATCCAGAGAGAATTTTCCTGGGACATTTCCACGACGCTCAGCTTCGCACTTCAACGCCGGCAGGGAAATCTTAAAGTTCACAGTGTCAAGGGAAACTGGCCGAGTCCTCGCCAGCCATCTTTTTTCCCTCGCGACGTTATCGCAACGAATTATCGGTTATTATAATAAAGTTCACATCGATGCGACGTTTATCACAGACCTGATTACCAACAGCGAATTGGGGCAGTTCTGTTTCGCTGGATATCAGCGTGGTTACTAATTACTGCCTCGAAGAAGAAACTAGACCCTTCTATCCCGCTTTCCCGCACTTCGTTTCAGTTATTCGAAGCGAGGGGAAGCTTTGCACAGATTTTTTCGGGACCTCGGTCGAGTCGCCGCTGAGCAACGATCAATCGTTAATCGCGCGCGACAGTTGCATTCGAAATGAGGAGGGAAAAAAGGAGGAAGCGTATGAAATTCTACGGTTCCCACAGTCGCAGCGCAAACACCGTCGATAATGTACATATTCATAAAACGAGGAATAAGTAGGTTTTTAAGACGTTCGCTTGAAGGAAAACTGCAATCACAAAACTAACTCATATACGACCGACGATTATTCCAGTTTCGTCTGATTCTCTGCCTCGCAGACACGCTAAATTCTATTGTGAATGTTGCGCAATTTTTAGGCCTTCGAGGGAGACGTTCTCTCCCCTCAAGAACGCATACAAATGCCACGAAAGGTCTCGGCTACGCTCTCAACGACGCCAACCGTCCCGCAGAAGACACAAGAGCATCGCGTTCTCAATTAAACTTTAAAAGCCTCAACGACAACTTGTCCCACACCTGGCAAACATCAAGACCCCTCAGGACCCTCGAGAATCTCGAGATCCGTGAGAGGTCTGAAGATCCAGCGAGGCCAGAGGAATCATTCGGAACAGGGCAACGACCGAATCGATTGAGAATTCACGTAGCTCGTACGTACGTCGATCGTTAAGGCCCTCGTGTCTGGAGGGAGGGATAGAACGTACTACGAGACTCGGATGAGTCGTACACACGGGGAGGCGGAAGTAACGATTAAGCAGCGAAGAAAGAGCTGGCGCATTAGTCGGGCCAGCATTGTGCGAGGGGATCTGGCGTGATGCTGCTACCTTTATACGATCGTACGACATGCGTCTAACGTCCGCTCGTTGAGGCACGCTTCGAGATAATTCGCGTGTGTTTCGCTGTGCCGCTTGTTTGCGTCGATCCGCGGACGTCCACCGCGCTTTCACGTTTCCCGGCGTGGAAACCGAGAGAGCCTCGCGAAACCTCCGCGTGGAACGGGCAGACCGAGGATGCACGGCGAGACGCAGCCACCTCTATTCGCGGTTCCATCGGTACATAACGAATGTCCGGCAGATCTTCACTTTCTCCTCGACAGATTCGAACGCGAGGAAGGTACCAATCGCGTCTGCCAGCCAGGAAGATATTCCGCCGGCATTTACAGCCGCGGTGTAATTGTTTTTCGGATAGCCAGGCGGAAGGTGTCTCGTGTAAGTGGATGCGTTAAAGTGGATTATTTATTGGAAGGAGGCGGCGAAGCTGCTTGTCCAATTAATCAAACGTAACGGTGCTCCGGGCGGTGGGAGAGCCTCGTTGCATCTCAGCCTTTTCGCTTGCAAGCTTTCACGTTCCAAACTTGTATTCCGTTTAAATTCCGAGTAAATGGCACCTTGATCTCGTTGCGGCTCGAGCAACGTGCAATAACTAATCCGGGCACGATCTATTGAAACAGCTCGGTGGATCGTTCGCACCTCATCCAGCGGAGGATTAACGTCAGCCTCGTTGAAGAATCAAAGTTAACTCCCTTCTTCTCGGAGACGCGTATCGATGCCTGAAATCTAAGGTCACCGAATTCTTTTTCACGATCCTTTTTCCCCCACGGTACAGCCGATTAATTGAATATATCTTCTTTTTTTCTCTCTCTCTCGCCCGTGGCTGGGATAAAGGAGACAACCGGTCTCGTTAAAAATTCCAGCCCGATCGATCCCCAGCCAGTGGCTCGTTAGCTCCGGGGGCAGCCGTCCGTGAGAAAAGCGAGGCGAGAAACGGCGCAAGTCGCGCGAGCGCGATTACGTGCGACGCGAGATTTCACGCTCCGAGGATCGATTAATTATTCCTTCGACGGCGGAGAGAGGCCGGGGCAAAAAAAGGCCACGGGGGGAATCGTTTAGCCGCCAATATCGCGCAAGGCGAGGGCCTTGCGCGACGCTTCGCTGCATACGTAACGAGATGGCAGGAACGACAAAAGCGTGTTCCGTGGCTTGTTCGCGGGGAACGTCGGCGGGACCCTCCCAGTCACGGTCCCTTATTTTATTACGGAACCGTGCCCTTCTTTCCTCTCGATCGTGTGTCGTTCCGCTTCAAGAGCACCGCCGTCCTTCGTCCCGACACTTCCGCTAGTAAAAACGCGCCCGATCGAACCGCTGAATGGGCAGCATTTCGACGACGGTAGATTACGGGATTGCCAGCAATTAGGTACAGACGTGTTCATTATCTACTTATACACGGCCAGCACAAGAAACGCTGATTGAATTTTACGTAAAGTGTCCACGAGGACGCGAATGATCGTATTAAGATCACTTCATCTTTTATTTATCGCGCTCTCAATCCACGTCGCTTAGTATGGATTCAGTCTAAGAGTTGTTATTGGAACAGTTATGCCACTGTGCGGCGCAACGCGTGGCAAAAAATGAATTTAATCCATCGCGGATTAGGGCTACACATGAGAAACGCTTGTGAGATTCACGACCTTACAATGTCCACGCTACGAATAATTATCATCCGTTCACCCTGTTAAGTGGAGGTCAGTGGCGGATTTAGGAAGAGAGCCAAAAGTTCTGGGACACCCTGTATAGATGACAGAAGTACAAATAAATTTACGCACTTGTGGTATGAAAATTGTGAGAAACAGAAAAGAATGTACTGTTTGGATAAAATCATAATTTCTTTTTTTAAGGGTGGGTTCCTGGGGAGGGGTCATTCTGGGCAAGGGCTCAGGTGGCAACTGCTCAACTGTGCCAGTTAAATCCGCTACCGGTGTAGGTGATGAATATCGGCTTACCAATTTCGCAGTCGGAGCCCTTCCATCCCTGTATGCACACCTTGTCGCCGTTCTCGTCGCAGGTGTAATGGCCAAATATGTCGTTCCTCGGCCGGCAGAACTTGGTGCAGGTCGCGTTGTAATAATGATCGGCGCATTGGACCCGGACGCGATACGCCAGATGAGCGTTTCTTCCTTGATGATTGAGGGTGTGCCACGTGGGTCCTGGCAGGACAATGCCGCTGTAACTCGCCTCATCGATCACGCCCGCGCTCGCCTCGTCTCTCGCTTGCAGGATCAGCGTGAATTGCCTCTGTCGGAAGAAAAGATCGAATAATTAGGTTGGACCGTGTTAAAGAAATCGGGCGCGTTGCGAAACGCAGAGGCGTCAGCGACCCGTTTGGGGATTCTTAATACACGCTGTTTCAATTTGCATTTTACCAGCAGCGCCTGTCGAATTATTGTAATTGAATCAGGATTAATTTCCTCGAGGATTCTGCTCGGTGGTTCACGGGTTCGTCAAGGTTTCTGCGTTGGACAGAGCAGGTTCGTCGAACTTCGTGTAATTAGAAAGTGAGGAATGGATTTGAATACTCGGAGGACACATCGGGAAGATTCTCTGGTGCTGTGACTACTACTGCAGACGTCGCAGTCCAGAATTGCCGTGTTCCGGTAAAGGCGGATCGAATGCGGAACGGTGACGTAACGCGCCGCGTCTAGGGCTGCTTTGGAAGAGGAAGGGAGTCGGTTTGATGAAGCCAGTAATTAACCCTTGCCCATGTTGAATAATTCCTCGGCGGTCGTGGCCCTAAGTGGAACCTTCCGAGATGGAGTTTTGCAAATTCATATAGCGCTTCCTGACCCTCGAGGGCAACACATAACACGTCAGAATAGCATTACCAATTTTCGCTCTCCCCTGTCCATTAATTAAAGAAATTAAACGCGTTAAAGGCAGACATGGAACCTATTTACTGCGAAGCACAGTCCGTTGCGTTCCCTTTCTCCTACGATCAATCAATCACGCATTTACTCCCATAAAATTCGATGTCCCCTTCGTTCCTCTGATAAAGCACCTAAATCTATCCTGCTCCGTCAAGCGGGAGGCAAATGTACCCGCGAGCTTGGAGACCACCCAAAAGCAGAGACCTCTAATCGCATCGATAATCGAATCAAGAAGAATCCCCATTCTTCCCACAATCAATGGGCTCCCCTGTTCCGCAAGGGCTCGGGTTTACTCCGCTGATCGTCCAGCCGCAGGAAGAAAACGAAGCGAAACGAATGCCCCATCGAAACGTACCCACCGCATCCGCAATAATTACCGATCCGCGTGTAATCAAATCCTCCCCGACATTTTTCACCCAGGCACAGTCGGGAGACGTTCCTCCGTGCACCGTCCCCCCACAAATCAGAATAATTACACCGGGTTTGCGCGACCATCCGCGGCGTGGTTCCGCGATGGTTTCGTCTGTCCATCGTCCGTGCGTCCACCGACCGTCTACGTTCGTCGCAACGGCGAACCTGATTGGTACCACCAATCAAGGCCCGTGAGTGACGGTCGGCGGCTAATGCAATAAATAAATTCCAATCGCGCTGCCGCGGAAGACAGCGGCTATCTGTTCGTCCCAGCAGCATCAACAGCGGCGGCAGCACAAGCAGCAGCAACGGATCCCCAAAGGGGTGTCCAGGAGAGTCCAGGGGCCTGACGATAGAAAGCTGGAAGTGTTCCTGATGGAACCGGTCCCGGTGGAAAAAAAAGATCACCGCGCATCGATGTCCCGCGTGCTCGCGCGCTTGTGTGCGCCGGTTTAATGAACCTGAAGATCCTCGCTGGTAGACAATGAGAGAGGGACTTTCGACGAGCCGACCTGGGGGCCCTCTGGATATTTTTTAATTAGAACCGCAGGTGTTTCGCGTGATCGCCCTCCCCGAACGTGGGGGCGACAAGGGGGAAAGTGAAAAATACGCTGGTTACACGTTCGAGCCTGCTATAATAAATGATGCACGGTAATAGATATTTCGTGGTTTTCGTCGATCCCTCCGTTCTCCTTTTGTGCCACCGACTCGATTATCGCCCGGCCCAGAATGGCACCACGCGGGGTTCCGGCCGTCCGATATGTGGGAACGCTATTTCCCCGGAGTTGATCGATTCGCTCTCAGTTTTCAGCCCCAACGATCTGCTAATCTCCCGACCGTCACCGTACTGCAGATACTCAATCGGCGAAATCCTCAGATAACGCGAGCTTAACGTCCCCGTGGTAGCGTTTCTTTGCGCGCAACTCGTTTTCTAAAGCGGCGCGATCACCACCGCAACATTTCCAGTGCTATATATATTCCAGATATATATTTTTTCGGTCAATATCGATGCATGAAATATATTATTCAAAAAGTATCGATACGAGGATCGTACGAATTTACCAATTAAAAAATAAGCTACATATATTCAAGAGAATATTGTTTTTGATTAAAAAGAAATTTCAAGAGTAACAATTTTTATATAGTACCATTAAGAAATTATTTTACTTAAATTAAGGTTCAAAAGTATTACAATGAAAACAAGTAATCTACTTTGCAAATCATATTTATAAGGAAACTAGAATTTTTATTTTAATAAGAAATATCATGGGCACCATTCAATATAAAAGTATGAAAAGGAATTACTGAATTTTACTTAGACGCAGTAATTTGAAAATCAGCTTGAATTGGCTTGAACGAAAAAGGGTGCAATAACGATTATCGATATTTTGAACAAAGTTATCGATACCTGCAATTATTAGTGTTTGAAATATCGATAAAAAATATCAAAATATCGACATGCAAATGTCGATATGTACAGAAACCGATAAATATCGCGCATCACTAAATAGCATATACCACGGTGTAAAGGTGCGTTTAGACCAAAGGAACGAATGCTCGTTTGCCACCCACTTCGATAAAATTCAACTCTAAAGGAGCATTCGTTTATGCTCGGTAAAAACTTCGCCGAACGTTTTGGAATGCTGAATGTATGAAGAAGGTTCAACAAATGTTCAGCTCGTACAAGCTACACGAACATTCGCTCGCATTACACCGAATGAGCTTGTAGGATACAGAAGATAGTGAACAAGTTCGTCGTTTCGCTTCACCTACGAAGCAAGAAGAGAAAAGATAAGGCCTCCTTCCAGCGAGCGATCTAATTTCCATTTTTCCTCGACCGTTCACGGAAGTGAAAAATTCTGGTCCCGATCTGGACTACACAAAGAGCACGTTGTGACCAATCCGCGGCGAGTCAGACGTCTCGCGCTAAATGTAAAGTCGGTTCTCCTCGTCGCAGCCACTACCTAGAGCAGATGAGCGCTAATTGGTGTTAATTGGTGGCTCGCTTGGGGCCCGTCGTTCCCACGCCCGCGACTTTCATGCTCGCCTTTTTTCTTCTTTACACCTCCTGCCGCGTGTGTATATATACGTCTATATATACCTATATTCTAATTCGTCCGTCGCTCTCGGCTTCCTCGCCAAGAGCGGGCGACGCGTTCTTTTGTGCCGCTTTGCACGCGACAGACGTTCCCTTTTGTCGAGCCAGCCTTAATCGATGTGAGTCAGCTCCGTGAATTTCCATCGGATAAAATTCCCATTATCCCCTCGTTTCCCCATTGAAGCGCTACCGACGTGGATCGGGCCGGGAACAGTGAACAGCGTCGAACAAAAAGATGCCTCTTGGATAAGACGTTAAAAAAAAAAAAAAAACACCACGAGAAGTAAGTCAGGTGTCTCGAATCGACCGGTGATTAAGGGAATCTGGAGCAAAACTGATAGAATACCAGCTCCCTTCCTAACGTCCCAGGAAAGGAGAACGTGCGATTGCAGTGAAAACAACGAAGCTCCATGGCACGCGGAGAGTAACCGGTGGATCTAGGAATTCGCGTGGGCGTCCTGCAGAAAACCGCTTCACGACTGGATACCCAACGAATTTCCCCTTTCACTAGCGCTCGCTAAAAGCATCCACGTGGGCACTAGACAGCAAAACCATGGCCAATAAATTGCCGAAGATCCAGCTCGCGATAAGTGCGACGACCGGTGGACCGAGCTACTCGATCATCGATCGATCCCCCTGCGGATGGACACGGGTCGCCCAGGGCCCTGTAGGCGTAGGAAATTCATTAAGCCTTATGTTATTCGCCGGCATGTCCGCGCGCGGCTGCTCCACCGCGGGGACCAATTAATCCATTTCTCGTGGCTCGCTGAGCGGCCGGAATTAACCGTCGCGAGCGCTCGACACGCGTTTTCAGCGTTAATTTCTGGGCACCGTTGGTCAAGGTCCGCGGCAATTTTTGCGACCTTCGGTCGGCAGGAGGGCCGTGGAGAGCTCGATTTCTGCGGGTCAGAGGGATCGGCGGAAGCGGCGCGGGCACGTACAGGCCACGGCGAGCCTCTATCTGCCTGGCTGTCGTTCCATCGCGGTGCTCCGGGCACGGTGGACGCGTCCACGTACAGAGGGAGGGGGCGGGTACCGTGTGTGGGTTCGTAAGTGCACGTAGGTACTTACGTACGCCGAATAGAACGCGTCTCCTTCTCTATGTCAGGCAACGTGTCTTTGGTTTCGCGGAAAAGATCGAACGAGCGGCACGTGAGGACGCGTACTAAGCAGAGGAGAAGGTCCGAGGCCTGACACGATCGGGGGAGCCTTGAATGAGAGTGCACGGTTTTCTTTGGGCTCCTCCGTGGTTCCCGGGCGAACAAGGGGCACTGAGGAAATTCAGTGAGATAATGATGGGGCAAAATTTTTTGGGGGTAGGTTGGAAAGTAGGGCACAGGGTGGGGGGACGTTTTCGATTTAGAGTGCAGGATATTTGATAGCCAGAGCAGGCGGAAGGCTGCATTCTTTTCGCGAGGGAATCTGAAGTTTCCCTTGGACAGAGTTGTCAGGCTTCGCGGTGCAACTTTTAGAATATTCTTCGCTGATGAACCTCGCTGTGCGCGTAACGCGAGCCCCGCTTGCATCGGATCCATCAGGCTACCTCCAACTTGGACCGCGCCAGCCTCTGGTCATTTCTCATCCTCCACCTTTCTCCTTCGAAAAGAATCGTATCCCGTGGTTGTTTGAATTTCGGCCGAGATTTACGCAGCGATTACGACCAATTTATTTTGTGAAAGCGCCTTACGTAAAATCGCTGCGATGCATTATTCATCGCGCTGCATTATTTCAGCGGATTCACGTGCTCGCCGTAATACCTCAATTAAATACAACGCGATTCCAAAAGTTCAATTCTCGCAATCCTCGGTCACGTTCGAAACTTCCAACAGCAATAATCCCGCCGCCTTGCGAAACCCTCGATTCCAGAACAGTTCAGATCCGCTTTCAAAAATCCATAGCCTCCCGGACTTCTCCCAGTGACTTACAAACGCTGCGCCCGGGGGAGATCTCACCGGGCGAGGGTTGAGGACCGCCTAGAAATACCAGCCCTTGATCGCACCCGAGCGCCGACGCTGCCTCGGTCACCCTTGACCCTAAATCTCCGCCGCGGAGTGGAGAGGTCCGGAGGTCGGGCGTCGCGATGCGATAAATTCGCGCGGCCGTCCTTCGCTCCCGTGGAGGACGATTCACGGCGAGGACGGGGCCCGGGGTTGTTCCTCGTCCCTTGGAAATACCGAGGACAGCCTCGAAGGTAGCCGTCGCGTCGGGAAGCGTTCGTTCTGGAATCCTTTCCTCGTCCTCGCTTCCCAATTAGCCGGCCGGCTAATAAATCTCGCGGTGTCCCCAGAACCGTGGAGGACCGCGCGCGACGAGAGGAAAAAACGTGGCACCGGGGGAGGGGGAGAAGGAAGTGGGCGCGAGGGGAACAGTGCAGAAAGGGGCAAGAACCGCGGGAGGATTCTCGAGCGACAGGGGACGAGGAGAGAATCCTCTGTGGTCCGAGGTAGCCACTATTCAGAGGGGCACAAGGCCAAGAAGCCTTCGTACGATGTCCCGCGCTCCTTCCCCTCGTCTCATGGCTTGAACGGTAAGGGACGACGGGGAAGGGCCGAGGGGGAGGTTCGCCAAGTCAGTCTGGGATGCTGACGGTGGCTGTTGTAGTGGTGGGTTTACCTGCATCGGACCGGGCAAGGGATCCCTGCATTCCTCGTATTAAATGCCTCTCGGACGATCTCTCCTCGGAGCTAGCCACGGAGCTGCCCATCCACATGGACTGCCCGATCGCCTGCGCGAGCGAACGTTGGATGGGCTGAGTGGTTATAGAAATACTCTAACCAAGGAGGTACTGCGTGCAGGGCTTGAAAACTGTTACGATATCGATTTCGGTTCCCCAAACGGTTACGAAGAACCTTTATTTTGCATAACTGTTACGAAGAACCGAAATTTCCAACTATTATCTGTTTCACTTACGGTTCCTATTTCCTTCCTCGTATCGGTTCCATCACCGTTATTTTTTCGCTTCTATATCGAAACATCGAAGTTATGAGATTTTTTCCGCGAATCCTATGTTACGTGCCCCACTGTGCGGCGGTGAACTAGCGGCGAAGGGACAGGAGGGACAGTTCTGCGGCTGGGGAGGAGAGGGCGGGGAGAGACAAGAAGCGAGGAGTTTGGTATGCGGTCCGCGCAGCGGGTTCACACACGGCCGAAAGGCACGAGGGTGGGGGAGGCTGCGAGGGGCCCGAAGCTCGGGAGGCATTGCCCAAACCGGGGCGACAGTTTCCCCTTTCTTCCCCTCATTTGCATACGCGGGCCTCGCGTACACCTGTGTGCGGGGGCCCGCGCTTGTACACCTGACCAATAAGTCGGCCCTGGCAGGCGTAAATCTGGACCGTAAACTTGGATATTCCGGAACCCCCTGCCGCGTCAACGAGGGCAAGTTCCCCTGGGTATTCGGCCGTAATCGATGAGCCTCGCGCGGGCCATCGTTTACTCCGTGGGCTAGCGGCCCCTCCAGAATAATTAATAATCGGGTCCATCGACTTGCCGCGAGCGGAGCGGGAATTATGGGGACGCGGTGTGGAATTAACGAGCCTGCAGAAAAATCCGCGATTGAATTTAAATCAGGAACGCGGAAACACATTAATCCCTTCGGAGAGCAATAAATCTTGCCGACACGGGCCGAGCCAGTTTCGCTGTAATTGCCAGGCCCGATATCGTCCTCTCGTTCGGGGACCAATCGGCGCCGGAAGTGTTGACAAATCGACCGCGCTTCCGTTCGCCAAACGGGCTTTAATCGACGCGGCGCATCGTCGATAAATCCTGCCGGCCGTTGGCTTCGAGGAAGCTGGAAGAGGAGCGCGAGCGAGCCGAAGAGGCCCGTGAATCAGCTTCACCGATCAGAATTCGTACGCGCTAATTGCAACCGGTTTGCAGTCCTCGTGGCAGAGCGGTGTCGCTGGAAAAGCGCGGGAGTTGAGGAAAATGTGGAACGGAAACCCTTCAGAGGCTTGGGGTGCAGATCCGGATCCCGACGGACCATCGCTGGCGATCCCTTGCGGCTAGAACGAGCGCGTAACGATTGCGGGCAGGTTTCGTCCGTCGATTAACGGACGGTTCGCTTCTGACAAATCGATCCTGCTTCCGCGTCCGTCTGCTCGTTGATTTATAACGCGCGGCTAGAACCCATGCGCAGCCGAAAATATAAACGACGCGCCGCAAAGTATCTCTATCTGGGACATCCACCGCGGATGTACGAGACCGCCGTCTTCATTTAAATATTATAAAATACGACGTATCTGATACGCGAAGCAGCTAGGCGGAGTGGCGTCTCCGGGACAGGTTCGGGTAGGCACTGGTTGCTCTGTTATTACGCTCTTTACGCGGTTATTACTTTTGAATAACCTACAGTAAAACGTGACGCCACTAAGTCATGCTCATCCCGGAGAGTTAAGGCCGACTCCATTCGCATGGGAACCAACAGGTTTCAAAGCGCGTCCCTTTGATAGATGAGGCTGTACATATCTCTGGGAGTACCATCTACGGAATGTTGAGCCCAGAGGAATCGAGAGATTGGGCCACGGGTCAGGGAACAATCCAGCCTTGGAGAGTATGCAAGGAGCAGGCATGTGGCCGCGGCTCGGCGATACACCTGTTTGGGCCTGACTCATTCCGATCCCCTGCGGGGATTCGAGGCGTGCCATCGCGCTGACTCCTTCATTTTCGTTCTCCGTGGTTTTTATCCGTCCTCCGTGGCGAGCATCGTTTAGACGACTATCGTTTATCATTACACGGGCCATTATCGGGATTTATCACGCGCCGGGAGAAAGGAGGGTAAAAGGCTCCGGCAGTGTTTCCTGACGCTGGGCGACTCGCGTTTGCCCCGACGTTTTCTCTTCTCCCATTTCGACCGCGATGATCGTTCGTTTTAATACGGCCGTGCTAATTGTGGCGGCCGATGGTGCCCGAGAGGCTCGGCGTCTCGAATCATTTCGCACCGGTGTGGTCTGTTACGCGAGAGTGGGCCGCAGAGGTCCCATTGGTCCGGTTTCAGTTGCGTCGATCGATGTTTGCCCGTGAAATTTCTAGCGATACTACGAACCTATCGGCGCGTGAGAAAGCCTGCGTCGGTAATTAGGTAAACTCGGGCGATCGATTTAATTTACTGCTCGAGAGTTAACTCCGTTCCGTGGTGAATCCAATTATTCGATCCGAGCTATCGTGCAAATAATTAGCTATCCCTCTTAACTCTGCCAGCAGCTGGGATCGCGACTGCATGTAGGTATGATTAGATGCTGCAGCGGAGTGCGAACAGCTGCCGGTGCGCAATTAGTCGCGTCTTGCGTCGAATTCAAGATAAATTGGGGAATAAAGTTCGCGAAGTTATGTGGCACGATCAGCGTCACATAAATGCTGTTTCAATCGCCTGATATTTTTTCCCGAGGACAGTTGCGCACTCAAGATTTAATCTCGGGGGAAGCCGAGTTGGAGGAATAAAAATATTTTCAATGCAAGTGCAGTAGAATTCATTGGGTCATTATAAAGATTTATTTAAAGAATAGGGTAAAGGCAGGTAATATGGAACTTCGTAAAATTTCGACAAAGAAATAACGAACTCCTCTGGCAATCGTGTATACTAGATCCCTAGACACAATAGACGATGATACTGACAATTGAGCATCAGTCGGGCATCCATCATTCACCCCCTCGCGTTCCACGTTGTTCCTTTACTCTACTTTTTCGCGACGACACGCCGGAGCGTCTCGCCACCCCCAGAGTCCCAAACACGGGGTCAGCCAGCGACTCGGTAATCGCGAGCGTTACGCCAAGGAGGGCAACGGTAACGTCCACGTGGGCAAAACAGCCGTGACGTGGTCGCGCCGTGATAGAGGCGCCCACATCACGAGCCTCCTAGATATTGTGCCGAGAATAGACCGGGCTTCTATACCTATTCGTTTCGACGCGATTCGCGACGTCAGCGTGTGTAGGTACACTTAGACGTGGCAGCGCGACGGGATCTCGTCGGTCGGTGGCTGCTGGTAGCCTCGGAGGAGTCGGCAGTGTGGGAAAGAGCGAAGAGCCGCGATGAAAAGAGCGAGGAAAATGATCGGGGGGGGGCCCCGAATCGAAGAGACAGAGACGCATCGAGGAACACGGCGACGAAGAGGCCGCTACACGGGTACAGAGCGAGATCGACGGGGACAGAGCGCGCGGCACGGTCGGAGAAAGGAAAGATGCGAAACGTACACACGTCTCCTCGGAGGCACACACAGGCGGTGAGGATTGTGCAAAACCTCGCTGTACTCTCATCCCGCTGATCGTTTCCTGTGCCATTATGCTACCGCTGAAAAGGTGGCTATATTCCTTGCTTACACGAGCCTCTTTACGCCGCTATTGAAATTGCAAACGGAGAAAGTCGAAGGACGATTGCCACGGAGCCGAAGACGTGCTTCAGCATCAGTTTACCGAAGGAAGGACCGTTCGTACGTGCGATGGGTATTCCGCGAACCTTAACGGCACGGGCAGATGTCTAAAGGCGGGATCTCCTATCTGCGACCGGTCGCAGTACACTGGTGCAATTGGGAAGCATGCATCTGCTCTCCTACAAGCGTCCGCGATCGTCGGGTACGCGCCAGACGAAGGAGCCTGACGCGAGTCTGTTTAAGTACCAGCCTAGACTACTAGAGACGCAACACAATGCGACAGGGTCTGTTTCCCATTATACCTAGTCGCAGGCTGGGCACTGCGACCGCCGGTCGCTAGACTGCTGCCGAAGGGAGTCTAGCGACCAGTAGCAGTGCAACTCATTGCCACAGTGGGACAGAAACCCAAGAAATAAGGAAAGAAGTCAGAATTCCAAAGATACGGGAGTATGTATTTTTATATGATACCTGTAGACTACTAATATGAGCACCTAAAAAAGGTGAAAATATCAAGACGCCTACTTCTGATCTGTGTGTAAACACGTGTCTATGTTTGCATGTATTTTTCGTGTAGAATTTTAAATTGTGTGTTTTAATTTTTGGTGATATAAGAGAAAGAAAAAAATTGGGATCCCAAATGAGTGGTATCGATTCTGCTAAGAAATAGCAAATAAGTAGTTACATACAGTTTTTTTCCATAAGAAACCAATTGAAAAATTGCCAGCAATCGTCGACTTTTTAGTTGCCTTCTGGGAACTTCCGATCGATTTTTTTTATTGTAATCAATATAATCTTGTCCTTGTTACTGTGGAAAAAGCATTTAACTAAAACGCCGATAATTGCTGATATTTTTTCAATGGGTCTCTTATGAGAAAGAAACTAATTATTTGCTATTACTTAGCAAAATCGTTTTATTTTATATCACCAAAAATTAAAAGACTCGATTTAAAATTCTGCACGAAAAATACATACAAACTTGAGACACGTGTTTACACGCAGATCAGAAGTAGGCGTCATGATATTTTTACCTTTTTTAGGAGTTCATATTAGCAGCTTACAAAGAAATATATAAAAATATGGCAATGGACTTGGTCGCAGGCAAGGAGCTTCAGCCTAGGGCCAGTCGCTGGGCCAAATCGCTGCGACCAGTCGCAGGCATGAGATCCCGGCTTAAGGTGACTTTCGTCCAGATGGCCGAGAAGTACAATTGAATTTGAAGCTGCGCTTCAGCTTGGATGGTGCCTCGGCGCGAGAAGGAGCATGACAGCTTCCTGTACGACGAGGGGCATTTCCTATCAGCTGGCGGGGATGAATTCTTTGTACACCGTGGAGGAGAGACGCTGGAAGAACGAGAACGATCAGCTCCGAAGGACAGCTACCTCGGCGACAGTGTTGTCGCCGTTAAAGCATCGAGACACTACGTTCCTCCTGAGATGAGATTCCAGGATTCGCCAGAGGAGGAAGCCACGGATCATTCCCAGGAAGACTAAACGCAAGGTGGTATTCGAGAACGCTGTATCGCGCTCGGAAGAGATTATGTGTACCGTATTCAATCACCGGACGGTAATGACGGAATTATCCGCAGAACTGATGAAAGTCTGGCTGTACCGTTTTTCGAGGCAGCCGCCGCGAAAATGGCTTCGCAGTTATTACAGCAGGCGAGAACGTACCCGGGGCAATCCCGGCGGGCCTTTCAATCTCCAACCCCCGTGCCCGCTCCCCCCTTTTATTTGGCTCGATATTACGCGCAGCCTCGCCCCGCGTCTCCCTCCGCTTAGCGTACCTCCGTAGAAAAAAGCACGTGCACACGGTCTATTTACTTTGCGCGTATATCTTTTTATTGCTCGCCCATGGGCCCATAATTGAATTAGCTCGGGCACAGCGCTAAATGCTCGAAGAGAAGCGCGTATACACGGCGCGGCCGGGCAAGAACTGTGCGAGAGGAGCGAGGGGTGCGAAGGGGAGAGACAGATCCTTCAGGGAAAGGAAGCAATTTAGGGGTCTCTGTTTATGCCCCCGCGGTCCCTCGAGTGGCCGCGGAACGAGGAAAGATGGAAGACGGGGCCCACCCTTTGTCGCCCTCGACGAACGGACCCCGCAGCGGGCCCTCTTAGAACCTCGCGAGCGAGTTATGAAATATACAAACACGCCAGCGCTCTTCAAATAATCCACCGCTGCCTATGTGTGCGCGTGTTTTTCTCCCTTTTTTTTTCCGTGCGGTTGAGCGTTTTATACGGCAACGACTCGGTCCGTTAGGCCCGGGGATGAGGGCCCTCGACGCGGCCGGTCGCGCCGCGCATACCCCTCTGCCGAAGGAAACACGTCGTCATCTCGAGCTCGAGGATCCTCCGAGGACCTCTTGGGCCCGCTCGAAATCGGCCGTTCGTCTCGGCGTAATTACGCTCGACAGCCACCGCCTGGTGACACGTCACGTGGGTGGCGTGCCGGCAATCGTTCGCTGGCAGCTCCTCTCGCTCGTCCCTCGGCCGGCCTCGAGGACCCGCGGCTTTTTTAATTACTCGATGATATACTGCCGCTGCCTGGCAGCGATGTTTGGAGCGAGCTCGAGTGCCTCTCGAGGGCCTCGCGATAATCGGAAGGCGACTTCCACTTATTGTTACCATGGAAGAACCACGGACAGCGCCGCTCGAGATTGTCTGACTTGTTTCCTGAGCCGTGGGCTAACGTTCCTTACCCCTCGACTGACAGAGTGGGGTCGATTGGGTAGAATGTAGGGAGCTCGTGGTGTATACGTACAGCTAGGACTCGATGTACTGAGATCACACGTTCGTCGATTAATAAATTGAAAATTGAAACTCATTTTCTGAGTAGGATAGGCTGGGGCTGAAAGTCCTGTTTTTCATATAAACCTATGTAAAATTTAGTAATAACAATCTAGAGATATCTGGGGTTGTTTTGTGTAAACTATAACTATTATGCTTTACGATCACGAAGTTCGTTTGTTGATATTGTTATTTTCTGTTGAGTTATACCACAAAATGGAACACGGGGCAAAAAGTCCCTAATGTCATTTCGTGTAAGATGAAACTAAATAAGTAAAAAACTCTTTTCAAATCAACAAATATTTAATAAACCAATTCTTTTTGGTACCTATAGATACAATATTGAAAGGAAAGCATGACTTCTTTAAGAAAAAATAAAAATGTAGGGTAAACCAACCAGTAATTGACCGCAGTGAGGCAGTGAATGACCATTAGGCAAAGAAATGTCAATTATAAATTTGAACATTATTATATGTTTATAAATGGAGTGTAGTTGCACTTTTAATATCCTATATTTTTAGTTACGCGTATTAAGCAAACATTAATAAGTACAATTCTAATTAAAAGTATGAGGTCATTTACCGGGCTTCTACACGTTTTGCATTTTATAATTTTTTTTTAAAAATTACGATAAGAATAAGCAATTATTTTTATAGAAATTTCCAGAAAAATAAATTTAAATGCAATTTTAACAGTTGTTTTGTTGTTATGTAAAGGTTGACTTTGAACTAAAAACTAAAAAAAAAATCGCTCAACTAAAAGAAAAATACTATTTAAAGACTTTAGCATCCTTTCTTTATACTTCGGCCGTCTTATTATGAAAACAAATAATGAAATAAATGTGTTTATACGTTCGCGATTAACTAGTAATACATTCATTTACGAAAATAAATGAGATTTATAATATTTTTCCTAGACTTAAGTTTCTCGAGAAATTATAGCATTTCTCGAGAAATAAGAAATAAGCAATTACAAAATTTCTCGAGAAATTCTCGAGAAAACATTCTCGAGAAGGAACACTACTGACGACTCTGTAGTCACCTCCGTTTCTTCTCGCCTTTTACATAGTATACTGCGAAACTCGATACATTCCTTAGACTACTTTATTTTCCGTTTTATTTTATTTTTTCTGTTTATGTTAGGCTATTTTATATATATTTATTGTACTGAATTGTTCAAGCTTTGTATACTAAAGGGTTCTCCCGTCGAAATAATAATAATAATAATAATAATAAATGTTCCCTCCATTACGGATCTACTGCTGGGGAGGGTAGTGTTTACACTGTTTGCTTTACAATACCGCGATTTGGTTAATCCACCGGGGACGAGTGGCAGAATTCCGCGGTCGGAGGCCAGCCTCCGAAAGGGCGAGAAGGAGAGGTTGAGGAACAGAACAGAAGGTGTTGCCAAGCGACTGGAACCGAACTGGAATTCTACGTAACGACCCACGGGGATAGAGGGAGCAGCAGACCGGAAATCCTTTGGATTCGATGGCCCTCGCGCGAGCGGATCGACAAAGGAATCGGGCTAGAAATTTCGCGATCGGCGCCGCGATACAATGGCCCCTCGTGCAAGTCTTTTCCAAGAGACCTGGTATTGTTGCGAAACGGCGCGGCGGCTCTCTCGCCTCGAGATTCACTCGGTCGGCACTCGACGGTTTCGAGAACCGGGTCCGCCGTTTTTTTTTTAACAACGCCCAGGAGGGAGGAGGGTGGTCCGTTAAATGGGTCTTCCGCGCGATTTGAATTCGAAAGGAAACGCCAGGATCCCGTCTCCATCCCTCTACCTGAAGTCATGCCCGAGCTCTGTCGTCGAGCGGGGACCTTTCGGCGAAAATTAATCACAGGTATCGAGTCGTGCTCGTTTCGACGATTGTGCAACGCGCCGGATAGTCCTTTCGTGACCGAGTGGGCTTTATGAAGCGTGTTCACGCTTTCGAGACCGTCTCGTCCTTTCGGCGGATCCTTTTTGCGATCCGTCTAAATATCATTACGCCGTTTATGATAATTTAAGGACGCTGCGGAGGAAGGCTTAGGCTTGTTCGAAGCGTGACGGAGGATAAATATTTCCTCTGCCGAGAGGTTGGAGTCGCGCTCCGGCCACGGGGCAACTACTGGACGATTCGCGCGGAAGGAATTCCGTAGGAATTCTTGGCGCTGCGTAATTCGCTTTTCAATCGGCATCTCTATAGAAAAATAATTGCGTGGCCACACATTTCTACTCACCGTCCATCGAAAGGTGAAGTGCAGTTGCAGGGTGACCGGCTCGCTGAGGGTGAAGGTGTTCTGGCCGAGGGCGTGACTAGATACGTTGCCGAAGCTGCACGAGCCGATGGCGGTGACGTTTGACTGGTACTCCTTCAGGCAGAGCCAGAAGGCTGTGGAGCACGGTGTCGTGCAGGGTGGTAGTCCACCCTTTCCTCCGCCGTCTCCACCCCCGCCGCAACACCTGCCGTCCACCAGGGTGCCCCTGTTGTTCGTCAGCGAGAGGATCTGCACCTCGAAGAATCCGCTCGCGTTCGCCGCCTGCGACAGTAAGCAACAAACGTAAGTATTTCAGGAGCCCTGTCAGTCTGAAGACTATTAAGTCTTCACAGAAGGTGTTACAATTCCTGATTTAATCTTCGAGTAAGAAGGTAAATATATATAATTAACAGATGAAAAGGATTTCAAAGTGGTCTTCGTAAGGTACTTATTCGCATCTTCCTGTGCCATTACTAACGCAGCTGATACTCTCGTTCCCTGATCACCTCGAGCAGTGCATTAAATCGAATAATCTCATTAATTTCATCCAGCCCCCCCCCCTCCCCTTCGTTTCCCTTTTACGATTCAAAGGTGAATCGAGCGGGTTCGTTAAACGCGGAGCAAACGATCGGTATTAAACGGGCCACGAGTTCGGTCGGTTTCTTTCTAATGGGCATAATAAAACAGCGGGGATTTCCCAGCTGGTCTCGCGAAAACGGAAGTCTCGGCTCGAGAGGCCCCGGGAGGCGAAAGGCCCCTCGAGTGTCTGTTACGAGCGCGCCGCCAGCTCCTAGGCGGTTCGGTGAAAGAAATCGAGCGGTTTCGAAACGAGCCGCACTGGCAATTTCCCGAAGCTCCCTGTATTTATATCAGAGCGTCCTGTTGCCCCGCGATACCTATCGCGCAACGTGTGCATGCATATGGATACCCACGACGCGCGCCCGTTTAAATTGCGCCTCCGTGTCTCCTGCATACGGCGTTAAACCGCGATCCCGCGGCTTGGTATACCGATTTCGGTGCTCCATTAATCGGCACACGTATTCTTCCCATCGCAATAGATTGTTTAAGAAGCCCGCAGCTCTGAACTCGCGTCGTCTGCCCCTGTCCAACTCACAAACTGTGCACTCGCAAATAAGATCGACATCTCTGAATCGCACGTTATTACCAGCGATCAAGATGAAACACGATAAACATCTAACTTCCTGCAACTATAATTTACTCAAATACAAATCATAAACTCGAGCGTGCATGAGAACACTCGATACAATATTAACCGCACAGCTGCGATCCACGCGGCGAACTATGAAGAGCCACTTACAAGAGAAATCGTAATCCTAGGATGCTTTTCTCCGAAATGGATCTCCAATTTCTCACCCCCTGCCATGTTTGCGCTCAAAATTGCGCGATTAGAGATTTACCGTGTTCTTTAAACGATTTTATTCAGCTTCACTTCACTGTCCGTTTGTTTGTTGGCTTGGTTGAACTTAATTTTGTAACTGAATTTTAACCCACTTCTATTGATTCAATAGATTTGAAACTTTGCAGGCGTAGGTATGTACTTAGTTATGATGACAATACGAAATTTTCTATAAAAAAACGCCCCTGGGACAGGTGAAAAATTGCAATCCCTGCTATTTAAACCAAAAATCTAATCTGGTAGCGTCGCGACTTCCGTAACTACACAATTTATCGACAGAAGATCCGCCGCGTACTTACATATATTTCAATATTTCAGTTTCTTTTAGTGGCAAAACTCGAACACTAAAAAGTAAATAATAAAAAAAATATATAAAAAACAAAATTAATTTTTTTTGCGGTATGTCACTTTGAATAAAATCGCAGAACACTCGTGTTCTGTTCTGAAATATCCTGCTCCACGATTTTATTTAAACTGACATCACCCTCGCAACGATGGTACCAGAAAATAATAATTTTTAGTTTCTAATGAATTTGCGATCAAATTAAATAAAATCCTTTAACTTAAAAATTTGTACATATACTTGTTTTTTTTATTATCAACACAGCTTTAATCTCCGCAGGGAGATTACGCTGCAAAAAATTCTACGCTTATTACAAACCTGTGGATTCATTTATTTATAAATACGGTACTTTCTTAAACCACTAGGGATCGTTGCCGCTCGAAAAGCCGTCTGGTTTCGACGCGGAGAGTCTTCCTTTCGTCGATCGCGGTTACGAAAGCCTCGGCTACGTACACGCTTCGCCTACACCTATCGAAAGCAGGCGGTTGCATCGGAGCCACGTGCACCCATCGGGCCCCGTCCGTGTGGTTGCGAGTCGTGCGCGCGCACACACGTACGAGGGCCGCGGGGCCCGTGTAATTACCGTAAGAGTAAGATCGAAGGTAGAAAGCGCAGAGGATCGTCTGCTGGCCTTTGGTTTCCAGCGGGGCGCGCTTCCTACTACGTTATATAACACCGTGCCGGCGAGTGACATTTTCGCCGTCGAGCCCGAGCTTCTGCGGTTTCCTTCCAGCGAGCCCGGCGAGCGGCTGGATGGATCCTCGCGGAAATTGAAGAGTAAATCACGGATAATGCCCGGCCGCCGCGGACGGGAAATGGAGAGCCATCAGCGGGGCGACAATACGACTCGCTTCGAGGAGGAATTCTTCCACGAATACGCCGGGGGAACATGTCCTCGCATTATCGTTACCGCAGGGGAACTATGTAACTCGCGACGGCCAATTGGAGAACCACCGGGCTGGCAACTGGTAGTTGGGTTCGCCTTTTAAACGCGTCGCGTTAACAGCACGGTAACTCTTCCAGGGTCTGCGTGGCGAGCGCCATTGGTACCCTGGGCGCAATTTCTGTCGACACGTCGATTGCCTCGGATCGGGTATCTGGGAACCTCGGAGTACGCCAAATATCTCTCTGTAGAAAAAGTCTGCCTTAAATAAAGGCGTCCCGGTTTTCAGCCGCCTCTCCCGCATTGGAAACTGTCCCGGAAAGTGTCCTGGATTGGACATCTAACCCCCTTTCAACTGTCTTTAATTTTGTTTTAATTTATCAGAAGTATGTGTTTATAATTAAATAAACTAAGAAAATGGTGTCCTCGCAGATGCGTTAAGTTTTGTTTTTTGCACGTAGAACATCTGGCCACTTTAACCATAAGCCACTTGAAATAATGCGATCCCATTCGAAGTCCTTTCTCCTACAAGTTCAGCTATTACGAACCTACCTACTTCCATCGACCCTCGTCAACCACCCGAAACCAGCTTCCCCTCTAACTGAATACAGTTGCCGAAGCGTGCGCATTGGTAAATTGAAAATAGAGCATCCTGTGTGCACTTCGCATGCGAAAACATGGCAGAGGTTCGTGGCAAAGGGCGTCCAGTCGAAGCCCGTCAATGTCGACGTCCGAGCCCCCGTCGCCGTTGCCGTGGAATATATCAATCGGGTATGCGAAATGGAATTGTCGTGGCCGTAAAACGGCACGTCCGGCGGCGGGCATCGCGGGACGTTCGTCCTGGTAAGGGCTCGCCGCTGATGGCCGCGCATTTACGACGAATGCTCGAATCCCGCGGTGGTTTCCCTCTGTTTGACGAGAGAACGGTGTAACGACCCGTCGCCAGTTTTATTAGCCGTGCATACTTATTCTGGAGGCTCTGCCCGGTAACCGCGCTGCCTCCGAAAGAAGCATAAAACGCGTCGGGGCGCGGAGCGAGGGCCCGGCGCGGTTTGCTCGCGCGGGCCCCAAGTTTGCACAGTCCGATCACGTGCCGACGTGAAATTGCCAGCGCGGAGATAGCTTTCAGCCGGCCGCCGACACGGAAGAGACGTTTTCGAAAACTGGGATCGGTCGTTCGATGATACGAGTCGGAAAACGAGGCAGGAATTTTTAACAGCCGATAGACACTCGCGGATTCCCATTCTCACGCGGTCGAGCTCCAGCCGGACCAATGTCACTCGGAGCGGCAAGAGAGAGAAATCAGTACACTCTTCCATCGAATCGATCACATAGGTGTACGTAGCTGAGCTTCCTCTTGCACTTTCAGGGTGGTGGATTTTAAGGGTTCATTCCGGTTAGCGTAGGTCGATGAATTCAGCGATTTTCAGGAATTTATTGCGACGAAAATAATTATAGTAATGGAATAAAAGTTTTTTCTATTTATTAAACTACATTTATAGGGTAAATAAAAATATAAAAGTATTAAAATTATAGCCTTGCAAAAGCTTTGGAAAGCGGTCTTTATGACACGTTTAAAATTCATGCCTCGCTCGCGAAGGCGTTCTCAGCTGTTAGACTTAGCTGAACCCAAAGATCCAAACAGATTCTTGATCAGTATGACTGTCGCTATCCCTCGGACTATAATTAGTGATTTATATTAAAAATTAGCAAAATAGCGAGCAAAATGCAAGAACAATATTTTCCGGTTTTATCTTTTGCTATTTTCGATTTTAAAAGTAGGTTAGACTCAATGAAAATACTTGGCTGTAGTCCCTGCGAGAGTCACAGGTGTGCCTAATAAGCAGTAAAATTTATAAAGCAATCGGCTCGATAGATTCTCAGACTTTAACTTCGCAATGTGAAAAAATGACGTTTCGAGAAAAACGCGTTCAAAGTTTTCATCTGCAGAGGCCCAGCCTCTTCGCTCCCTACAAAATGCCTCTGTAGAGGCTAAAATAATCGGAATTTTTCCATGAAAATTTAACGGTACATTCTTGAGGATATGTAGTTACGAAAAATGTTATTAAAAAAAAAAATCGATTTTTTCCAACCGGTCTAACCGGAATGACCCCTTAACTTGCACTCGACGATCGTGAGAAACGAGCTGACTGCATTAGAAGACACGTTTATATTTGTTTAGCATTTTCTGTCCGTCCCGATCGCGCTGGGCGTTACGTAATGGGCGCGACCCGGTGTTTTCCCACATGGCCTAGGGTTCAGTCGCCACACAGCGATAATTGAAGACTGCCAGAGCTGTCGGGAGGTGTAATGAAGGTGGACACCTCGGTATTAGCGACCGTTTCCCAACGCGCACCGCACCTTTCAACCTCGGGACAATCACTCCGCTCGCTTTCACGGTTATTAGGTCAATTGTGCGAAAGCTGAATTTTTCCTAGGGATCCACGACGATGACGGCAATTGTTCTTTTCCCTCGTGCACGATTCTACAACGATACACTCTCAGTCAGCAACCCCGTTTACTCAGCACTCTACATTACAGCGTACGCGTCGCGATACAGTAGACGCTACTGTTATGATTTCTGTTAACGCAAACGAGGGGATGCGTTACATAATCTCCCACGATTTCTCCGCGGAGAGCATACTGTAACCGTCAAGTCGATCGTCAGTAGCCTTCCGAGCGAAGCGTGCACCGGCGACTATCAGTGCAATGAACCGAGTCGCGCGCGATTTTTTCACGTCCGATTCGTGCGAATACACAGAAGGATCGCCGCGATGGTACCGTAATATAAACAGGCATTAACGCAGCAACCGGTTAAATGCGTAAGAAAAACGACGAGCGGACCTACCGTCGGATCATTCGTTAAAGCGTCAACCTCTTCCTCTTCGTCCGCGCATCGTCAGCGTTCAAAGTCTCCGAAGGAGTCATCAGGCTTTCCCGACCGATTCTTCCGCGTGGATCGATCCCGTCCGAGACACTCTGGAAGGACCCACGTCCGTGGGACCCTCGCGCGACAAAGAGCGCCAAGGACCACCAAGGATCCCCGGAAAAAAAGAAGCCGGGGGATCGTTGGCAACGCGAGACAAAGGAGCGGGCGGCCTGTCGCCGGGATTGATTTCTGGACACCTGGTACACGGAGGCAGGAGGGCGTTTTACCCGCGTCTCATACCCCTTCTGGAGCGTTCACCGTGGCCGCCAGCGCGTGTATACACCTCCGCGTGACTTGTTACGAGTTCGTGCGCGCTCGCGCTCGCGAGGATGAGCCGCACGTTTCTCCCCGGGTCCGTGAGCCGATTCGCCGCGGAGCCAGGCCTTTCCTTTCCGCATAGCCAAGGTGCAGCGAGCCATACCTTCGCTCGCTCTCAGTTTTATACTCGTCCAGGCTCGCGGGAGTTAATACGAATAACTCATTCGAGCGAAAAAACGGCCGAGCCGAGCGCATACTGAGCGACGATGCCCACCGTCCTCCTCTTCCGCCACTTTTCCGTGGGATCTCTCCTCCCGTCCGGCATCATATCGGAGGAATTCCTTCTTTCTTACCTTACCTTCCGCGACTTCGCTCTGGCGACTTCTTTCGTTCCCCCGCCCTTCCTGGCCGTTTATTCTTCGGACAAACGGGCCGGCGGTGTACATGTATGCTTGGTGCTTGGGGGCCATTTCTCTGGGCATTTTGTGGGAATCAAACGCGGCTCGACGTGAAACCCTCCGAATGATTCTCTTCGGACCCATCGCTTGCTCGGTTTCGGGACTATTTTCCAGCGCGCTGAAGGCTCGCCGGTGAACGGACGAGCCCCGAAGTAATATTCAAGTACGCGAAGTTCCTCCAGCGGTAATCGCCAGTTGAAAAATATAATTCGGAGAAGTGGACGCAGGAGATCGCCGAACCAAGCTGATCATTAGCACCGTTTCGTGGAAAGGGGAGCATCGATAAAATTTTACTTCACCCCCTCTCCCCCGGCCAGGTGCCCTTCAATCGACTTAATAACAAGATGACTCTCGAAAATGACGATGATAATCGAAGGTAAACGGCGCGCCGGCACACGGACGTCCAGTTACGCGCGTTAATTGTTATCGACGATCTCATTAGCGGGCATAAAACGAGGGCGGGGAGCGCATGAACGGAATACGTGTAATTATGTAAATGCTTAATTAGAGCCGGGTGCAATTATGTAAAGCCCCGGCCGTGGTACGTTCTTTAATATCTTAATTGAGAACCTGCTAACCGGCCGATCGCAGCGGGATGGATCAATGAGAGCAGCTTTATCGTCGTGCACGCACGCTAATTAGCGCGCCGCAGCGGTGCTCGCGCTGGAATTCCGCTGAAAAATCGTGCCGCTCGCGGTTTTAACGTGCACAAATCAGCGGGTGACAAAGAAAGGGGGTAGATCTGGCCGGCTTGAAAAGCCAGGAAGCTGGGAAATAAGGAAACGGTCGATTGACAGCCAATGCGAGAGAGAACTCGCAGGCGCTCCATAATTTTCAGAACGAACCGTTTACTTTGTGCGTATAGTCCAGCGAAATTAAACGGAAATCTGCCCAATCTACGGAATAATTCCCAAGAATTTGAATTTTGGTATGGGGGTTTATTTGGTCCTTTTAAACGATATGTCAAAACTCCCCATAGATTCGACCGCCGCTAAAAATTTTACAGAGGGTTGAAAAAAAAACTGTTTTTCGCGAATATCTCGTTATCTGGCAGTTTTGCGACAAAAATAGTTATTATACAATTTATAGCCTAGGAAATTCGCTACAACGACTAAATAAAGGACCATACCCAAATTTAAAACGACTAAATAAAGGCCCATACCCAAATTTAGCTTGGTGGGATTTATTCCGAAGACAGATCCTAATTTCACTGGACTATTATACGATTGCAAAAAGCTCTGTGAAAGTAACCAGTACGTTTAAAGGTTTCAAGCGTCCTGGTGTTCCAATTTCCAGAGCCCTCGAACCCCTTCTTCACCACCGAGATTCTCTTCCTCCGTTAGCTCCGCAAGGGACCATTCGCACGATCCCGTCGTTTTATCTGGAATCGAAATTCGAAAAGCCTCGTCGCCGGACCCGTCCAGACGGGAGGGACCAGTCGCTCACGCGACCCACGACGGAGCCGGAAAACGAGCAACACGAGGGCAGAGCTGGGACTGCTCCGGCCCGACTAGTGGTTCACGAGCGGGGAGGAACGGCAACAACAACAACAACTGACGCGAATTCGGTCTCGAAAATCGTCCGTGGGCCTTTCATTTTATCTTTGAGCTCCTAAGTCGTAGGTAGTAATTACCGGTGGCCGCTACCTGACCCGCTGGAATAGACCTGCCGAACACCACTTAATTTTACACCGGTCGGGGCCCCATCCGCGCCGCGAATCCGTGTGCGCGCTCGCGCGCGCGTTCGGAACCCACCGCCGACCATATATCTCTCTCTTTCCGCGAAGAGGCCTATACTTAATATTATTTGCTACCCACTCGATACTATCGGCCGCCCCGGGGGCCCATCTCGGCCCGTCGATCCGCCACAAATTACCGAAATAATTAAAAACTGTTACCCCGCGTGGGAAGGCGCTCCCCTCGCCGCTCTGACAGGCCGTAGGACGAGGATCGCGGACGATGGCCGAATTTCTCCGATTTTAATCGCCGCCCCTCTCGTTCCTTCCAACGGCCTTCGACGGGACCGTTCCTTCGGTGGGTGGAGAGGCTGCGAGTGAATTAATTCGATTCGTCGTTTCTTTTAATCCACTGGCCGGTTCTCGGCCAGCTAAGTACCACGAGTGGTTTTTATTCCTCCGAGGGGAAGCTTGCTCTTTCTTTCGTGCGGGAATTTAGTATCCCGGTGAAAGTTCGACGCACAGTGGGTAAATTTTGCGATTTTATGGCCGAAACTGCAGAAATGAAATTTCGGAATTTTATAAATTTATTACAAATGTCAATTGAAGAACTGTATCCATTTTCGTGGTGAAAACCTGAAAACTTACTTTTAATATATAAAATTCGGCACTTTTACGTTCTATGAGAAACTAAATTATCCGAAAAACAGCACTTAAAATTGTTTAAATTGTTTAAGTTTTTATTTTATTCTGTCGAAATGAAAATTTTATTTTTGTGGTTTTGGCCATAAAATCGCGAAATTTCCCTACTGTGCGACGTCAGGAATGGCTGAATTGCGAACTTCGTAGATGGTAGTGGACGCTGATAGCTGGGAATGAGTATTAGATTTTTTGTTGTACTGGAATTAGAGGTATTAGACGTCGTTTATATACCCCGTTCGAGGGATTAAAGTTTGCATCATTTATTTAATGTGCATCATTGGCGCGTCGTTTACACTCCACCAGGTGCCAAATATTACAGCCATCTGGACGCTTTCTCCACCACCTCCGATATCGATTCCCCGTGCCCGTCTGGCCGCTGATTTTCATGTTCACTGAACTTGACCGGCGCGACGTCGTCGTCGATTATGATTAAAGCGCCTTTAGCGCCCGCCATCTCCGTCTGCGGCCTCGTTTTTCCCTTTTAACTTATCGCCGCGACACTCGATTTACCGGTGCAAATCGCTCGGCCACTGTCACGCGTAATTACGCAACCATATAATCGGCCGCGGAATCTATGGCCCGTTGATTAGAGGCTCGGTGCGCCGCGTTATTTTCGCCGAAGTGGCTTCTCAGCTCCCCCCGGGCGCCTGGATTGATTGTTTTTCGCGTTCCTCGCCCTCCGCCGCTCCCCTCGAGCAAGCCGTCGCGAAATTACGGCGAAATTTACACGCGAATATGGGAGCGTCGATCACGGGCTTGACACCTCCGCCGATCCCCCCGCCGTGTCGTCGGCCGCGGCTGATTAATTCTGGCCCATAAAACCATCCAGCCCGATGGTTACAAATGAGAACGGTGGGACATAAATTACTCGGTTGCCGTGGAACCGACGCGACGACAGAATGCAGCCGCCGACCGGCGGGCCCCGAGAACAGGTTGTTATTGAGACTTCTTCCCAGCCGAAGTTTGGGACACACGCGTTGGTTAATAGAGCGAGACCCGGCGCGGCGTATTCGCCGCTGCGCCCGATCCGGGACACCTCGTGTGACGTTGCACACGGTGCCCGCCGCGGAACTCTCTTGACTCGCACCTGTTCCTATTGCTGTCGACCGCTCGATTCCCGCCAGGTAGACGGATCAGGTTGAAGAAACTGGATGATCCACGGGGGCGGCGAGCATCGATCGTGTTTCATCCACCCTTGACCGGGCCAACAAAAGCTCATCGATAACGGCCTGCCGTTTCTGCCGCGGCGACAACTCCCCGTGGCTCTTCCCACGGGCAACACGATACGCCCACGCAACGATTACTCCTTAAATCGCCTGAGAAAATACCGATCGGCCCCCGTAAAAATTCAATCCCGCCGTGAAGACGCTCTCGCAAAAATGGCCCCCGGTACGTCAAGCCGCGCGGGGTGCAGGGTGCGCTCATGAGAATACTTTGGGTGCAGTCTTGGGGGCATCAAGGACGCTGGGTTTTTAAAGCTTTGACTATGCATATTAGGACACAATTGAGGGACTTGCAGCTAAAGGGGTGCAACTCCATTTTTTACAGTTTTAGAGTTAAGACGTGTAATATACTGCCTCCCCTTAGTGAGAAGGTTCTATTTAGCATTTCGAAACATCCGAGAAAACTGGAGTTTTATTATTTCCTTTATACCGTCCTTGTAAAAGAATAAACAAATTAGACTGCTTCCAGATCTCTACGAAACGCGTAGGCTTTTCTAACTTTACTTAAAAGGTAAAAGATGCGTGGAACTTCAAATATTTCAACATTTCTTGAAAAATGGTAAAATGCTAGATAGGACATTTTAACTAAGGAGAGTAAAAGCAGGTAATATGGAACGGCACGTAATATGGAACTTCGTGATACTTCGATGAAGAAATAACGAACTCTTCAGGTAATGGTGTACTCTATATCCCTAGACACAATAGACGATGATACTGACAATTGAGTATCAGTCGGGCATTCATCATTGAATGAGACACGTTTATATTTTTCGAAGGGTGTAAAAATTTCTAAGAAGTGCATCAAACAGTTAAATATTATAGTGAAGGTATGTTACAAACTATTATTTGATATAATTTATCATCAAATATGTGTGTTCTTGATTGTTCAACAATAGTTTACCAATAAAGTTACTTTCTTCTTAGTCTAATTCTTAATTTCTTGTCGGAACATGTGTATACGTAATATAGAACACCGAGTAACATAGTTGAAGTTAGGCAAAGAAATGTCAATTATAAATTTAAACATTATTATATGTTTACAAATGGAGTGTAGTTACACTTTTAATAAGTACAATTCTTATTAAAAGTATGCGGTCATTTACTGGGCTTTTACGCGTTTTGCATTTTACAATTCTTTTTTAAATTACGATAAGAATAAGTAATTATTTTCTGTGAAAATATATATTTTCCAATTAGTATTTTCTTTTCAATGTCAAGTCAAAGCAATTATATTATAAACAGTTCTTTCTAATTTACACGAAGTAGGTAAAGATGGAGCTGCACCCCCTTTGCTGCAAGGTCCTCCTTTGTGCTGTATATATTGCGATTCATAGGTTTCTGACGCAGCATCGTCTTTCATGTTCTAACCTTTCTTTTCACCATTACTCTAGCCTAAAGAGATTGGTAGCCAACAATGGCATTGCTAACGTGAAAAGCCTGATCCCTAAAGTAGGTACGTACATATCTCTTTGATTGCACCTCGCCGGAGCTGCCATTTATCGCAGATTACGCGAGGCCCGTTTCTTCCACGCACCCCCTTTCCACGAACTCGTGAAACCATTAGGTATACCGGGCTGTTGCAGGGTAGCCTGTTCGCCTCAGCCACCGCGGAGGCTGGTGAACCGTCAGCAGAAGGGAGAAAGGACTCGCGGGCACGCACCTGTGCCCCGTGGTCCAGAAAATCGCGGGGCCACGGCACACAGCGTCGCACAACACCACCAGACGGCATTATCTGTCTATCTGGCGTAGCATCCGCCGAGGCTCGCCTCGGGGCTGATTTTTATAGGAGGTTCGCGTGACCGCTGGCTAAACGCTTCGCTTTAACCCGCCCCGGCTCTGCCTCGGCAGCTCGGATCGCTGCCTCTATCTCTCTCTCTCTTCCTCCCTGCTTTCACCTCCTTCGCGGTATTCAGCCTTGCTCTCTTCCTCCCTTTCTCGCCAGTCTCTTCACACCCGACATCGAGGTGTACCACTTGCTCCAGCGATCTCCTGGCGCTCTCCTCATCCTCCGCTCGACGTTCCCCAGCCGCGGTCCACTCTTCCCGCTCGATCTCGCCTGAATAATTTATTGAACCGAGTCGAGCGTTTTTTCTATATCCCCGAACTAGCCGTCATTTGCATTTCCCTTATCCGGACGGGGGATCGACCAGGCGCTTTCCACGAACGGTACTTCCGTGCCCGTGTAACACGCCTTCGTCCTTGTACTTCCACCTGTTCGACCCCACTCCACCGCGTTTATCATTTCCGTCACGCTAGCCGCCCGTCCACCGTGCCATTTCGTCCGGCTCCTGCGGGCGTCACGCCACGAAGAAGCTGGTGCCGCGCGAGCATGCTCATCTGACGACGCGGCGGCGCGGCGTGCAGCTTCGGGGGACTGGCCGCCGCTGATAATTGAGCGCGGGGCGATAGGAATGGAAAGAAGAGGAACAAGAAGCAGCTCGAGCGCGGCCGTACGCGGCAGCCAGCAGGGATTCGTTCCCAGGGTAAAAGCGGAAGCGACGCGCTAATGCGCTAAACGGGTCGTCATCGAACGCCGCGGGCCATGCGAGAGGCGTCTTTTTCTCCAACCCTTCTCCCATTCTCTTGCCGCATTTGTACGCGGGATCGTCCCGCCGTTGTCGGTAATCCGGCGCGGTGGCAAGAGAAGCCGACTCCGAGCGAGTCAAATCCCGTCGGCGCGTGAAAAAGAAAAACCCCTCGAAAACCAGAACGCGAGGGGGCGAGTCGCGCGGCGAGCGGATACTTCGGAGTCGTCTGTCCGGAGCGTGTACAAGCGTGACCGATCGCTGGCTGACTAGATCTCCTCCTCGGCTCGGCTGTACGTTTTTCGTGCCGGGAGTCGGGGCGATCCATCTCGAGCACGTTCGCGGCGGGTAATTAAGACGCGCCGATCCAGGGGTGGACGATGAATTATAATCGGGCCGATAAAAGTCGCCCGAGTGGATCCACGGAGCGGGGCCCTCCCATGCGCATTCTTTCGGGGAGAGATCGATCTCTCACGAGCCTCCTCCGTAACGGAGGTTTACGATAATTGCTGGAAGCATCCTGCAATTTCAAGCCTAATGGACTGACGCGCGGTGGAGAGATCTGGCGATTTTATGGCGGAAACTACAGAAATGTAATTTTTTAATTTTACAAATTTAATACAAATGTCAATTGAAGAACTATATCCATTTTCGTGGTGAAAACCTGGAAAGTTATTTTTAATATATGAAATTCGGCAGTTTTACGTTCCAATATATGAGAAACTAAATTATTCGAAAAACAGCACTTAAAATCGTTTAAAAAAGAAGAAAAAGGTTTGTAATGTATAGCATGTGAACCAGTCTCGGTTACAGTTATGTCGTATGTTAGACAAGACTAATGTTCCTTCTCGAGAAATTTTATAATTGCTTATTTCTTATTTCTCGAGGAATACTATAATTTCTCGAGAAACTTAAGTCTAGGAAAAATATTATAAATCTCATTTATTTTCGTAAATGAATGTATTACTAGTTAATTGCGAACGTATGAACACATCTACAATTTATAATACTGAAGATGCTCTTAAATTCTTATTTAAAAATTTAGAAAAATTGTATACTGAATTAAGTACCTAATGAGTTTCTTGTGGCTGTTAAAGAAGAAATATAGAAAAGAGGAGACAAGACTACTGTATCCTGTATAAAATTTTAGCATGATCCAGAATTTCTTCCAAAAGGGTTAAAAGACGAATTTTTTATTTTACGATGCGCGCCGTGGAAAATCACCATGTCCAAGCGCGATCGACCAACGGATTTCAACGATCTGCGAAACAGCGTGAAATTGTTTTCGACTTGGGAAGCTTGCGAGCAACGGAGGATCGTGAAATCGGCGTATCCCTTAAATCGCTCGCCAGTCTGTTTCAATATTAATGATTTATTTTTTACTACCCTTTTTGGGGAGCGATAAACCTCGTTTTAT
The DNA here is from genome assembly GCF_050908995.1 of Andrena cerasifolii. Taxonomy (NCBI): domain Eukaryota; kingdom Metazoa; phylum Arthropoda; class Insecta; order Hymenoptera; family Andrenidae; genus Andrena; species Andrena cerasifolii. Next base: position 8,902,565 of record NC_135121.1, on the reverse strand, counting down.
GGGGTGTCTGTAAACAGCTGGTGTTAGAGGAAGCACGTGAACTTCATTTCCTTCTGTTCATACGCACTAACAGGATTTCGGACAGAATACTTTTCTATACCTCCTATCGCAGGATCTGGAATCGATGCTATCGTAGAACGAGCCTAAAGGGTACGAATCGCAGGCCCAGCAACGTGACAGGGTGTATTCATCGGTTTCTCGGGATACTTGTGCCGAACTTTTTTTCGCTGGCAAGCAGCGCGCGTTATAACGGTAATTCCGCGGGGACTGTAATTGAAAGAGAGCAGCAGCGGCGGTTAATTACACTAGGTCGAAACCATCGGGGGGGAACGACGAAGGAACCAGGAGCCCTGTTCCCGCGCAAGCAGCGCTTCCCCGAAAGTGATTTTGCAAGAGAACGGGGGACGAGAGGCTTCCATCTGTAAATCTTGCGGCCGTTGCACCAGCTTTTCGCTCCTAAGCTCCAATTACACTCCGGTAACCGTTTTGGGGTTTCTGAACGCGGAGGCTGTGTTTAGCCCTCCACTAAATTGCGCATCGAAGCTCTATAGGGTTCTTAAGTTGTTGAGGTCTCTCGAGCAGCAGCTTTCCCCGATCGTCCACGTTGTTCGAATGTCAAACACCGTGGAACCAAATTAATAGGCCAGTGTTTATCGACCGGTAGTCTAAAAATTGGCTGTTTTGTAGATCCTTAAACACATTCACAATGGTACTGCTAATAATAACAGCATTTTACTTGTTTGATCAAACTTGTAAGAATTGAGGGGCTCAGTGGAAAACAAGCACATGCCACCGTTTTCTGATTTTAGGGGAAAGCAAGTTGAAGATTATTTTCATAAGAAATGCGGTACGATGTTGTAGTTATTTTAAGCGGCACTCGAACTAAGCAGATGGTAAATGACAACTATTATCAAATTTCTGGTTGTTATTGAATTGAATAATTTTGTAAAATATTGAGAATTCATAGTTTTCTAGTTTTCTTACAATGGCCCAATACCTGGACAGCTTAACTAGTATTTCCCGGTGTCCCGATTTTACCGTCCCATTACCTGGACACATGATGAAACAGCAATTTGGATATTTTCTCGGGAAATTAAATTAAAAAAACAACACAATAGTTTTTCCTACTGGCATATTTTTGCTGTATAAATAATTTATTCAAATCAGTAAAACAAACTTCAGTAAAAACAATCTATTATTGAATGACTAATTTTAAGGCTATGTGTAATCGTGTGTGACACGCGAATTTTGCACATGAATATTGAATTGAATATCATCATTAGAACAAGATAACAAGAATACAAAGTAATAATTGCTAAGATGTTAAATAACGATTTTCCGAGATGTCACTGTACCAGTAGATAGACGCGAGAATAAAAAACTAATAAGAACTTTAATTTTAATCTTCCAATCAAAAAAGAATACTAGGAGGTACCATTTTTCTAACTCTGCATTAGCTGTACCAATATACTAAACTTTATTAATAATATTCGCTTAAGAAAAAGTAGAGACTATCTAACAAATCAGATAAGAGCAATACTAAAATGGTGTGAACTGGAGAGTTAAAAAAAATTTATTTTCATTACGAGTGTTACTAAATATTTTATTAAATATCTGAATAATTGAATAAAATAGTTCTTTTATGGATAAAGCGAATATTAAATGTAATAATCAGTATTATTTACACAAGTGTCCAGGTACTGGGACGTGTCCAGTTATTAGGACATTTACCTCACCAAGGATTTTACTAATTTAGGGAAGTTTACTTCAAGTGCGCATTCATGCTCCACCCTACTCTACCGCACAAAATTCCTAACAGTTCCCAAGGACCCCCGAACAAACGTTCCATCTTCGCGACGCGATAAAAATTATACCGAATTCCATCCCGAATTACTTTCCCAGCGAGCGTCGGCCTAACTCCGCGTCTGAACTTCAGTCACGCCGCCTGATCCATCGCCAGCAAGTAAATTTCCATCTGCTCCGCGGCGTGTCCCGCGCGCACTTCCTGAATACACAACGGGCGCGTGCACGAGAGCGTGTAATAACCCGCAGGAAGATACAAATAAGACCGTCCCATTACACCGATGCAACGTGTTACACATTTTTCGCCGAGAGGGGAAGGGAAGATAGGCCGGGGAGGGGGAGCCGGGCGAAGGCGGCCACGCGAGTACAATGGGAACGCAGAGACAGGACCGCGCGCAATATGCGAGATACCGCGGCACGAGATGATAAGTGTGGGTGACGAGGCAGCGTCGAGCGGAAAAAAGGCCGTAGCCGCGGCATAAGTATGTATCTCCTTGATGAGAACAAGGAGGAGGACGCGGAGTGCCGGGCTATCCTTGTGCAAGCGGCGAAAGACGGCGAAGGAAGCGGGCGAGAAGGAGAGGCACGCCGCGGAGGAAACGCCGCGAAACGTCGTGGGACAGCGCGTGTTCGCGACGTTACGTATGCATGCACTTTGGCGTCGAGCGAAGGTAACGCAACGAGTGCGACTGGCTGCGAGTTTAGCGGTTCCGCGGATACCAGGCAGCGAGCGGGCTCGACGCGTGGAAAGGCTAGCAGCGAGCGGAAGAGGCGACGGCGCCGACAATGGGACAGTTTGGTAACTCCGCTTGAGAGCTTTCCGTGGCTGTTTAGAGACGGATGGCTTCATCGAGCGCGAGGATGGATTCGGAATGGGTAGGAGGGAACGGAGCGAGGAGAGACGCCCTCTCGGGCGACCGTCTTTACGCGCTCATCAAATTAGTGTCTAAGATAAGTTAATAAACCTGATCGAATGATTCATACTCCCGGTGGCCGCCGCTACTTATCTAATCGCTCCACTTTGCGACAGTTTGCGCTTCGGTCACCCTGACGCATGTAATTAATATGTAATCCTGCGTGCTCCGCGATCGATGCGGCAGCGCTCGGCCGACGGCAAGTAATTGCGGCTTATCGCGATGCTGGACGTTATCATTACGCATCGACGAGTAATTACGCTGTCCTCCGCGGTGGCTGGTCGATGGATATCTGGCTAGAAGCTTCATAGAGCAATCTTGGTCGGACGTAGGCTCGAGGATGAGAGATGTCGGTGCGAAGTTGCCTGTGCCCTGTCAATGTTAATCGCGACTCGGTCGGACCTGGTCTACTGCGATTTCTACGCGCTGAATACCTGCGATCGCTTTATAAACACTAATCGGACTTTGCGCCGCGATTAAGGAGACACGGTTCAACGGAGATTCCAGCTCGTCCGCTGCGCTGGAAGATGATTTCACCTACTTCTACGACTTCTTCCGAGGCGCACCGATCGGCCATGGAGGCTTCTCCGCGTAGCCTCCGAAGGGCCACCGGGACTCGCGCCCCGTCGGATCCATTACCGTGGAGTCGACAAGCTACGTGCCCGTATGAGCCGGATACGGAAGAGGATTCGCGGTCGGGGCAGATAAAGCGTACACGTACCTGTATGAGGTGGGCAAGGAGCAGGACGTAGGCGGCGGCCGCCCTCATGTCTTCCCGCGAGGAATCCCTCGACTACCGCATCACCATTCCCCGTGGGTCACCTGCCCTCTTCCCCAGACACTCCTAATTATTTAACTATATCTGTCGTCCCTCCTGTTCCAGTAACTCCCTCGGTAATATCCCTCGGGATCGCTGCTCCACACTCTTCACACCGTATACCAGAAGATCCGCCAGATATACATGTATATATCCGTTGGCCGACAGGGGCGAGACACTTCACTTCTGCTTCTGGTCCGCGCACACACCAATTACGATTACCGTGCAACTCGAGGAGGAACGTGAGCGGCACTGCGCTCGATCTACGATCCCTCTACCAACACACTTTTTCGGTACACTGTTTAGCACTGTACGGTTACGGGCATCCGATGGCGCACTCCGACACGGAATACTGTCCCAGACCAGTTGGCGGTCGGAGAGCCGCTGGCAGCCGAGAGATCGCCTCGTTTTCCAACGGGGTATCGAGGATGCGGGACGAGCACCGAGGATGTTTACGCGCGGGTACGCTCCCGCGACAGGTACCTTTCCCTCGTACGCGTCGCCTTTGATCGCGCGATATCGGCGGTTCGTTACGATCCTCTTCGTTTTCCCCCTTTCTCTCCGGCGGCTGCTCGCTGGTTTCACTTCGGCAGCGGAGCAATTAATTGTTCGGCAGTGCCGTTTACGCGGCTGCGGACCTGGTACCCATGCCTCGTCCTCTCCTCAATCCTTCGCGGATGACCCACTTACGCACCGCGGCAGGATTAACACGTGGCCGTCGACTCTGTACGCGACAACCTGTTCTCTCTGCGTGCCAATTTCGGAGCACGTGCTTCGGCACCGTGGAAACTATCCAGCCCACCTTTCGGTGGCTCTTACTCCTCTCCGACTACTATTCCGCCTATAGTTCGCTGGACACCCTTCAGGATTCTTGGGCCACCTCGCTCCTCGGAATACTAAAATCCACACGGCGCGGACAGTCACTTGTCACGTGCACACAACTACGGATTCACCGAACGATCCCGTGCGATCCAACGGAAGGGCACCTTGCGATACCTCGAACCACACTATTCCCTCTCAAAGTTCCACTCGAAGAACCGTGCACCGAAAATTCCTCTGGTACCTTCCTTCGTGGGTCAGGGGGGTGGACGAGACCAAGCCCAGGCGCACACGCGTGGCAGAAACGTACGCGACAAACACGCGTCGTCGAGGAGCCGCGGTCCGCCAGGTATCGGCGATGCCTGGCCCGCGGAACAGGTGTGTGGACCTCGGTACACACGCGCGCGTAGCCCCCGCGTACGGACGCGCACCTTTCTATCTGACGTGTCCGCGTGTGCGTGCACGGCTCGCGTAAACACCGTGTGTGTGTGCGTGGGCACAGGTACTCGATCGCGTGTGTGCGTTTGTGTGTGCGATTCTGCACGGTGGAGCACGGAAAACGCAGCGCCTCCGCGGGGTACACGAGTCGGTCGCTCCGGGGATACTGAGTCGGAGCCGCAGGCCGGCCTGCGGGCCTCCCCCCCTGCTGCCACTAGTTCGCTCTCTCTCCCTGCCCTGCGTCTCCCTTGCTCCCTCGCCACCTGTCTCTCCCTCTCGCCATCTCTTCAGCCCCTACAACCCGAGTGCCATCCCTTCCAGCCTCTCCACCTCCACCCGGGAGCATCGGCGGACTCCCACCATCGCGGGGGAAACGCTCTTCACCCCGACCCATGGGTCCTCGCTCTCCACTCTCGTAGCCTCTTTATACACGCTGCTTTGGCCTCTCTCGTGTGTCCAGCGTGCCTCTCCGCTCTCGCGTTCCCACATCGCGCCGGACGGAGCTTACAGTAGGGCTGCTCGAGTACACGAATATTCGAGTAGCTTGAAATTCGGACCGAGCCGAGACTCGGTTTCCGAGCCGAGCCGAGTACTCGGAAAAAGCGAGCGGCTCGAATAGAACCGAGAACTCGAATTTTCTCGAGCGGCTCGAATAGAAACGAGTAGCTTCAATAGAACCGAGAACTCGAATTTTCTCGAGCGGCTCGAATATAACCGAGAACTCGAAATTTCTCGAGCGGCTCGAATAGAACCGAGAACTCGAAAGTGCTCAGTCGACTCTCCGAATAACTGTCCCCGATGCGTAAGCACATATGCTTAGGTTATTAGAATAAGTTACCAGACTCATTTCTCTTTGTACTAGTTAACATGTTTTGTATACTAAAGGGTATTCCCGTTGATAATAATAATAATAATAATATAATAAAATAATAAAAAATTTTCGAGCGGCTCGAAGAAAACCGAGAGGGCCGAAAGAACCGGGCGGGCCGAAAGTACCGAACAGTCCGGTGTGTCAAGTAGTTTGAAGTTTGAATGTTTCGAATTTTTTAGAATATGTTTCTATACTGGATAATGGTTTGTAATTATTAATATTACTTCAACTTAATTTATTTTCAATAGTTACAGAATACTTTCATTCACAGTTTACACTTTAATTACTCACATTATTACTGCGACCTCGTCTTTACTCGTATCTTACTTTCTCCTTATGTACTATATTTTCTGTTTAACGAGTATTAAAGCCGAAATAATAATAATAATAATTACGAACCATTATCCAGTATCTAAACATATTCTAAAATATTCGAAATATTCAAGCTTCAAACTACTTACTCGGCACACCGGTACTTTCGGCCCGCTCGGTTTTCTTCGAGCCGCTGGAAAAAATTCGAGTTCTCGGTTCTATTCGAGCCGCTCGAAGAAAATTCGAGTCCTGGCTTTTCTTCGAGCTACTCGGTTCTTTCGAGCCGTTCGCTTTTTTCGAGTACTCGGCTCGGTTCGGTCCTTCGATCCGAGTCAGGCTCGGCTCGCTTTTTCCGAGTACTCGAACAGCTCTAGCGTACAGACGCTGGCCTCGGCCGTTGGCTGTGTTGGCGCAATGCCCAGCTACGATTGTGTAAAGGGAATTGTAGGGTGACGGTGCGCGCTGGCGTGCACCGCGGCCGCAGGAGAGCCTCTCCGTCTCCGTTCGCCCACAGGCCCTTCGCTCCCTCCCCCCCCCCGCCGCCTTTCTAGAAGGCATTACACGATGGTACACTTGTGCCCCGGTCGGTGGATGCTGGGGCCTTGGTGGATATCCGCGACGCTGCTCGTGGTTCTACGTTGTATATCTCTTACGATCGGGCCTCATCGCCGACGTCCACCGCGCGCCGGTTGTGTATTCTCACCTTCGTCGGAGAGTTGGTACGATCAGACTGTTTGCTGGTTGTCGATGCTTAGTAGGACGTGGATCTTGCTCGATGGCGAGGGGCAGTCGAATGGGTGGAATCGGGTTCAAAATTATAATGTCAGGCACCAATGGTGTTGGCCGTTTGTGTCATGGTAATCGTCCCTGTAATTGCTTCGAAGAGGCACCTGACTTTCAACCCCCAAATGTTGCATTCAAGATCGTACTGCAATGCATTTCCTGGATATCAAGAACGTGAGAACTTCATCACGACATCCTCCAGGTCGTGAAGCATTTCTACGGTCCCTGGTAGCAACCCCCGTTAACCCTTATGTTAATAACCGGGTACAGTTCTACCCACCTAAACACTGCTTCTAAAAAAAATTTATGTTCCGGTTAAAAGAGAATTTCGCTCTGCCAAATCGGAGTTATTTAAGTTATTTACTATCGATTTATGCCTCCAGTTTTACAATTTTTAACTTGACAATATTGCAAAAGTGCAGTCAAAGTTCGTATGTCTGTGTCAATAACTGGGGTACACCTCTACTCACGTACATATGAATTTGATAATCATAGAGAATACTATTAAAAATAACGTGTAATGGTAGCAGCGATTACAAAATAAATGAAAACAGATATTTATTACATAAAAAAATTAAAAATAAATATCTATTGAATTATATGTACCCAAAAATTTCGCGCATTCATAGCATTTAGCTAATCTGGTCAAATGCTGATCGCAATCGGATGTTCCACATTTGAAACATGACTCCCTTGTCATATTATTTTATTATGTTGGTAATTATTTACAAAAGGGCAGTCCTCACCGATTTCGACGACCTTGAAATATGCTGTGTTGAAATACGAACGTTAACATTCTCAACAACTTTTTCCTATACATGTTGCCGTTGCTTCGCTTTAGTTTTCAAGACATTTGAAAAAAAAACTGTGATCGATAGTTGGTACCACGTGGGGCCGTTAAACTATCTAATCCAAACTAACTACCGAGCACAATTTTTTGCGAATATAATAATATATTAACGAATATTTAATATAATAATATATTTCGAATATTTAATATATTAACGAAATCTTTTTTGTATTTTGATTTTCGATAATGTGGTTCCGAATGGCAGTGCTCACCGCAAAAGCAAATTTTTAAAAAGGCTTCTTGGATGTGGGTTGTTATTTTATTATAAACCTAAATATTTTTCTACGAAAAAATTACCAAATGTTCTTTGAACGTTGCTCTTTTAAGCGCAAAAAGTGCTGTAAGAATATACACTTCCGCTTTTTCAAAAAAAAATCACAAACATTCGCCTCTTTTCGGCCGCCTGACTAGGTATAACCCCTTAAAAAGAAGCCCTTCCTCGCGAATACCCTCGTCCCGTGGATGCACGCGCTGCCTCGCATCTTAAGCTACGAGTCTAGCTCGTTATTTCGGTGAAACGGGACCTCCGAGAATTAAAATTATTAAACGTACGGTTACGTGAACGATAATGATACTTGTCGGGGACCCTTCTTAGCGAGGGGGTAAAAAAATGGGCGAGCCGTGAGAGAGGCTGCCGGTGCAGAAGGAGGTCGCCCCGATGGGACGAAATTATGTATATTCCGGAAGAATGTTTTCGGACGATGAATAATGGATAAGTCCTGTCGCGTGTCCACCGTCATTACGCGGGGGCTATCGGGCCACGGTAATCTGCTCCTCGCGGAGAAGTGCCATCGGCGCGGATCGTCATTGAATTTCTGCCCCCGTATACGACGTTCCACGTAATTCGCGTGTCGAGTTATCGCGCAAACCGAAGGGACGACCGGTTAAATGGCAATAAATTATCGCCAGGAACGGAGGGGGGGGGGGGAAGGCCCCCTTTTGCTGAACTCCTTTCTAGTCGCGTCTCGTAGACGGCGCGCGTTATTCCGCGAAATGGATTGCTGGAGAATCGGAAAACACTTCTGTGTACGTTCCGTACCTTGCGCGTAACTCCTCCGGGTATACTTACATGTACCAGCGAACCTGCGAATCACTATACAAGTACTCTACTCTGTTAACATAATTAACAGGCCCACAAATACACTCCGCGAGCCCAAACAACGTACCACAGCGTTGAAAAAGAGAAACCAATACCTACTTTCTTTGTTACAAGGAGCCTCTTCGATCGTACGAGAGAAGGATCCACGTTCGGAGGTCAGAGCGCCGTGCTAAAAGACCTCGGCATCATTCGATCATTGATTCTCCATTACGTTACAGATCGCCGAATTCGTTTTAGCCGGGGAAGCAGGGCCCGGTGGCCCGGTGTCCCACCGAGGCGCGCGATCGCCAGGTCCAGCCAATTGCGAACATCTATCTCCGTCCGAACAAAAACGAGCGGCCATTTAACGATCCCCGCGGCGATCGAAATTAAATTTTCGCGATCCTCCCAGCAGCCCTGATCATCCGCTCGTTACAACACCGAGGTCAGCCTCCCCTGGAGGAACCTGTACTCGAGACGATACGACGGAACGTCGGGGCTCTCCTCTTCGGTGCCTGCGTTCACCGGGTCCTCGAGATTGTGTACCGAGAGCCCCGCGATGCACAGTGGTCTAGATACCTACGTTTAGCGGCCAAAATTCTGATCTTTCTGAAACTTGGTGATTAAGGGTTTTTTAGGTCGCTGATAACGAATTTGGCACCAAAATTTCAAAATTCAAAATGACGGATTTAATATGGCGCGCGTTGTGGTCTGGAAAACGGTAGTTTATAGGCAAAATTAAAAATCATATCCGTACTAGAGAAAAAAGAGAAAAGAATCTGTTCTAACATTATCTTTGACTTAAAAAAAAATATTAAAAATTATTATACGTATAAAATATGTACAATTATTATCTATAATACATCCAAATCTAATTCCACATTATTTAAATATTGCAGTATAGGTAAATCTTTATGTTCCTCATTATCTTCATGATCATGATCATCATCATCGGAAACATTAACATCGTCAGCTATTCCGGAATGTGATATTGATGGTTGTGGTTCGACAACTGTACAACATAATAATTATATAACTTCAGTGGGTAGCTGAAGCCTGCTCAATTTTTGTTGTTGCATACTATTTGCGAGTGATATGCTAGATAGCTTGTTTCTGTTGCTGAAATTTCTAAAATTTGAAATGGTCTGCAATTCACTTAATGAACTTAAAATAAAGAAATACGCTTTGAGAGAACCAATAGCGTTTATAATATACCAATAGTGTTTAGAAGACTTAATACTAACAGTAGATAAGGTTCGCGAAATGAAAACATCCGAGACAGTCCGCTTCTTCCAAATCGCTCCTCAAGCAGCAATGCAGCTACAAGCATCCGGGACGCCCAACTACCTCGAGCGTCATTTCTAAAAGTCTACATAAAATTGAAGACTGCAGGAGACTGCACTTGAAATTTACATGCTCTTGTTAACAATTGTGTAAGCTTTCATGTAAAAAAAGAGTCCGACGTTAATCACACTTAATCATTTTTTTATAAGCCTTCTCAAAGTTTAAATTGTTATAAACATTGGACTATTTGTACATCGACTAAACAATGCCTATGACACCTATAAATACCTGAAATATACTTCCTTACCTATATAACTGTATGATACAAACACGTATTTTGATGTTCTATAATGAGTAATTAAAACAATTAGATTCACACAAAATTTCATGATTTTGTCTTCGTAATATTATATCTAATCAAAGAATCATCTGAAAATGGAAATGGAGAGTTGTTAATTCATACAAAAAAAATTACATTGTGAAGTTGAAGTTGAGAAATTGAATTTTGGCCACCCTCCAGACCACTGTGCGATGCCCGTGGTGGCTTGGCGGTATGGTGCACCATGGTCCACGGACGGATGGACGGACCATCGGTAGTGGGATACCGTGGCGCTCTTTGGTCCATTTCTCCTTCCTCTTCCCTCGCCCGGGCCTTTTTCCCACCGCGTACCATCGTCTCTCTCTGCAACCGCGGCCTCTCATCCTTCATCTTCTTCCGTCTGCCTACCGCAGCCTGCCCATCGCCTACCGTCTCCCTCTTCCACGGGACTGGCTGACTCGAGGGCCCCGAGTTAGCCGGCGGGCATCATGGTGGCTACACCGCTGGCTTCTCGCGTCTCTCGAAGGCTCGCAAGAGAGTGTGCCCCCCCGAGGGTCAAGGAACTCCCTCGGGAACAGGTTCACCTCCTCCTCCTCCCTCCCTCATCGCCGCTCTTCCAACATCCCCCCGCCACTCCTCCGTCCCGGGCCCCCCTCTCGCCACCGTCCACCTTGAGCCGCCCTATGCCCACTCCGGTTCGTACCTTAGGGTTTCACTTATTTTCTCTTATTACCCGAGCCGGTGGGCATGTGGGCACGCTCGGGCTCCAACACACTCGCCGCTCCTGCCGCTCGTACGTACACGCGGGCCTGTTGGTCCACCTCGGGGGCCCCCGTCAGTCTCCCTCCCGGGGGCCCTGCTCTTCTTCGTTCCTCCTCCGCCTTCGGGCCGTTTTCTCTCCTCCTGGGGCCTCCTTAGGTACTCCAATATGTGAGCACATTATTACAGCCGCAACAGAAGGGGGTTAAAGCCGAGGCGAAACGCACACGCGCTTCTGGGCGGACGGAGAAAGCGCGCGAGCGTATACACGCAAGGGTGTTTAGGTGCCTCGGCCGCGTCACCCCTCCCGCGCGCCGCCCCCTCCGTTCCAGCTAGTTTCTTCGTCTCCTACCGACCGCTTCTTGCTCCTCTTCTTCTCCCCCGTTCTCATCCTTCTGGTCGTTCTGGCTGTCCCAGCGGCCCTCGCCACGGAGTCAGATACCAGATTCCACCTGTGCTGCCTGATATCTTGCCCGTTGCTGCCGTGCTCATCCGCCTTGTCTTCGTTGTCTCCCCTCGTGTCGTGAGATCGTTTCGAATCCGTCGGGGTGTTCTCCGGCTACCTTCCCCCCCTCGCCATCCCTCTTCCTCTACGTATGCGCCGTCCAAATGAGAGAGATCCTGCAAAACGAAACTGTTTCCGCGGATAATCCCCTTCGGATAATTAGCGCGGTAGAATCCCTCTGTTGTTCCAGCCATATTTACCCAAACGCTCCATTATCCGGACCTTGGCGGAAGCTAAATTCAACGTGTGTTCGGCATTTTCGTACTCCGCGAACATTGCTCCATATTAAGATAGTTCGTAACCAACTATGTTAGTCAAATATGTGGCTGTAAAAGAAATCAAATCAATGATAGTCTATGAAAGTGTTGGTTCAGAAGCATATTTTAATAGCTCTAATAGCGATTCCAATTAGTCTATCATCGTTTCATAATTCCACCAATTTATATGTACCCTGCAATCGTGATGATGTATTGTGTGGTCTCTTTATTCTTCTAATGTACATAAGAAATGTTTACTTTTACTTAACTATGTATTCTGAAAGTAATACTTTTATTTATATTCCTTTTACTAATATGGAAAAGGCACCATTAAAGGTCCATTTTATGTAAACGAATAAAATTTTCAGAAAACCGTACTTTGCAGTTACTTTTTTTAGAGATTAATAAGGCTTTTATTGAAGTGTAGTAAACCAACTCTCTTCCTACTGTTGGTTTATTGTAGAGGTTCAACTGCTGGGCCTATGGAAAGAAACCTTCAGTTGGGCCTGCGTTGGTGACAATTATAAATTTAAACATTATTATATGTTTATAAATGGAGTGTTAGTTGCACTTTTAATATCCTATATTTTTAGTTATGCGTATTAAGCAAACATTAATAAGTACAATTCGTATTAAAAGTATGCGGTCACTTACTGGGCTTCTACACATTTGGCATTTTATAATTCTTTTTGTTTTAAATTACGATAAGAATAAGTAATTATTTTTATAGAAATTTCAAGAAAAATAAATTTAAATTCAATTTCAACAGTTGTTTTGTTGTTATACATAAATATATTCAAGTATTAATCTCAAATGTCCGTAGATTCAACAATTACGTCATTCACTGGTTGGTTTACCCTACAAGGGTTTCTTGTATTCCAAATTAGTTTAGAACGAAATTTGAAAGAATTCTTGAATTTAGTAGATTATTCAGGAACTACCTTAACGACGCTCTATGCTCACTTTCGTTTCTTTGGGATTGCTTACGGAGTTCGTTTGGACTTCCTAGGTCGCGTTTACGTAGTGGCATTTCTCTGGATACGTTTCCCGCTCGTTTTCCATTTCGATTACTCCCCGACGGCATAATCGGCGGGTCGGTTTACCGAAAGGCCTTCGCGAAATTAAGGCATAATGGATACGCGACGGGATGGAAACCGCGCGAGCCCGTACGCAGAGGGATTTTAATGATCTTTCCTCAGGTATTCGTGGGTTAGCTATAGATACCAGATTCCACCCGAGCTCGTTGCATCCCCTGCCTCCGCCGAGGAAGCTTCATCACTCCTGCCTGCGCCACGCTGTCGCGGATCTGCCAGTTACTATTTAACTAAACCCAGCTCACTGGGAACACGAGTTCCTCTGCTGTGCCCAACTGTTTCTGCTGCCTCGATCGATAGTAAGCAGTTGCTTTTGGAGTTTCGCAAGCCGTGCGAGGCGGAGGAAGAGGAAGGTCTGGTGGAATTTCGCGCAACGGAATTCACGTCGCTCGCGCCGCGAGGGGATTTGCATGCGTATCGCGAGGAAAGAGGGAGCTCGGCTTCCTCGGTTCCGTTAACCACGAATACACGTCAGGTGTCCTTTTGACACGGCCTGCTAATTGCCCCGCGCTGAAATCGCGTTCCCCGTTACGCGTAGCCCGCGAATTATCAAGCGGCATTCCGTGCACACGTCTCGCAGCGGTGGCGCGCGAAATCGCGGCCGACTCTCTCTGAGTCGGCGCGCATGCAGATTTTATTCTTAATAAAATCCGCGTAATTAGCAGCGGTTCGGTGCGAACGAAAACGAAGGGGCGCGCGTCTGGGTCTGCGCGCACGATCGTCGTAAATTCGTTCAATTAAAACCCAAGGACGACGGATAAGCAGCCGCGCGAAACGATCCGACCGGCCAGTCGGTGAAAGAAATCTTCGTGCGCAACGCCGATATTTTATTAAATTCCGAGTGACTAACAACGTACAAATTCCCTTTCGAAGCGGGAGGGGGAAACAACGCCGCGGCGCGTACCCAGGCCCCGACTCATTAACTTCCAGTGACTAATAACATATTGACTCTTCCTCGAAGAGCCCGGAACGATGAGGGGTGGCGGAGAAAAAGAGGGCCTCTCGCAACAATGTATAATTTTTCACCGGGGGCCCGGCGGAGCGCCGTTTTTTTCGCCCATGCTCACGCGACGACACCGCCGATTTCATGAATTAATAATGCGTCCTGGGCTAAACATATTATTCAGCAAATTACACGTTCCACGTCCGCCGCGTCTCTTTGGCTCGCGCTGCCAAAGCGCCACGAATCGGACATGGACGGCGTCGATTCGTAATTGCGCTCGTCCCGGACGGAGCGCGCGGCGGAATCACGATTGACGCTGGCAGAGGTGTACACCAGCCTCTAATTCGTCCTTTTCAAAAGGCTCTTCACTGGCTTACAGCCACGCAGGCGAAGAGGTGGGCTGAGGAAAGTGGAAAGACGCGGTTATCGTCGTACCGTTAATTCAGTGACGTTGTCAATAACGATCGAGCGGAGGATGCGCAGAGATGGATGGACGGATAAAGGAGAGATTTATCGACCAAGTGGTCACGTTTACACGTGTAATCAGTTGGGGAAAAATCGACGAAGGGCACCGCTAATGCGTGTCGCCGTGAACAAATTCAACCCCCTCTCGGGATTTACGCTGTGTCATTCCTTTTTGCACGGGGATTCCTTCACTGCACAGCGGTCTGAGGATACCTACGTTTAGCGGCCAAAATTCTAATCTTTCTGAAACTTGGTGATTGGCATACAAATTTCAAAATTCAAAATGACGGATTTAATATGGGGCGCATTGTGGTCTGGAAAACGGTATTTTATAGCCAAAATTAAAAATCATATCCGTACTAGAGAAAAAAAGAGAGAAAAGAATCAGTTCTAACATTATCTTTGACTTAAAAAATATTAAAAATTATTATACATATAAAATATGTACAATTATTACCTATAATACATCCAAATCTAATTCCACATTATTTAAATATTGCAATATAGGTAAATATTCGTGCTCCTCATTATCTGCATGATCATGATCATCATCATCATCGGAAATATTAATTTTCGAGTGATATGTTAGATAGCTTGTTTCTGTTGCTGAAATTTCTAAAATTTTAAATGGCCTGCAATTTTTTTTCGCTTGTAGAAGGGCGTCGTAATTAGAATATATATCGCAATTTCTTCTTTTATTTTCCAGTCTAATATTTATGTATTGCCTTTTACTTAAATTGTTGTCATATAAAAAAATCCCATAGCTTCATCAACTGAGAATACAATTGGATTATTAGTAAAGGAAATTGCTTTTCTTACTTGTTTTTGTTTTATTTAAAACAATAGCTACGTCCTTCTTTCCTCTTGTACGCGCAGTTATTGTTATTGCATTGTAAAAAATGTTACATTGAAAAAAAAAATTACATTGTAAAGTCGAAGTTGAGAAATTGAATTTTGGCCACCCTCCAGACCACAGTGCACTGTTGCGCCGAGCTATCAAAGAGCAACAAGCCGAAGCGTTCGCAAAAGTACTTACGATGTGTGATTTCATTATGCGAGAGCCGAACGCTACACGGGAGTACTTACGCGCGCCTCCTCGCTAGCCCTGTGAACGCACAACGAGACCTCCGGGTCGCGTTCGAGGGGAGGGAGCGGCAAAAAAAATTGTAATTACACGGGTGATCCGCTTCTTACCGTTTCGTCGTTAAAGGGGGCGGGGACGGACGTTTTGGCCCCGGTAATAATCGAATAATCACGAGTCGACGACGCACGGAGTTCGGCCCCGGAGAGGGGTGATCGTTCAATTTTCTGCGGGCCCCGATCGCCGAGTCACCGCTCGAGAGAGCGGACCCGACGTCCGCCGCGAGTTCGAGCGCGCCGATAAGCCCTGGCCGGGTTAATTAATGGCAGAGAAAGGGCGGGAGGTGGGGGGGGGGGGGCAGATAAGGGTGGAGAGGTTCGGCGGTGCGTGCATCGGTGATTTCGCGTGATGCGTTGGCTCACGGACGGACTACCTTCCCCACGGCGTTCCCCGTGGGAGCAGCCGCCACTTCCACCCGTATGCATATTGTGCTCGTTAAATGAAATAATCGAGCCCGGATCGAAGTAAAAATTCGAGTAAAGGGGCGCTATCTAATCTTCCGGCAGCGGTCGTGGCGCATCCACGATCGGCATCCAGGTTTCTCGAGACCCTGGGCTCGATCATTAGGAGCCACGGCTTCGTGTGCATAGGAAGGATATTCTTCGTTATCTGCCTCGAACAACGAGTACGTTCTCTGTGCCGCGTGGAAAAAGGGCGACGAAGAAGTTTGGGGGGACAGGCTCGTGGTGGGAGGAAAGTCGATCAGCGAATTTTAATTAAAGATTTAATGATCGGCGACCCGGACGGACATCGACTACGCTCGGGCAATTTGATACTGATTTTTGGCGGTATTAATCGGACGTCGATCGCACGTTCGATTCGTCGTGGATTTATAATCGGTACGGGAAGTTGCTTCCGATAGTGTCATGGGACGTCGGGGATCTTGAGGCCAGGGGAGCTCGATTAATTCTCTGATATCGATCTTGCGCCGGGAACGTGGGGCCTTTGGGGATTTCGATGCCTGTCCGAGTCCATCTTCCCGACCCTGAGTGCTGGCAAGTTTCTATATAATTGGGACGATTCTTCCTTACTGCTGTTCCAGTGGATCATTGAATGTTAATGCCGTTATGGATTTCGCAGATCTTCAGACTGATATCCCTTTGAAAATTCAAGTTCTCTTTAAATCCCCCCTGAATTATTCGACTATCGAACGTTGTATGTTTCGTTCAAATCTGGCAACTCAAATTTAACCCGCATCCAACTATCCAATTGTCTTGAAACTCTGCAGGCGTGCGTGGTTTGGATGACAATACAATATGTAAAAAAAAATTAATCCCGAGCGGGTGGAAAAATTATCCAGTCATCAATAAATATAAACGACTTGAAATCAGCCACTCGCGTTCTTTACGAAGACGACAAAAAGCCCCCCGATTTTATTTAAAGTGATATTAACACCGTCAAAATTGAAGTACAAGAAAATAATTATTTTTTAGATTTTAGTGCATTTTAATTTAGTTTTTACTACATTCTTAATAAAATCGTTTAACATACAATTTATATATATATATATATTTTTCATTTATTATTATAATTAAAATCAATAAATATTTTAATTTTGTATAGTTAAATTTGTGCTACTATCGACTCCATGCAGTGTTACAACCGACCCGGGGTCAAGGACGATTGTAACACATTCTCCGCTTCTCATTTTTTATTAATAACCGGAGTATTACTTGACATACAGCGAAACTGTTGTGGCTCAAATATTGTCAGACGAGTAAGTAACATTTTCGTTAAAAAAAACTGTTGTCGTAACTGTAATAGTTTTTGCGTAAGCGTGTTCCAAAGCCAAAGCGTTACTGTCGCCCCCGGTCTACCCTACTTCCAGTTGCAGGAGGGCGAGACGTCGCGGAGATGCGCCTCCACCAATGAACCGAAACGGAAATTGATCGAAGCGACGTTCAGCCAAGAAATGCGAGGCGATCGATTCACAGGACAAAAGAATCCAATTTACCGAAGACTGGTAGAATTCAGCTCTCCGGAGAGAGAGAGCTGCGTCGTTAATTCCGTGGAGGCAGCGATCGATCGATCGTTGGGCCCAGCTCGTCGCCAGTGGTGTCCGCTTCTTCTCCTCCGATCGTTAGTTAAAATCCCATTAGTCCCCAAGATTTCTTGGTTTTCTGGAGGACCCGTCCCGGTCCGTCCGTCCGTGTCAGCCGTGTAGATGCCACCGTCGTGATATATTGGGAGCGAGGGCAAGGTGGCTTTTTAACGAGCCCGAGTGTCGTGCCTCGTGGGAGAGATCGATTTTCGGCCTCGCTGGGATCAACAGGTGTCTCCTCTACCTGCTGCCGCGTTCCCTCCCTTCATCAGGCCTCGTTTAACAATTACAGGGAGCAACCACCGTGATTCGCAGATTCCTCATCGAAATTCAGGGGGATAAATAATAACTAATTCAGAAATCTAGCATCCTGCTGCTACACTACTTAAGTAATTTCTCTAACTCTGACGTGAACAGCAGTATTAAGTCCCTACAACCACCACCAAGGGCGCAGCAAACGAGAGGGTAGGAAGCAGGGGTTGCAGGGCTACGATTCTCTGCAAACACAGGAAACCGACGATTGGCGGAGATAAACAAGGTAACTGGGAGGTAGCGAGGCTTAAAAGAATATATAGACACCGACAGATTATCAGCGGCCACAGGTTTCCACGTTTAAGGACCCTCCATCCACCGGTGGGACGCGCCGAAAAGTCAGCTGTCAATTACCAGGCTAAGCTCTCGAACTCGATCATTATCCCAGTAGGAAATTGGGCGTTTATCCCTCCAGCGAGTGTTTGTTTGCCGTGAAAATCGGGGGACGCCCCTTAGGTGGCACAGTCCGGTTATTAACGACTGGTGTTCGTTGTTCGTTAAGGAACACAGGGAAGATCGTACTCGATAGACACGGACCCTGGAGGGTTTCGGAGTTCGACGACGCGACGACGCATAGATGGTAGATTAACCGTGAAACTCGAGAGCCTTGGATCGTCACGGTGGTTCGAAAGGCTTGAAAGAATTTTCCAGGTATATCCGTCCACATGCCCCCCACCGTACGATCTCAGCTGAAATCCCCGGCGATCCCTTATCACGCGCGAGACTCCGGACGCCGCGGGGCGAGGGGCATAAGTTTCGAAAATATTCGGAATATCCAGGAGAAAGTGGCGGCGGAACTCCGGCGTCCCTGTCGACACCAATCGATAGTTTATTCGAGGACGTTCCTCGGCCGAGCGCGACAACGGCTATCCTCGCCGCGATGATACCGCGGATTTTCACACGCGGAAGGGAAACGCGCGCGGTTAAGTCGAGGCTAATCGCGCGTGCATCCTGCGACCATAGGCGCCACCGTCGGAATCCCGGCGATCGTCCGAGAAATTTCTGGAATGCCCGCCGCGAAAAGCCGCGAGATATACGTTACGAGCGGTTCCACGGCGCGGCGAGGAATAGCAAGTAGCCGAAGAGGGTATCTCGCGGGTACGCGCACCGCGTTATTTATAAGGGCGATAGCGGTATCGTTTGTTGCTCAATTTTCCGCCTAGCGAGCCACGATCCCCGGGGATTAATAACGAACGTATCGATCGGTGGCTTTTCAACGGGATCGGAGGAAACCACTCTGCCGGCCATAACTTATGACCGAGGAGGGAAACGTATCTGTAAGTAGCCAGCAGCGGAGATTCTCACTGTTCTAGAGTGGAATCGTCGAGGCGTTCGATGGCCATCGAGGCAGCAGCATTAAAACTTCCCAGCGGTACGCCGGTGGAATAAACCCCCGATCACTTTTCACGGATCGACCATCGCGCGATCCTTCAGATCGTACTCTCAGATAGAATTTTATTAGGTGACGTTCGACGGGTAATCAGTGTAGAGTTTAGCGACCTGTTCCTCTTCCCAGCAATATCGATCCGCCGTAAACTTGATATCGACGGATAAGGGGGTTGGGCAGAAGTAACAGGGCGAAAGACGGCTGCGCGGAGTCTCCAGGCTCTCCTTTCACCGCGATATTTCTGGGGACGGCGGGAAATGTGGAGAAAGACCGAGCAGAATCGGTGACGCCTAAATCCCAGTCGAGGACAGAAACCGCGATTCTTATAAATGCCTTCGGGGTACGTGAGTGGCGTATGTATCGGGCCAATGGCGACTGGCATCAAGTACCAATCAAAGAATCCCATTAAATTGCAGGAATTTCTTGCCAACCGGCTCCTCTCTTCTCCTTCTCCCTCCCCCGCTGTTTCTCGATCGGCTGCAGCGGCCACGGGGACCGAGTGCACAAGCGAGAGACCACGTTCGCCACCGAGCCTTTTATTTTCCACGCGCATGAGTTTTTGAAAGCGGCCCCGCGCAAAAATTATCAAGGGGAGGGTAAAGGACGCCCGATCCTCTTCCATTCACATTCTTCCTTTAACCTCGGAGTTAAGGACACGCGTTAATAAAGATAAGAGGGAAACGCGAAGCTTATCAGCCTCTCATGCGGCGAAATTAAATGCGCACAGTGTTAACGAAATAAAAGGGAAAAGGTGGCCCTCGCGTCTCGCCCCTGCGCCTGGCGAGGAGCCTTCCATTACGTCGGCGTTATTTTAGCGAAACGCTCGCGTGCAATAAAGCCGCGAGGGGAGCAGCCGACTGTCAGGCTTCGCACTACTTTACAGGAACACCTGAGGGCCGCGGTTATTTTTGCAACGAGCCGAGGATGACAGAGTTGATATCAGCGGGCATGCGTAGAATGTATTAAGCGTGAGTATTTAATTACAAGGACGCATCTCCGCGGCCAGCGAGCCGTCCCGGGGAAAAACTGCCCTCCGGGGCCTGAATTACCTGGAATCCAGACGGTGCACAGTGGGGAAATTTCGCAATTTTATGGCCAAAACCACAAGAATAAATTTTTTAATTCGACAAAATATATGCAAGTGTCGATTGACGAACTAATATGAGTATCAAATGCCAGCAATTTTACTGTTAAATGTTTTAATACAAAGCTCGTATAGACTCGCAAATGTTTATGTTCATGCGAGGTTAGACCGATCGCAAAGAATTAATCCAGATTTTCAAATTGCTTCAAACACTTATATTGCGTTATCCAAAGATCTGAAAATAATTTCAAGGATTCAATTGCTGGTGGTGCGTGAGATATCTTTTTATCCTCAAAATAATTATGTTTCAGTTTTTAATACGTAATTTATACAATTTTTAAAGCAGTGTTTTAGGAATAACCTTTTCATATAAGAATCAATTTTCAATACATAAAATAGTTATCAATCCCATAATATCCTGCAATGATTTTCGTCAGAAGCGATAATCCTTCTGCTATGCCCTGCTCCACTGTAGCAGAGGCATGCTCTAACAAAGAAAAAAGTGTATAAATGTAAATAATAAAAAAATCTTTATCGTTCGTAATTTTTGTAAGTGCTGTTTTCGGATAATTTAGTTTCTCACATATTAGAACGTAAATGCGTCGAATTGTATATATTAAAAATAAGTTTTCAGGTTTTCATCACGAAAATGGATATAGTTCTTCAATTAGCATTTGCATTAAATTTGTAAAATTCAGAGATTTCATTTCTGCAGTTTCGGCCATAAAATCGCAAAATCTCGCCACTGTGCGGTGTCGTTGTAAATTACAGCTTCGATCTCTCGCGGACGTACGCGAGAGTATTCCGTGGATCGCGAGTGGCGAGCATCTTTCACCAATGGCGACACTGATCTCCCGCGAGATATCTCGAATATTCATGCCCCGTTTCAGGGACCATTAATTCCTGTTAAGCACCAATTTCGCCGCAGTCCCACCATTGCCAGCGCGGCTTTTCCTACAGCGATAGTTCCCGGAGCTTTTAGAGCCGGGTGGAGCGAGGGACAAGTGGAGGTAGAGCTCTGCCACCGCCGAAGGTCATTAATTTCCCCGAACAACGGCCCATCGGGCCGAATCGCAAGAAATCGTCGGGACATCGAGTCGGTAAGAGTCGCGAGAAAGATGCGCGCGGATAAAGCGAAGGGGAAGGCCGGGCCGCATTTATTCGTAATGTCTAGACGTTTGCATTGACGCGACAGTCGTCAGGATCCGCGTACTCCTCCTCGTCCCTTCTCCGTCTCTTTCTTCTGCCCTCTTGCTCAGCGGCCCTCCATTCAATGGACCGCTGTTCAGGGCCTTACGGCGGTACTCACGCAAAACGCCGCCACGTGACGGGCATCCGGATCGCCGATGACCGATGAAGATTCCTCCCGTGCTCAGAACAGGATCGACGAGTAATTGCTTCGGTGCAGCACGGGACCCGGTGCATTGGCCCACGCAAATCTGGTCTTTGTCCTCCCCAGGGGTGGCCACCGGGGCGTCCGCTGGCCTGGGAGCCCCGAGCCTCAAATCCACGGCCCTGTTTGCCCGGCTTAAACAAGGTGTCCGAGCTCGCCAGCCACTTGGGACGCAGCAAGTGGTAACTGTAATTCCAGTACCACAAATAGAGTGGGAATGCATGGCCCTTTGTGTGTATACATATACCTACTTGTGTGACAAATGGAGATTGATTCGAAGGGGCTGAGCGCTGACCACAGGCACTTTCCACGAATTTCATAGTAGCCTCTACTACGGTAGATACATATTTTTTTTTATATTTTTTTTTATTATTGATAAACGGGGATAGGTCCCCATTACTGTACATAGCTGGTATTTAAGTTCTGACGGACGAATCACAAGTTTTGCAAGTTACTGTGAACCAAGTTTCTAAAGCTGCTTATATTAACACTAAATAAGTCCATGCTAGCAGAATAGGATTCGCTACACTACATATGCGGTTTATAGGGTCAGAGTTGACCATTGAGGAGATATACTGCTGGGGGTGAAATATTGGGAGCATAGAAGTTTATCAATTCAAGGAGTTGAGGGCAATTAATATGGCAGTTAATAATCTTAAAAAGGAAAAGCAAGTCCGCCTCAGCTCTTCTAAACTCGAGAGACCGCAGATTCAACCGATTCAGGATTGGGATATAATCGTGGTATGTAATTATCATCCTTTGACCTAGCCTAAATGCAGCATAGGGTAAATCAGGGAGACGCGGTCGACCTAATATAAAATGATTATTAAAACTAATACAGATAGTACTTATTTTATCAGAACAAACCTAATATGTTCAGAATTTTATGCTGATTCAGAAAAACTCTTCGATGTTTGCTTTAAGATAATATTTACTGTAAATCGGGTTGAAAACTGAAGTCATGACATCCGACCACCTCTCCCGAGGTGCCGGGAGAAATGGTTTTCGTCGTTGACAGAGACCACTCACATAATTATTATTCATGGAGAAATAACAAAGAAGAAAGCAAAATTATTTATGAGTGAATACAACTACAGATTCATTGACATTTAATTTGTTTATGCTAAACAAGTAAAGAATACATCAAAGAAAAAGCGACTACCTGGCGGCAATTAGCAAGGCGAATGAATACAAAAGTGAATGAATAAAGTAAATAAACAAAAATAATAATAAAATAATGATAAAAAATAAAAAAATAATGAAAAAATCATAACTCGACCATCTCTTCTTTCTGCAGCGAGAAATGGTCTTCTCGTTAGTTTCGAGAGGAAGAGTTAATATTCGGCAACACGAACAATCTGTCTCCGATCAACTAAGTAGCTCGAGAGCCAAGAGAGTAAGGGTTCACAGAGTCAAGAATACTGTGAGTAACAGAATCAAATGGCTTCTTAAAATCAGTGTACATAGTATCTACCCGGTTGCAACGGTCAAGATTAGATCTGACATAGTTGCAAAAGATATTGATCAACAACACATTGCGGCTAGGATAATCTGTACCTCGCCAGCTAGACACAGGAAATAGCTGAGGCGATCAGGTTACGCGGCTCGCCCCGTGCGCTTTACTACTCCGCAAACTTTGCACCTGGCCGTTTGCGGTTTCAGCATGAGCTCTCCCGTTCCGCGCGCCGGCAATTCGAGTTACTCGCGCGAATGACACCTGCTAATACCGCGGGAGGACATTTGATCTTCGACATCTCCCGGTGAACGCCTTTCCCTCTCGGGATCACGGGGGAGCAGGCCTCGGCGCTCGGAATCGCGAGCGGACTTTCGAACGTCCGCCATGGTCTCGCTTCGACGGAGGCGATCGATCACTATAGCCGCGGTATCTCGGTACGTCAACGGGGAGGATGTACGCGTCGAGCGTCCGAGGGACTTTTTAGATAGGCCGGGACGACATAAACAAAGCTCGGGTCGCTCTGTATCGCGCCGAGGAGCCGAGCCAGGGGCCTCTCGCCATGCCCCTTGCCCCTAGAATCTAGGTGGACGTCCGGCAGAAACTAATGATCGATGATAGAGGCCGGCGTTGGCCGTTATCTGGGATCAATGTCGAGATTGCAATCGCCCCGTGGTCCTTGCTCCTCGTCTGCGATTTTCAATAACGTCTGGTCGAATAATGCGAACGCCACGGCTATGCAATAGCCGCGAGTGATAGCTGAATGGAGATCGCGTAGAAAGTGTGCCTTAAACGATCAAATTGGACTCCCATCGATTCGAGATCATCACCTGTGGATCTAATCGCGTTTACGACGCCAGGCTCGGTGGAAATGGAACAAGGACCCTGGTGGGAATATCGCGGTCGTATTCGCAGGACAATGTACGTTTCTGTAGCCTTCGGCTAGTGTCTGCAGTTTTACGTAGGTATCACGTGGTATCCGTGCAAATTAACGGGACATGCAAATCAAGGTGCACATCACGCGCGCTCACCTGGGGTTTCATTGCGACGATCCAACACGGTCGCGAGGAGCCTCGTCAGGAATCGGCGAGCGCATTTAACGCGGTACTACCAACATCGCAGGCGTGAACGCAATTTGCTGCACCGTAAGCCTTAACACCTTAACCACCGATGCTCGTTCTGCTTAATAAAAAAATTCCTTAAGCATAAATTACAAGGGTGAAGTCCTGTAACAGCCAAGCAGCTCTGCAGCTTATCGTACGACGACCATCCAGTTTGAAGCCTGCCGAAATGGACTGCCAATGCACGCGGCCAGGTGTAATAATCGAGGCGTATCGATCTCATTGGTAACCGCAAGTGATTGGATTCCAAGACGGGCCCGGAATACGTCCGCGCGATTCCTATCGCGCCGATGTTTTTTGCAATAAATCAATTAATCGTTACCGTTCGCCGTTCCCGGCGGGTAGAGTAATCCAATTACTCGTAGCCCCCTTCTAAATGCAGCGCCATCAAAAACCAGTCGGTCCATCTTGGACTTATCTCGCGGTCGAATGCATCGGGACCCGTGGACGTAATCACGGGCCGTTCCCTCCGGCCGAAAAACCGGCCGATATAGGACACTGGTCTTATCTAAATATATCCCGAGGTGGAAACGGGCCGAGACGTTTTAATTAACTAATTAACATTCCTCGTGCGGTACCATCCACGGCTCCCGCTATCGTGGATCCGGCTGCAGCTTCACCAAAAAGGTTTTACCCGGCTTCCTCGATCCTCGACAGCTACCCTTCCTGGTTTCGTTAAGCTCGTCTCTCCTCGGGAGATCTCGGAGAACAGTGGGACTTAAGGGGGTATAACCGTTCGAAAGTGTGAAAAATCGGATTTTTTTATACATATTTTTCATAGATTGATGTTTTTAGAAATATTATAAAACAAGTCCGATGTAAAAATTCGGAAAATTGACGAAGTTATAGTCATTTGAATGAAACAGTCCAGATAGCACGAGGCGGCTCGACCGATCGCAGGGGTTCGGCCTACTTTATGCCCCTGGAATCGCTGATTCAGTGTGAGATACGAAAAATGCAGTCTATCAGCAAAGCATCAAAATCAAAACTTTAAATGCTGTTTTCTCGGGACTATATTTTTCATTACGGTGTTCCTAAAAACTCGCGCTACGTTCAAACAATTCACTTCCAATTTTGCATGCAGGATCGTAATAAGATTCCACATCGTCTATCGAGGGCTTTTTTTCTTCCGATTCCCCGTTTATTATTTATAAAGATAAAAGTTGGCATTTTCTCTTAGAAAAATGTAACTCTACCTTTGATCTCTCACCATTTCTTTATTTTTCAAAATTTTCAAAATCGGCCCCGATGGACGATAGCTATTGACATACTTTATAGGAAGAATTTATTGTTTTTTAATTCAGACACGACATACAGCTGTTTTTACGCCCACCGTTTAGCCGCTTAAAATCGAGAGACTTTCGGATATGTATCCATAACTTCCGAAAAACAATAGTGTTTTAACTGAAACTTTTTTTATAAGTAGTTCATAATACTATGTAAACATAGTAAAAAAACGGGAAATTTTCATCGAGCCGTTGACTTATAAAAAAAATCCACAAAATGTACACATTGTCCGAGGGTTCAAACGGGTATACCCTCTTAAACGCACGATGGGCCCGAGCGGCGGCTAGACGCTCGGGTGGGTCCCGAATGTGGTATTAAAGTTAAAAATTGCACGTTGCTCGTCTCACCTCCGCCGCTACGCCCCCGCGATGGTGGCCCCTTCTGGGCCGTGCTGGGCCCGAAGAGGCCCTGCGGAGTCGGGCTAATCGCCGCGGAGTCCTGCGAGCACGCTTCGCCGCCTCGGCTCTGTCCGAGAGCCTCCGAGCCCTCGAAGCTGGTATTAATAAACGGGCTTTGAATCTCTCGGCAGGGCTTTTCGTTCACCCTTTCGCCCCGTGGGTCGGAGGCCCTGTTTCTTTTAATCTCCGCGGTGTATCTAATGTATGCGCTCGGTTGCTGTTGTTGCTGCGAAGGCGAAGCTGACGCGTTGCGGGACCGGTCGGTTTCCGCGCGAGAGACATCGAGCTCTGGTGTTCCGTGAAATTCAATTTCGTGACTTACCGAAGCAACGGCGCCTCGGATTGGCCAGGTTAATCGCGCCGCGGAGGAGCGAATGAATTAAAAGTGGCACGGATCACGGCATTCGACAGCCCTCGGGCGAACCGCGCGGGGGAACGATGTATCGCGGCGTTTATCGTAGGCTCGAGATTAGCTTGTCGCAGGCAATTACGTCCGGCTTGACAGGCGGCCGGTGCTATCGCAGAGAACTATTTAACGCTACCATACGAAGACACGGACGAATTAAAAGCCGGGCGTCGAGGACTTTCCCATCGGGGAATTTCGTGGGCCGGTACCGCCTTTATTCTTTCGGGGCGACGGCGAAAGTCGTAAAGACCTTTCACGGGGCCCGTCCTTTCACCTGTCATACCTTGACACTCGTAGGAGGCCGAGGGGCTAATGCGTTCGAGTAACCGGATTACAGCCACGGATTAGGAACGAAGAGAAACGGTCGAGTTGATTTGCCATCCAGGGGAATTACTCGCGGCCAGCGGAGGGGACAGGAATGTTTTAATTCTGGGGAGTTCAACGCGCGCGTGATGCTACCTAAGTGTAGTAGCAGTGGCGAATCCTCTGAATAATTATCTGGTGGATTTGTAATATAATATGTTACGATTCGAATTAATTTAATTGAATTTATATCCCACAATTTTTATTTATTCCAAATGAAGACAGTTGCGTTCTGTATCTACTTGTGCTTATCGAAAGTTTCGAAACTTAAGTTACCTCGACGCGCTGAGCATGAATTTCAGAAGTTACGAGTTACTTCGCAAGAACTGCCAGGGTAGGTTCTTTCATTAACGTGTTAGGTGGTATTTATTTTAGGCGAAAATTGATTCGAAGAAACTCGTCAGCCGATCGTTCGCGCAAAATGCAGCTTTGTTGGCTGAGGACTTTAGTGCCGCTTCCCCTCCTTTTTCTTTATCTTCGCGCTTTTACAGCGGAATATTATATGGGTGCCGTCGATTTACGAGGAGCGTCCGGGGTCGTAAAAGCGTTTCGTTAATTTGTGAAAGGACAAAAGAAGGTACCGTAGAATTTTACTGCCCCCGTGCTCTCGTTTTCCCGCTATCTTTCCATCTGTGCATCTTTTCCTGTTGATACAATTTCCGGGACGATACCTTCGAGTGACTTCTGGCTTCTTCTCGAAGTAGAAAGGGATTGACGTCTTTCAATTATAGGGGAGACCCGGGCAAAGCGGGGCGGAAAAAGTTTGAAGTCGAATACAATTTTTCCCTTTCAATAAAAATGTTTGGAAACAGATTTATAATATAATTAAAACATTACTATTGATAAATGACGAATAGCAATACTTAAAAAAAAAACTTAGAGTATATTTAAAATCAACTTGAAAGAAATGATGCAAGAGGTATCACTTTACCCCATGTATGGGGTAAAATGAACTCCTAACCGGGGTAAAGTGAGGTGCAACAAAATAAGAACTTTAATTAAGGATATAGGTAAATATTAACCCCTTGCGCTGGAATGACGTGTGTAGCACGGCAGCTTCTGGTTTTTTTGCACCGTGGTTGTCGAAAACTGGGGCAGATTTTTCATTTTTTGAGGTTAGTTTCTGTTCCACCACGCCGCGTGGTTTTCTAGCCAGCTGACAGCTTAAGATATTACGCACATCACTTGCGCATTGGTTCTAAGCAGCCATTTGCAGCTCAGTTTACCCCGGTCACTACACCCCGAATATGTACTCAGTGGAAAATTAATTAATTAATAATGTTAGGATTAATGTTTTCTCAAACGTGAGTACATGTATGCTTATAAGCTTGTTATAAACACGCAGAAAAAATTTCCAGTTAAAATAACACATTTAAGACTCATTTATCCAAGAAGCTAAATTGAAAAGTAAACCAATTGGAAGTCTCTAAAACCTCATTTTTAATTTTTTGAATGAATTCCATTGTGGTATTACACACATTTGTTACGTCACCAAAATTTGTAAATATACTCTATTGTTAAAGAATAAATTGAGAAAGCTCATTTTACCCCGAGGTTCACTTTGCCCCGGTCTCCCCTACAGTGTTCATCGTTCCCATCCTCCAATTGTCTATCGAGCAACCTCCGAACCAAAAGACGCGCATGGCTCGCGACAAAACCACGTCATCTTCCAAAATTGATAAGAACAATTCGTGACGCGCCGTTTTTCACACCCCACGGTACCAATTGTAAACCCAGAGCCCAATAATGGTACGGCCACGATAACAAAGACCGTCCCTATTCCACGACCAACTAGGATTTAATACGAATTAATGTTACGCGGCGGAGGTCCGAGCAGAGGTCCATAGAAATCTGACGTGCACGGTCGAGAGAGTAGTTTCGTAAGGTGGCGAGGGACTTAAGGTCCGCCGAGCTACTACTTTTTGTGTCAATTAATATTTCGTCACGGATCCGAGCTGACTAAAAGGAGCGTATAGAAACCCCTGCGGGTTCTTACGAGGCCATTCAGCCGCGTGTACGGCCATCGAGCCTCGAAACGGGAATATCGAGACTCGATTTTCTCGCGATCGGTCCCACGAACTCGCTGAAATGTCCCGTATTTTCATCCCACTGGAACGCTGATAGTCGGCTCCATTGCGTGCTCCGAGTACTCTGTACCTACTCACTCGTATCAAGTGTCAGGGAAGCTATGAGCATCGGGATTCTCATTATAAACTCAGGTACCATACATCTCTACCAACGAAGAATAGCCTGCGGTCCCGTGATAAAATAATTGCCTTTATTTCTTCCCTCGAAATGGCGCATAAAAATCTTTAAGGATCTCCAGCGACAGGCCACTGTCGCAATTTGCATGCACGTGACCGGGGAACGGGATTACGTCCCCGACAGCTGTGCAAAGAGGCTCCATTCCGGCGAGCCTCGCAGTGTGTACGTGGCTCAATTAGGCTGCGGCTGAATCCTGTCGGTAAATCATAACGTAAAACACGGATCGGTCGCCGTGTTCTTGCGCGTTTCCCTATATCGCGGCCCCATCGACGTCGCTGATTTCCCGTCGCAAGAACTCCTGTATATCACCGCGAGGCAGCCGGAGTAACGGGCCGGGAGTTTCTTGAATATTGTTCGTACAGTGGACGCGCTCCACTGCGCGCCAATTTATGGACCGATAATGGGATATATTATCGCGCGCGCATAATTAAACGCGAGCCGGTGAGCAACGAGCCGAGCGAGCGCAAACACACTGGATCGTCCGCGGCCAGGTTAACGGGCTGGAAAAAATCGGATGCACGGGGATTATTTCGCGCGATGAATCCCGTACAACCTGACCGACGCACCGCGATATGCCCGGAGATCTTGAAGTGGGTTAATTCGGACGAAGATTAAGGAAACTGACGCGGCTGACGGACGTGGGACTGAACTCTGGAGTGGTAGCATTGAAGGGACTCTGCACGGACAACTTCGAGCTTGAATCGTGGAAATTCCGTGTCCAGTGAGCTGTAAAATGTACAGTAGAATATTATTATTATTATTATTATTATTCGTCTTTATTACTCGACACATCCAGAGAAGAAAATAATACATAAAGACTAGCGAAGTAAATGGCGAGGCTGCAGTAGAATACTGTTAGAAGCCTGACCATAACTAAATAACTAACTAAATGACTAAAAACTAACTAACATTAAGAAACTAGAAAGTTATTGTGACGCATAATGTAACCATATATATATCGTCGAGCTTTACATTTAAAATCGTTCAACTTAAACTTTTTATATATATATTTTTTTCTATTATTTACTTTTTCGTGTCTATGTTTTGATTTCATGTGATTGATTTGTTTTGATTTGTGGTTACAAGCTGATTTCAAGTCGTTCGGATTTGTGGTAATGAGTTATATCTATTGACAGCTGGGTAATTTTTTAAATCCCTCGGGTTGTTTTTTCATAATTTTGTATTACCATCCAAACTACGTACGCCTGAGAAGTTTTAAGTCCATTGCAATAATATTTTCCTAGCACTAGTAATAAGAGCAGTACCTATAATTATTCTAAGGCAATCATTTCGACCAGTATCAAAACTGCTTTCCCCCTTTTTATTACATTTGAATAAATCCTATTTGGTCCCAAGGGAATACCCGAGCTGCACTCTGCGCCGCTCGCGGCGATGTAAATGTCCATTTACACATCCGCGTACATCGCGATCCAGCTTCTTACTACCCAAGGATGCGCTAATCCGCCAGGACTCTCGTTCGCGCGGAGAGTCGATGACACGTCCGCATTGTCCGATGATTCAAACATTCTACGCTTCCACCTCGAGACACCCGCCCTCCCTCTCCGTCCACTGCAGCGTCCAACCAGCCTCTCTGAACGAGCTTGCAGGCAAATAATTTCACGTACCCGGTAGCATCGTCCACTTTTTCTTAATCGCCCGCGGGGATATCGTCTTCCCGCCGCGAATATAGCCGCGCTAACGACACCGTCCGGATCTAATAGCGATACGGAATAAATACCAGCGGAGTGCTGGCACGGAGAGGGACGCGCTTCATTACACAACGCTTCGGGAAAATAACGAGCCGAGGTGTTTCCACACCGCACGCACATCCAAGGCCAGGGAATAGCCTTCTGCACTCAAGGATAGTCGCATCCTCTTTACGCGAGTTTAAGCTTCTGCTCAGGTGCATTAAAGTCGGCTGGCTCGCGGCGCGGGGCCAGCGATCTTCCTCTCCTGGTTCTGGCATCCTCCTTATCGCGGCTCCCGACGAGCATGATGCATTAACCGCCCGTTCCGCCAGCCTTTGATGCGGCATTGTTGCTGGCACTAGAGTCTAGCGGGCTCCATTCCCGGCCACCGTTGCATAAAGAACAACCAGCGGCTCTGTATCGACAGAGGAGCCTCGCGACATCGGTGGACCTGACCCAAAGAAACCGCTGATTAATAGTCCCCTGCTCCACCCAGGACTACGGTAGCGCCTAAAATGATACAGGTCGAGCATCGATACCTTTATCATTCTCCTGGGGGCCCGGGCAATTTGTAATCCCCCACCCTCGAATATTACCGCCGACCTTTCGCGCTGGCCGGACGAGGACGAGCAATACGAGCGTCCAGAGAGGTCTCGGGGCCCGGGCGGCTGGCCCGGAAGCGCGAGCCTAGGGGGAAGAAGAAGGCATCGCTGGCGATGCGGCATTAATCTCAGCCCGGCGTTTAGCGGTAGGAGAAGAAAGGAGGAAAGACGGTGAAACGGAGCAAACAAGGGGGGAGCGCGGAGGAAAGGGGGAGCGTTCTCGGTTCGAGTAAGCGAGGTAGCGTGCCCCGGGGCCCGTGCACGCCGGAGCCGATGTAAACGGGGTCGTCGGTTGCACCAGCGTCAAGCAACGACCGCAGCGACGAGGACAACAACAACACCGCGGAGCTGGTCTAGGAAAGCTGGCGGCAGCCCGAGGCGATCCCCGGCTTTATGAATGCAGTCCTCGCCGCGTTTATGCCGGTGGCTCCGGGCGCTTATAAATAAAGGCTTCGCCGTGGAATAGAGACGCAGCGTCGGAGAGAGACGGCGCGAGGGCAGAGGGGAAAGTCAGCCGGTGGGACAGAGAGATAGAGGAGATTGGTTAGTGCGTGCGGCGAGCGTAGATTCAATTATTCCGCGATTACAAACGCGACCGGCGCGGTGACTGCCCGCCCCGGCCTCGCTGGCTGCGTTTCAGGCCTCGCGCAGTTTGTTATACCGGCCGATCGGCCTAAGTGGGACGTTGTCGTCGATGGGACCCGGCGGTCGGGGGGGAATCGGGACCGGGCAATGCTGCCCGCTTCGTGAGAATATGCGCGTTATTACGATTTATGCCGGTGCTCGTGGATAGAAGGGGTGGGTTTGTTTAGACGAGCAACGTCGCCGGTACGATGGAATGCCGCGCGTTTCGTGTCGCGGTGCCCGCGCTCGCTGAAATAACGAGTTCACATTCTTCGGCGCAGCTGAAGAAAGAGGAATGGTCTGTTATGAAGTCACACTCGTTGTTTCGTAAGGGTGTCTCGGAGAATTTTTTCCATGCTCGCCGCGAGGAGGAAATGGAGCATTGCTTCTCGTTACTAGCGGGTAACGATCCTCTCCTGGGGTACTAGCTTGTCTTAACGAGGTGTTAAAGGCATTTAGCATTCGCGTAATTAGGACAACATGCATTTCGAGTGATTGGTGGAGCATCTGAAGCGTCACATTGGAACTGGATTAAGTTTCACCTCTTTGCGATCTTTTTGGAAGAGTATCAATGTATCACGAGGCGGTTGCTGTCTGAACTTCAGGCTCTGAAGTGACTGTCGGTTGATCAGTTAAAGGTCTGCGCACACATATCCGTTCCGTGTCAGTTCCGTATTCCGTTCCGTAACCGTGCAGTGTCCCTAATTTCACTGACAACTGTATAGGAGGCCTGCTCTCGCTCGGTCAGTCCCAATTCAGCCGTTTCTGCAAGCCTGCTGTACAGTTCATTCAGTCAGTAGGCGACAAAAGTATTCGTGCACCCTTCAAAACAGAATAACATTTCTGTGAAATGACGTGATTTTTTTTTAGAAGCTAGAAGTATCAGGTTCCTAAATAGGTGGCGTGTTTCGTCGTTTTGAAAAAAATCCCCAGCGAAGAAAATAATGAAGGTCGCTTTTCCCAATTTTATTCCTGTGCCTGTAATGAAAATTTAAAAGTCCCTTAAGCAGGTAGATTTAAGTAAGTTTTACTCCAATGCTGGTACATAGTAAAACATCTGGTTTCCTGTAAATGGGTGCTTTCCTCGACATCAGCAATCCACTGCTAATTATTAATGCAAAAGTACATTTTAATCTATACAATCTCATCCACACGCTTTCCTTTTCATGTACAATGCTGTTTATGGGATGAACCCAATGCTTCCTCTTCGCTCGTTTTTTATTACATCTTTTGTGTAAAATCCAAATAGATAATAATGATCAATGGAGAATCGGTATGCATCATACACGTATCGCGATACATGTATCGCCGTGTGAAAACGCTCTAAAGTTTGCACGTCCTGTTGAAACGCACATCCAGCTCCATTTCCGTAATACCCAGCATTCATGCGTGCGATCATACCCTATACCTTACCGCGCAAAATTCAAATACAAAACTCTTTTCATTACAATCATTAATAACGATCAGAATTATATCATGTTGGTGCAATTTTCATTGCGAAAACTCCAGCAATCCATTGGTGGTATTTGGTGGAGATCTAATATTAATTATAAAAATTCCCCTTTTCATTACTGAGTGGCCTATCGCTGTCCTTGTCTTTATGACTCTAGGGTCTAGGACCTCCGAAGCGCGTGGTGCGAGAGCCTCGACCCGAGAACCTTTCACGGTCATAAAAAAAGGTCGTCCCTTTCACCTTTCCGTGATTTCAGAAGTCCGTCAGTCCAAATGCCCAAATATCGTTGGCAACCAAATTTTAGTTCCACTGAACGGATAGGGGTTCTACACTGATATCTGCTGACTGCCCTGCCCTTTTTTAACACTGATCCTCACGGCCCGGAACTGACGGGTATGGAGAGACCCGTCGAATTTCACGGAACTGACAAGTGCGAGCTGCTCCGTTCCAAAACAAGCAACCGATACCTTTTACGACCACGGAACTGACACGGAACGGATACGTGTGCGCAGACCTTCAAGGTAAGAGCTTGGAATTCCCTCCGTGCGTGAAATATACAGATTATCACTCCCAATGATACGAAGCACAATGTTCCCCGGCATATTAAAGTTTGCGATTGAAACCGACGTTCCTCGCGGTCGTCCGTGCCGCGCTGGACGGAACAGGGCGCGCCATTAGCGGCGGTCCAGGGGTGCGCGTGAAATCGATTCATCAGAGATAGTTTGCGTCAGCGGACGGGCGCTGGTCTAATATCTATCCCGCTTGCGGCCGACCTATCTCGTCCAACCCTCTCCGATTTATCGCGTCCTTCTTAATTAGTCGTCGGTGCCGGTGCCGTCCAGTTGAAGCGGCTGTCTAATCCGTTGCCGATTGGAATCGCCGTTGCCTGGAACGGCCGCGTTATCTGGGAGACGACGAGACGCGGCCGCGGTATAATTACGTGGAAAAAATCGAACAACTGGTCCCTGGGTCCTTTCGCCAAGTCGAAGGATCAAAGAGGACGATATCCGTGCGCTGGACGATGCCGGGCTTCGACCGGTCCAACCGATGCGTCACGGTTTTAACGGGGGAACGAGTTCGGGGTCCCGCACTCAACGAAGGCGTTCCCGGTGAATTTGCGTGAAACGACTGTGCGTATCGGTGTGCCACGGACCAAGGATAAAGGTGGTAGCCCACGGTGGAGGGCCCCTCTGCCCCCCAACCCCTTCTTGGACAAGAGCTGACTCGCGAAGAGGAGGAACACGATGGAAGAAGAAGAAGACGAAGAAGAAGAAGAAGAAGAAGTCTGAGAAGGTGGAGTAGGAGGAGGAAGAGGAACGCGGGATGAAGAAGGAAGAGAGGAGTCGGAGGTAAAGGCAGACAGGTACTCACAGGCGGACCAGGTAGCCGAGGCTCAGCTCTCGGCTTCGCTTCGGCCAGGGTACTCTCGGGTAGGCAGCCTTGAGCCAGTGAGACTGGTTTCTGTTTTTGCTTCCATAGTTCCATCCTTCGAGAATCTTCGGTAGTCCGTCCCTCTTCCACTCGCCCTTTCTTCCCTCCTCGGCGCCCCCTCTATCTTGGCTCCGTTCGACTCCCGGGTTCCTCTTCTGTCTTTCGCGACGCAAGTCTTTCTTCTTCGATATCTTTCACCGGTTCTACCCCTTTTTCCATCTCCGCGCTTTCTACTTTTTCTTCATCCGCCGGGCGACCCTTTCGTTAACCGGCGCGCCCTGTCTTCCGGCGGTCTCGGGGCGCAATTGAACGCGACCGATTCGGAGGAAACGCGGCAAGTTCACCGGATAGGGACGAGGCTTCGAGTCGACGCAATTGAACCGAAGTAATTAAATCGGTTACACCAGTGCGCGTAGGTGCTCCGGTAACGAGTTTCATTCGTTATTAATTAAACTGTTAGCGCGCAGGGCGCGATACCCAATAGGTTTGTATACCAGTTTCACGCGCGATAAAGTCATTTGGCGCGGGCATCAGCCGCGCCCTACTTTCCCGGCAATCTCATTACGTTTCCGGTCGTATCCGTCGGAGAAGTAACTCGCGGTAATGAAAACGTCCGCGACACTAAACGCGAAGATCCCGCGATCGCCCGTTGCTTTTAATTACGGCGTGCGGCTTTACGAGCGAGCTGGGAATGGATCTAAAAATTCCAGGCGTTCCCGCCGAGAGCTCGCAGCTCGTAGATGGGACTCCATAAAAATATCTTCCGCCGGAGTATGACCAAACTCTGCCTCCTCTTCTCTCCCTGTCTGCCCTCGCGTTCACTCTCTCTCTCTCCCTTTCTCGTCCTCCGTCTCGTTACGCTTCCATCTGGCTCCTCTTCTCCGCCTCCCCTCTATCCCGTCTCCTCCCTCCCCACGTCGCCTCCTCGTTGTTCTTTTCACTCGTCGCCCTTTCCGAGTGAATTATTCGATGCCATTAAAAAGCCGAGAGAAGAAATCTACAAGATGATGTCACGGCCGGCAAGGTTAATTCGGAGACCGTAGGCTCGCGTTGCCTCATTTAAGAAATCAACCTGATTTATACCTGCGTAGATTAAATGGATCTACGTGACGCGAAACGCCAAGCGGCCGTCCGTGGACAGGGGCCCGTAGATCCTGCGGCTCCTAGGTGTCCCCTTTAATAAAGACATCCGCGGACTCCATTAAAATACTGCGGACAGGTAATGGGCCCGGTAAGAGCGTTTGTTCCATTGTTGGCCGGCCACGATCGACGGATTATCCCCGTTAATTGTCATTATCGAGTTCAGTGGCAGAGCTTGGCGAGGAGCAATTAAACCGCGCGCCTTTCGTCGCATACCTACCAGGCAAACGGCAGCAGAATCTGCATACAATTCACCCGCGTTTTCCCCTGCATTGGGTGAGAAATTTGCACAGCTACGCGAGCGAAAGGTACAGCAGCGAGGTGGGTACGAAATTTCGAACCTCCTGCTCCTCCGTGCGCCCGCGAATGGCCCCAGTGGCGCGATAAAGCGATTTCTTCCCTCTTCCTCCCCGTGCCCCGACCCGCTCCCTCCTCCGTTGCTCCACGTCGGCTCGACTCCGCGGTGGTACACGTCGGACAGGTTGGAACGGGCGCGGACTGTACACCGGATCGGGACTCGTAGCATTCCAGAGTCGGCTTCTTCGTGCGCGCACCACCCCGTCCACGGACAGAAGGAGGGAAAGCCGTGGTGTGTCTTCTCGTTTCGTTAGCTGGAATCTGTTCTTCGCTCCGTATCAATGGGGGCCCCCGGCATTAACATTAAGTAACAGTACCAGCCGCATACTAACTGCCGTATTATCGCCCCGGCCGGGGGCCCCCACTGTCCCCCATTCAACCATACGGCGCGATTCCATCAGCCGTCGGACATCGGCCGCGACCGGGTGCCACCGGACGGAAGAAAAGCGGGCACCTCGTGGAATTCCTACCCCGCAAGTCTCTCGCTCGGTGAACAACCGCCCCGGACCAGTGGACGCGGGTTCGATGGACGACGCTCGCGGGCTCTCACGTGCCGAAAACGGGACGAGCATCCTCCAGCGGGCGGCTACCGGCTCCGTCGGGGTCGTTAAACGTCGAAACGCGGCTGGTTTCATTCACGAATCGCCCGGACGCCCCGGGGGCCGCCGAGCCCCGGCAACGTATCATTTCCGATGGTCGGACGCGCCGTTGCTATTAGTTTTCGGGAATAATGGTAATAAGTGCCGCGAGGCTGTACGAAGTCTGGGGGTTTTCTCACGAAACGCTGGCATTGGAACGAACCCAGTGACGACAGTGGGGAAATTTCGCGATTTTATGGCTAAAATCACAAATATAAATTTTTCAATTCGACAAAATGAATGCAAATGTTGATTGAAGAACTAATATGAGTAGTAAATGCTACCAATTTTAATGTTAAATGTTTTAATACAAAGCTCGTATAGACTCCAGATCTATAATCCAGACTTTCAAGTTGCTTCAAACACTTATATTGTGTTATCCAAAGATCTGAAAATAATTTCAAGGCATGGATTCAATTCCTGGTGGTGCGTAAGATATCTGTTTGTCCTCAAAATAATTGTCTCGGTTTTAAGAATCCATTTTCAATACATAAAATAGTTATCAATCCCATAATATCCTGCAATGATTTTCATTCCTATTTTACGTTGGACTCTATAAATGCAATTATTAATTGCTAATAGTTGCTAATCTTGTAATTATATGCATTTTTTTAAACACGATCCAGTGTATCTTGTCTAGTGTTCCTGATTTCTCGATAATTTTTGTTTCTCAAGAAATCAGAAATGAGATCATATTTCTTGAGAATTCTCGAGAAATAGAAAAAAATATTGCAAAAATTATATTTTTGGAATAATGTTTATAATATTAATCAAAAACACAAGAAAACTTTAACTAAATGATTATTCCTGTCTAATTTATACAAAACTTGTGTAAATGAAAAATAGATATTAAATATAATGGGTAAATTTATTTATTTAATACAAAATTTGTACAAAGACAAACATTACTTTTTAGTTTTAGAATTTATTTTTAAATAGAACAATGCGTCTAATGTAGCGTCAGCGAATCTATTTCTTTTTTGTGGCAAAATCTGTTACTGTTATATTTTCACGTTTTGTATATATCTATCTTGGCTGTTAAATGAAAAAATGCGTCTTTGACCCTTTTGGAAGAAATTCTGGATCATGCAAAAATTTTATACGGGATACAGTAGTCTTATCTCCTCTTTTCTATATTTCTTCTTTAACAGCCACAAGAAACTCATTAGGTATTTGATTCAGTATACAATTTTTCTAAATTTTTAAATAAGAATTTAAGAGCATCTTCAGCAGTTAATATTATCTAATCTTCTCTACTCTAATTTTCTATTGGAATTCATATAGGATCTAATGTTAATAATAAGATGTATTATAAATTGTAGATGTGTTCATACCTTCGCGATTAACTAGTAATACATTCATTTACGAAAATAAATGAGATGTATAATATTTTTCCTAGACTTAAGTTTCTCGAGAAATTATAGCATTTCTCGAGAAATAAGAAATAAGAAATTATAATATTTCTCGAGAAATAAGAAATAAGAAATTAAAAAATTTCTCGAGAAATTCTGGAGAAAGCATTCTCGGGAAGGAATACTAGTCTTGTCTAACATACGACATAACTGTAACCGAGACTGGTTCACATGTTATACATTACAAACCTTTTTATTCTTCTTTAAACGATTTTATTCAGCTTCGATATTCTGTTTGATTGTTTATATTATATATGTTTGTTCGTTGTCAGAAGACCGTAGGAATCGAGAAATGCAGGGGGATGAAATTCGGGCCCCTTACCCTATGGTTGAAACACACCAGCCACTTCATTCTCAAAGTGATAGTCCAAGTGACAAAAATTGAAACTGCTTTGTAACCACCTGCCCCTGTCACATCTAGCCCCTATCATGTGGGGAACGCGCGCGGTATAAATGACAATTATATAAATGCCTTTTAAATGTCAGCCTTGGAGGCGACGCTCAGCGTTTTCTAAATACACAGGCAGGCTGCATTGTCGGCGGGGCACGAAACTGCTCGCGGAGCCTCGCCGGGCAAAGTTAACGTTCCGCTCTAAGTGATTCAAGCATATTAACGATGCGATGAAGATTCTCAAGTATTAGCGCTAAGTAAGCGCATCGCTGCGAATCGGTACAGCGTCCGAGAAGTAAGCGCGGCTAGAAAAAGAGGAGGCGCGCAGATGGAGGGTAAAGAAATCACCGTGAGACAGCGCGGAAATGGAGGTCAAGGAAAAATGGTCAACAAATTAGCGGACGATCGGACACTTGCTAAGAGCCGCTCTTGACAGTCGACGTTGGCTGCGCGGAGCTGGCCGAGTACACTTTCTACGGGACGAGCCGTAACTTTTTCTTCCCGTGACACGCGGGCTGACCCCTTTAAGAATGTTGCTCGCCAGCCCCGCCACGGCCTTACCCGTCACGGTTATTACTTATTGCCGATCTCAAGGAGATTCGCCAGGCGCATTGTTTATGGCGCAACGGCGAAGATTGCAGCGCGATGAAGCGATCGTGAAATGCTTGTCGCCCGGAGACGCCGGTGATCCACCTCGATCCTGCTCGATCCTCCGCGAGGACGCGCGCCTCGTCAGATGACGAAGTAACTCTCCGCGGCCGATTGGAAACTCGTCTATTTTTACTAAGGCGGTAATAACGATGACGAGACCGGGCCCTGGGCACGTAACCACCGTCCGCCGGCTCGATGATACTTAAACACCAGCCAGTCTCCGCGTTGCGAGCGGATTATTTTGGTTGCACGATCGGTCCGGGGGGTGATTATCGCGTTAGCTGACCGGCAATTTTCGTGCCTGGTATCGATATTAATTAGACTCGAGGGCACGCTGTTACGTGTAAGTGGACGCGCGATCGAGCGATGGGACTTTGCGCGAGTAGGTTACGTAGCAGCTGCGCCGATCGAGCTTCGGGATAATTCGAGTGGATGGAGTATTGTGGAGAGTAAACGACTGCTGGGTTTCAAGCCTGAAGAAGACACTTTGCAGCATCTGTACTTCGTCCCATATCGCGTGAGCCGAGCACGAGCCGCATACTTATACCGTTGAGTGTCAACGAAATCCCTGTGATGCCTGTGCGATGTAATGATAACGTTCGCGATAGACCGTGCCTCGGGCAGCTGGTCAGTTGACTACATCAGCGTTTCCTGCTCCGTTAAGTCATCGGCTGATCGCTTGACCGTTTCTCGAGAAAATGACTGTCACGGGCCCGGGGAACACTCTCACGGGTCCAGCAGGAAGGGAAAGTGAGACGGTGACAGTGACTAGAGCGGTAGCAGGAAAAACCTAGGTCCGCGCAATTCACCACGTACCAGAAGGAGCGCGCACCCTCTCACCACCCGTGGGCAACTGACAAGCTGCTCACCGGGTTGCCCCTTTGGCACAGCACGAACCGAACAGTCGCCTATCAGATTTTCGCTAATTACGTACACCTAGTGTTCCTTTTCGAGAATTTCTCGAGAAATTTTATAATTCCTTATTTCTTATTTCTCGAGAAATACCTACTGTTTCTCTCGACAAACTTAAGCCTAGGAAATCGCGAACGTATAAACACATGTACAATTTATAATAAATCTTGTTAGTAACATTAGAACCTATGTGAATTACAATAGAAAATCTCAGTCGAGAAGATTCGATATTACTGACTGGTGAAGGTGCTCTTAAATTCTTATTTAAAAATTTAGAAAAATTGTATACCTACTGAATTAAGTAATGAGTTTCTTGTGGCTATTGAAGAAGAAATATCGAAAAGAAGAGACAAAACTATTGTATCCCTTATAACATTGTTGCATAGGTAATGGAGAATCTCTTCAAAAAGATTCAAAGGCGCGTTTGTCATTTAATATCCACGACACATATGTATATAACGGCAAAACAATTTTTAAGTAGCTAGACTTTTCGGAGAATATAACAGTAACTATGATTCTACAGAAAATACTGGAAAATTTACGAGTCCTCAAAATGAAGAATTACCATTAAGAAAACAATTAGAGTTAGCATTCGCAGAGAGCCTTCATTTAGTATCAACTAAGAAAAAAATAAATTGATCAGGCCAACATCCAATCAAAACGAAAGAAATTTTTCTACAGCTACAGATTTTATCGCAAAAAAAAGGAAATAGATTAAAAAACTATTTTAAAATAAAAAAGTAATGTTTCGCTTTGCACAATTTGTTAATTAAATAAAAACCAATGATATTTAATATCTGTTTTTTCATTTATACGAGTTTTGTGCAAATTGGTCAGGAATGAACATAGTTAATATTTTCTTCTGCCTTTGATAACTATTATCACCATTATTCCAAAAATATAAATTGTGTAACATTTTCTTTATTTTCTCGAGAATTCTCGAGAAGTATGATCTGATTTCTGATCTCTCGAGAAAGAACAAATAATTAATTATGAAATCGAGAAATCAGGAACACTACGTACACGTTACTGAACCACATCGAGGGTTTCCGAACGTCCACTTGCCACCTTTCACAGAGTCACCCCGCGCTTCGAGCTGCCCCCCACGGACACTTTCCCCCGTGGAACGATTCTGCCGAGGTCCGCGAACCGATTCTCGCGGTCGGACGTGGCGGCAGGTGTTAAAAATAACTTAATTAATACACGGTGCGGGTCGATGCGATAATTGGGCGGGTCGGCGCGGCGGTGCGCTGCAAGGTAGAAAACTATGATTAACTCGGCATCCAATTAGCGCGTATTAGGAGCAGCGATCAGTATTGGTGCAACCGTGCGAGCCTCTCTCTCACTCACTCTTTCCTCATCTTTTTTCCCCATGCCCGTACGGCGTTGCTCTGTTAGCGGACGGCGATCTCGGCGTCCCGGCCGTCGTTAGACTGGAATTATCGGTGGATTGTTCGCGGTCCACGAATATCCCGATAATGGCCACCGTCATTACGTATGTATGACGTGATATCGCTCTTCGATTTCTTGCATTGGAGAAGGCCGGCGAGGCGAGAGGGCGGGGGCCTCATTACCGTGCCACCGCGTCGCCGGGGCTGGTACGTTTTCTTTTGCTCGCT
The DNA here is from genome assembly GCF_050908995.1 of Andrena cerasifolii. Lineage (NCBI taxonomy): Eukaryota > Metazoa > Arthropoda > Insecta > Hymenoptera > Andrenidae > Andrena > Andrena cerasifolii. The sequence goes on along the minus strand of NC_135121.1, from coordinate 8,860,685 downwards.
TTCCATCCGTGGCCGCGTTTTTTTTTTTTTGTTCATCGACGATTTGTCCCGCGAGCGGCCAGACACGCGGATGCGACCCGGGTGGACGGCTCGCCTAGCGGATATTAATGCCCCGCGCCCCGGTCGGGCCCAAGTAAAATGTCGGCGCCGCGAACCCCGTCGTAATTGTGCAATAAATTGTTGCTTAATTGAGCGGCGAGTGTCTCTGATTTACATCGGGCTTTCACTTCTTTCATAAATCGGGCACTATACGCGGCGGAACGAGGGAGCCGAGGGGCCCTTCCGCATCCTGCGCGCTCTCAGCCACCGATCGCCCTCTGAAGTAGGTTAGATCTATGTATTATCGCTTAAGGATGGCAGGAGCACGTGGTCGGGGCCGGGGTTGTCTCGACATCGCATCCTTCTTTCTCGTCGCCATGGGAATGGAAATGGTATCTACATGGATGAGAACAGTGAGAGGGGAAGTTTTTTGGGTGAAGGAGGAAGAGAATTGGTCGCATAGATAGTCAAACTGCTTAAGTAGTTCGGTTCCTCTTCTTTAAGGGATTAGACCACCTTGGCCAGGTGAAGAAATATCACAGTTTTGGGAATTTTTTCTATGTGACAAAAATACTTTTATCGATACAAAAATTTCAATAAAGGGAGAAACATCTTTGAATGATATATAAAAAAAAATTCCAATATCAGAACATTCCGAAAACTTTAAATGCGTTTCTCTCGAAACCACTTTTTTCGACACGATGTACGCTGTAATTTGAATGAAACTCTATGGATTTTTGTATAATTTTATCAAAATTTCTCAAACAGCACAATCAGAAACGCAGTCTCAGGCACACGAAAAATGAGAATTTAGTCACTTTTCACAAGCATAAATAACACTGATGCCTTATTGTATGATAATATTAAGAGTATGGCTTGTTAAAGTGTCATTTTACCATCACTTACCTGCAGTTCGAACTTTCCATTTATCTTCTAAAGCACACATAATACATAAACAAGCAATCGTCCACAACTAACACAAAAAACTTCACGAATAATGCGCTGCTGGAACAAAATGCTCTCTCACTCTATCACACTAATTTGATTTGACTAATTACTTTACCACAACATAAACTAGAAGATCAACGCTGTCTTCTAGTGATTGTCCATCTAAATTAAGTCAGACAATTTACAGTTACAGATAAAGGAAAAAGTCTCACGGAGTAACCTGCACCACGAACTTACCCGAGTTTACCCTACCAACTTTGAGCGACTATAGCGAGGTTATGGAGGGTGCTTTTTTTAAATAAGAGACGCGGTTTTCCGAGCTGGTCCCCGGGGAACCGTTCATTTCGTTGGTGAGGCATGCGTATCCAGGATTACACGGTGAATCTCCGCTAATAGCGGGGCGGAACGCGGGAAAGCGGGCGAAGGCAGTAAAAAGGTGGAACGTACGAGGCAGCCGGTGCACCGATCGCGGCCGTGATAACGCGGCAATGCTCGTGATAACGCCGCGCCGCGATAATTAACGGCCCTGGGTGGGGCCGGGGGGTAGGAAAGGGAAAGGGAGATAGAAGCAGCTCCTCCCTTTACGTCGCAACGCCCATATGCGCGTTAATTGTGCCGCCGTGCCGCGTCGCTCGTTACGGGCCCGTCGCCGGGGCCCCATGTTTCGCCCGAGCTCGTTCGTTCGCGCCGTTAGAACAAGCTCGGCCGGTACGACATCCAGAATAATAACGGTATAGAGGATCCCATGGATCGTGGACGGCAAGGATATTCCCCCGCGAGCCGTCCAGAGGGTCCTCGTTACGGGCACCGTGCACGGGGCCCGGCGCGGATCGTATACACGTCCCGCACGACACGAGGCGTGCTGAAACGTAGGCGTCGATCTCTTCATTTTCCACGGTGGCAGCTTCCAGCGGCACGTCGAGCTCACCACTTCGCCGGTTCGTGGAATACATGAATACTGGATTATGGATCCCGAGGATGTCGTGAAATTGCCGGGGTACCGAGCTGCCATTGCCGCCTCGAATCGGCGATGCACGCGGGGGGGCTGGAGGTGTCCGCGGCAAATCGTGGAATGGAGATGGCCGTTTCGTTCAAACTTTCAGGCCTCGGCTTGCATCGCATAATTGCTGGGTCCTTGGCGGTGAAGCAGCAGCGAACGACGCTACAGATACTGTATCGTAAGGTGCGTCTCTACCACCGTTCGAGCTATTCCACGCCAAAACGAATAGGTGAAACATTTAGTTTCACCGATTCTCTTAAAAATTACAGCATTTGTCGATAACCTTGCAAAACAAAAGTATACTGAATTTCAACGGAATAGGTAAAATAGTTTTCGAAATATTTAAAGTTTAAGTTTCGAAAATCAAACAAAATCGGCTGACGCGTCATCATTTAAACTGTAATATCTCGGTCATTTTTAAAGATAATGCCACCGTCTTGGGTTCATTTTAAAGCTGAAGGAATGCTTTCTCAAAACGTATATAGAATATTTTGTGTATTGTTAATAAACTTAACAGTAATTGAATTTCTTGTTCGCGAACTGTTCGCTGGTGAGGACGCACCTATATGTTATCACAAAGTAACACATGGCGGTATCATGGTTCAAAAAGAAGGGAGCACATCCTATCTATTCCTCGCAGTACCATTTTTAACATCTCTTTTGGCCAGTACGGTACCTACATTCTGCACGTGAGGAATGGTATGACAATGAGGAGCATACGCACGTATGCCTGACGCGGATGGTAGGTACCGTTCCTCAGGCGTGGCCGCATGTTCCTGGGATGCAGGGAACAAATGGAGATTGTCCCCAACTGTCTCAGCCTTTGACGGTGCACGTGAATGTTACCAGCACTTTCCCAACAATTATCATAAAAATTCCTATCCCCTCTATTGCGTCAGTAATTAACACCCAAATTGGGTAACCCTCAGCCCGCGGACACCCAGGTATCCGAGAAGGAAGTAAATATCGCCACGATCCAAGAGGAGCGCTTCCTTCGTCACTGTCTTTAATTGCGCCTTCCAGGAATAGTTTTTCAACGAACCAGGCATCCCGGACCACACAGAGTCAGCGTAGGCCACTTAAGAATTTTCATATTCCCGCGAGGTGTCTACTTAGACAAGGATGGCCCATTTGCAGATGTGACCAAGATCTCAGGCTTACTCACGCCATGAAACAGAGTTCGCTGCTTCCCACAGTGACTGGAAACGTCGCTCTGGAAGTGGAGGCCGTGGCCACGGCGTAACACCCGAGCGATTACGCGTCGTTATTGGCTCTTAATAGTCGCACCTTCGCTGGATATGCCGATTATCGGGTTACCTGGACGGCAACCTACGCCAATATCCCGGTAAGTGCACGTTGTTGTGCGTGCTATACGAGCGCAAATGGCTGATTGTTTCTCGTGCAAACGCGCGTGAGAATGGCCAAAGGGCTCTGGAATACCGATGGCCAGTTTGTGCCCTCTGCGCGGGTTAGTCGGTGATTTAATTGTGCAGAGCAATTCCACGTAACCACGTCGACTGTATTGAAATCATGTAACATCAAACACACCACATTTAACGGCGTAATGGGGGTTGGTCGCGTTTAACTTCGGAACACTCGAGATCTTCGTTAGTTTCTCCGGTGTGGTTTAACGCTTTAACGTAGCCTGTGCCATAGGAGTTTGAAAATGCTCGACGGTGACGCGTTAATGTTCACCAAGCAGAGCCTACCCTCGGCGCGCGATCGCGTCAGGATCGAGCGGATCTTCCGCGGTTGAAGAAAACGACGAGCGCCTTATGGCGAACATTTGTCGAGGCCCCGGGACCGGTGTAATAACAGACGTTAGCCGCGGTTTCGAGCGTCCGCGGAGCGGCTGATATCACGGCTCCCGTTTGCCATGCGGAATGTTCCGCGCTCGATAAGATCGCGGATGGAGTCGCCAGATATTACGGGGCAGAAGCAGTATTTTCCACGCTGGATTATCTCCGCGCGCCGCTGGAATAGTAAGTCCCACCTTCGATCGGGTGGACAGCTTACTGGGCCGGCGTTCTTTTAATCCCTCGGATAACCGCGTCGACGAAGGGTTACGCGTCACGACCGCGGCCCATCCACCCGACATGCGCGTTCAACGACGAAAATTACCCGATCGCCTATGGAATAACGATGGTGAGCCGTGGCGATGCGCACTCCGGGGCCGATTTCGTCGCGTCTTCGCCGCGATAAAGCGACGATAATATTCGCGACGGCTCCGAGAGCTCCGCGGCACGATAAATATAAATCGCGGTTTTGAGCTTTACGCGGAGACCGACCCGTGGTATCGCGATCCCTGTTTGCCAAGCCGGGATGTTCCAGCGGGGCTGATACGATCGCAGATCGAGTCGCCAGATATTACGAGGGGGCTAGCCTACGTTTCCAACCTTCTGTACGCGCGCGCGAGCAGCGCTGGCTTCGATCGAGTTTCCAATCGGGCCCCGATATCGGCCCGCCAAATGGACCGTCCGATCGCGATCTGACAGATTGCGCTTCAACCTCGCCGCGACAGAAGACGGATTAAGTTACACATCGCCATTGATCCCTCGCGCGTCTCCTCTAGGTCGCTGCTTCAGCGAGTCGTCTTTATCGTCGCGTACTCGGCGTTACGTCACTTTCATTCGCTCCACCCCATTTGTGCGCAGAGTGAAGGCATCGTCAGGGCACTTTGGCGAGGTACGTGTCTCCGAATTCGTGGTAATCGTTGAAACTATGGGCTATATACCTAATATGATTGAAAAGCTTCGGCTTCAGCTGCGAGGGATCGATACGCGACAGAAATAAAACGAGGTGCCCAGTCGCCGAGTGGTCGCGAGATCTCGTAAACCGCTCTCGGAGAGTTGCCCGGTGCTGGAAGCCTGGAATCCCAAGCACTCGAGCGTACGCTGCAGGAATACTAAGTTTACCTTCGATCCGGTTACGAAAAGGCCGGGGGCCGTGTCGGGGCCCCAGATGCAGCCGACGCGACGGGAGGACGCCCCCGTGTTTTGTGCCCGCGGGAACGTTGCGCCGCGGACGCATCTGGACGAGGCGGGTCGGGCTGGGGTGACGAGGAGCAACAAGGGGGACCGGGAGCAAACGCTGCACCGTCAATGGGGAACCCCGCGGCACGCACCTGTGTACGTTTTTCAGCGGTGAATGAGCGTGCGCCCTCGCAGCCGGGTCAGAGAGGGGCACGAGTGCCGAGGGGGCTGCGAAAACGTCCTTTTAAAGGGACACGCGCGGCCACGCATCTGTCGCAATCACCGCGGCATTGTCAGCAGGCCAGAGGAGATTTAAATGGGGGTACGCTAGCCCCCTCGTCCGTCCACGCACCTCCCTTCGCTTTCTCTTATTTCCGGCTACAGGTTCGCGCTAGCATTGACGTCGCCTCGAGCTTCGTACTTACTGTGCCTAGCAATCTTCACGCCTACGATAGATTGTGAGAATTTCAGGCTCGATGGCTCTGAAATTGGAGTAACGTTAATAGTACAGTGAAATTAGGACCTGTTTTCGGAATAAATCCCAACAAGCTAAATTTTGCTATGGGCCTTTATTTGGTCGTTTTAAACAATATGTGAAAAGACTGTTCTGTTTTTCAACACTCTGTAAAAATTTTAGCGACAGACGAATCGACGAATATCTCATTATCTAGCAGTTTTGCGACAAAAATAGTTATCATATAATTTATGGCCTCGGAAATTCTCTACAAAAAAGGTTCTATGTGTTTTTTTCGTAGGAGTAATAAGAACGTCAGCACGTCAGTACTCTACTTCCGAGGTGGTGTGGAAATGAGTGTATTATTTCTCACAAGCGAAGATCCTCACCTCGCAAATTAAAAAAATTATAAAAGATTGGGGATATGCAGAGGTTAATATAGGTGTGTATTACGCATTTTGTTTGTTTGTTGCCCAAATTCATTCTAAGGGACTGAAATTGATCCTTGTAAATCCGTTTTTTTTTATTTTGTGTTATAACTCGCGAACCGTAAGAACTGTAAGAACTGTAAGAAGTATAACTTACCAAATGATAGTCCTAATTAAAAGAATCAAGTTTTTCCTGGACACTTTTTCTATCTCCTACAGTTCGTGAGTAATAATACAAAATAAAAAAAAAATTCAGGGGTAAATTGCACCCTGTTGGAGTGAATTTGGACAGCAAACGAAATTGCGTTATACTCAGGAGGACTTCCCCATACATTTGTATGGGGGTTGAAACTTGGTAACCTAGGAAAATTACTCATACGACCTTTTTTGTAGTGAACATCTTAGGCTATAAATTGTACAATAACAATTTTTGTCACAAAACTGCCAGATAATGAGATATTCGCGAAAAACAGTTTTTTTTCAACCCTCTGTAAAATTTTTAGCGGCGGTCGGATCGATAGGGTTTTTTGACATTGTTTAAAACGACCAAATAAAGGCCCATACCAAAATTTAGCTTGGTGAAAATTATTCCGTAGATTGGGCAGATTTCCGTCTAATTTTACTGGACTATAACTCAAAATGTTAGATTCGCTGTATAATCAAAGAGACTACGTTTAAACGTTAAAAGTTTAATTGCCGATGTTGGGGAAAAATCTAACAGAACTAGAAATCACGAGATACAGCGATTCTCGTTCCTCCTGTCACAGCCAAAGTATACACCTCGAAACAGTGTAAGCGATTGAACGTTAAAAGCGATCGACGTTCCAGCCGTGCCTGCGCCTATGTGGACCCCTGTTCACGGTGCAGCGAGGCGGGCATTGATAACTTTCGGGGTTTACACGTGGTCCCGCACGCGCTCCGTGTTTTCGTGCGCCGCGCCAGGATCCACGTGCGACAGCTTAGGACAGCTCGTAATCCGAGAACGGGAGCGTTTTGCGCGGGGGGGCAGCCTCGCTTCCTCTTTCTCGGCCGTCTCTCTCGTTCCGTTGCCCCTTCGACGGGTCGCTCCATTCTTCCCTATCGCGCACATGCGCTTTCAGTTTTACGCGCCCGCCCGCGTAACTCACACCGGCGCTAAGCGTAAGACGAAACCCTCGGGCGGCGCGGAACGCTTAAACGCTTTTGCGCCGTGCGCGCGAAATCTGCTTACGTGGGACGCCTCCACCTGGCTAATCTTTCCGACGCCGCGTTGTGTCGGCATCCAGATGGCGGATCGAGTTTCGGCCGCGAACGATTCGACCGCGTCGCCCCGCTCCTCGGGGACTCGAGGCGGGGAACTATGGTGACACTTTGTTTCCGCGAGGGATCTCGATGGCCATCGATAACGAGGGAATCGACGGGCCTGCGAAGGGGTGGCGCGTGCGGCAGGGGTCGACGAGGACACTTGTTGTCGTCCCACTGACGACAGACGGCTCTTTTCCGCATCCTGTACGCGGACAGGGGTGAGCCCTCGTCCACCGCAAACTGCTGCGGCATCGCGGATATCTCTTGTGACTGATCGACAGTTGGGCGTCATGTTTCACGGCGTCCGCTCTAAATACTCGAGGCAGCATGCACGATGAAACGAGGCAGTCTGATTACCTATGCAACGAAGCTGCTTCTGATATCCCATTTTCGGAGCTGTAAAATTTCCACAAATATCTATCGAAACATGGATAACGTGCGAAGAGAGAAGAAGAGCGAGCGGGGGATACCGATTCCTGAAAAAGGAGGCACGGATAAACCGAATCGAAAAGCCGCTGCCGTTCCGAGGCAGAACAGATCGCTTCCGCAGTGCTCACCTTCAGGCAGCGTAGCAAAGTTCGGACGAGCGTGGAATCGGTTCGAACGAGCCCCGCGGCCACGGGAGAGAGGGAAAGAGAAGGTGAGAGACCCGGAAAAACGATCGCAATCACGATGCGTAACGGAACCGTGTTGATCGATGCCGGGCAATCCAGATCGGCTGTGATCGGCGTAACCCACGATTCACCATCATTAATTTTCATCTTGCGCGGTCTTCAGCGGCGCGCAAGGCGCAAATCTATCACCCCGCCGCACGAACGGCCAACGCGAGCCGTGCTTTTACGCGATACGAGAAGTGGACGTCGAGCACAGTTCCGATCGGTGCCCGTAATGATGATATTGCGCGAATTTAAGCTCCGGCTAGAACCGACTAGGCAGACGGACTGGCCGCGTGTGATTGATCGGTCGGATCCGATGGAATCGCTCGGGCAGACTCGGTGCACGGTTATTAATTACTATCAGGGAGATAGCGAGATAGCAGCAATGATTCCGCGGGGAGACATCGACGAATCGTTCGCTGCCCGAGGGATTAAGGGGGATTCAAGGCGGCGATGCGCACACCGATCCATCCTTTTTTTTTTCTGCTTCGTTCGATTTTTATTTCTCACGCGAGTAGAATGTTTCTTAAATTGAGTAATTCAATTAGGAGAGACGCCGGGATCGATGCAATTAATGAGGCAGGCCTTCGGGTTGAGGGAGTCGGTTTCGATGCTGAGTGCTTGCCGCCGCCATTGACTCCAATTGTAATCTGCTCCATGTACGAGGCTGATTGTGAGATCCTTACCATATGGTCCGAGCATTCGTGCGTCATCCTAGCCAGCCCATCGGCCGGATAGTTGTTGCTGCAGAGTTCGACGAGGCTGTCGCCATTGAGATCCACTCGGGGGTTGCCACAATCCAGCCTCACGAATTCGAGCTGTCACGACCACGTTCCATGACTGGCACCTTCCCTCCTATTGATCGTGACGCGGGCATCGTTGACATTTCATTCTTTGCTATGCAGCGCGAGGACTCGTCGTCGGAGCTGACCCAGACAGGTAGACACGCAAGCTTAATGGTGTAATGAAAAAAAGTGGCAAATGATGAAATTACCGATTGAAACGGATCGATCCTATTAATATCTCGATACACGAGCGTGCTCGAACGCGTATTACGCAACCGCCGCTCTACTATTCGGAGCGACAGCAACGGTCGCGTTCCGAGTCTAATCCAGAACGTGAGATCATTTAGAATCGAGGGAGTCCGTCGATAGGAAGGTATCGAATTATTAATTACCCTAACCTCGAACTCGGCATAACTTTGCGCGCGTATTATTCTCCGCTTACAAAGCCCCCCGAAGTAGCCCGCTCCGATCGGCTCGTATTGTCGCAGCAATGTTATTTCACTGCTTTGAACTCACAAAACGATCGAGCAATTATACAGAATCTCATCGATCGCTTGGCTTCATTCTTCCCAAATAAAAGAAATATATATAAAAAAATTATGTTAAACGATTTTATTAAAAATGTAGTAAAGACTAAATTTAAATGCACTAAAAATTGAAAAATAATTATTTTCTTGTACTTCAATTTTGATGGGGTTAATACCACTTTAAATAAAATCGTGGGGCACGATATTTCATAACAGGATATGAATCACTTTAATAATTCAACTTCTGGTTGCACATGGTGCCTCACGATTTTATTTAAAGTGATATTAACACCATCAAAATTGAAGTACAAGAAAATAATTAGTTTTTAGTGCATTTTAATTTAGTCTTTACTACATTTTTAATAAAATCGTTTAACATAAATTTTTTTTATATATTTTTTATTTTCTATTAATTTGTTCACCCACTCGGGCTCAATTTTTTTAAAATATTGTATTGTCATCCAAGCTACGCACGCCTGCAAAGTTTCAAGGCAATTGCATAGTTCGAAGTGGGTTAAATTTGAGTTGCCAGATTTGAACCGTACAAACATACAAACCAACAAACAGAGGATCGAAGCTGAATAAAATCGTTTAAAAACCGATAGTGCGAGATCTACTTCTAATCCCCGACCAAAGATCGTTAACAATTCCGCGTTGATCTCCACGCGACCGGATGAAAGAAATTACGTGAAGCGGAGTCGCGTTAGGATCGCGGAAGATATATCGACGGCGCCGCAGCTTTCTCCAGACAAATTTCAGCGGATAAGTTTTAGCGCGGTATCCCAGGTATTCGTTGATTCATCTTCGATGTTAGGGCCGGGCAGACGGTGCGCGCGATCGGTCTTTATCACGTCGTGCGATTTACACCGCGAACCGAAAGTCACGATCCCCCCGGATCGATATCTACACGTGAAAGGTCCGTCTACCTATCTACCTACCTGGATGACTCGATGGCTCGCAGGATCCGGCGAGTTCGTGCCACGAGGATCCGATCCGCGGCCGCGCACGGCCGGCGTGTATGGATGCAAGGGTGCACGGGCTTCACAGGCGGGGGTAAAAATCAGGTAAAGAGGGCTCACGGCTAATAATCATTAGTCGGAGATGCGGGAGCAGATATCAGTCGAGGCAATCATTGCGGCGTTCGATCAAACGGGCAGACCCTGCGCCTTCGAACCGCGGCTTGCGTGGCGCGATCCCCGCGTCACGATAAATCCACGAATTTCCAACCGGCGCACAGTGGGGAAATTTTGCGATTTTATGGCCAAGACTAGAGAAATGAAATTTTTCAATTTTACAAATTTAATACAAATGTCAATTGAAGAACTATATACATTTTCGGGGTCAAAACCTGAATACTTATTTTTAATATATAATATTCGGCACTTTTACGTTCGAATATATGAGAAACTAAATTATCCGAAAAAATTATATTTCTAAAACACTACTTTAAAAATTGTATAAATTACGTATTAAAAACCGAAACACAATTATTTTGAGGACAAGAAGATATCTTACGCACCACCAGGAATTGAATCCATGCCTTGAAATTGTTTTCAGATCTTTGGATAACACAACATAAGTGTTTGAAGCAACTTGAAAATCTGGATTAATTCTTTGCGATCGGTCTATACGAGCTTTGTATTAAAACATTTACCAGTAAAATTGGTGGCATTTGATACTCATATAAGTTCTTCAATTGACATTCGCATTTATTTTGTCGAATTGAAAAATTTATATTTGTGGTTTCGGCCATAAAATCGCGAAATTTCGCCACTGTGCGGCGGAATACGTCCGACCGCGATTTTTCTTTATGCCCGATGTACCTGGGAGGAACTGGATGTCCTGCGATGGGGGACCACTTCACCGGGGAGGATTATTAACGAGAGTTTTGCCCCGTGAAGTTTTCTGACACCTCGTGGAGGGAAAAGAACTCGATGCCCAAGGTTATCGGCGATTAGGTATAGGAAGCTAAAATTTTGCGAGTTTCCGCGGAGAGTCGGACCGAAGGGATGCGCGCAGAGATTTTACGACGACACGCGGGACATCCTGCAGCGGCCGCAGGCCCAGGACGAGGTAATTAAGCTTAACGCGCATCGTCTCGCAAGCCACCGGCGATTCCCTCTTGTCCGCGGTGTTTCGCCGTAGGTTTTGCCGCGGCTGCGTTCTGCGGTTTACCGCATGTCCAACACGACCGCCACGGGGTCTGCGCCTCCGTCGGCCATAAACCATCATTACGCTAGTATATACAAGCGCATAAGGGAGCCCCACGGACGTATCACCGCGTCTCCATCCGCGCTGGACGGAGCCAGGGAGGCAGCGTTCCGCGCGAAACTTCTGCTAATATTTTCACTGGACCGTGGCTCGTCGAACACGCCGCTCCGTCGGAAGTGCTCCCCATTAAATCTAATTTAACGCCCGACAGCCTTTGTCTTGGGAACGCTGCCGAGGGAGCGGATGATCGAACCACCTTTCGCTACGATCTCGATTAATAACCAGCACCGCATCCCCCTCCTTTCCCCCGCGTATGCGTGCAACACGCTTACGTCACTCCGTGCTCCCGGTTCGTTGAAAGCAAAAGCCCATGGCTGTCGGACAACTTAACCGAGCGGCGTGACAATTTTCACTTAATAACCACCGATAATCCGAGTTGCGCGCGTTCTTAATTATAATGGGCCCGTTACGAAGATCAGGATCGTGGTGTACGATCGTGAAGAAGGAACCTGGCGATAACGACTGACCCGTGGATATCGCGTCGAAGGCGCGATGTAATGGCTTTAATAACGTAATCAGTGATAATTCCACGCCTTAATGGTATACACCGGCGCATGCAAAATCAACGTGGTCCGAGGAGGAGCTGCCAAAGGGAGTAACCGCGATAAAGCTGGCACCGTTAAAGATCAACATAATTAAACAGGTATTTATAAGTGGCTCGCGGTGCAAGTAAGCGTGCCCGCGGATCGGGGAGGCGGTTACCACTAGGTGGTGAGATGATACGACTTCTTATCAAGCGGCGTTAAACAGTTTTGTTCATTAAGGGGATCGGGCAAGAAGGGACCCAGTATCGCGCAGCTGCCTACGTAATAAAACCGCGTTGCTGCAGCAGCCCTCCTTCGGGGGGGAGCACCGGCTGGCTGACTACATATCAATTACAATAATGGGTCTATTAAATAATAATGGCGGACATGTTAGGTGCACGAGCAAGCTTTTATGGTTTGCGACTGTTTTATAATAGGGTAGGTGTTAGGCGGTGCTTCGGATTTATAGACGACGCTGTGTGCAAACACTACATCGCCCTGTCTGAGAGCTGCTCTTCAATCTCACAACACACCGACAGCCACGCGGATCCACGGCCTTCCCGTACGCGTTCGTTTCCATGAATCCCCGTAACCGGTGATTTTTTACGTTCCCGTTCTTTTTCTCTTTTTGCTGCGACGTCGTACCAGGCGGCCCGTCTCAGCGCTCGAGGAGCAGCAGAATTTTTGGCGGCCCGTTTAGCGTCGTTAGGGGAGGTTGGGGGTAGAGTTGAGGTGAGGATAGATCGCCTCCTGAATCCGGTGTGCAGGAGACAGCTTGGGGGAGGGAGGATTTTCTGTTTAGGGTAAAACTATACAATACGCCCCACTTTTAAAGAAAGATCTATAAAATCAATATTTTTTAATAATTCTTTAAACTTTTTGTGTAAACAGATTAAGTGTTCATTAACTCTTCAGAACTACGCCGGAACTGTGAAGAAAACATAATAGGAAACAACCGCAAATAATCATTTTCCTGAACCTTACGCGGGGCATTTTGTAACACAGTCGTCAGGTAAAACGCCCCGACATAAATAAGTAATTACTTTTTATTATTTTTAACAAAATGTTATAGAATATATATTATAAAAGATATTAATGTTGGAATGGTAATAGCGGCCGGCATGCGTTACATTCTCGCACGGAAGACGGAGGTCCGCGGAGGACGAAGTTCGGCGAAGGAGGTCGAATCGAGGCGGTGCTCGGCGGTCGTGCCGATCGTCGAGAGGGGGAAGTGAAAAGCGTGCTAGGAGCACAGTTACGTTGCTGTTGTCTTCTGTATTTCTTTGTTCTTTTACACTAATATTTCATAATTACATTTTATTTATTCCCATTGCACTGGTGTGTTTGGTTGTTCATTTTGTGAAACCCCGACGATCCTACATTAATAACAAAAATAGAAAAATATTGTATAAAATTTAAAAAAATTGAACAATACTAAATGATTTATCAAACAATTTTCTTTTTTTTAAGCATCGATTTTCGTTTCCTTTTAGACTTTCCTGATTGTAGGTGCCGTCACAGTGTCCTTGAAGGTATAGGTACAATATCAATTCTGCTACTTTCCTTAACTCCCGTTGTTTTACTTTTTACCTTCTCATTGATTCTGGATAGCAACCACGACTGTGCCATTTATTCTATTAACCAGCGTGCTTCTTACATTACCGTTCCTCGAGCAACGTTTTTTCCCTCCCCTGCCGTTTTTTTGCGCCCTTCAACGTCGCCTGGTCAGCCGTCCAATTCGTTTCTACGCGGCGTTAGGCACGGGAACGGCCTTCTTGGACCGCCTAGCGTGATCCCCGACGCCCACAAAAAAGCACTCTCTATAACCGTGATACATGCTATAGATTTAATTGGGCCGCCGGATACCTGGCCGGTTTTATTCCCTTCGTCGCATTCGTAACCTGTCAACGTCGCTCTGTCCAGGTCCTGGGAACATCCATGCGTTTTCCTGGAGTCGTGAGTTTCGAGTGTGCGGCTGGTACAGCGCGTTTCAAAATCGACGAGCGCGTTGGTGGGAGAAGATGAACCTCGGATAAGAACGTTCACGGTCGTCCCAACCTGTTATTTTATGGTTCTCCAGTTTATGTAACTCTCGGTTGTAACGGCTAATTAAACACCAATATTGACACCCATTACGGTGTACCGTGGATTTAATTAAACGCCAATGGAGCCGCCATCAAGCCGGAGGAGAGATTCAGAAATATACGACGTCGAATGTTCCGTTCCTTTCGTTCGCAGGGAATCACAATGCCGCCAGGCCCCGCCGGACCCGTCGGGATTAGCCTCTCGTGTCTGGTGGACGTCTAAGAGGCCGTGTATCGCGTAGGCATCCACCTACGATCATTCATCGGAGAATTGGCCAAGGTGGGTACGGGCGTGTCGCGCGCACGGTGGCGTTTATTGTGTGGCAACGGAACGAACTCATTGTGAATCGATCGAACAAGGAAGAGGCCGTGCGTAGGAACGATAATTCCCTGTCCGTGCAGGCGGCGTACGTGTTCATTCGGCGGCGAATTAGATTCAATTGACTCGCTTTCGCGGCGTTCATAAATCATCGGGCGCGCGTAGAGGAGACGCGGGGGGAAAAAAAAGAGGAACGGCGATGCACGAAACGTGGCGCGTTTTAAATACGTGGAAATTAATGATTCACGGGCTAATCCCGATCCAGTCGTATCCAGCGGATCGCCGGTGGTTAACGAGACGATCAATTAATCGCTTGCGTAACGCAACCCTCCCCCGAAGGTGGGCTCGCCTCTGCCCTCCTCCGTCCTCCTGCCGCCGTCTAGCTCCTCGACAATTTCATCATCCGCTGCGGGCTTGACAAATAGCGCACGAATTTCTTACGCTACGAGCCTCGTAAGTTCTATTGACACATCGCCGGCCGGCGTATCGGCCGTCGCCGCCGGCTTTCTCCGTTTCCAGCCCTCGGGATCTAGATAATTTCTGATTAATTAGACATTATAAGCGTTATTGATGGGAGCAGCGGGGCCGGGGCGAAGCCGAGCAACGGAGAAGACCGCGCGAGACGCGGACGATCGAGCGGGAGAACGATGGAACCGGCGAACGGGGGAACGAACGAACGAACGGATGGACGGACGGATGGACAGACGGACGAGCGTTACGGAGATCGGATCAGGAACGGTAGGTGGTCCATCGAGGCTCGCCAGCATATCCACTCTCCCTCCGAGGAGAACTCTGGCATCTACCCGAGAGCTCCCGAGCTATCCTCTCTTTCAGTCTCCGTTCCTTCTTCATCCTCCAGCTTCCCCGATCGACCGCTCTCCCTTCAGCGTCTCCTCCACTCGTCCTTCTCCAACGACATCCTCCTTCCTCCCTCGCGCTCCCTGGCCACCGTCCCTCACCAAACCTCAGCTCCTCTCGGTCGGACCCGCCGTTGCTCGTGGTATGTACCGGGCCTTTCCTCTTGTCCGTACTCACCGTGCATCTTCCCTACCTACGAACACGCCACGGTACACGGAACTTCTTCTCGTCTACCAACACAGGATTCGACTACCATCGGCTAGCCACGGAGCGCCGGGTATACGACGGTATAGGAGCGGAGTATACAACAAGGGTGATCCGTTTGTGCGAGCTTCTTCCTTCGCGTCGACGATCCCTCAGAGCAGCGGAGCAGAGAAACAGACGAGCCTCCGACCGTCGATCGAATCTCGCCCGTAGATCTCCTTTTTCCTCCGCCCGCCCCGCCCCCACCACCCTGCCTCCACACACACACACATACCACCCCCTCGCACGGGCCCAAGCCACGGCAACCTTCGAATCTCGGCCGGTCCGGTCGGGGGCCCTTCGCCGAGGCGCGACTCCGTGAGTAGCTGTACGTATACGTACGTTTCCACCGCGGTGACTTTTTCCCCGTCGCGAATACCGCGCGCCGGCTGTCCTTCCTGTCCCGTCTTTGACCCTGCAGGTCGTTACCTCTCGACCGGCCATCCCGGTGGCCCCGTTGACGAGACACGACCGCCCCTGGGACGCTCGACGCACCGCGACAATCAAAAAGACCACGAGGAACGCCGCCGCGCCGTGGATGCCCGTGGCCGTGACACGGAAGGAGAGGGGACGGCGAGATGTTTTCGTGTAATTCGACATGAAACGACCACCGGTTCGGACAGGTGGGCCGGGGGGTTCCGTTGCTGCTGCACGCCGCTTCGAGGGCGGCTGAATTAGTATGTACAATTCGCGCGGTGAATGCGACGTCCGATGACGGAAGCCTGGGACTCCGTTGATTGCACGCGAATCAGGCATTTAGGGACTGAGTGAAAGCAGGTGGACAGGTGTCGCGTGGAGCATCGTTTTTGGGAAATATGAATTTAAGTGACGGAACTTATGCTTAGCTTACACCTGACGAGTCCTCGGCCGAGGGAGCCCACTGGGCCGAGCAGTCGACTAGTCTGAACGCGTATTCTAAGTAGTACTCGGCCGAGTAGGGTATAGGGCCCATATACCGAACATTTAGTGATGGCATGAAAGTTATTTAAGAACTTCGACAGAAGTTTTCATACATCGGGGAATTTTTTGCATTGAACTGATTATTCAGCATTTCCGTAAGTTCAGGACTTTTTGATTTAAATAAATAATGAGATGTTAAAGAGATATTAGTGAAAACGTGAAACAAAATATTAACTTTAATTTATTAGAATATTATTAAACCACCTCCATATGCATTTTTTATTACTATTTGTAGTACTATCACTACATAATAATTTTTTTACATTATATCAACTGAATTATTATTATATCGACTCTTAAATGTAAGTGATGCTTAGCCATTTTGATAATGAAAATGGTCAAATGTCGATAATTGCTAGAATGAGAATTTCTATACATTTTTTTACACGTTTAACCAACATTAATTAATAAAAACCTTCATTTATTTAGAAAACTATAATTCCAAATGTTATAAGAAGAATATTATATTTTAGTTTATATAGTCTGGATTTTATAAGTCATGAAGATGAATATTGTGTCCGGTAATAGGGGGCCGTCCGGTATATATGGATCCTTTACCCTAATCCGGCAGGGAAGATTTTCACTCGGCCGATAGACGACTTCCGTTCCGCGGGAATTTAATAGACAAGCTTCTTTCCCGAGAGCTTGTTTCCGTTTCGAGGCGAAACTCTTTAGAACGTTTGGGGAATAAAGACATTCGCGAGTGGGCAACGATGCCGCGCGGCGTTTCGCGACGAGGAAAGGGACGAGCAGCGCGTGAATTATTATTGGACAAAAGTTCCGACCAGCGGGCGACAGAGTGATCCGATCAGAGAGGCTGCCGACCGCGATTAGTATTTATTCCATTCGCCTAGTCCCCCAGCTGTATTTATCTCGATTGGCCCGACTGCTCGGCTGCTAATACGATAATTCTTATCGGGCGCCTGTCCCGAATGGACGAAAATTGGGTCCGGCACGCCGCCGGGCCGCGCCGCCGCGAAATTTCGCAGGCGCGCGCTCGTCTCTCGCGTTTATGGGCTCCTTCCATGAACACGATCTCGGTAATCGAGACCGTGGGGTCGGGGTCGCGGTATTACTATTTTTAACGCGAAATCGATGGGCAGCCGATGTAAGCGAACACTGGCAGTTTGGGTTTTGGACACCGAACGTGAAAGCTATCGTTACCGTGGGAGGGTCGAACACGATGCAGCCTTGGTCCAACACTCTGTTGATTAAACCGAGCTTTTCCCCGAATCCTCGAGGAGCTACGGTGTCGAGCAGCGGGGATATAAACCCTTTGAACCTTTAGACACCGAATATAGAACCGTGACCCTTCGGGACCCATCTGCACGATGAAACTTGAAAAGATACGAGCCAATATGTAAGATTCAAAGAAGAGAATTGCCGATACATGTGACGTCGTTCAGAGGACCTTGGTATCTATCCAATAACCCACTGTATGTAACCTCAGGTTACCTACGTTCGTGACAATGTCGAAACGTCACTGTCATCAAGCTTAATTATTATTGTTAATAGTCATAAACAGGTTAAAACCTATTACGTAATAAGTGCATAACATTTTGTGTGTGCATAGGTTGAATTAGAAAATTAATCTACATAAATGCATAATATATCGAAATATACCTAACTGTGAAAGAAAAATGGGAAATGAAGGTGAAGAATGAGGAAATGAAAAATGTACCTACACTGAAAATGAGAATGAAAATAAGAATGAAAATGAGAATGTAAATGAAAATGAGAATGTAAATGAAAATGAGAATGGGAATGAAAATAAGAATGAAAATGAGAATGAAAATGAGAATAAAAATGAAAATAGAAAATACATACTGTAAGAACAGAATTGCATATTTGCAAAGCGCGCCAAGCGACAAGGCGTTCGATTTGCCGAATAAAACAATAGTTGCTAACCAGCCGAATGAACGAAGTCACTTTTGTCTTGAAACTTTTTTTCTGTCTCTTACAGTTCGTGAATAATAACACAAAATCAGAAAATATTCGAATCTTCAGGGGTTAATTTCACCCTCTTAGAGTGAATTTGGGCAGCAAACAAAAATTGCGTTGTAATCAGGAGGAAATCCGCTACATATTCACGAAGTTTCAGATTTTTTTTAATTTTCGGATTCGCAATCTTCCCTTGTCAGCCGTTTAGTATTCTAGACAAAAAAATCAGGCCCTAATCTTATGCTAATCTTATTCATTACGAGGGTGTAATCACGATCTAAAAATGACACCGGTTGACCAAACTTGTAAGCTGCGTATCTGAAAAATTTATGCTGCACCTTTTCCAGGATTTGTTGGTATTTCAGATGTGTTGGAGGCCAAATTATGGATGCATATTCCTTAATGAAGTCTCGTGCTGATCATCCCCGTGTATCGCGCACTTGGAGTCCGCGGCTACTACTTCCCGATTCGTTTTGAAGCTTTCCTTTATTTCTCAAGTTTGCGCGCCTACAGTACCCTGGATCAACGATCCATCTTATTATAGCCGTTGCAATTAACGGCACCCCGCGCGTGCAGGGGGAATTGAGAAGACGGTTACCAGGATCGACTGGGTATCCGTGTCACAGGTAGATCTCCGCGTCCCTCCTCGTTTTCCACGCGGATGGGCATGAGCATGAATCATCTAGTAGGTGCCTGAACGTTCACACTAGCCGGAGGACGGAAATGGTGGCCGCTTTCGGAGCGCGCGTCCCTCCTCGCGACGGGAGGATGGCTATCCACGAGAGGCTTTCTCATTAGAGACACGACGACCGCGTCTCGATGTCGGCCTCCTCGCTCTCTGGAATCCCGACGGAGAGATGTTACGATTATTGGCCGTCCTGCCGGCCGAACAAGGAGCTGGGGAAAAAGGAAGAGCCCGGCGAGGAGGGTAAGCGCGCGTACGGGAAACTGGGGACTCGTGTAATCGCGAGCCTGCTTTCGTGGGAGACGCGCCGTGTCACCTTGAAAATCTTGCGCCGCGATAATGCAACCGCTCCGATCGTGCTCGTCGGCTGAGTCATTCCTGCCTGATTTCACAACGGAGCATTTTGCAACGCGTCACTGAACGCCGCGAGGCAGGCGGACACTTGTGTGCCGCGTATGATAAAACGTGCGCGAAACAGGGAAGCTTTCCGAAGAAGAAAGATGGAGTAGGTACCTAATGTTTTAGAGCAGATCTGTGTTCGGCCAGTTCTCAGTGTACTCGAAGGTCTTTAAGGTCCCAGGATTCTAGAGATATTACGAGAACCCCAACAGTAGAATTAGTCCCGATTTTTTTCGTATGATTTTTGCACGAAAAAATCGGGATTTCAACTTTAAATGGCCGCCATTTTGTTTTAAATTAATATTTCGGAAATTCCCTCGGTTAATCAGAGGATACATTAATATGCTAACGTAATCTTTTTTGTTTTTTGATTTTAGATAATCTGGTTCCGAATGGCAGTGTTCACCGCAAAACCAAATTGTTAAAAAAGCTTTTTGGATGTGGTTTGTTATTTTATTATAAACATAAATATTTTACTACGAAAAAATTACCAAATATTCTTTAAATGCTGCTCTTTTAAGCTCAAAAAGATCTGTAAGAATATATGCTTCCGCTTTTTAAAAAAAAATTCACAAACCTTCGCCTGTTTTCCGCCGCTTGACTACTTAGGTATAACCCCTTAAAGGGGTAGTGAACTATTTCAGCTTCAAAAAAATCGATTTTTTTTACTGATTCTGAAAGTTTTATCCTTTATGAAAATTTTAAAGAAAATCGTATGAAGAAATTGAAATAATTGTAGAAGTTATAGCAGCGAAGGTAATTGAGTGCCTAAACTGCCTAGGAATTGCTTAAAGGAATCGCTTTTCCTTAATTGTTTAAGGAATTGCTTACAATCGACCGAATAAAAGAAGCAATTGCTTTTGCTAAATGAGCAATTCCTTAAGAATTTTTAAGACATAACATTTGCTTAAAGGACCAATTTACTTCATCAGCATGTATTAGAGAGAAAGCGTATGAATAAATGATACATGAAGCTCTTTAAACGATAATTAATTGCAGCCGTTTTAAATTCATATATGTATCATACAGGGTGTAACAAAAATGTTTCCTTAAAAGGGGTGATTTGTGGAGTGATTGCAAGCGATTGCGAGCCGCGGTCCCACGCCCGCGCGTCTCGGCTCACGAGCGGCCTACAAGCGTATTTGGGTAACTTCTCGATGGTCGGCGTTTCTCCATGAAAAGTATCCTTTTCTGCATGCTACAGTCGTGATTTTGTTTACGCTGCAATAACCTATGGAAATGGCGCAGTTCTTAAACATCCGGAAAGAAAAATTTTATAATGTGCGAAAGAAATGCAAAAATGAAGATTTTCGAAAATTATATCTGCAAAGGCGGGGGCGAGTCAGGAGCACTGAACGCGAGCGAGCAGGGGTAGCCCGAGAGAGAGTGAGAACGTTACCGGCTGTCACAGCTACCTTTTACTTGTACGGTCTAGCAGAGCCAGCAATTCCTTGCGATTTTTATTCATACGAAAATAAGAAATTCCTTTTTTTGTTTAAGTAATTGCTTTTTAAGCAATTGATTTGGCTAATAAGGAATTGCTTAGTTTTTATTCGTCAGGCCCAATTCCTTCGAGTTTTGTTTTACAATCAGACCAATTCCATAATCGTCATGGAAACGATGCTAGGGCATCGACGGAGAACCACTTGCCATGTGGGATCACAGCTTCGCTGCCGTTCCTTGAAGAGCCCAGGATCCAATAAGTCGACGAAGAAGCATCGCAAGGTATTGTCTTCTTGGTGGACGTGTTTCGCGTCTGGTGCCCAGAATTCATCAAGGTAGGTGCCACGGTTATTGGCTGCGAGCTGCAGTCGGAGAAACAAGAAACCGCGGCGAGCAGAGGACGCGGAACAAAGGGAATCGCGTGGAAGGAGGAGAGGGGTCACGCCTGTTGGCACGAGCTGCCTCCAGAGCGGATCCTTCGCGCAGGACTCTCTCGTAATTACCCATCGATCGTCCCGATCTGCTCGCTGTCGGTCTTCTATTTCCAGATCCCTTTTTTCCCCGCGGACTTCCCGCTCTTCTTTCCCCGCATTTTTCGGCCGCGCTCCGTTTCACAATCCGCTCGATTCCCACCTTCTTCAGTCGCTACGTGACCGTTCGGCCGGCTCCCCGCCGTCGACGGCTACATATCTGTCCTTTAGCTGGCTCCGTGGTAATTACAGAGGGACGTTGAACCTCTGCCCGCGCCGGCCACTCCAAAACTGACAATTGTCTTTGCGGATCTACGGGAAACGGTTCCCAAGACCGTACAACGCGTCGCTTCCCCGACCACCGCCGAAGCGGATAAAATATCGCCGTCGAGGCGACAGAGGGATCAGATACGCGGAATTAAGTATTCCCCGGTGTGTCCGTTTCCCTCTTTTGGTCGAGCAAGGCATTATTCGAAGAGGCCGAACGGAGAACCACTGGTCGCAACAACTGGACGGCCAACCACGTTGGTAGATCCTTAATGAGGCGTCGATTAGATCGGACCGATATCGAGGACCCGGAGGATTCGCCGGGCATCGCGATGACGAATCGTGAAACACGACCGTGAGGATTTCTTTGTGACGCGAAACGAGCTGAAATCTCTTGCCTTCCCTGGGGGGGGCAACCAAACGAGCCACGCTCGGTATCTCGCCGATCGAATCCACGAAATTCTGTCCCTGTTGGATCAGCCGCGGAACCGTCAGCCCGCGGTGTACGCAGGTACATATCCACATATCGACGCTGGCCAAGGACTGGACTCGAGGCCGGATCGGTAAGCTAGAATCAAACCTGACGGATCATTAATTGCATTTATTGGGGCCGACGATCGAGAGATCACTCGAGGCGTGGGTCGACAGATAAAACGTTTGGGAGGTCGCCGGAGGTCGGCCTATCGGCGATGGAAGGATCCAAGAGAAAAACGACGAGAGGAGGCAGATCTTCAGGCCCCCGAATCGTCTGGGCCCGGTTTTCGTTCGGCAGCTTTTACGATTCTGATCGCGGCGTTATTAGTAGGACGTTTCGTGGGTAGCTGCTAGGCCGACTATCCCTCTAGCCGATGTTTTGCGTTTACAGGTGCACGTTATTCGGGATGGTCTTTACAGGATCATCCGAATAAATTAGGCAATCCCGGATGGAGGGGAGAACGGGTTTGCCCAGAGTCGGTGTAACACTCGAGATCGATCTTCCAGGTTCTCTTTACTGAGCTCCGCGTTTGATTAACTGCCTCCCGCGGGAGACATCGCGGGAGCCTACGAATCGCGTCAATCGCGCGCATAATGGTAATCGGAGTGAGCGAAGTAGATCGGATTGAAATCGGAAAGAAATGGATTATAAAGTACGCCTACCGGCCCGCCTATCTCATTCGGCGTTGGCATAAAAATCCACCCCGCCGTCGATAAAGTACAGTTGCGCGTTTACACGGTGCTCCTCGATCCCATCCCGCCGGTTACTGTTATTGACATAACGCAGACGGGAAGTCGGGGCCGTTTCGATTCGATTTCGAGGGCAAATCGATGCGCCGGGAGTGGAAGATTGCCCCGCCGAAGTACATAACGGAACCCACTCGTCAATACTCGGCAGGCCGTTCCATCGGCGACCAAGTAATTGGCGTCGTAAAAGAAAGGCGCGCGAAACGGCACGAAAAAGGCCGCCGAGGCGGAAGGCTGCCGTAGCCTCGATTCGTAATACAACAGCGTGATCCGCGACGCGACGACGCGTCCCCGGCCCGCGGATTAGCCGACAGGAAGAAACGGCCCGGTTTTCGATCGATGTTCTCACGAGCGTTTCGTTGGACGGCCGTCGAGTGCTGGCACGTCGGCTCCGAGGGACGGATCGGAACGGGCGTAAAACACAGCGACAAGAACGCTCGCCGTGGAATTATAACTGTTCGTAAATATCAGGCCGGGCCCAGCTGCCGCGAAATGATAATCCCCGTATGGGGACATTCCACGCGAACTCGAACAGATTTCGGAATAAGTTTTTGTAGATTGCTGAAATTTGAAATGTTGTAGTATTTAGTGATACTTATACGTACCAAAAAGGATTTTTCGAAATTTTGAAAAATGTCGATTTTACAGCTGTTTGAAGTTAAGTGCTAACTTTTTTCAATACATTACATATAAAAAGGTTCAATTTTTTTTTTTTAAACTGAAATAATTTTTTCTCAAAACTTCAATGTCTTCTCTATAAGCACCGTAAAGCTCATCTCCATCCGTTTACTACTTCCATAGCTATAATGTATTGAAAAAAAGTTAGCACTTAACTTCAAACAGCTGTAAAATCGACATTTTTCAAAATTTTGAAAAATCCTTTAAGGTACTTATAAATATCGCTAAAGACTACAGCATATTCAAATTTCATCAATCTACGAAAGCTTACTCCGAAATCTGTACGAGTTCGCATGGAATGTCCCCATAAAGACAAGTGAACAGATAAGTGGAGGCGTGGAGGGATGTTTTTATCTGCAGGGGACATTATCTGTTGCATGCGACTATACGCGTGCAATGGTCAGGCAGGGTGTACGAGCACTCTTCACGGGACTGAATCGTGATTAAAACAGCGCGACTGATGTTTCAAAGGAAACGTGGAAAAAGGATCCTCGAAGCACCCTGTTTAATATTACTCACGGGCACCGCGGAGGAGGTGTTTGAAATGAACGTTGGGCGCAGCGTATCGGATACACCTGAACCTGCGCCGACCTGTACCTACCTGTCTGGCCGGGGGACGCCGAGGCCCGAGCAGCGCCGTATCTGCGCTAGAATCGTAAAGGCACGAGTTTTACGAGCCGTCCCGTGAAATTAATACACGTGTCTCGCATTCTCTCGAATTCGGTGCCGATTATGTAGCCAGGCCTAACCCGAGACGCTGGCCGCCGCGCCGCTACACCGGGTTTGCGGCCGGCCGCGTGACGTTCCACCTTTTATTTATCCCGCAGTTTCGGGTTTCCTTCTCCCCCGCCCGTCCTGTCCAACCCTCCCTTGTCGTGGCCGCTAATTGATCGCCGGGTAATCCGAAATGCAAGAGGCCCGGCCGCTCATTACCGTAATGAACAATAAAGCGGACCGTGCCGCGTAATGAGCCACGTCTCGCTGTCTTGTCGTCTTCCCGGGCCTTCGAACGGGGTGGAGAGAAGGCTAAAGGGTAAACGGGACCAAGGCGACTTCCACCGTCCGCCGGCTGAATAAATGAGCCCCGGTAACGCTGCTCCTCGCTCCGCGGAACGTCGCTACCGTGTCCGGTACGTCGTGCTTCGTGTTCGACCGCTCCAACTTGGCCGATTCGTTTTTGGCAAGCGCGGACGCACAGTGGTTGCAAATCGCTAAAAGACGGCAAACCTCTCAAAACGTACTGTAATTTAGTCAGAAATCGGTGCTCGGGGCTTTTTGTGGTCGCTGATTAGGAATCTGAAATTCAGAATTTTTTAAAAAAAATCGCGAATCCAATATCGCGGACGCGTATATCAGAAACGTATCAAATTTGGTCTAAACTTGGTATCCTACAGTTTTCGAGGTCGCTGATTACGAATCTGAAGTCAAAGTTGCAAAAAACCAAATGGCGGGTCTGATATCCCTGGTAAAAACGCTGTTTTTAAGTTAATTCCTGTGAAAATTTATTAATTTCCGATTCTTGACTAAAACGATATAATTAGAATGTCGAATTTAATATGAACGTTAATTTCGAAATTTTTCAAAAATTATTTTGACAATTTTATTTCTTCCGATTCTAGTCAAACACAAAGTGATCCGATTCGCCCCGGTCTACCCTACTTTGAAAATTGAATTTTGGCTAGCTTTTGGCGATTTGGGACCACTGTGGGACGGTTCGTGGGCCTACTCGTTCGCGCGCAGCCCTCGGCTCCGATCCTTCGGCGCATAGTTGACGGAGATTTCGCGCAGCTGTGTGTGGGAACAAGTTCCGGGGGCCTTTAATCGTCCTGTACGTATTGCAGAGGGACGAGTGAATACCATTGAGAAGGGACGCACAATGGAACTTGCGATACGCAACGATCGTTCGCTAAGAAAGTATAATAATAAGATATTAACTCGTAATCTGTATAATTCGCGTGGTTATTATTGGTCTGATCATTACGTTTATGTAGATCGACGGTCGTGTCCGAGGCGAGCTGGAGGATGAAGAGAAAGGAAGGCATTTTTACGTAAGGGGTCGATTGTCGGATCGGCAAGGTAACTGTGCTAGATCGTTTCGTTAATTTTCGATCTCGCCGGGCATTTTATTGGGAACGTCGACACGACGAGCGTAGGGAAAGGGGGTATCGGTGGTTTTCTTCTCCGTCCGGAGCGGCGATGAACTTTTATTACCGCCAGATCGGGACCAGATAAAGCAGTTTCCGAACCCTTTGTTAATCTCTCCGGCCGATGATTTTGTAACAAGAGCGATCGTAGGCGTAACCGAGCCGATCGATGCCCGTAATTGTCTGGGACGCGGAATGCTCAGACGGTTGTTGCAACTTTTCTAGCAATAGACACTCCACTGGGCAGCGGTTACGAAATTCATTTCAGCGCGCTATTTTTCGAGCTTGAATCTTCGCGTTGCGTAAGATACATTGGCACTGGCTCTGATTCGTGAGCAAGGAACAGGGACTTGTAACGAAATGAGGGAAAAGAGGAACACTGTCAGCAGATTGCTATCAACTGTTGAGCATTATTTCGCAAATATAATAAAAGACTCTTTTATAGCCATTCGACGCAGGAATCCAGCACTGTATCGTACTACAGGGATTCACCGATCGACCACCAGCAAGATGCATCAGTGTAATTGTAACTTAAGGGGTTATACCTAGTCGTAGAAAAGAGACGAATATTTGTGAATTTTTTTTGAAGAAGCGGAAGCGTATATTTTTACAAAAATGTTTGCGCTTGAAAGAGCAACATTTAAAGAACATTTGGTAATTTTTTCGTAGGAAAATATATACGTCGAAATCCTGATTTTATTTCTGCAAGAAAAAATCAGGATTTCAACTTTAAATAGCCGCCATTTTGTTTTAAATTAATATTTCGGAAAATTCTCTCCGTCGACCTGAGGATACATTAATATACTAACGAAATCGTTTTCTGTTTCTTGATTTTAGATAATCTGGTTCCGAATGGCAGTGCTCACCGCGAAACCAAATTTTTAAAAATGCTTCTTGGATATCGGTTGTTACTTTATTATAAACTTAAATATTTTTCTACGAAAAAAATACCATATGTTCTTTAAATGTTGCTCTTTTAACCGCAAAAAGTTCTGTAAAAATATACGCTTCCGCTTCTTCAAAAAAAATTCACAAATATTCGCCTCTTTTCGGCCTCCTGACTAGGCCTATAACCCCTTAAGAGTCGCCTCACAAGACAATAGCAAAATAGGTCCCAGCTGTTATCACTGTCACGCGCGCACCGCTGGGAAAAACGCTTCCGGCTTTTATGACTCGCGCATTTCCTTCGCGATTAATTCCCAAGATTTAATAATCGCGCTTGCCCGTGGAAAACGCGGGTGGCGACGCTGACGCGACATAAAATTACCTGCAGCAGAAGCGCTCTTCCATGTATGCTTTTCTAACCTAATGCGCCATAATAATAATTTTTCTCTTAATTTTTCTGCTATCACTTTCTGTACTAGTTTTAGTTTAATATTAATTATTTAGTCATAGCTCCTAACTTCAGTTATATCTTCTAACAGTCTTATACTGCAGCCTCGCCTTTCACTTCGCAATTCTTTATGAATCACTGTTCTTTGTATGTTCCAAGTAATAAAGACGAATTATAATAATAATAATAATGCAGAAGAGCCAACGTCCTTAAATCCCTCAGCGCAATAGACCGAGAGAAATTCATTAGCGCGCGCCGTTCACGAAACACGTGGAATTAAAAGGAACAGCTAGATAAGAGAGCGTTCGAGGGCATTATCGTAAATTTCGTTCATAATAACCCGTCAAGAGTGGCGGCGAATAAAGTAAACCCTGTTTGCGTGTACATCTAATCGTTTCATCAACGCATTAAGGATCCCCAGCATTCTTCGGGGATCCAAGATATTCCCTTTCCTCCGCCGTTAATTGGGGGAGATTTTTATTTACACCGTGGACCTTTTCCCGACCTGTCCCCGAAAGAGGGACCGCGGGATCTTAATGGGTCTGCGATCACCCCGTAAGGCAAGTACATACGACCATGCCCGTGGAGCATATAAGCGCCTCGTTAACCCCATTACATCGTACCGAGCGGATAGAGCGGTCTCTGCATGGGAAGCCGATAGTTCTCGCGTAGTTTCGAGGCTCGGCCGTGCTCCTTGGATATTGGGACCGATACAGATAAGCAGATAGAGGTATAATGACGAGGCTGGCCGGTTAAGGCCGGTATATATATATACGCGTCTATTCGAGGATGCTAACTAAGATGGTATCTGAGGCGCCCCGCTGGGCCCCCATGATGTATCGATCCCATATACCCTCTGTCTCAACCCTGTCAGTATTCGCTGCACCACCGGCCACCAACCACTCCGGTTCGCTCAAGTCCTCGGCCAGGTTGGCGATGAAACAGCGACATCGCCGCCGCGCACTGATCCTCCGCGACGGACGTCCACGGCGGACCTGGAATTTGGAACCGGGTCAACCGTGTCCTGGACCGCTATCCGCTGCGCTCAGATCCGATGCGAGATCGATTGATCGATGGGTGACGCGCGGGACGATGTCGGAGACAGATAAGATTGGTACAGACTCCGCCGGGACTACGTCTCAGCAAACGATTTACTAATTGTGGGATCAGTATGGAGGCTCGCGGAGAAGAAAGTTGAAGGATCGTGCGTTCCGCGCAGGGCTAGATGTGGACTCTCGTTCACGCAAACTTAGGTAGTGGAAACAGACTTCAACACTGTTTTTATGTAATTCAGACCGAGAGGTACCTAGAAGATTAATCGAACAACCCGACTTGCGGATCAGGGGCGAAAGGTAATGAGCAATCGACGGAGGGTGATCTACGCGCTCCGCCGAGGGGCCGTTTTGAAAGCGAAACTCCGGAGGGAGTCACGCACGGTCGGGCACGTTAATGGCGCGTTAATGGCCGCGTTTCTTCTAGGTTTAAATTATATCAGCGTCCGGACGTGGCCGACAAAACGGGCGCGATTGCGTTACATTGTCGTGAAGGTGGTCCACGATCCTTCGTAGCACGTGAGACGGCGTGACACGATGAATTTGTCACGCGTTTGGCTCACGCTACGTGCCTCGCTGCTACTTGCCCCGTCCTTTTTTCGCCCCCCCCCCTTCCTTCAGCCATCTTTTCTCACCTTGCCTGCCAGCAGCGAGCACGTGCGATAAACGTCCGTAATTCGAGGTGCTTTTTACCGCCGCGTAAAAATACGTCCCTCGAATCCACCGTGAAACTATGATATTAGACGAAGCCGCGGTCCAAAAACCGCGAGCCATCCGAGGGGAGCATTCGTGGGATCTTAAGACTCCCGTGTGAACGATGACGATTCGTTTCTCAGCCAGTTGCTGGCGTATCCCTGATATTATACAATAGGTAAGTAGAAGGGGAAGGCAATCTTGTCTGCGTACCTACGCATAATAGGAGACACTAATAAGGAACACTATTCAATTGATGAGGGAATGGCGCAGATTTTTTTATATAGATCGAATGTATATGTCACAAAGGTCACAAAAATGTAAGCTAAAGATGCTACCAAAAATTGGTCTGACTTTGAAAAATCGACAAAGCTGGAAGCGGAGAAAGAAAAATGAGGGAAAGAGAATGACAAATCCGGGTGTTGAAATTTAATTAGCTCTATTATGTGAAAATACATTATAGTAAATGAATGATAATAGATTAATGATAGATAGTAATTAGAACAAATTAATGATAATAAATGATGATACTAATGAAATCACAACAGTGGGTAATATTAACTCTTACATTTATGATAATCTTGTCGACAAGATGGTTTAAAAAAGTGATTGAAGCAATAATAAATATCACAATGACTGCAACGAGCGAAGACTGTTTCTTTCATACCTTGATCAACGAGACAGTCTAAACATGTCACTGACATCATTAGTATTAGCATTTATTATCATTAATTTTTGCTAATTATTATCTATCATTAATGAATTATCATTCATTTACTATAATGTATTTTCATATAATAGAGATATTTAAATTTCAAGACACAGATTTGCCATTCTCTTTCCCTCATTTATCTTGTTTCCCCTGTTCCACTTTTGTTGATTTTTCCAGGTCAGACCAGCTGTTGCGAGCAGTTTTAATTTCAATTTTTGTGACCTTTGTGATATATACTTTCGATCTATATAAAGAAATCTGCGTGATTCCATCATCAATTGAATATCGTTCCTTGTAAGCAGGCACCTACTACAGATTCTACATCGTCGAATCCACGCCTGCAGAAGCAATTTTAAACAAGATGAAGGAAGGATACTTGAACAGCTACAGGGGCAAGCTCCGCACTTAATGAGCCGTGGAATCGGCCAGTCAAGTTCATTTCCTACGTTTGCGCGGCAATTAATAACTCCTTTCAAATACTGGCCATCCCCGTGATCGAGCCTTTCGTTACGAGCCACTAAATAGTAATCACCGATGCCTGAAGAAGAAGCTATCCGCGGCGTTAGAAGCGTCTCGCGGCCCCTTATTTACAGCCACTTGCAGCCGACCGTCCGCGCAAGGACGCGGGAAAAGTGTCGCCAATTTGCTCCTATTACATTCCGCGTGCCCATACGGTGTTACCGCGAGACACGGCTCTGTCTTAACCCCGCCGTTCGTTCCCCAGAAACGCTTCGTATAGTCTCACGCTTCCGGGAGGAACGCGTATCTCAGCCTCTGGGAACGAAGTCGCTTCGAAACGGCGCGTCTTTAGCGCGCAGTGGGGCTCTATACGCCCACCGGGCGCACTTTATCGCGGCGTTGATCGCGGGATAACGCTTTAACTCGTTCGAAACGTCCAGTTATTTGCGCTCTAACGAAACGCGTGGCGCGAGGACAAGACGTCGACTAATGGGGACAGGAAATTGTGGGCCTCGATCCGTGTTCCGTGGCTGGCGGGCTCGCTTGGAATCGCGACGCACGCTCGCGGCTCGATCGTCCGCCGAGGGAAGCGTTAAATCGAGCCCGCCGTGGCTCGTCACGCTTTAGGGATCGCGTTCAACCGATTCGAAAATCGTTTCTCTGCCGTGCCGCCAGCTCCTCCCCCCTCGCCGGGCCCCCGAGAATCGAAAGGGGACCTCGTGCCGCGAGCTTTGCTCCGGGGGTGGGATGGGGGTAAGAAGAAGAAAAAAAAAGGAAGAAAAGCGGCGGAAAGAAACGCGGTGGGAGGTGGACGCGAGGACACCGAGATGAAAGCCGGGGCCACGGTAGGTACAATGGGGAATCGGACGCGAGCAAGGGCATCCGCGTCTAATCACTAGTTTAACGCTTTTTATCGCGGCATCCCGTGCCTCTTTCGTCGGCGTCGATCGTTTTCCCACAGTCAGCGTACGGACTAGAATCACCGCGGCTCTTATCGCTTTTTCGTGGCCAACCTTCCACGTGGACATCTCTACAATGAAGCATCGATCGTTCCACTTCACGCGAATTCGCGGCGGAGTGTTAATGAACTCTTAGGGAGGACGGCAGGTAGGTGTAATGGATGGGTATCGCACGGAAGTTAGCAAGAAACGGAGGAGGAGGAGGACCGAAGGATTGGATTCGGCACTAACAAGTTCAATCGAACCTGAACTGATGAGATAGAATTTTTGTAAGGGACAGTCTGTGTTTGTTACAGCTCTGGCGGCATTAGCTTGATGGCATCATTAATTTGACTAATTAGTGTTTTACATCGTCACGGTACTGACACCAGCGATTAAATTGTGGTGTACCCTTAACTGGCGCGAATTAGCGTCGAGACGGGAGTGTCTGTTCGAACGTCGATCGAGGGATCGGTAGCAGATCGATCGCTCCTCAAATACGCAAAGCCACGTCGGGCCCCGTGTACCCGGTAATTATCACTGCCATACGCATTCTGATCGGCCTGATACACCCTCGTTACCGTCGACATCGTATAATTAAAGCGGCGCACGCTTGTTCCCATCTAGAGAGATAAAAATCGATCGATTTGTGTGTTCGGCTGCAATCATTCATCACGCTACTATCGCGTCGCACTTTTTCACCGCGATCCAGCGTTTCTTGCGTTCGCTTGCCCGCATGATCGAGCTCGCGCCACCTTGATTTCATTACCGATGCATGGAAACGGATATTCAAACGATCGGCCTGTTTTCGATTATGTAAGTCCCACCTTGAGCCGCTGGCGTTTCCGATGTTTCCCCTTGAATCCTGACGAGCGATCGGGCCGGCAACGTATTTGTCGGAGGATTCCTTGGCTGCGAAATAGGGGCGTCGATAATCTGGAATTTAGAATCTAGAGGCTTCGCGAGGGATTCATCCGCGGTCGTTGGCGCGAATAGCAGCGTCTAAATCGTAGGATGCGGCGCCTGAAATTTTATGCGATCGCGTGATCGCACCTCCTCCTCCGCGTTTTCACGAAGTCGGATGCAACCGAACGGCCGGCTTCCTCATCGCTATTAGAATTACCATTTTCCGCGGGATGGCTCGGCCGTCGGTGGTTTTAACTGCATTCCTAGAATACCCCTCGCGGCGTCCCCATTTTTCCAGCGATTTTCGGACCTCCCTTCGTATTTACGACGCGCCGTGAATCTCGCCTTGGAAGTAATTGCGGGTTGAGAAATTGCGGGAAGATTTATGCTCTTGACGACGAGAAGTGAGTGGCGACACTGGGCCTGCTGCAAATTCTTTGGGCCTAGTGGAATCTCGCGTGCTAGACTATCGCGCTGAAGGAGCTCGCGTGCGACAGGAGTATCGCGAAACCTCATACCAGGACGTGATAATTGGGAGGAATTTATGTCCCATTGTTTGCGGTTTCGGTTTATATTTAGCATGATAACGGAAGTACAGAAAAAGCTTCAACTACCTCTCCTTTGAGAAGAACAGTCGCTATCTAAAGTGCTACGACTTCGATCTTTCATAACCAGTGGGAATGTGGGAGTGTCAAAAACGGCGGCGCGCAGAGTCGGAAGTGGAGGAGCGGTTGCGATCGTTCTTCATGGTTGTTGGGCATCACCGGCACAGCGAAAGCTCGCTCGTACCATCGGCGTATCGTGTTTGTAGACACCGAGCACCGTGAAGATATTGTAGTCAAGTACACGGCTGCGGAGGACCGCGGGGCTATGTAACACATAAAACGGGCGCATAAACGCGATGCTATCGGGGTTGGAGGAGGTTCCGCGTAATCTATCCAATTATCGTTCGATCAGAGTTGTATCCACGGCTGGCGGGACCCGCAGCCACCGAGCGCGGGCTCATAGGGTAGCTGGGTGTAAAGGATACCCTCTGTAACGGTGGTGGCAGGCGAATAATCACTTGCTACTTCTAAAAAGACCGGTAAATCAGCTTGCACGCTAGAGCCCCGCTACCATTCCGACGGTGGACCTTATCGACAGGGAGAGTGACACGGGACAAATGCCCGGAGCCTCTCTCGGTCCCCGTTTCGCCGGGTCATTATCTTCGCTGCCAGTAGAGAACCGTTGCTTGTCCACTCATCGTCGATTTATTAGTTATCGAGAGAGCGGAGGACCAGTCTTCATCGTCGGTCGCAATTCACGGTGGGCTCTCGCAGGGTGGGGTCACCGAAGGTTGCGCAACTCGTGGCTATTGCGCGGCGGTGCTGCCTTCCACACGATTGCCACTTTAAGTGCGCCATAATGGCAGTGGGCTTCGCTAAGAAGAACGCGATCTTAAGAAACGGCTCACGGTGCCTCGGCAGGGCCCCGGCGTTCGTCTCGGTCCCGCTCGTTGCGGCGCAAGGCTCGCCGTCTCGATCGCTCGAGGCCCCGCGGATGCGGATCGCCGTTGGGCCTTTCACTGGGGGCCTGCGGGCTACGGGTCGCGACCTCAACGTGGTCCACTCCCTCCTCCTTCTTCATCTCTCTCTCTCTCTCTTCTCCTCTTCTTCTTTTTCTCCTCCAAACATTTTTACCTCCCTTCTCTTACCTTTGTGCTTTACCTAACCCGGCTCCCTTTGCCTACTCGCTCTCCTCCTCGCTCTCCTCCTCTCCTCCGCCGCGCTCCTCGCCCGGCTGTCCCGGGATCCCAGTCGTCTATTCTTAGTCACTCTCGTTAAGCCTGAACGGTGACCAATCGGGAGTTCCCGACAGTTTAAGCGGATGATAGATGCATCTGGTGTCCGGTGCCAGATAAATTCGGGTTGACACCCGTGCGAGACGTTTCGATCGCCGGTAGATGTCGAGGGAAAAGGTTGGGAAGGTTCCTGGGAACGTAACGGCGAACGTGATGATCCTCCTAGCGAGGAAGCGTTCCCGCGGAGGTTGCCCTGATTTTCGAGGCGATCGCGAGTACGTGTATGGAGAAACCGAGCTGCTCTCGTGGATCACGAGCACCTCGATCGGAAGGGCTTCATCATGCGGGAACGTGTGCGCGAGCGCAAGAGAGATAGGAGGCTCGCTCGCTCCGCGGCAGAATCACCTACCCCGGGAAGCCGCTTAATTTCCTCCGACTACGATTAACCTGCGTTCTACTTCTATTTAGTAGCAGGAATTTAATCGCGCGCCCATCGCCGAACGCACGGAATTACGTGGAATTCTTGGACGCCAACTAACCGAGCGTCTGCCTTTACGTCACGTCGCGATCCGTTCGTTAGGATGACCACTCGCGGTTGTAATTAACTCTCAGCAGGCCGAAGACAGGAACTCGTGCCCCTGCGCACCGCGATACGATTTTTCCGACACGGTGCACGGTTCCTTCTACTTCTAACTGTACTCCGTCGGAACCTGCTTGAAATCCAAGGAAACCGCGTCTTCCGATATGCCCCAGCAATTTCGTCGATATTCGCGTGGATCTACCACGCCGCTGCAGCCTGTATTAATTTCGCACACCTCAGAGGGTACGGCGGTAATTCACAAATTGCAAGTTGCCCCGATGGGGAAGTTACTGCGCGCTCTGTGGTCTCCGAGCGCCAGCCCCCGAGACATTGTCTAAATAATAGTCTAATGGATAAGGTATCCCAGGGCCTGGCTGAGCCGAGCCACTTCCAAGACTTGCACCTTGTGGTTGCTCAGCAACGATAGTCTATATCCCCTTACGACTAGTTTCATTCCCCTTTAAAGTGTTTTAGAGGCTCTGGAAGTGGGTGCTCGGCCGTTTTCTCCGCGGCGAACTGCCTCGTCTCTGGATCCGCGAGCTGCGCTTTCAGAACGGCCTGAACGGTCGTTGCTAACCCGGTTCCCTTGAAGATTCATCCCGCCGTGTCTCGTGCCGACGTGCCGGCTCTTATGGTTCCCGGTAACGATCTTTTCCGATAGGTTACACGATTTAAACGCGAACTGCACGTGCATACATGGCCCGCTCCGAGGCTCCTCTTGTAGCTGCATAATTTTCAGGATGTTGTATTTACGCGTGGAATTACTGTGGCGTCGCGCTGTTCAGCGGAAGTCCTTAACTTTCGAGTGGCGAGAAATACGGAGGGCTAATTTTATTGCGATCTTGGAACATTCTTCCGTTCATGCGGACGGTCCGATTTTTCGTGCGAATCTTCTGCAAGTACATTTCTAGCCGTCGTTAACGCCACAGACCTTTCACTTCGGGGCGGGAGGGAAACGGTGGAAGAAGAATTTCATTATGAAACCGAACGATCCACCGTTGCCGCGGCAAATGAAGCAGCCGGAGGAAATTCAGAGAGGACGATCAATAGCAGCTAGCGGAGATCGTGGCGGCTATCTCGCGGAAGGCAATTGGATGGATAAAAAGAGCCTTGTGGTATCGAGCGAGGCTAAACCCCTCGGAAGAAACTCAAATATTTCCCATTCAGCTTTCTTTGCTCGTCACAGTTACTCCGGCGTTATTCGTGTCACAGGAATCCTCCGACTTTTCCATCGGTGCACCAGGCCTGTGCCACTAGCCGGGCTGCCGAGCGGCAAAAACTTCATCGGGGAACAAAAGTCCTCGAAGAAGAGCGGCTGGGTTCGTTCACCTCGGGGCAAACGAGCAATGTGCTCACCTCGAGGAGGCGAGTCGAACAAATTGACCTTGAGATGAAAACTGCCCCGTTCATTTCGGCGATAACTCTCTCCGAGCGGTGCCAACGAAAACGATTGTTACGTCCGGGTGAACCGGCACGAAAGGCCGTCGTAAAATAAATGTCAAGCCTAACGCAATTACGTTCGTCCCTCGTTCCGCCGCGAGCCGTTGTCGTCACGAGCCATAGCGTTGGTCATTAATTCTGTTAATTTGTGGCGCAACCGAATGAGAGAATCTGGAAGCGTCATCTCCGACCGAACGTATCCCAGCGTGCGGCTACGCTCATTTTCTTGCTTCGTGGCTCCAAACCAACCGCGTCCCTCCCGCAGTTTTGCCATTCCGCGTAGTTTTTCGTCAATACATTACCATACAATGGCTCGTTACCCTAGGAATCGTAACGGATACATTTATGATGGTTAACGCGGTGTCAAGCGGTAAATAATAGACTGCTAATTTGTGGCGGCCATCTGACGGGCATTAAACCGGGCGGCGCGCTCACGGTTTCCTGGGAGGCAGAAATCACGCTGGCTGATAATCATCTGCAATGCTATCTCCCGGCGATCGTGGACCGTGTACTGTCCAATACACAGCGGCTAAATTAGTTCTGGGAACGCGACTGCCCGCGACCATGCAAATTGAAATAACATTACGTTATCGCCGCGCGAGCCCTATCCCCCCGGTTAACGTTATTTTCGTTGGTAATTGCGGTTAATCGCGCGGCAACCCGAACGGTGGCGCTCGAACGGCGATTGAACAATCGCGATAAGAATTAATGAGAGTGCGACGGAGGTACTTACGCGCGCAACGCGATGTTTAAACGGGAACAGCGAACGTTCCATCGACCTCAGCTGTCTCATCCGCTATCGTGTAGCGGGCACGAGATAAAGAGCCCTCGGACTAATCCCGAAGCTTTTAATAACCTAATAAGGTGGTTTGGTAGCGGCCGATACCTACTGTCCACTCATCGTCCAGCGAAAGGATCCGGGGGAACCACCTACGGCTCTCTCGCCGTGGTAAAGACACGCAGCAGAACAAATTGGGATCAGCCGGTTGCTTGACAAATTTCGTCTAGCGCCGCGGGAGAGTGCCTTCTAATATCCTCCCGGCTGATTCCTCCTTGTCCCACCACCTTCTGCCTCCACTGTCCCCCTTCGGCTGTCCCTCGCACTGTCTCGGTCGTTCCTGGAGTACCAGCGGAGCACCGGTCGGTCCGCCGCTGGCCATCCTTCGGTATTCGTTGCACGAACACTCGCCTCCTTTACACGACCACTTTTCCCCCCGTGGTCTATGAACAGGTTCGTCTGTTCGCCCGGTGCGCGCGCTCGCTCGCGGGCACGTTCACCAGGAACGTTTGTAGAGTCTGTAAGCCCGTAGCCGGAGCGTGCAGCGCACACTAGCGCGATAGGTGGCAGGACGAGGAGGATGAGGCCTTCCTCCGCTGAAGAAGGTACCGCTATCGCCCTTTGACCCCTGGAGCCGAGCGAACGAGGTCTCCTTCCACCGGCACCGGTAATTTTGCCTTCGGTCCCGGCTTCCTGGTGCTACTCAGATCTAGATCATCGAAAATCCGAGGTACGGGGGGTGCTCCCCGGCCCCGTGATCCTCGCCGCCCTCTCAGCGACACCCGCGAGCAACGCGATTCCCTCCGACGAGGGCTCCACGCGATCTCGATTACGAAACGGATTAGCCGCACTTTCGTCATCGGAGGCTCGTCATTCTCGACGAGTGCTCCCGAAGGATGAAGTCTACCGCAATTATCTATCTCGTACTCGAGTCGATGATGCTTAAAGGTAGCAGCTAGAGGAGGCAGGTTGCTCCACCTTGGGGGAGCGGAGGGTATGAATGGACGTTTACCAGGAAAAGTAGAAATGGAACGATCGGGCCGCAGAGTTCCATGGGCTTTTCCCCGTGGGAATGGGGCATTTACAAAGTAGCGTGCTGCGGGAGCACTCGCATTCCGAAGGTAGGTAAGTAACGAGCGGGGGCCCCGTAGCGCAACAAAAACGTCGGACGTTAGGCGAATTCGAGATGAGAAAACCGTTCCTTAGGAGAGAATTATTCAAATTGCGGATGAACTCGGAGCCGGAACTGTATTTCTGCGGGAGCGGGCCGCCGTAACAAGTACGTAGAAGCGACCGTACGCCCCGTCGAACGACTGGAAACGAGGAGGCGCGGGAAATAATGTCGTGGGATCGTTTCGAGGGTGATGCAGCTTTCGCCCGAGCTCCACGAGGTGAAAATGGGTTTGAACCGCGAATATTTGGGTCAGGCATCGTGGCTCTCGTGGATAACGAGCAGCGAGGCTCGCTGGGCTAGTACGTACACGCCGAGCGTGGATTAGCCCGATGACTAATCCCGATATTGGGTCTCGGGGCAAGGGTAACCACTTTCGAGCAATGCCGAAATAACGGTTATCGGCGAGGAGGCAAATTAACCTGGTCTGGCCACGGGCACGCTACCGTGGTAAAAATCGCAAATCACAATGGCCGGCTCCTTAAGCCGGCATTTAATTTGACTCTCCGCCGTTTTCGCTATATAATTCTGATCGCCGATACCGAGGTCGGGAACAAAGAGATCCTACGAGGATCGATTGGGTAAGTGGGGGGCGTGTGCGCGGTCGGTTTCATCGACAATTTAACGGGAGTTATCGTAACGAGGACATCGAATTTCTGTAATTTCTTTATTAACCCTGGAGTGATTACTTCGACGCACGATTAAGCGGAAATTCAATTAACGCTTCCACTGCTCAGCTACATTAGATTCCTGTATATGAGGTTTATATTCGAATAGAGCGTATCAATTGGGTTATTTAGCTCTGCACACTCATACGAGAATTAATACCCCGCGATCGTAAAGAATAATTAAGCGCAGAAAGAGCTTCCAGGGACACGTTTGTAGGATTATTTAAGAAGAGTAGGTACCCCTAAGGCTAAATACGATCGAATTAGCGTCCAGCCGTACGGTATTTATATCCGGTCATCCGGATGCCGAGGAGCGCTCGTTCGTGTGGGCCCCGAGGCCCCCGGATTCCCATGACCAGTCGGCAAGAAAACGGCTCCCAATCTCGTCGCTGTAAAGCGATCGTTGCTGTTTCAAGTCGCGCGATTAAAGACGCCATTCCTCTCCCTCTCGTCCCTCAAGTTCGAGGGAAAGTGGCTTGGAAACGGACGAGTGGCCCCGTGGACGAGTGTCATCGTTGCCAGGTAGAAGATAAAATCGGCCAATCGAGGGGGCTCTCTAGGGCGAGCCGATAAAAGGCGCCTTTATACGAACGTTACTTTGTTCGCGAAGCATGCGGCGCGCAAAGTGGCGTGTTTCCAGGGAATGCTAGCCAAAAGTAATATTTTTGAATCTAAGATAAATTATTGGACTAATTTGCAATACTATAACTCTATAATGATAATAATGTACTTCTTTAATGTTAAATATTGAATATAAAAATAATGATAAATAACTATAAGTATAAAAGTTTAAAATACATGAAGATATCGCAAGGAGAAGAATATTATAATTAAGAGTATAATAATTATATAATAAATTAGTTAATTAATTTGTAATACATGAAGATATCACAAATGAAATGCAATACATAGATCCGTAAAAATCGGGAAAAAATTTCTACACTTTCGGCCAGGTTTTCGTACAGGACATGCCACTGTGGGGCGGTTGGGGACGGTGAAGCAGGAGTGAGGATGAGAGGTGGTGGCCAGAACGGAGAGAGAAAGAGACGTCCAAGTTCGTTTTAATCGCTAATCGCCAATTACCTGGAGCGTCCCGCGCCCGAAACCCCTCAGAAGCATTTTAACGAGCCGCCGTGTCGCCCGGGCCGGAATTTCACTTCTGCCTGGTCGGCTTCCAGCGTCCGGCCGAACCGGAGAGGCCACGGAGTCCACGGTATCCTATCTCTCCTCTCCTCGTTCGTCGCTCGTACGAGCCTCGGACACGCCGCGCCGGCCGCCTCTACCTGTCTCCTTCTTTATTTAAGGCCCGGGCGTGTGTGCGTGCGAGCGAGCCCGTACCAATTAGCGCATACTTGGGCCGTCGGTGTTCGGGCGCCCGGGTTGCCCCTTTCGGCCGCTTTCGGTGGCCACAGTCGGCCAGAAACCGCGTCCACGGAATGGGACGAATCGTTCCAAGGTCACCTTTTCACGGTTCCACTTCGGCGTCTCGATAGTTCTGGTCGACAAAGGAGGAGGAACCTGTTCAACGAAAATATCGCCGATTCCAGGCGACTAGCTAGGCTACCGAATGAACGACGATTAGTCACGGGCCCGTGGAAAAGAATGAGAGAAAGGGTGGACGGTTCAACGGCGGCCCTCCAGGACCGTCGCGGGATTTCGGACGGAAATCGCGTGGACGCGAGGTAGCGGGATCGTCGCGTACAGCGGAAAAGGGCTTTCCTTCGGATTTTCGTAACGGTTCTAGCGGCCAGTTTCGCGCCGCGGGATTAAGTATACACCACTGTGGGAGCTAAGTAATAACTGCCGATGGAATTAGAGACGCCGCGGCGTCGCGTACGGTGGATGGGATATACGTGACTGTACGTCGATGATTTTTATCCGCGGATTGATGATGGGATATCTATAGACACGGAAGCGGGACGCGGCTGGAGACTCGGCGTACCTGTGTTTATATGACCCTCGGGGAGAATTATCGTAATGGATAGCACGTCGAAATGTTAATGCGAGGGTCTCTGGGTAAAGAAGGACCGAAGAGTCCAAACAGAGTCCAACTTAGGAGAGAAGTAAAGGTGTCCACGGATTCGCGTTCACTCGCAATTCGATTGTTACGCCCCACCTGTCACTTGCCATTCGCGGCCTGAACCTTCAAAAATTCCTCGTGTCAAAATTCGCGCGCC
Source organism: Andrena cerasifolii (assembly GCF_050908995.1). Lineage (NCBI taxonomy): Eukaryota > Metazoa > Arthropoda > Insecta > Hymenoptera > Andrenidae > Andrena > Andrena cerasifolii. The sequence goes on along the minus strand of NC_135121.1, from coordinate 8,820,398 downwards.
ACCGCCACAGGAACACCCTCTCTTCCCGGTCACGAATCCTCGGTATCGTCCAACTTCAACATGTCCTGCTTCGGTGGCCGCGACGAACGGATCTACATGGTGGAGATGCTGGTCCACAAGTTGGTGTTGACGGAGGGGAAGATCAAAGACATCGGTGAGCACCCTGTCGTCATCAAGATCAAGTTCCTCGCGTTCCCCGTGTTCGAGATCACGCGCCATGACTTCTACTCTCTGAAGCCCGCTCTCCTGGAGGAGGACGGGACTCTGCACTTCATGATAGGCAGGAGTTGCCTATTCGTCATACAGCCGAAGGAGCTGGTGGACGAGTTGAAGTCGGCGACGCTAAAGGTCGGTGTGTTCAGGGTCGGGGACACCTATCCCATCGCGGAAACGGAGATACCACTGCCCGGCTGCTTGTGCGACCAAGTGGCGATGGCGCAGAACGAACCGGCGCATCTGCCAAAACCGTTCCTGGTGAAAGGTAGCTACAACCTGGTGGATCCTGGCGAGAATCCATCGGGAATTTTGGAGATGGAGATCAGGCTGGTGTGCTTCGGCAGGTCTATCATGACCCACTACGAGATGCACCCCACTTTTTTCACCTTCAGGAACGAGGACAGGGAACGAGAGTTTTGCGTGAGGCGGCTCGTCCCGCCTACTGAGAAGGATATCTCAGAGTTCCCGGACAGAACGACGCTGAACGAGTTGAAAGGGATTGTAGATGAAGGGAAGAAATTAAAAATGGGGAAAAAGGGAAGAAAAGACAAGAAGGTGAAGAAGGGTGGAAAGTGAAATGTGGTGGGAGCTGTTCGCGCGAGGACCACCCGGTACAGAATCCGCGGTTGCTCGTCAGTGATATCGCTATGGTAACTGTATACGATACATTGCACATAAAATTATTCGATTCGAAGCGTTGGCGCGGTTAGGTTACAGTATATTGGTCGTGAAACGACCACAAAATTAATGGCGCGTCTCGGCCGTACGTATATCTAGAAGCTCTCTCTGAGTTCACGAATCTTCTCTAAATTCTCGTGTAGCGAACGTCAAAACAGGGCAGGAAGAAGAATGGCTTCGAAGCGGAAAACGTGGACGTCGAAGGAGGAGCAATTTTACATGCTCGAGGTATTCGTCGATCGGCTGGACTTGGATCCTGAACGAACGGCGGACGTAAACGCCGGTGATCTGATCGTCCGCGTGAGATTCGTCGATCTGCCAGAGTACGAAATCAGCATACCCAAGTACAAGCAAATCGATCATAAAGAAAACAGTGAACTGCCAGGGAACTCGAAGGACTTGAAATATGGTAAATCTTGTTTGTTTGCCAAGACACCGAGCAGTCTTATCAAGGCTATGAGGTGCAGCCCCATGTTCATGGAAGTATATTACAAAGGATCCACCTCCGCCACGAAGAAAAATGGAACTCTTCTCGGTAAAGCGAAGATATCTTTGCCCGCTTGCTTGTGCAATCGAGTGTCCGCTGCGCGAAAGGAGGTCGACGGATTATCCGCGCCGTGCATAGCAAAGGATTCCTTCGATCTAACCGATTCGGCTGGCAACGGATCCGGTACTGTGTCCGTCACCCTGAGATTATCTTGTTTCGGCAGTTCGATTGTCAAGCACTTCTCTTTGAACGAAAAGTCCTTTGTGCTGGAGGATTCACCGCTGCAAAAGTTTCTGTGCCCCTATCTCGCTGCCAAGAACGGAAACAAGGAAGACGACTCGAAGGACGAGAACCCTTTGGCGAGGCCGAGCTCTCCGCCGCGCGTTTCGATGGACGATCCCGGTTTCGGTGACCTGACCACAGCTGAGAAGCTCAACGATCCCAAGTACAGGGAATTGGTTTACAGAGCATATCCAAACGAGCCCACTTGCCGCTGCATGCCGGCCGATCGATCCACGCATCCTATGGAATGCCGTTCCGGTTGCAACCGCCGTTGCTGCATGAAACTGAAGGACCCCGGCATACTGGCCACTCAGAAGGACAGAACCATCGAGGACACGATGGCTAATACCTATTGCGTAAACAATCTCCTGCCCGAGCTATTTGTCCCGAGGAACGGGCAACCACGCTGCTGCAGGCCTAGACTGAAGGGTGGTGGGGACATCGAACAAATTTACATAGGTCCTTCTGGGTACAAATGGACGGACCACGAGACAGACTACACCTGGTACGACGAGAGAAACACCGCAGGCGTTCGGTTAGAAGGAGGTGGAGGAGGGGAGAAAGAAGTGTCGACTTGCAGTTGTTCCGGTGGTCCAGTACCAGTTCCCGATCGAAAGTCAATGTCCAAAGACAACGACGTAGTAGCGATATTTGACGCTTGTACGCCTCGCCTGACGTCGACCGGGCCGAAGCCTGGGTGCGTTTGCCCGGGGAAGGATGCGCCGAGGTGGCCCAGAGGCGCCGCCAAATGCTCCAAGTCGCCGTGCATGGGAATAGACTGTTTAATTCGAGCTTTCCACGATGCGCAGGATTTCGTCGATTCCATTGGGAAGGTGCCAGGCGTGCAGGGACTCGGCTTGATGGACCCCGGCGACAGCCCCTACTTCGGCAGGGATATCGACAAAGACTACGTAACGCAGGAACCTCAGGCTCCAAGGGGAAGAACATCGACTGGAACGTCGCAGGTTGCAAAAGCACGACCCCCGTGCCCTGCGCCGTGTAACGTGCCAACGGCCAAACCACTCGACGATATTCATCAGCAGCATACCCTTCCGCCTCTCGCTCCTGCAGGATTCGCTATGCCGCCTCGGTTGGGAATCGTGCGCGAAGCTATACCCGTGTTGCCGGAAACAGTCCCGACAATCAGCCATGCCAGGTACAGGAAGAAAGAAGAGAAGAAGGAGGACAGGAGCGAGAAGCAGAAAGACCTGGACGCCGCGACTCCCGGGCTGATGGACGCGGAGTTGGGTCCTTGCGGTGAACCCAAATGTAAATCCAGACGGAAGAGGCCCGACGACACCACGAGCACGACGCAGATCGCGGCCTCCGTTTCCTCGAAGGCGGGCGATAGGGGTGGGCGCAGTGCAAGGAAACGGGGAAATCCGAGGGCTGGCAATCGGAAATCTCAAGGTAACGCCAAGGGTCGCGGTATGGCGCACAGCAGTCAGCGTAGCAATGCGCGCAACATTCAATCCACCACTCGACACCGCGGAGGTGGATCGCCGCATCCGCCTACTGCGAAGGCTGGTCAGAGAGTCGGAAGAGGAAGGCACAGTGTTCCGGGACCGGGGGGTGATCGTATTTCCTCCTTAAAACCGTTGGTCGATGTCAGCAGGCGTGTGATGCGGTGGGTCTACTTCGTCGGCGACACGTACCCCGGAACAAATTACGGCCACAGGGATTGTATCGATTTGCGAATGAGGGTGCCGGCTAATATGGGTTGGCTGTGGAACACCATGGACATCGCGGGCAACTTGAAGCCACGCATCGGCTGGAGGCCGGGCGCCATAGGTCGTTACCTCTACGAGATGCTGCAAGATGCGAAGGATAACTCTATAGCTAATATACAGGAGACGCTAACGCCGGCTGAGAGACGACAGGCTGATAAAAGATCGGATAGATCGATGCCAAGGTCGGGAAGATCGACAGGAAGATCCACCGATCGTGGAAGATCGGCCATTGATCGCTCGAAATCGGCCCCGTCGCGCGGAAGGAGCCCGGGCAAGAGGCGAGGTGGGAAAGCGCGATCCCTGCAGAGGAAGCATTCCAAGATGGAGGGTGAAGAGGATGGGCCGGAAGCACCGCCAACCTTGCACATCCATAGGAAGGACGGCACGTATTACGTGACCATGTACCCGATCAGGGCAGAGACCACGGGCGAACCGCGTTTGTCCGAGCCCATGAAACCTCTGCAATTCAAAATCGTGAAGAACAAAGACGACGCCTCGGTCGCCACCAGCTCGACGGCGTCCGACATGGAGATCGAGTTCTCTCCTCCAGCAGCGGTCTCCAGGTACCGCAAGAAGCCCGACGTCGTTCACGTCGATACGCAGGTTCGCCAGCAAGAGATTCTGGACGCCTACAGGACAGACGGTCCTGGGAAAAGGGAGAAGAAAGGTAGGAAGGGAAAAGAGAAAGAGAAAAGGGAGGTGAAAAAACCGTGGCCTGGCAAGGAAGGTGCGAAAACTTCTCAATCGCGGCACTCGCAGATGAAGAAATAACGAAGATACTCTAGCCTCGAATTTCATGGTGAAAATATATAGATTCATATGTGAAAATTGTGACCATTACTTTTCCTGTACCCTTTACATCAGAATAGATTCATCAATACATACCCATACGATATCGCTCCAATATAAGACCAGAAGTTTCCGCGAAACCGCGGTGGGTGAAGGAAAATTTCCTACGCCTTATCTTGATAGTAGTGCAATTATTTACACGTCCATCATAGCGATAGCTCGTTTTCTTAATCACGTTCGACTGCGCACGTTTACTTTCCGTGTCGGCCGCGACATCTTCAGGTGGCCTCGAACCACGGTCGTCGGGACGGTTTATCGACTGGAGTTAAACAGCTAAATCTGGTGGGAGTGCAGTTTACATAAACGCGTAAGGAATGGATGTGAACGCGCGAGAGAAGGAAAATGAGAATGTACGAAAGAGAATACTCGATATACGGGAATTTCGCGTGGCGGAATGTCCGCCTGACTCGCCGTGGATTAGACCTGCTCGTATACATTACCAACAAGATGGCGAGCAGAAGGTGTGGGATGTGACAAGGGCACACGACAGCGTGAGTATAATCGTTTACAACACGAGCAGCAAGAAGCTTGTGTTCGTCAGACAATTCCGCCCGTCGTTCTACTATACGTTCCTCCCGGAGAAACGTGGTACGATCGATCTTGAGAAATATCCGCTGACGTTGGGTTTGACCTTGGAACTATGCGCCGGTATCGTGGACAAGGATAAGCCACTTGTCGAGATCGCGAGAGACGAGCTGCGGGAAGAATGCGGCTTCGAAGTGCCTGCCGAGGCCTTTAAAGCTATCACCACTTTCAGGTTTGTTAAAAATTGTCAGTTTTGCTAATACATCACTAGTCCGTAGTGCATGCTACGAATTATGAACTTTTCTGCGCGTGTAAAAACCAAGGTTCTTGTGAATTGAATTGTAGATCCGTTTCCACTTCGGTCTATAAGCATACGCTTTTCTATGTGGAAGTTACTGACGAGATGCGCATATATCCTGGTAAGCTTAATTGTAATAATTCCGTTTGATATAAATTTTATTTTTCGTACTTTACATAAACCATGTCATTAACGGCGAGTCTAGCGAATAAGTTTATAGTTGGCAATAAAATATTTCGAAAGAGAGTCCCACGTTACTCGTCCTTAAATTTGAGCGTATCGTTAAATTAAAGGAGGGGGCGCCGCATCCGAAGGAGAACTAATCGAAGTGGTGGAATTGAGCGTGCCAGAAATAAGAGAGTACATGCATTCCGAGGAGGTGCAAGGTCCCCCATCTTTAGTGTGCGGTATATCCTGGTTCCTAGCTAATAAACCTGAACATTGTTCTTAGCCCGAACTCGAACCTCCTCAAAAGTTGTTCAAAATAAGTATTATCGATCAGATGTTAAATAAAAGGATTATCCTTTAACTGAGTTTATTTACAAATAACGTGTATGTACATTAATGAGTGTGAAAGGGATGTACGATCGAGGCTGAATGAATTGGGATAAAACGAAAGTGTGTTATTGCTCAGCCTCGTCTTTCGTGAACTGAGAGCTAACCCACGCGAGACCCCACTTTAAGTTGGTCAGTACAAATTTCAGCGCCTTGGTCCACTGTTCCTCGGAATTAAATTGGATTCTAAAATGAGAGACGTAGAATGAGTATTAAAGAAAACTGTGATCAGAAGCGTTCGAAGTATATGGAACAGTACTTGATAGAATAAGAGTTGCCTGTCGCGGAATCCTCTATTTTCCCACGATCCATTCTGTACGGAAGGCAAAATCCACTGTCTCCCTTCTCCACCTGCTCCTTGAACTGCTGCAGGCAGTCGAGAAATGCCACCATCGCTGCGTCGAACTTTGTGTCCCAGAGGAATTTAAATCCTCCGCTTCCGTACAGAGGAAGTTCTCTGTGCTGATCTAAAGCTTCAATGTAACTGTGATTACCGAATGGCACTAAACGGAAACGTTTGAACGTGAGATTCATCTTCCGAGCAAGAGCTGTTAGCAGCAAGGTGGTTTGTCCCCAAGCAGCATTTATCTCGCTCCAATCAACTGGCGCACTTGGCAATCTGCCTAAACGGAAGGAATTTATAGTTCCAAAATGTCCCGAGTGCCAAATATGAAATGTAGCATTGAAAACATTTGTTTTCTTCAGTCTTTCTAGTTGAGAAGCTGCATAGGCTAATTGGCACTCCAGACTAAACAAATCGATAACGTTAATGGGAGTGTACTACAAGAAATACGGAAAATGCAACAACATGTCATAATTACCTACGATACTCATCTTTCACTAATATGAGATCTCTCTTATGCTTTGAATATTCTTTCCAGTATCTTTCCTCCTCGCTTTGCAACCTTTCTCTTTCCCTCTCTTGCTCAGCTATCGCGTTTCTGGTTGCGATCTCTTCTTTCCTCAGTGCCTGCAATTCATTTATCATCCTCTCTTCCTCCGCCTTCACGTCTTGCAATTCTTTCATAAGCGTCTCCATTTCTACATCCTCGTTGCCCTGTTGCTGTTGCTCCACTTCTATTTTTTTCAAATATTCGTTATAATCCGACCATTCCCCTTCGGTCATCCTCAACTGTTGATCCATTAACAGTAGTAGACTATCTGTGCATTCGTCGCAGAGTGGGTGATCCGCAGAGCTGCTACTGCTAAGTATATCGAACAGCGTCGCTCGTACCTTGACAAAAAAAAAGAGGTCACATTATTATTTGTTGCGACATAATGGCTGAGACTCCAAGTACCTTCAAATGATGACTGAGACTTTCTGTTTCCCCAGAATCCCCGACTAACATAAAGCCATTGGTCCCATTTGCCGATTCAATTAATCTGAACGGCGGAACTAGATGTTCTATGCTTCCACTTTGTGGCTCTATCTCTCCCATCACTTGCTGCTGGATCGGAACTATTCCAACAAGAGTTAAGAATATTACGCATATTTAAAGAATTCGTATTAAAACGATTACTGGATCAGAACTCTAGTGCCAGTATGAGGGTGCAATAACTGTTTCGAATGAACAGAGAACTGATTGATAGAATTATTGACGCACAAGCAACTTATTAAAAATTAAGGAGAATCATAATTCTAAAGCGCATTTACGCGAACAAGCAGCGATGGATTTGCCGGAGATTAGGAGACACGTTACGGATGTAAAATTTTATCCGAACTGTGAGTGAAGAGAAAAGAATGATGCAAAGAAATCTCTTACAAAAACATATAGTTCGAAATAGAAATTACCTACGTGAAAGTTCTGCTAGTGTATGCTCTCCGAGATGAGAGAAACTCGAGTCCAGTCTGAGCGGTTGCAGACATCGCTGACACGCGAAGCTCACATTACTTTTCATATCTACCATTTTGACGTCCCGTCGCTGAAAAGTAACTTCAGCTCCCTATTCGCTCGTACGCCACGTTATTTATAAATACGCATTTGACGCTTGGAAGACAGGGTCAGCTGATTTTACTTCGATCATGGCCCGCGAGCTGGCGTCGCTACACGCGTGAACATTTTGCCTGATTCATAAGGATCGGTTAACCTGGACAAAATTTTAAGTGAATAATCTAAGTGAAAAGAATTACAAAACTAATTGAGCAGGAACGAATTAACAATTTGCAATTTGCGTTGCAGCTTGAAAGTTCGCATTGCATTAAACTTATGCATCCAAAGTAATATTTGACAAGAGAAGATACGTAGGTGAGGGATATTATAAATTGCAATACACATTGAATATTATATTTAATAAAACACATTTAATACGCATAAAAGGTATGCATTTTATTAAAACTACGAGAGTCAGAGTAGCCAACATCGTCCATATTTCCCTGCAATTTTAACTCGCCAGACAGACATGTCGCGCCATTTCTCCAGATCGTGCACACCGTATTTTAAAATTACCCAAGAAATTTAAATTTATTATTCAACTAGCGTTGAGTTACGCTTGAAATGCTGCACAGACGAGGTATAGGACAGACCTATCAACCATGGCATTTTTCTGTCACCGGTTTGGAAGGTCCTAGAACCCCCTTGTCATTTTTTTGTCGCATGTAACGTTACCGGTGAAGCCTCGAAACAGATTGTAATGCTACGTGTGGTAGAATCAATTCTAATTCATACCACACGTAGCATTACAATCTGCTTCATCGGTAACGTTGCATGCGACACAAAAATGGTAAGAGAGTTCTAGGCCCCCCAAACCGGTGACAGAAAAATGCATTGGTTGATAGGTCTATCCTATATCTCGTCTGTGGTGCTAGTAAAGAAAGTATTGCTGTTGAATATTCTGTGATCTTTTGTAGTTACTGTCGATTTAACAGAAAAATTATCGATAATCGAAATTTAGTCGAACGCAGCGAATATAGATGACTCAGCGCATCAGCCAATCAGGTGCTGCACCCTAGTAACCGTAAAACGGTAACCTCGCGCTTTCACTTGGTTGCTCGGTACGCGTTTGGACAATATTTCGCTTGGTTTCTGTGACATAAAAGTGTTATAAATCACGATTCAATCCCGACATACACACGAGCCAGCAATAAGTAATTAATTTAATCATCCATCTCGTATCATTTCTTACACACGATCTCTTATCATGATTCATTGCCTTGCAGTTTCAGCCCGCCGCCAGAATCCAGTGGGTAAGATTTCTGACCGCCATATATCAACGTAGAGGCCTCGATTTCCGCGGGGCCTCGATCAGATTGCTATTTGATTGCTGAAACGGTACGCCGACGCGACGTTTCTCGCGTAACGACTGTAATTCGTTCGAGAGATCCATTAAACGTCTCGCCAGCGGTATCGAGTAATATTTTCTTGCGCGCGCGTATAAACATTTGAAAGCGAGCAGGAATCAACAAGTACCTTCCCGGCTCCGTGCATCGCCCCCCCCCCTCCCGATATAACTTAAGTTCCACGGGCATTTATCATCGCGGACCATTAGCTTGCGCCGTAACAATCAGTGTTCCCGAGACGCAATTACAGTAAAACTTTCGTGCAGCTTTAGGGAGCCATGTGTGTTTCTGTAATAACAACCGCGGTATCTACACATTGCCTTCTACCGCAGCCGCGTAGAATTATTATGCAAGCGTTCCGTTCGTTTCCTCTTGCATCGTGACCAACTGAGTGGCGCGACGAATCGCTAAACTCAGCTGTGCCAATCATCTCGGTAACGTTGATCTCTGTAGTCCCGCTCGGATGCTCGGACGCTTGACAGGCAATTTGAGGTTACATTGGCGACTATAACCTACGCGCTGTACCTATTTGGTTTGAACATACATTAATCGGGATCGCAGGGTGGAGGCTGTGGCGTAGGGCGGTGGGTTGAATAAATTCTGTGTTCGGTAGAAAACTCGGTGGCCATTCGCGTGGCATGTAATCTCTAATTACACGTCAAGGGCTGCTCCTTCAAAACGGTGGCAACGCGTATAAATAGGTTTCCCCCGATAATCCTCGCATTACTATGCAAAAGCCGATACGCATCGAGCGCTCGGCTGGCCATTCATCAATGCACGCCGGCACGCGCGTCGATGCTTCGTTAGAATCGCTACGGCGTCGCGAAATAAATGAAGTTACGTAATACGATGGAATAAATGTGCATATCGATAGCGCGCAGCGTCATTTGCATCGCGCGAGAGCGGCGCGTTTCGACGGGGGTAGAAGGCCAGCTCGTAACCAATTACGGGGGAATGCAATTAAAGTTATCTCCTTGGAGCGGACGATCGTTAACTTCGATACCGGTGCCTCGAGATCTCTTCCTCGACTTCGATAACTGCCGGCTGTCGCGATTATCGTTTGTATCTTCGAACTCGGGCGAATATCTGCCCCCGCCGTAAAACTCGACCGCGGCCGCGTCGATGCCGGTAACACGTTTAACAACAAACGATTCAGCCGCGCTAACAGGATAACCGGGGCCCATTCGAGCTATCGTTCCTCCGCATCTCGGGGGCCGTTTCCAGCCAAAGAGAAACCGGCGCTCGCATAAAAACCCGTGGCGAACGTCCTTGCCAGGCAGTTTGCAATCTTGTCGCGAAACTTCCTACGCCTCTTACCCGTGTTACTGGCGCAGGCAGTTTTGGGCCCAACGATTGGTCGATCGGGCGGAAAGAGAGTTTACATCTCAAAATGGAAGTGGCATTTCCGTCATCGAGCCGAGCAGAAGGAGCTCCCCAACTTAAGGTAGAAACGAGCGTAAGTTCTTGATAGATGTCAGATCGGAATATTCTCGAAAAAGAAGCCTTAGGTAATCCGTAATCTCGTTTTGCTTTCTCAGGAATCGCCCAAATCCAAGTTGCACCATCGTTACCACTGCACCCCGTGTCCGCGGAAGGGGACGGAGAGGTGAACGGAGTTATCGCGCAGGAGGAAGGGAGAGCGTGATATAAAAGGGGGTGGGAGAGTCTTGATGCAGCAAAGGGGGAAAAGGTAGGGGTGGGCGGCGACCGTTTCAAGCGGAGGAGTGCCGTAGGGGCCGATGGGAGCGAAGTCCCGGCGAGTTTGAGGCGAGCTGAGTGAAGCGCGGGCGTCACGACGACGTCGGCATCGTGGCTGGCCTCCGCCAATCCGTCCCTCAGCGGCCATGTTGCTCGTGTACCTGGGGCGGAGCGCCGCTCGCGGCCTCTCTCTCTTTTTACTCTCGCGAAGCCTTCTCTTCCGCTCTCGATCGCCTCCTTCTTCGTGGCGGCGTCCTCCACTTCTTCTTCTTCTTCATCCTCTTCTTCTCCTTCACCCGTTCTTTTGCTCTTTTTTTTACCTTTGCCCCGTGGTCCTCGTTTTTCTTGTTCGCGGTTGCGTTACACTTCTGGCCGTCGAGGCTCCTCGCCGTTCCTCTCTCCGCCCGGCCACCTTCTTCGGGGGCACCCTATCGCGGGTCGCGCCCGTACTGCACCTGTGACCGATGACGCAACGTCGCTGGTATCCTGACCGCGAACAGGGCCATTGTGCTTTGGTACGAGGTCCGATTGTGTCCTGCGTGTTGCGGGCAACAGGGGCCAGTGCAGAAGGAAGAGGCGATGTTGCGGATGTATAATAAGAATGCAGAGAGATCAAGGATGATCGATAGCGTTCCCAAAACGTCCGCTCGATCTTTCCTGCAATCCTCGCCCGATTACCAATTTCCCGCGAAATTCTCGGTCCCGCTGAATGGAATCCTCAGACGCGCAGCCGGCAGAAAAGCGATCCGCGACCCGCGGTGAATTATTCCCACCCCGAGCACGCGCAATTATTAGAATACACGCTGGCACGCGAGTTTCCTTCTCTGCTCGCCTAGGTGCCGGCTGATTTACGGCAACATTTCGCGTCGCGGCGAGCCCGGCTCGGAAATAACAACTCCATGCTTAGCGTTTCGTTTTACGATTACGCGGATCGCGTGTAATTGCCGGTCCGCGGGTCCCTGCAATTGTGTTTCGCCTTGGAGAACGCGTCAACTGTCCCATAGATCTTCGCGCGGCGAAAGAGAGCCCGCGGTAATTGCGCCAACGCGACTGCACCGTGCAACGGTGCAATTATACCGCGTAAATGTTGCACAGGTACGGTGGTCTTCCGAACGTTGTTGCCGCGACGCTTGCAAATCAATTAGGTGGACGTGAACGTACCTGCGAGAGGAGATCGGGATCGTGGAAAGGGTTTTCCTTTAGGGGATCGATATAGGCGCAAGTCGTTAGTTACGATGCAAGCTTGGGATTCTTAGGTTTCTCCATAGGTATGTCGAGAGGTGCGCGCAGAGTGAAACGTTATTGTCAAATTGTTTCATAGCATTGGGAAGCTCTTAAGGATACCATCGATGGATTTAGGGCAATTGTGGGAGACATGCCGCACTGGAGTGACGCCGCACCTGCGGTATTTCAGGGTTATCCGTAATGAAACACAACACTATCGATTTTATTTAGTTTAGAGATTTAATTTATATAAAGATTTTGCTATTTTTCGAGGTTAGCCTACCGCACTTTGCCTCAATAGTTATACGTCGAGTTTATTTTTGTTATCGTAGTACTTAGTTAAAAATTCATAGTTTTTTCGTGATATAACTTTTGTAATACGTTAAAGGAACTCTGTGGAATATTTATCGGCCAGAATAGGTCACATTCGATATAGCACTTGGAAATACGAAAGCGCGGCGTCTCTCTCGGGCATTTGGGATAGATGCCGCACTTTTATGCGGGATTTAATAGCGTACTGTATCGGAACGTAGTCGACTAAATGATGTTTTTAATGTTAAAAATATAAAAAAAGTGTTTCAAATAGATACCGTGATATCCCAAGGCAAATTATTTATTTTTTAATGACAAATCTGATAATTTAAATATATTTGTGGGCTTTTTACTCTTTTTTCACATTTTATTTTTATTTTACCTGTGATGAATGTGGAAGGAAGAAGTAAAGACAATTAAATTTAGAAATACAGAAATAAAATCTGTACCTATTTATTTTTTCAATTTTATTGTATTTTATAACTGTAGAAATTACAAAGATGTTTCAGTTTACTTTGCTTTTACTATTGTTTTAAATAAAAAGTTAAAATTAACAAGTTGAAATGGAAAGTTAAACGTTTTTCGAAATGCGGCATCACTCCCGCATGTGCGGTGTCTCTCCTAAAAAAAGGATGTTTTTAGTTTTAATTTTTTGAGGGTGACAGATATTAAAATTTTGATTTTCTTCAATGCTAGTAGTAGCACAAGATGTTCAACTAATAATATGTATGGTAAACTGTACAATTATTGGCACCCTAAACGGAAATCCTAATTGGAATGTCTATATTTTTTTGTGAAGTTTTTATATGATCTTAACATTCAGTTATTATCAATGATTATGGATTTCTCATTAAAATAAAACATCTCGAGTACCTATTAAGTTATTTATTTTAAAAAAATATTCAATGAAAAACAAAAATAGGCATAAAAGTACAATCATTGACACCCTAAAATTTGAGGTTATATGGAAAAACATATGTAGTTAAAAACGAAGTTTAAAGTGTTTAAACAGACTATTCCATTCGCTATTAAATACCTACAACACTTAGTAAATCTGTATTTCAATCCATTACTTAGTTATAAAGCGACAAAAAAATATTTACCAACCCCTTATCAAAGTTTTAAGAAAACGCCTAAAATTCAGCCCTTTGTCCGACCTTGTGGTGTTGCCAGATGTAAAATTTGTAGTTCAACTACTGGGATTTGCAGTTAAAGAAGTGAAAAAGACTTGTTATGCTGTCCCTTTTAAGACTATAAATGAGTTTAATATAAAATAACCTCAAGACAAAGAAAACAATCAATTAAGCTTACCTATTAAGTATGTTCGTTTCAGTTGAATACAGGCTATTTTAACGATATAACACTTTAACACTTTGTATATATCTTGTTCTCAGAAAACGATACAGAAAATCAAAACAAAATTTACTTTTACTGCCGAAAAACATCAACCGCGGATTACTACTCTGTTGCAAGTGAAGCCGCAGCGGTGTTTACGTCTGAATTACTGGGCACTAGTGTTGTCATAGACAGGAAAATAACTTGCATGTGCAATGCGTTTAGAATTTTGGCAATCCGATCTGTCCCATTTAAGACCTGTCCCTTTTATAGCATCTCTCCCCTACTTCTTAATATTTGACTTTTTAATCAGGAGTGCCAATGATTAGTGCAGTTTACCCTATCCTGGGAAAAAAAATTTCATTCCAAAATTTAGACGCGTTGACAATTTGGCGCGTAAAGTGCGGCAACTCTCCCGCAATTACCCCAATAGGTAGGCATCTACGTGCATCTAATGGAAAAAACACTGGCAATGTCCCTAATTGGAACATAAAACGTCGAACATAATATCGTACACGTCAATTTCCTCGCATTTCATCCGCAGTCTACTTGTAATAAAACGATAGTTAATCGGGGCGAACGGCGGAAATCGTTCGTACGACGGCGTTTGTAATTTACCGAGCGCCCTATTCACTCGGCGGAGCATCGGTAGGCTCACGAATCCGAATGTTTGCGTAGCCCGACGTAAAATATACAGATCGAATGCAGAGTGATTTGTTTTCTTTGCCGTTGGAAATTTTGTGCGCCCGTCTAGGCACCTAGACGGCCGAAAATAAACGTTTTTCCGGGCTTTTTCTGCGCCGTGTACATTTGCGCGCGGTGCCCGCTCCGCACTTGGATACGCCTCGACGCGCGCGTCAAATAGTTCGTAGCAGGAACGGCAGCGCATCCATCTTCGAACTATTATCTCCTGCATAACTCATCTGTTTTTCCCATCAGGCAAATTGCCCTTTCCCCCGGCCACCCCTCCGCCGCGCGGGCTCTTCTCTCTATTCTGTCAAAACTGGCGTTTTTACACGGATGACTTACGATTTGGAGAAAAAAATCCCCCGCCCGCCCATCGAAATCCCGTGATTCATGAAAATAGCCCGCGTCGGTGTGTTTTCCGTGGAAATTCCCGGGGAAACCGGTCACCCCCCTCCGGCACTCAAAGGAATTGCTCGTCCGCAGGCTTCGATCAGCGCGAACGCTCGGCAATTTCAATTGCCGCGTAATTTGCGCCGCGCTTTCGAACACCTGTCGCGAATACCTCGCGGCGCGGACGACGGGAAGCGAGGCGGCCGCGCTCCTCCTTGGAAGCGTCGGGGTTTCAGGGTTGTCCGGGGTTCTGGGAGCTGGGACATCCCGTGGACTCCTGAGCGCCAGCGGGGGCCGGCAACGGAGCAGAGATCCTGGTCGATCTACTCGCGGCGGGGATGCTCCGAATTCCGAAAACGAGACCGGTAGAGACAGAGTGCTCGTGGGCGGATCGTGGCCCATAAATACTTGCGGTGTAAACACGGGTCGCCGAATGTTTGGCCAGCCCGCGCTCCGCCGGCCGCGCCACGGATTCGATCGTCTGATGTAAACCCTTTGGTTAAATAAACTCGGGCCGCGCTTCCTCCGCACGCGTCGCTCTGCCCGCTAGCCCCCTCGCCGCAAGTAATAGCGCGATCGCACGATATACGCCTCTGCAAATTAATTACGATTCTATCCCGCTGCTGCGGGCTGGATGCCTCGCAGTTCCGAGCCTTGGTCGCGTTCCGAGGGGTGCGGGAGAGATGGGCGTGGAATTCTGTAACGTTACTTACGCGTTTCAATAGAAATTGTGATGCGCGCTGTCTTCGGTGGTTTCCTGGGGTCCTCGTTGTTCTTCGCGATCTCTGAGCTTTCGAGCTTCGGCTCTTTTACAATCACCGGGAGTACCGAAGTCCGCGTTCATTATCGCGCGAGAAAAGACCGGTAGGTCGAGGATTAGGTTCGTCAACTTTTCAAATACCTATCTACCGAGATCGTGACGCAGCGAATTCGCGAGTCGATTGTGAGATCCCCATCGCGTATGTCTTTATCTCTGCAATCGTGTTGTGCCGCTGCTTCGTTATCTGCTTCGGGTGAAACTGCGCCGGAACGCGATAAATCATTCTATCTCGTAAACAATCGAAATCTGGGCATGGCTACGCGACGATCATGAGACTCGTTTTTACAACATCACGCTAGGAACCTTCGATTCGTGTAGGGTAAAGGCAGGTAATATGGAACGGCGCGTAATATGGAACTTTGTAAAAATTCGATAAAGATATAACGAACTCTTCAGGCAATCGTGTATACTACTTAGATCCCTAGACACAATAGACGATGACACTGACAATTGAGTATCAGTTGGGCATTCATCATTGAAAGAGAAACGTTTGTATTTTTCGTGGGGTGTAAGTTTCTGAAAAGTGCAGCAAACAGTTAAATATTGTAGTGAAGGTATGTTACAAAGTATTATTTTGATATAATTTATCATTAAATATCTGTGTTCTTGATTATTCAACAATTGTTTACCAATAAAGTTACTTTCTTCTTAGTAAAATTCTTAATTTCTTGTCGGAACATGTGTGCACGTAATGTGGAACGCCGAATAACATAGATGAAGTTGATAATGACGATGACGACGATGATGCGAAATGCTTATTTTGCGATGGTAATTATAAAAATAATGAAAATGAAAAATAGACCCAATGTATTCGCTGCTTTCAGTGGGCACAGGAGAAATGTGGAGCTTCACAACGTGTAGGAGACGCAGAAAGCAGGAATAAATTCCAAAAATGATGTATACTTATTTATTTGTATCTTCTACTTCATAAATCTTCATTTTTAATAAAAAATAAGTAAAGATTTTTTAGTTTTCTTTACAAATTTCCTAGGTGTTCCATATTAGGACCCACTTTTTCGAGTGGCCGATTTTCACAGTTTTCAGTTTTTTTACTACAATTGCAAAACAATTGGATTTTTTTACATTTGACGATGTAAATATGATTATGCATTAGTTCCGTCGTCCCCTGATATCAGTTTTATTTAAAAAAACAAATTCCTCTACTTTCGACAAGCTTTTGAAATCAGATGTTCCATATTACCTGCCTTTACCCTACATCCCTCGTACAACATTGAACAAACGCGTTTCTCCTGCGTTTCGCAATATTCCAATTAACCGTTAAACTTCTTCATACCCTGTTCTGCTTCACTCGGAGTAGGTATCTACTTTACACAACTGGATTCATCAGCCGCCTGCGTCTCGACGCGAGACAACACTTGCCAACCACCACTAATCGTCACCCCATCAACAACAACGGGGCAGTATTACAAATTAGTCCCCGAACTTGCATAAAAAGGGACATTACCCAGAAACCCTATCCCCGTAAAGATCTTAGAGCCACCTGGGAACGGACAGTTGATACGTTACAGCCGAATATAAAACGCCATTATCGCCGTAAACGCCGCGAGGCCTCGCGACTCCGTCTCGGTTTCCCGTGTATTTTTCCCAGTGGAAACGGTAAGAGGGTCGCGCGTTTCATCCACGGCGCGGCGTCCATAACGCTTTTAAACGCGGCGAGACGCGCGTGCAACCGGCACGGACGCGCGTTTATCGCGGTGCAACGATGCAACGTGCGTCGGGTGGGCCGCGCGACGGGGGTCTCGCATCCCGGACGTGTATTTATGGCCGAAAAAATATTTTATCATAATAATACGGAGATACGCAGCCGCGGTAGGCTCTCTCGCCAAGGTACCGCGGCGCAAATGAGCGCCAGAGGTCCGCGTACCCGCATAAAGAGGGCTCCACCCCCGGCGCCCTCTCCCATTCCCTTCGCCCTTCCGGCGAGTTGAACGCAGGGGCGCGGGCCGATAGGTTAGCGCGATTACCAGAAAATTATTAGGATATCGATCGGGATCCGCGATTTTTCAACCAAGCGCGCCACCGTGCCGCAGCCCGGTATCAGTTACACCGCGAAACCGAGCCGCGCCGCGATGCCCGCTAACGAAGCATAAAATGCGGTCCTTAGTATTCAGCCGCATTTATTTATTCGTTTATGTACACGGGCTGGGTCCCTTTTGCAGGGTGGTTTACCGTGTACAGATAGTTCCCCGCAATTTCGAGTGCAAGAGATATCGATGCGTCCGCGCAAGATATTCCTCGAGCTCGCTAATTCCAACGGCTGAATCGAGCGATTATGGAAACTTCCACCCCTATACCTAGCCACTGACCATTACTGAGGTCAGAGATCGATCATTCGCGAATCGATTCGCCAGGTCGCTTTAATCGCCCCTGAATCTTGTCCTTGTCGCGACAAATCATCGCGAGACCGAGTCGAAATTAAAGCGCGCGCTTCGTCAGAGTGAACGACTGACGCCGCGGTGCGTGCCACTTAACACGTTGGCCGAAGTGCGCCGGCGAGGGTGCAAAATATTCTCGCTTAGGGTCAGTAAGAGGCTCGGTGGTATCGCGTTCGGTTACGCCGGAACGCCTCCCAGTCGAAGTTACGACGTTCTCCGCGAGCGCGGTTGCAGCCGCGACTCTAATTGCGGCGATACCGTCTCGTCGGGCGTATTTGCATAAACGGAAAATATCCTCCACGGCGGGAGTATGACGGTTATTAAACGACCCGAACGTTACTTATCGCACGGCGTAGCCGGTTTCTCTGCAACCAGGAACGGAATCCGCGGCGAGCCAAGAGCAGCCCGGGTCTAGGACAGTTCGATGTATCGTTCGCGACGATCGTTTCTGTGCATCGAGGCGTGCGCGTGAATTGTAAGGAGGACCATCGGCGATCGTTAAACGTCCATTTATAACCCGGCTCGCCGAGGCTCGCCGTTTGCCGAAACGCGTTGAATAGAGTTGTTTGGGTTGATCCTCGAGGATCCGACGACACGCTCTCCCCGCTGGATCGTGGGGGTGTCATTAATCATCGTTCGGCGGGAAAACAAATTACGTTGCTTCGGCGACGTCACGGGTTTCGCGCGTTGCCGGCAACGGCAGCCGGCTAGATGCAGTCAGCAGGATTTCCCATCGATTTCCTCCGTGAAAATGCAGTGAAAATTTCGCTTGGCGTACCGTTCCGAGCAATTAGCTAGTCGTCTCTTCAGATAATTCGTTGGGCGAGTAATTACACTTTCTTTCCTCCACTTTCACTGTCTTCTTGGCACCCTTAGGTATCAGTTCGGTACCTAAATAGGCGATGTCATTAACTCCAGTCTCCCCGCGAAGTTACATTATGATTTCTTGGAATAGCGAGGCCGATATACCGCAGAACGGTCTGACAAGTTCATAACGAAATCATCAGCGGAGGAATTCCGTCTCCTGTCGTTCGAGCCGCGTTTTCCCTCTGCCAGCGCGTTTGCCCAGCGGCGAGTGGGGCGAGCTATTACTCGCGAGGATCGACGTAATAACCAGGAAAAGAGCCGACTGGGGCTCCGAGTTTCGCCGCGGCGCGGACTGACGGGGCTCGTCCGACAGAATTAGTGAAATCCAAGGGCTACAGGGGAGGTTCGCCCTGACAGCAGGTGAAACGCGCCACGTCCGCCCACATTTGACGGCTGCGGGTTACCTCTG
Source organism: Andrena cerasifolii (assembly GCF_050908995.1). Classification (NCBI taxonomy): domain Eukaryota; kingdom Metazoa; phylum Arthropoda; class Insecta; order Hymenoptera; family Andrenidae; genus Andrena; species Andrena cerasifolii. The sequence goes on along the minus strand of NC_135121.1, from coordinate 8,801,363 downwards.
GGCACTTAAACCGAAATCTTGACCGCTTTCTCCCTTCGTTCCCCCCCTCCGCGCCCACCCCAGCCAGCCCCTCGATCTCGCGCGCTTTTAAAAAGCATGGCAAGGGGTGGCCCGCCGCATTTTGCCGGGCATTATTCAGCCCTGCGGGTGATCCCTGCGGTCCTGCTTTCTCTCCTGACCCTTCCGTCCGAGCTTTTTGTTTCTTTTCTTCCCTTTTCACTCTCCCCGTCCGTCGCATTGTATCCTTTTATGAAGTCGTGCGCCCGACTCGGATCGCCAGAATGTGATCTTTCGACGTATCGCCGTATCTCGCCCCCTCCGATCCATCCTCGGCTTCCCTGCTGGACTATGCGTCGCCCTTTTCGCTCGGTTTTCCAGTTGCAGCAACTTGCAGGCATGAATTCTGGTTTGATCTTCTTCGTGGGGGGTCTCGGGGGTGGGAAACTAGTCCAAGTAAATGTGTCTGTACTCTTCTGTTATTAAAACACTTTGCAAAGGGGTGAACAACCATCGCGACATATAAAATGAAATTTCGAAGAGGACGAATACGAATCTTCTTGATGTGACATCGATAAAAATACTTACCCCATAAAAACAATAAACTTAGAACTCTTTGTTGCTCCAGAAGTATTCATTCAGGTACATTCGACACCGTTTCCTCGTTAGACAATTTCAACGAGCACTCAATCACCGGCGGGATTCGTCGAGCTCGTTGGATTAAGGCCCCGATTCTCGTCGTAGCTCGGCTCCGGCCGCGTTCCCGCGTAAACGAAATTACAGTGGCGGGGGGGCATTGCAGCGCGTGACGGGATTTCTGCTGGTGGAATCCGAGAAACGCTTGGGAATCCGAAACGGGTCGTATAATGAGATACATAAGTCGGTATAGGCGATGGGCCCGGGATCTTTTTTCATCCGAGTCCAGAAGGAGAACCTATAATTACCGATTACAGCGGGCCCGAGACTTCATAATTTCCCCGTTGCCGACGAGCCGCCAGCGCACCTGTTGAAAACACGTCGTCGCCGTGTCTAGGAATTCCTCGAGTTCCACTCCGCGCAGTATCCTGGCACTGTTATACCTGGCCAGAAACCAACAAATTATGTTCGACCAGTCACGGCGAAAAATTAATGCAGCAATCCGCTCACGATACAACGTAAATAACCGTGAGCTGGGCCCACGCCTCAATATCGGGATATCGGCAATTTCCATATGTAATTTCCAGAACTATTAATTATTATGGGTATAGAATAATGAGGTGGATCGATAATCGAAGAAAAAAACCAACACCAATCAACTCGGAGACAGCTGGTCTATGCTCGAGTATCGGTGGCTTTCGTTCTCGCGTAGCACGCTTCGATTAGCATTTTTAAATAAATATCGACTCTCGCGTAGGTATTCGGAGAAACTACCGGCGCACAGTGGGTCGAGTATACTACGTGCTGGCTGGACAAAACTATTTTTTCGCGGGTTTGGGTTTATATGGGGTTGAAATTGTTAGAAAACATACCTGATTCGTATTACAGTTTATTATTTCACTAAAAATATCAATAAAACAAAAATATGACTATTTCAATAAAGGAAAAAGGACAAAACGAGAGTATTGTACTTTAAATATAATTAACAGTTATAACATTACGTCTATTCCTGTAATTTCTGAATTTTTAAGTTATAAAACCTGCTTTTTGAAATCAGTTGTCTTTGCATCGCTATTAAAATAGTGTTTTACTACATTTTCCACGTCGATCCACGCGACAAGGGTTGAATGTACGGAAAGTAGAGACTTTCTTGTTTATTTTAATCAATCGGTCGAGCTGCAAAAATTTGCAAAACTATATTTTTTTTAATTGTTTTCGTGCGCGACGCTCGGCAGGAGAGAGAGCACAGTTGTTATATTAAATAATAATATTACTATTATTAGCGACAAAATAAAATGTGATATGAATCAGGTTTGTTTTCTAAAAATTTGAACCCCATATAAACCCAAACCCGCGACAAAATAATTTTGTCCAGCTAGCATGTAGTATACTCGAACCACTGTGCGGCGCAGCGCGAGGGGTAGGCGTGACTTTGGTAGGCGAGCAATGAAACTTCTTCGATTCTCGAATCCTCGACTGACGAGCTTCGCGGGGACAGCGAAGGCAGCCAGGGGTAATTTGCCCACTCTTGGGCCCGGCGAGGTTGGGAATAAAATAGAAAGCAGAAATAGGGAAGGCTAACGCCCGTAACGATAGGGAAATCCGACCTTTTCCCCGGGAAAATCCTCGACTTTATGCCTGGGCGGCCAGTCTGTCGCTGGTCAGGTAAAAGTTTGCAATAAGGGATGAATTGCGCGTTTACAATGGCACGGAGTGCCAGGGTGTACGCGTTTACGGCGGTTAACGGTGCGCCATAATCCAATTTATAATCCGAATTGCAACCCGCCTAATCCCATTATAAAGTCGCATTTTCGGAGGGGACATACGTGCCGCCAGGATCCACGGGCTGACCATCGGCAACTTTTAGGTAAGGGTGGAACGTTTTACCCTGCTAAATCCACTAAACCTCCGGCAGATTCTTCCTTATGGGCGCAGAGAATCTCGACATATTGTCCCGGCACCTTTTCCTGGCGACTGACCGTTTCTGCAGGTTATTTCGGACGATAGGAATTAGCCGAGGCAGGCTTGGGTAATTAACTTTTGCTTGGGACTCTGACAACGAGCGTGTTTTCTGCGCGTGGATTGTCAGCAGCGTGGAAGCCTGTTTTTGTACAGAAATAGTAGCCAGGTAGTAATTCCTATAACGATCTGTCCAGAGGGTTTCACGCTTCATCAGACTCCGTCGTTTCTGTTTGACTGCTAATTTAATATTAATTGCTAACGTATTACGCTTCACGTATTACATAAATATCCTCGTTAATCGCCGCTTAATCACCCTGAAATGGCTGGGATACAAAATCTGTAGCGGTTCTGTAAACAAGCAGACATACCGTTCCCATCGCGAGATACAAATCGCAAGGTCGACTCGCTCCCGTCAGAATAAAATATCGGGACCGAGGGTCACGAAATTCCCTTTCATTATCGAGGCGACCGATATACACGCTGTTCTACGCTAAAGAGAGTGGTTCGGCTCCGTGCAGGCCGCTATATCCGTAGCCCTCGTGTTTCAAGGGGTCCGGAAAGGAGTGCTTTCGCCATTACTCACTCTCGGTTATGTTTAAAAATACGGTGCGCGTGAAATATGGACCGAATCGAAGTTCGTCCGCGAGCCGAGGAGGGGAGTTCGGGCGGAGAGGAGTTTGTCGTGTTTGAAAAAAAAAAAAAAAAAGGGAAGGAGAAAGTAAGCAACCCCTGGTCGCGTTCGAGCTGACAGGGGGAGAATCCTGACCTGCAGGCGCATGACCCTCTCCGAATATTCGGAGACAATTAATCATAAGATGGCTGGAGGGAACACGCGTGAGAAATACGAGACAGCATCGTCGCTTCTGCCTGGTTCATCAGCTGCAACCGTGCTTCTGGATCGACGCCGAGATCTCGCTTCTTTCGTGATCCATTGCCCTACGCGTTGGTTTATCCAGCGCAAGTATCCTTCGAGCACCTGTTACAACGCGCACGCCCAGATTTTTCGGGCCCCGCAGGGCTGTAAAGTTCGTCGTTTCCAAATCCCAACTGTATTTATCCCGCGCCTCCAAGCGGACAGGATTTCCTCTCAGAGTTGACTAGCCCGCATTCCCCGTTTTCCACCTCGGTAATCTCAGCGACGGTACCGGAAAAGAATCTTATCTGCGGATGGCGAAAGAGCAAACAAGAGAATCGGCGAACGCGCTCCCTTCCACCGTCCAAACAAACGGGCATGGGTCCTTCGCCCGGTGTCATGAATAATCGGGATCCTCGGTGTACGGTCCCCTTTGCTCTCCTTTCGTTCCCCTCCATTCAGCCTCGCTCCTCCTTCCACGGACCGACTTTAATCCCGCATGAATATGTAGAAGTCCCAGAGTCGAGATCAGTCTCTTTCTTCTGGCTGCTCGCCGGTGTGCATCGCTGTGGCTCTTTGACGGCGATCGTTCGCCGACACTCTTCGTATCTGTGGCTCGTTATTAGCATAAATTCATAAGGGCACGCGTGAATCCTGGCGAACGTCGATCGCGTTGGAAAGTCTGATTTTCCAACCATCAGTTTCCCTCGTTCCTCCTCGCGCGTCCGCTGTACTTACCTACGCACACTTCTCGCGAATCGGGAGAAAGATCCTCAACCCTTGCGCCCCCTTTCGTAACACCCAGTCGAAGAAACGGGGGAGCGTCCTCTGCGCGCTCCTTTAACGCGCCGTCCTCGTACACCGAATTCTCCCCCTAACAACAAAGATATATATATATAGAGAGTAAAGCGTATCCACTCGGAGCGAAATTTATGGACACCGAGCCCCTTAATAGAGACTTTCGAACAGCCCGGGCTGGTAGAGCGCCGCTCGTAATGGGAGGTAAACGGGCATTATGCACTTAGCGCGGCGTATAGTCGCGCGTAAACACACACGGCCGCTCGAGCGTTCCACGTCGTCACGGCGTAACGAAACGGGGTGGTGACGTGAAACAGTTTCGGACGGCGGCGAGGGCCGAAAGACGTCCGTGTCGTCGTCATAAAAGGGGTGACGGTTGTATATCACCTCGGTGGAGAGCGAGATGGGAGCAGTGCCGTGTTCGACGAGGAACGGTGGCGCGATTTCTCGTGTCCCGAAGCTACAGGTGTACCTGCGGGAACAAGATAATAATTAGTCCCGATGTCCAGACACCGATACTCCTTTCTACCCTTCTTCTTCTTCTTTTTCCTCCGCCTCTGCTTTGTCTTCCTTTTCCACCTACGGAGGGATAATAAAACGGAACAACCACGCTGGAGTCCATAAATAATTCGAACCACGCGCTTCCGAGGCCGCGACCTCGACTCGATTGTAATTGTTTCCGTTTGTTCCAACTACTAATTTCTCACCACCGTTATCCTCGGCCCCTGCCGGGCGATAATTTTTCCACGGGCTCCGCTTGCCCGCGACGAAAGTTCGGTTGTTAGAGGCTGATCAAACGGGGTGGTTTCGTTCGTTGAGATTCCTGGCGCAGCGCGCGTGATGCGGTATGAAACAGCGCGGAATCGATACACTCTCCCTGCTGTATCTACTTATTAATCAGAGGGAATCGATTAAAAGAGCCGGTCCAGCCGGACTGGCCGTTGCATCTGGACGCTTGATCTTTCAATTTCCGACTGGGTGCCTCGCTACTTTATTAACATTATTGATTCGCATCTGTGGCTATGTGGCGGAAGGAGCTTCATTTCCACTTTCGTTCTTCTACGGCTAGCTATAGATCGTACGTAGCTCGTGCACCCTCAATTAGGGCTGTAGGGTATCTCCATTTGGAGCGATAACTGTGATAATATGGTAGGAGAGACAGGGGATAGTTGATACGTTCTTCGGTTTTCAATTTTTTTCATTTTTTATTTGAATTAATTCCTTAATAACAAATATGCCAAAATATACTTTGATTCTTCCTCTTTAATATATAGTAAACGAGAACTTGAGAAAATATATACAAACTGAATGAAAAAATGTTACTTGGACGATCAATGTGGATGTATCGAAAATATTTACTGTTTCTCCATATTAACGAAAACTGTTAAAAACGATTGTTAACGTCAAGCTACACGGACGTACGCTGAATCGTAGTAAAGAATTGAACAACAAACTTCACATATCTCGCTGAAATGAAGCTACAGATCTCCCCTACAGATCATTGTTAGGGTAAACTCGGGTAAGTTCGTGGTACAGGTTACTCCGTGATACTTTTTCATTTATCTGTAACTCTAAATTGTGTGACTGAATTTAGATGGAACAAACACTAACAGACAGCATTGATCTTCTAGTTTATGTTGTGGTAAAATAATTAGTGAATTGAAGTTAGCGTGATAGAGTGAGAGAGCATTTTGTTCCAGCAGCGCATTATTCGTGAAATTTTTCGTGCTAGTGTGGACGATCGCTTGTTTATGTATTATATGTGCTTTAAAAGATAAATGTAAAGTTCGAACTGCAGGTAAGTGATGGTAAAGTGACACTTTAACAAGTCTTACTCTTCAAATTATCATACAATAAGGCATCAGTGTTACTTTTGCTTATGAAAAGTGACTAAATTCTTATTTTTCGTGTGCCTGAGACTGCGTTTCTGATTGCGTTGTTTGAGAAATTTTGACGGTCAGTACCAGAAACAATGTTTATATAATAATAATATAAACAAGTAGCTGGTAAACATATATCGGGCCAGCGCGAGCTATCACGGAGTTACCAGAGCTATCACGGAGTAACCAGAGTGTGTCGTGAAAATTTAATTTTGTATATTTTCAATTAAATATATTTAGTAAATTTTTGCTAATCTATTATTTGTTTGTATGGTGTCTGACCTATCGTATTATCGTAGACTTTCAGAACATGGGAATATTAGCAGTTAATAGACAAATTCTAAAACTATCGGGGACTTACCCGAGTTTAGCCTATACAGAGCTGAGGTGAGACAATCCGAATTTCTTACGCGAGCGTTACCGAAATAAAGATACTGAGCCATTAAACACACCACGAAGGAAAGTCTCGCTGCTTTCCCGTGACAGAGGATGCCATCGCTGGTCAAAGAATCGCCGAGAAACGGTTGTCGCCAATTACCAACAACCCCAGGGTCCGAGTGAAAGCATCCTCACAGGTCCGAGAGAGGAAATGCCGATGTTTACGGTCACGGTGTGACGGAAGCCTGGGATTCGGGCGTTTAGGGATGCATTCTGTCGGCTTTATGACTCCTGGAGGCGTTCGAAACGGGCCGTGTCGTGTCTCAGCCCTTGAACACCAGGAGACATTGTGCCCGCGTGAAAGACAGCCGAAGTGCACCTCAGTTTTATTGCAACAGCGGCGAGTGAGCCGGGTAGGTAGCGTTTTTATCGAAGCTGCGCTCCTTACAGTGTTTGCATACACGATTTGTCACGGCCATTGCAACGTCGTAAATTATCGCGGGACAATCTGCCCGCTGGAGGGACCAGGGGCGGAAAAACGGCGCGGGAAAGGGATAACTTTCCATCCTTTGTGCGTAACACGTGGAGTGAAGCGTTGGGAATTGTCGCAGCCGACCATTTGCTGGCTTCGACATTTCGTTCCGTGCTTCCATGTGCCCTGGGTTAGGTAATTAAAGTGTCATTTGGTATAGAGTTGTATTTCATGTTGGGATTCGAAGTTGCGAGATGCGTTTCTTGTTGACATCCCTATTTCTTATTTCCCCTAATTCAATCTCACCTCAAGTGAAATGATTTGTGACGTTGGAATTGGCGCGTTCAATCGCTGTCTTCATCCACAACGATAGGCTACTTAACTGCCGACCATGTTAATTAAAGGAACGACACGTTTCCCTTGTATATTCAGGCTGGTAAAGTTGTGTTCCTTGGCCGAATTCATTAGAATAAACTCTCCACAATCTCCAGCCTATTTCCGTGTAAAGTGCGGTGAAATGTAGCGTTTCTGATAGCGGATAGGAAAGACCAGAATGTTTATCTCGCGCACACTCCAACGCTGTAAATAATATTCCGTTGCACCGTGTACACGCGGCTGATATAAATTCATGGTAATATCTGCTACTTACTATTTCAGACGATATTTAAGATTCCGTGTGAGGCCTCTAAAGGTTAAATCGGCGGTTCTCACGAACGTTTGGCTCCACTGAAAACGTGTGCTTTCGCGAAACATGAATTTCACCGGTTCCTTGATTAGGCAACCAGGAACCACGCCTTATGCTAATATCCAGCAAAATTGAACTATCGCGAGTCCGATTGAAAGGAATTCTAAGAGATTATAGGTCGTTGAGTTGTCCGATTCCCATTTCGAAATTTCAAGTTTAAATCAAGGTAACTCTGATCGGAGCAAAGATCATTGTGATTTATTGATATTTGATAACATTCCCCACGTGCACCGTATCTCTGCACCGAGACGGATTTTCCTCGCGAGTGCCAATCCGAACGAAAAGGTTTTCCTTCCTCGCCACCATATATCCGATCGGCAACTATCGGCGTTCTTCGAGCGCGAGGGGGTTCGATCGCGATGCACGTATTCGTGGAAGAAAAGGATTCATCGCGGGCCTCTCTCGATGCGCATCTCTCGATCTCTCGTCGAGGACGGCCCCCGTGTTCGAGGCCGCGTCTCGTCTTCCCCCGTGGTGGACAATTATTTTAAAGGGGGGAAGCCGAGATCTAAAGGCGAAACGAAGGAACAGACGATTGTGGGGAAGGAACGGGAGGGCCGTAGGCAAAACGAGGAGTCCCCTGACTGGCACCGAACCGAACCGAACCGAACGGAACGGCTGGCCGTAGACGAAGAAAGAGAGCAGCAGCGGAAGGAGAGAAAGAAGGGAAAGGAAAAAAAAAGGAGCACACACCACCACCCGCTGGGTTGGACGAGACGCATGCGTGCGATCCCATGCCCATGGCGTTCCATGGTTCCATCGCCCATGCGGCGGCTATCCTCTCGGTTCCTCTCCTCCTAGATTTCCTTTCCATTCCCTCCTCCATCGCCAGCCGTTCTTTCTCCTTTCCCTCCCTTTCTCCGTGCCTTTCCAGCCACGGTTTTCCTATATTCCTCTCTCTCGCTCCCTGCGTGAACTTTTTCCCGAGGAATTCCGTGAAACGTCCGCGTCGAGCCGATACGGGGAAAAAAATCGAGGGTTGAAGGCTCCCTTGTAACCCTCCCGCCTCTGCATCGGCGCGACATCGTTTTCTCCCCCGGTTGTTCGTCTCTTCTTTTTTCTTTCCTCTCTTATTTCTGGTTCCTTTTCGAACAGATCGCAGGCGCGTAGGATGCGAACGGCTTAACTCGTCGGATCGCGAAAGGACGATGTCAAGATAAAAAAAAGGTATTTACATATTTCTCGAACAGTTGCGCCGAAACTCGATGCCACCGGGACCCCGCACAATATTCAAATTCCTGGTCGCCATTGTCACGAGTCCCGCGTAGCTGCTCTTTTATCCCAGTTCATGCCCAAACAGATCTTTTCGATTTTGACGAACTCTTCGAAAGCGAACCTCTCATCCTAGCCGAGACCATTCCCCAGACGTGCCCGCGCATTAGTTCTACAAGAGGAGAAAAGAAAGTACTGCCTAAAAGATCAACGAACCCAATCACGAGATTAATGAAGCGCCACGGATAGAGGAGGGATAGACGGTGTTCGATATTTATCGTAGGTAATACCATCGATTCGAGGAGGCAGAGAGGTAGACGCGCAGGGGTATCTCCTTCGCAAGCGAGATTTCCAGAAAATATTCGACCGTTATGATGGACCGGGTGGAGGAGGGATCGAAGATCGACGGAGCGGCGCACAGTGGGGCACGTAACATAGGATTCGCGGAAAAAATGTCATAACTTCGGTGTTTCTCAATATTTTTGAGTACTTTTCTTTATATTATTTGTTAATAGCCAACGGTTATATGGACAGCAACTTAAATAAAATTGAAGCATCTTTAACAAATGAAATAGTAATAAACCGAAGAAACGAAGAGTGCACAGCGCACTCGGGTGATTATGTATTAATAACAGCCAAAGTTGCAAATAGTTGCAGCCAATTTTTTTATGGCTGTTAGTAGATGGTATCTGCTTTCAATTAGTACTATCTAGAGCCCGGAGGAAGGCGGAGCTTTGTTTATAAACCTAAAAGAGTTAATGAAAACATGAAATACTGGGTAGCTTCGTTTGAAGTCGTATAGTGGGATTACAGTGAGGAATTTTCGAAAAATATTTATGTCACAAACAAGCTGAGACTATACACATTCGAAATACATGCGGTAAAAAAATAAAAATATCTAGAGGGATTCAGAAAAAATTCGACAATCTCGTACGAATATTGACACGTGTCCCGTTAGAATACGAAAGGTTAACTTCAGATAAATTTTTCTTTGCAATTAACATGAATATGACATATCTGTCATATACGTTAGATACGTTGGTCTATTGGCTTTCAGGATATAGTGATGGATACATAAAAATACAACTTTCATTTTAAGACTTTTTTCCTCTCCAGCCCCACTGTGCGGCGCGGCGGCGCGCATTCTTCGGGCGTGGAGACGAATCGGGAACGAATCGAGAGGTGGGAAGACCCGCGGGGGGAAGAAACGGTGATGACCCGAAGGTCCCGCGCGAGTCTTGACAAAGGCCCTCGAGGGCGAACGCGCGCGCGATCCGCTGGAAGCGGCGGAACAGACGAGGACAAACATAATTCAGAATTATCCCGCGAGGCGGCCCCGTCTCACATATTTCATCTCTGGAAAGGGGTTTTGTCGGCCGGCTACGACGGGGTGGAGACGAAGGTTAAAGCAGTTCGTTCCCCGTTGTGTGTATACACCGGGTCCAGCCGCGTAATCTCGTGATTCTCGAGCGTGCAACGAGCCGTGCGCTTGCACGCGTGCGCCGGCACCGCTGTCCAGGTCCAAGTAAATTCCGCAGAAAACTCGGAGACCGAAGGTAAACACCGGCGTGCTCGCAATTCACGGGGCGCTCGAGACCATCAGGATCTCGATTTCCCGGCGACCCCAAAGCCGGCTATTTATGGAGCTGGTCGTGCATGAGAAAGGGGCGCGTTACAGAATTAAAATAAAAATAATTCCCGCTGTCGCGCACGCACCGTCTCCGGGCACGATGCACGGCGCGTACCTGAATTGTCACCCTTTCAGATTAATCAGCCCCGATCGAGATTGTAACGAGCTGCGTCCTGCGGACGAAATTAATCGAACGGTACCGTTCGGTCTGATGTTGAGGGATGGCGGTACGAGGAGATAGGGGATCGGTAAGACGCGTCCTACGATGCACGCGCTTATCATTGCACGCGACTTTAGGTGGGCCGACGTCGATCGATGGGCGAAGCCGCTTAAATCCTGGCAGGTGTCGCCCGCACCTGTCATCCGATCGGGACCGTGTTACCTGCGCTCGTGTTCCCTCACGACGATATCCACTTTGACCTCCTGGGCCATTTTTTCCGGCCCGGCGCGCGGCAGCTGACCTTCGTTGACTCGCCATCAGATAGGCGCCCATGGGCCCGTTGCTCTGGACGCAGCGACCCCGAGATAAAAGGCGCATCGTCTGTTTGCTTCATTAGGCGAATTCGAGCCGTTATTCCCGATTGGTTAACGAGGACACCGACTGGGTAATCCGTCGCGTCGTTTCGTGAGACGCCGCGACCTCGATCGCGCACCTATTACGCTCTTTCACCTGCAGCACAAGCCTCGAGGCTGAAGACGGCACGGCGCGGTGTCCTCGGCTTGGAGCGGTTGTTTTTTTTATAAACGACACCCATCGTGGCAACATCTGCATCCTAGGCGCAGGCGGCCGCACCAATGTTTGCATTCGACAGACGTGGCGACGTGACGCAACCCCCGCTCCTCGCGTCTATTTTCATTCGCTTCTTAATTGTGTTTTCTCAGTTGTGGAATAACCTTCCGCGTCGCGGCGACGCGATACACTATTAATGCCTGCGTTTCCATTACGTCCCCCCCCCCCATCGTCAACACGGTTGTACCTCGTCGCAGAACCGAGGAATTCGAGATCTATGTACTCTTTCGGTCTGTTTCAACGTGTCTCGAGAGCGATAGGCAACTGAATTCTTATTGTTCGTTCGGGCCATTAAAGTTCAGACAACGCGGTGCCACGTGTTTGCGTAACTGTAGCGTGCACGAAGATTTGGAAATGAATCAAGCATCGCTGCGAGGTGCCAGGTATCTGGAGGGAGCCTGAAAGAATCGCTGCTCGGGGGCGTGAACGTGGTATCATGGCGTGAAAGAGCGCGTTGTCCCCGTGCCTTACGGCCAAACAGCGGAAAGGAGCGAGTTTAAATACGGCAGCGGACTCGGCGACAGCTTTACCGCTCGCTGTAAAACAAATCCTAATCTCTCGACGTTGCTACCGTGCCACTATCTGCTCTACTTGTTTGCACTAGAGCTGGCTACGCCCGCGGCAGACGAGCCGCGTATAGGCATACACGCGTTCGCCGAATGGCTACTCGCGAAGTTTCAACGTGTTTGATAAAACCCGTCCACGGATAACTCTAGCGGGGCAATGTTTAATCTCGCTAGGAGAGCGTGGGAGTAGGGCCCGAGGGAAACGAGAGGAAGATGAAAGGAACTAGAAGAGGCCGGAATACATTTCAAGAGGGGACGTTAAGTTGGCAGAGTGTTTCGAATAGTTTCGATTAGGAAATTCTAGGTGTTGGCGTTAATCTGATTACTCTGGATAGGGTAAGTCCGGGAGACGCGGTCGGGCCGTGGTCGAGTCGCTATATTTCAGACTCTATACATAAAAACGCGTTAAAATGCAGGGCCAATTACTTCTTTAGAAGCTAAACAGTTGGATGAACAGCGTCACTTCGCTCCCTTCTGTATTTTTATTTATAGGTTATAAAAGGTAAATTGAGGTTATGTTTAACCGCTTTTGTCACGCAACGGTGTACAGTATCGTATTTAAAATATACTTCTAAGTTTATTTCCTTTTGATGTTTGGGATAATGAGATAGTAGAGATATTGAGGGATACTGCAGCCAAAGTATTTGGCCATATTAACTCTTCCTCTCAAAACTAACGAGAAAACCATCTCTCACTGCGGAAAGGAGAGATGGTCGAGTTATGATTTTTTCATTATTTTTGTTTATTTTTTATCATTATTTTATTATTATTTTTGTTTATTTACTTTATTCATTCACTTTTGTATTCAATTGCCTTGCTAATTGCCGGTAGGTACTTCACTTTTTCTTTGATGTGTTCTTTACTTGTTTAGCGTAAACAAATTAAACAACAATGAATCTGTAGCTGTATTCACTCATAAATAATTTTGCTTTCTTCTTTGTTATTCCTCCATGAATAATTATGTGAGTGGTCTCTGCCAACGCCGAAAACCATTTCTCCCGGCACCTCGGGAGAGGTGATTAGATGTCATGACTTCAGTTTTCAACCCGATTTACAATAAATATTGTCTTAAAGCGAATATCGACCAGTTTCTCTGAATCAGCATAGAATTCTGAACATATTAGGTTTGTTCTGATAAAATAAGTAATATCTGTATTAGTTTTAATAGCCATTTTATATTAGGTCGACCGCGTCTCCCGGATTTACCCTAGATCTAGAATCCACTGTCTACTGGATTTCTTCAGACTTCCTGGCTTCATCTAGGATTCTCGATTCGCAGGATCTACGGTGTCCCACCTCCTCAAATCGATTTCTGTCACTCTTGTAATCTCGGAGCCAGCGTTCTGCTCACTTTCGAACTTCGGTAGTATTGATATCTTCGAATGATACTCCGCGCACAAGACTTCGAAATGTATTAAACAGAACAGCAACGCTGTTTGAACGAGACAGGCCGACAAAGAGCGCTGCTCTCGCCCAGAAAACGTCCTCGAGGCTAGTTGCAGTCGATGGACTCTCGTGCGGATGAGCATAAGCGAGTCCTGGAACAGCGTGCACAGGGAGAACGAGGAGAATGGGAGGGGCCATTCTCTTGTTCCGAACCCTTCCACGATGCACCGGCTACCAAGATGTTTATGCAGATGAGAGACAGAGAAGCCGGGCCTGGATCGCCGTCGACGACGACGATTCCAGGCGGCTCTGGGCGCGAATCCTGCGGCGTGGAATCGGGCAACGGGCGGAGAAAAAGGACGGGTTGTTTCGCGTAAATATCGAAAGGGCCGCGAGAGAATTCCTCAAGCGGCGAGGGGAGGGCGGTGGGAACGAAAAACGAAACGATTATGCCGGCGAAATTAACGTTTAATTTCGCTCCGAGCCGTTCTTAAACGCGCACAATTTCGTAAATCAATGGAATCGTCGGGGAATCGGGGATCCCGAAGCTTTATGCCGGTCGTGAAATTAGCGGAGCAATGTTATTGTATTTCTCACCGCAATAACGGCTGCATTCCCCGTGATAAATGCGCAAACCGAACGTATACATATTTCTACATTATCCTCTTTTTATAACTTCAGCTCGAACGATCCTCAGAACCTGGGGCATCTTTCTCTTTCGTTAAACTCGTTCTTCAGGGAGGACGTCGAGAAATATCCACGGGGAGCTGAAGCCCATATCCTGCACCGTCCTTCGCATCTTTGACTTCAACTCTTCCTCGCGACCCGTTCTGTACACACTGCTTAGCACCGTTACAGTTACTGGTCTAATGGAGACTCCGTTAGCTTCACGACGCTGTCCCATCAAAGGGACCATTATCCCCGTTCAGGTACGCCACTCTTTCGCTGCTCCAATAAAATCAGGAAATAGCCAGGGTCTTGGCCCTGGGTTCACCCGTGGAGGACCACCAGACGATCCCTGTCCTTGTTGTCATGCCTTACACCCGCCGACCGGGCCGGTTAAGTGATTCGGCTAATTGCGTCGTCCCGGTGAACTCGGTCCCTCGCCCTTAATCACCCTAATCGCCGTCCGCTAATTATTCGCGGCGCGATTAAAGAGACTAACGCGGGTTCGGCCTGTGTACCAGGCCTGCTCCCGCGGTTTCCCGACGAGGTGGAACCGAGGGACGTAGATTTCTTTATTTCCATCGTATTTCTACCCCGTTCTTTTTTGTTTCGCCCCGCCAACCGTGGGCTGGGTTCCTTCCGCGGTCCACCGATTTCGCTTCACGGTTACGAATGCCTGGGATTAGAAGTTGGAGGGCCACCGGCGTTATTTCCACGGCTATCCCTCTGCTAGGCACTACTTTATCGCGGTAGTGGGTGGCAGCTCCTAAATTTCCGTCGAGCACTGTTTATGCGAAGGGATGCCTAAGTAGATTAGGTGATAGCTGATGGTGATGGATTGGTGATCGTGGTATCGTAGATACGAGTACTCCAAAGCATTTACGACGGAGATAAGCGTTGCTCGCTTTAAACTTGGTACTTTACAATCACAGTGATCTCGTTGTATGCAAGAATCTGGATTCTCGGAAGCTACTCTGTCGCTGTAATTATGCACTTGCCCCGGCACTCTCTCAGCGTTCATCGGCGAGTCAACGCGGTCCACGCGCGACCTCAGCGATCGCGCGCGCGAGTAGAGATCCTTGAGCGCCTGGGATCCTTCGGCTAAATCGTGGGCCGCGCGACGAATATCCCGCAGGGATATTTGAAAAACAAAAATCTTGACGGGCGAGTGTCAACCGAACCGGCGCGATAGCCTTCGTCGTAGGCTCGAACAGGACGCGATTAGCATTTTCCATTTGCATATTGACGGGATTTCGAAAAGTTATGAATATTTTACGACCCTCGCCGCCTCGGAACAGACGAGAGGATCACGATCGCGGCGGCGACGGCGCGCCAGTTGTTCATTGTACGGGAGCCAATCGGTAGGCCTCTGATAACGTTATCGTGCGACCCTGTCGCGGGATTAGTCGATCGTGGATACCGCGAGACGATTCCAGTGAGAGTAGAAGGATCTGGACGTAAGATCTCTTGCTGCCGACTACCAGTCACCTGACGCGCTCGTCATCGACGGGCGAAAGCCGTGGAAGCGGCGTGATGGGCGTACGATAAGGTGAACTCCTCGGCTGGGAACTGCGACCTCAGTGTCTTCAGGGTGATAAGGGTAGCGAACAGTATCGACCGAGCGGCTGGAGTTTCATCTGCGGTCGAGAGGTGGAAGCAGCGTACACTTTGGAGCTCAAAGAGGCGTGGAGTAATGGGATTTATCGCTAAATGTACCACTAATTGCAGAATTGCTTGTAGAACTCTAAAGTTATGTTTTCCTATAAGCATCTGGACGCAGCGTCAAAAAAATTGAAAATCCATTTTCTCGAAAATGAAGCGCGATATCAAAACAAGTTACTGTTTCTTTTCGACTTATAACAAATAAATAAGTCGAGGAAAAGGAATAAAATAACCTCGCCAAATTTTATGTTATGAGATCATCCCCCTGCAGTAACCCAATTGTTCACCCATATATGCTTGGCGAAACTGAGTTAGCAGTAACCGATGAAATTAAGGATCTGGGAGTTCACTTATCTCCAACATCAGACTTCTCTAAACACTATAGAGTCACTGCTAACTCTGCTATTAGGTCACTCGGGTTTGTCTTACGCTTCTCGTCGGATTTCCAGAATATTCATACTTTAAGATTGCTATATGTCACTGTAGTGAGACCTATACTAGAATATGCGTCTATAATATGCAGTTGAAATACGTCTCATCATTGCAAACATTCAAAAGCAATCTGCACAAAATTGTCATAGATTAAGATAGGGGCAGTACTTAACTTTACTTAGTTTTTCTTTTTCTTCTTTTTATTTTTTCTAGTTCTTGTACGTATGCCACTGCTTTTCTTTATTGTACAAATTGGGCTTGTCCCGTAATAAATAAATAAATAAATTAATAAATAAATTTGTTTTGATATTGCGCCTCATTTTCGAGAAAATCGACTTTGAAGTTCTTGACGTTGCGTTCAGTCGCGTATAGGAAAACATACCTTGAAGCTTAGGCATGGATATCCTATTTGGGTGTGAAAATTTTTCAACGTTGCGCATGTACTTGGGCATTGCCGAAAATTAGCCTACGTAATCGCAGAGGCTAATGAGATGCAGAAATATTGTTATACGTCTATTGTTATTTTTTTGTTTTCATTGTAAAGGATTCAATAGACGTTTTACTATTGTTATTCACACGCTGAATCTTCGCTTCGTATTTACTGATAGTAAATAGAAATACAGATAGTAAATAGTAGATAGTAAATAGAACGTGCCTATATAATATAATTTGCAACCCCTTCAATAATCCCACGGTACCAATGGATAGCAGTATTTATAGAAGAAAATTGGGGAGCGCGTCGCTGGAAATTCTGATTTCGCCGCCGAGGAATCCGAGCTATCCGATATTGACATTGAACCGCGCGCAGAATTCGTAACTTACACGTACGTAATTGACGCCCACGGCCGCGGCCGCCGCCGATCGATGTCCCGATTATCGATAGTTTCGGAATTTCATTATCGCGGTCGTAAAACGATCGTTGCTTGGAAAAGTACGGAACGTTCTGCCAGCTGGAAATAGAGTCGTGGCGGGCGGCGATATTTATGCGACCGCGCCGCTGCGAGAAACGATAATAATTAATGGAAACTTGCCCAGTGGTCGATTTATATCGCGCTTGCACCGTAACTCGCGATAGCGATTCATCATCTCGCGTACGTCGAAACGAATTTCTTCGTCGCCGCGCACCGCCTCGGTGCGCGAGAATCATTGGCCAGCAAAGACACGGCGGTTTAATGAGAGTCCAGGGGAATTCGTTGAAACGGGACGGTTTCAATTACAAATAGGAACATGGGAAAATGATCGATGACGCGGTGAATGGTGAAAAGAACCGCCGCGGAACACGCGCCAGCGTCAAGAATAATCTACCCCTACTTCCCTGGTCCTTTGAATTAAGAGATACCTCGAGCAAATTCGAGTCGGTGGCCGCAACGCCGAAGAGGATGTCGCTCCAAAACAAACGATTCGTCTTCTCTGCCGCTTCGTGCCAGCCGGTGGAAACTTCGTCCAGGAGATATTGCCGACTGTCGCGATTCACCGAGAAAAAGACAGCGGTGGCGGGTCAAAGGGGCGCTGAGAGAGATCCTGATGTTAACGCATCCCAGCGTCCGCGAATTCGACAGGCGTCCTCCACCTTTGACTTTTTCCAATAAAACCAAACTGGTAGCAGGTTGTGCAACGCGGAGGCCACTGGCCACGACTGTTGACAGACCTAATGAGAGTCCGTGGCGAAAGAACGACGTCTAATCGGTTGTAATTGACCCAAATGATATGGTCGCACCACGCGAGCCACTTCGTGAGGTCCTTTCGTTCCAGCTGACTAATCAATTCCTTTTCTCCTTCCTCCTGCTTCAACCGTGCTGCTCGCAATCAGATCGCCCTACCAAGGAGTTGTATCCCACTGGTGTCCCGCTACACTCGTTATGCCCCTATCAATTAACCGCGATAATGTCCCCCAAGCGGGGGCGCGCGATCCACGATCGAGCTCGCCCGGCGTTACCCGGCGGGCAAACCCGTTTTCCCCGAAAAATAATTCCCGCGGGTTGGTGTCGCCCCGGTGCTCGTAACCCGTCCCAGGGACCACGGGCCGCGGTCAGCTTGTTCGATCGGCCGATCGAGGAATTCTTCAGGTAGAAGAGAGATAGGTCACGGGGAACACGAGTTGCAGCCTGCACAGGGCAGCTCTCTCGCCTCCTTTTATTTCCTTGCCTCTTCTGGGGCGGAGCACTGTCCATCTACCTGCCCGCGACCGGGGCACCAAACGCGCGTTCTAATAATAATCTATGGGAACCCCGCTCAAAGGCACGTTTAGAGAGGGGTAGAGATCCAGGCGAACAGGGGACCGGGGGAGGGACGAGGGAGGACGATACAGGGCGAGGGTACGGTCAGGTGAAGGCACTGTGGGGAGGGAAAGAGAGGAATTAGAGGGGCTTAGCTCCGTAGAGCCTATTATGAGCGCAGCGGGTGTGGGTGGACACGGATTGCGGTGGACGCGATCGAGGAGCCGGCCAAGGAGGGGGCCGGAGCAACGGATTCAGGCATTTTTCTCCCGATTTCGCCGCGCCTCGTCCCCGCTGAAAGCCGGCTGTCGATATTTAATGCGATAATGTCCCGTCGCGTGTGACCGAACGTCCCCGTTGACTGACTGCCCTACCAACCGACCGACTAACTGACTGATGTCCGTCTCGTCGCCGGCTGCCGACATGGCCGACTTGTCTGGGCAAACCCTCCCCCGAGTTCAGGGACCAAGCGCCTCTTTTTCGTACCGCGCGTTTTTCCGGACGCCTCGCGTCCGTTCTCCGTCTGCTTCCACCCGCCACGCGCTCTCTTCTTCTCAACGATTTCATGACGATCGTGATTAGATCGGATCCTGGTTTTATTCAGCCTGGAACTGATGCTTCCCTCGAATTTCAACTGTAGGGGAGACCGGGGCTAGTTGTTACAGGGGCACGTTGTTACGAAGCTGTTTAAATTTTTTTGCTTGGACTATCACTTCGACGATGAAGTGGCTGATGTGTTTCAACCATACACGGTTGTGTATGTAGTTTGTTTATAGTCGGTTCACGCGTTGTCACTTTATTACAGTTTTTGAGTTTTCGGTACTAATAGTAACTTTTCTCTTTCTACTTCAATCTTTTCTACCGAACAGGCAGATAAATGTATGTAAATTAATATTAGCACGTTTGAATCAGTGTTCCTTTAGCTACAGATTGGCACCAAGAACTTAAGAATACACCCAACTGGTATGAACTTATAGCTTTTTATACACAATGGTGTCAACCGGGGCAAGTTGTTACACAAGACAAGGGGCAAGTTGTTACACAAGACAAGAGGCATGTTGTTACATACGAAAAGAGGCATATTGTTACCTAAAAAGATTTTATTAAAAAGTTTTATAAAGGAAATTGATGACATAAAAATAAAAAAAAACATACAGTAAAGAAAACTCAGATTTTTATTGTATATTTATTGTAACAGATTCTTAATATTAATAAACTTACTTTTGTTCAAGAAAATATAATTATATTACTCATAATAAGCCTCGTTTCGTAAAATTTAATTCTGTAACAACTTGTCTCGACTTTCAAAATGGCTTGTTTCAAAGTCATGGTTTTCGTTTAATTACACGCGACAGCTGTTATCGTTAGAGGAAAGAACGTACTTTAAGTCAGAGTCATCGATAGTATTGAAAATGGAATGCAAAAAGAAAATAAAAAACTGAAAAGTGTAACAACTAGCCCCGGTCTCCCCTATGTACGTTCCTCCGACGCCTTGCGTTTCCGTTGACGCGCGACGCGATGCATGAAATTCGCGAGACCATATTTTACCGAACAATAGAGGTCTCGGATTTTAAATCACTGACAGCGAGACGCTCTCCTCCAAACGTTACACCGTTCCGCAAATGCCCCTAGTAGAAATTTATCGATCGGATGTAAAAAGGTCGGCGATACGAGGCCGTTGTTACCAAAAGACTTTCGTCGATATCTCCTGTTAGGGTGGTGGTAGTAGTTCATCTTCCAGGAGCCCGGTCGAGGCGTTTTTACTGGCAGTGGTGGGCCGTGGCTGCAACGAAAGGGCTGTACGAGATGTGTGGGGTTTTAAAGAATGGTTTCCCGCGGCGCATCACTCTTCTCCCCGCCCGGTTAAGGGGCCCTCCACCCCTGGCACCGTGGCCATTCCCTCTCGCTCTCTCCACTTCGTCGTTTTATCGGCTGTGTTTACACCGGGGCCCCGGATGGATCTTTTTCGGGAAGAACTTCCGCGACGTGTCGGTGTCCAAGAAGAACGATCGTCCTACCGCGGCAGATAACTCACTTGTCCTGCCGCGTCAAAACAAAGGATCGTGTCACGGATCCAGCTAGCCCGGCAAAAAATCCCCGTTTTCAGCGATCCCCGGTCCTGCGTGCATCACGCCGAAGCAGGACTTGGCGCAAATCACCGTCTCGATACACCTTGAAGCTTCAAGGGCGCTCCGAGCTACCTAGGCATTCGAGAAGCTCCGTTCGCCCGGAAAGTGCCGCTGCGAAGACGAAAACTGCGGCAACTCGACGAAGATAGGTGCCCAGTAATCAATGAGGCCATTGATAATGGAGCAGGTTACTGTGACTGTCCTCCTTTGAAATTGTACGCTAAGCTGCAAGTGAAAATTGTCTGCAATCGTGATCAACTCGAACGAGTAGCACTTTCAGGGCACTCTACAGGCGAGTGCTGATGTATTTATCATTTCTGTATCGGACACTGGAAGTCATCCTCCTCCCCGTGTCATCGACGGGAAAGGTTGTCCCCGATCCTCCGCGTTGCAGAGTAACCGCGGCACTGCTGCCGCCATAACTCACCCTCGCGTAATTACAGGATGTCTATCGGCTCCCTCTTCCCTCTATTTTCTCTCTCGTCTCTGTCTCCCTTCCGTTCACGTTCGCTGGTCGTTTGTAAACCATGGCTGCGTGGCCGTTTACCCGCGGCAGGTATAGGGCGCGTGTCACCTGTCCCGAGACATCTCGTGAATAACTGAAATAACATCTTAAGTCGGCTACGCGATACAGATCCTTATTGCTGGCCACGGTGCGTTTGCAAACCGGCGCGCCCGATGGCTCTGCTCCCCATCGAACGGGCTGCAACGACCCACGAATCAACGGTTTACGATCCTGTTGCATTTCGCGATATTGATGGGGGGGTGCCACGACGCCGCGTCTGTTTTGAATAATCGCCTGGCTGAATTCTGGCGCACAAAAGCGGGGCGAGTTTATTCTTACGGCAATTAAACGGCACTGTTAACGAGGTGATCCGACGGGCATTGAACACCTTCAACAGATGCGCCCGCAAATCTAATCGCAACCGACGGTAATAAATAGAATCCCGATTAGAATAGAATGCACGGGAAGGTGGTTTAATGAAATATTCCACCGTGCAAAGCGATGACAAGCCGCTGGAGGCGTCGGAGCAGAGTCACGAGGGACAATTGAGTCGTTACATTTATTGATTTCTCAATGGATAATTAATAACGCGGCGAGAGAAAGAGCCGGGGCCGTTCGGTAGATTGAAACGTTGTGAAGTCTCACCTACGCAGATCTCCGATCTTCCCGTCGAGCGACAGTGTCGGATCGATGGATCTGTGAATGCCGCGTCGGATTGTCTAGGAGAAGGATCGGCCTGGGTCTCGATAACCATGGGAATAGTACGTATATACCAGTCAGGATGAGTCCGCGTCTTTTCGGATCCCTGGATCGTGACCGCTAAGTGGCTGTCGAACGTGGATCGAACATTTCCGAATAAAAGGGGCCCCGCAGGATCCTCCGAGGGCCAGTGCTCGGTGGATCCCGTAATCTGTGATCGCACCGGCACATCCAGGATCTGACGTGGCGATTTTTTGCCCGCGCTAGGGTCGATGATCTTAATTATCCCGTCTATTCTTCGGCGCGCACATTCGCGGACTCGCTGCACCTTATTTCGACTCTACTAAAACTAGATCGTGTGTCGAGCTGCGGTAGACGCCGCGCAGGGAGACGGTATCGTATCGCTGAAATTTCAAGCAGGATGTCTATTATAGGTATAAAGAGTGGCTTGGATTTACCTCCTCCCTATCGCTGTCTAACGAAGATTGAAAGATCGGGAAACTAATTCGACGAGGGATAGAAGGGGCGTCTTCGGAAATTCCATCATCGATGGCCGAGGCGCTGGCTTAATTAAGAAAAAGAGAAAATCCCGGGAAAATATCCTGTCGCGAGACGCAGATATCCACGGTCTCGTTCGTTACACAGGGAAAGAGCGGGCGCGCGTTTATTATTCTACGTGGCCCCGTCGCGCCTAGAATTTCTATGCATTTGCAAGTGAGGACAGAGGGTGGATGCGCCGGGATTGGGGATTTCTCGGGTGTCATCGGCTGGCTGTGTTATGTAGATGTATGCATGCGTATGCATCTCCCATTGTGAAGGAAATCGTCGTTTTTCGAGTAGCTATACCTACCATCCTACAGATAGACGCATGGAACGGTTACACCTCGGCTCTTTCGCGTAAGAGCACGGAGGCACTAAAATTCGCTTCAATTACAAGAATCTCGGGGAAACGCGGATAATTTCTTCTTCTCTGTAGCGAATGTAGATATTTCTTATGACGATTCGACTGATGCAGCGAATGTGCAACTTCTGTGCAATATGTTAACCATATTATTACGATAAAAAAGGCCCTAAATGTGATTGGGTAAAAACTACTTGTTACAAAAAGTGGGTCCATGAAGACTGCGTAGAGATTGGAGAGTATTTAGTTTGCAAGAAATAGCTATTTATCAAATATATTGAGTTCAAATAATTGTTATTAGCCACTAATAGCTGGAATAGTTTAAAATATTGTCGAGTCTGAAAAATTTGAGTGATTAGTTCGCAGCTTCGTAGCTTGTGGCATATTACCTCAGACCTCGTGGCATATTTACCCACCGCTTGGGTAATATGCCACTGTCGAGGACTTTTGTATTTGTACAAAATGTATTGTTCCTCATTGAACTGTAAAAATGACATATCTCTACGTATTAGTCAACACATAGAATTAGTTACACTTTCATATGGTTTTTATCTTCTTCCCTGTATCTACTCATACTTGTAAGATATCGCGTTTCAAAGTGAACCGTGGCATAGTACCCCGAGTTACCCTAATTATACTTGGCAGTGGGAAAGAGCAGGCTGCCAGCGGTGGGCGAGCAGACAAGCGGTCAGGTAATTCGGTCTTTTTAGAAAATGTATGGGGCCGCCCTTACACGAAATGCATCTAACCAGTCCGCGTGCTCCACGGCCTCCAGTCGAGATAAGGTAGCCTACGAACGGGCATTACCGTCACCAGAAACGAACAGAGTGACCCAAAGTGCTCGGGAAGGAGCCGAGGGGACCCCTTTCTCTTTTCCTTTTTCCTCGCCCACCACCTCCCCTTCTCCGAGTCTCCTTTTCCTCTCTACCACGGCAGAGACGCTCCTGGCCGCTTTGACAGCGAGCTCAGAGACGTAATGAGAGAGCCGGCTCGCATACTGAACGCCTCCCGCCCCGGCATCGAGATTCAGATCTCGCGGTGTGTACAAACGATAACGTCCACGCTGGATCGTTCGTCATTTTCTGTTATGAATCAAACGCGCGTGGTCCTGCCGCGCTGGCGTGCGCGTCCTGCTCCGTGAATCCGTTCTCTGGCGTAACGAATAGTCCGTAGAGAGAATAGCTCATAAACAACGATCTCCACTCCACGTCTACATCCGAACCTTACGTATCATACGCGTGAAGGGGTTAAATAAAGAACACCATAGTTAAGCCTGACGCGTCCTCATCCCCGATGCAGCGCCGAATTAGCCTCCCACACGCGAAATTAATATCGCCCCGCTAATGTTCTCACCGAGAGCCGTTCGACGGACAGTCGTCGGCCGTTCTTGGGATGAATCGCCGCCGCGATGCATCATCTTCCCCGGCTCTCTTTCACCGTCTCCCCCTCGCTGCACCCTCTCGGTCCAAGTCGCTTTGAGCGAGCGTGAAGAGCGGGCAGGGAAGGGCGGAGGGAGAGGACACAGAGGAGAGATCTTCCGATGGCGATACCCAGGGCGACCCGAAACCCTGCTGCATCCCGTATGCAGCCGGCCTGCCAGTCATCCACGGGGGTTTAGTCACACTGGAATTTCGTTGGAGGATTTCTGCCCCGGTCCTTCGGCTGGATCGAGCCCCGAGCGTCGCCTCTCCTACGACCCCGTAGGACCAGAGGCGCTTCGGAACGCACCGGGAACGAATGAAATTCCACGTCCCTCCGATGCAACCAGGAATTCGGCGAGTTCCACCGGCCTGAAATCGTGGCTCGATCCTCGATCGAGATATTCGGGATTCGTTAGGGCCGAGCTATTCCGCTCTGATGCGCGCGCTGGTAGCAAGGTGGCCAAGACCAAGTGGAAGGGTTCTGGTGTTCACTCAAATAGCTAGGTATGTTGGAGAAGGTGTCCGGAGCTATCTCCACGTTTAAGTAATTCCTCGGTAGGGGAGACCGGGGCACGTTGTTACAACATGTCTCGACTTTCAAAATGGCTTGTTTCAAAGTCATGGTTTTCGCTAAATTGCATGCGATAGCGGTCATCTGTAGAGGAAAGAACGTACTTTGAGTCAGAGTCATTGATAGTATTGAAAATGGAATGCAAAAAAAATAAAAAATAAAAAACTGAAAAGTGTAACAACTAGCTCCGATCTCCCCTACCTACTCGCGTGGCATAGCAGCAAGTCCCAGCTTCGATTCACCGCGACATTATCCCCAATCGCATTCTAAACATGAATCCTCTTGATCGAGAACACGAGCTGTCAGATGAGGCATGCAGCGGCAAGTGACTTCACCTCTGCTACGGTGCAACTTTCGTAGGAAGTGGCTGACGTACCCACGAGTCGCGCGATCCCCAGCTGACGCGTGGAATTTTTTCTTAAAGCCGACCTAATCTCGCCAGCCGTTGAAAAGCGCGATTAGCTAATTAGGAGCAACGGGCGAATCGAGCGTGATACGGAAGGTCCGCGAGCCGTAAAAAATGCCGGGCGCAACGAGGGAAAAATTAGCTGGGCCCGATAAGGAAACATTGTGCCCGCCGTCGAACAGAGCGCGAAGGCGGAACGGGAGGCGGTGTTTCGTACGCTCGTTACCGCCGGCCGAACAACGCGCACGTTTTTACGGGCCCGTGACGCGGACCGCGCAATTACGGTCCCGTCGGGAGAATTTCAGTATCGCGGAGGTGCGCTTAATGACGGGATCAGATTTCCGTGGCTTCATTCCCGATGGTAATTTATGCTGGGCCCATGCTCGCGCGTCGCTAAGACGCCCACGTGAACTTCGCTGCCTGTCTATCACTATTATCGCTAACGCAGCGACCGTGAGAGGTGCGCTCGAATCTACGCCAAGTGGGAGGGAAGGGAGCAGGCGTTCCTCCTGGACGCTTCTAATTACTTTACACCGAGAACCAAGCTCTTGTTTCCTCGGAAACATTCGATCATCCTCGCATCGAAATCACGGGCCTCATTCGCGAAAACGAACGAAATTAAAGCCGTCCCTTTGGTAGATTACATTCCGACATCCAGTATCGATACTTTCGGCTGAGTTTCGCAGATAATCGCCGTCCCCATGCTTCTTCTATTCTCCTCGCATCCAAACGCTCAACTCGAGCAATTCATTTCTCGAAGTAAAGGGGACAGGAACAGGTGATCCTCGGATAACGGGGCCAGGAGGGCTCGAACGCGTCCCGTCGCGATTTGTCAAGGCTCGCGAAACGCGACACCGATCCGATTATGCCTCTCGAATAACCGAATTCCCTTAGTTGGCTCTCTCTTCCTAGCTTAGCTCCAATCTCCGCTGGTGGGAGTGCACGGAACCGTTCGCTCGCGACACTCGACCGCGGGGCCCCTACGTCGCGTGTTTATGGTTGTCAAACGGCACGGCGCGTATCCATCCGGGCGGAGGGACTCCGCAGTCGTGAGAAAAAAGGCCTGTTGGTAAACACGGAGCGAGCAGGCCCGAGAATGAGGCCTGACAGAGAACCACTGGCCTCCCGTTTGCTTCGGGAACGTCTACGTGCTCGTTCGTTGACCACTTATGCGTACCTACCTATATTCCGCCGATGCCGTTGTTTTTTTTGTTCCACCCTTTCCACCGCTCACGAGGTCGTGCTGCCTCGCCCTCTACTCTTGTCGTTACGCTGCTTTTTTCGTCGCGGAAGCGTCGAAAGAACAAGGAACCTTGCTTATAGATTTGCCCAACTGCGGCGGGGCCCAAGGCCGCCGTTGTTTTTACGTACGCTCGGAAACTGTCGGTGCGAATAGTAAGGGGTCGTAGTCAGCTCCGGGGACCGAGCTGTATGAATGAAACGCGGGGATATAGGTGCGAGCCCGCTCGCAACGCGTCGCTAGCTACGCCACTCTGCCCTTGCTCGCGTTCTTTCTGATCGTTTAAATTTCTACTGCTTGACGGTATTGGGAATGTTTCGTTGTTATTGCAGTTATTTATCGTGTAAGCGGTATTCAAATAACGCGCCGCCTTCACACGTTGTAGTTCCTAAGTCGTAATAATACCAGTTTATTTTAGTTCCATTTATCTCAAGTGTTATTTTCTTTTGTGTAAAAATTAAATTTATATTAAGTAAACTTATACAACTAAAAAGACTATCGTTAATAAACCCCGTCTTACAATCGTTAATAATAATTACGTTCTTAATTATAAGCTTGTGACGATTATTCTGAACATTTTTATGAACAGTGAAACGGAGTGCACTGTGACTTCTGTTATTATATATGTTCTTCTCATAGACGTAGGTCAGATCTAACCCTGAAGAGGGATGAAGCATCGAAGGCTTTTACGTTCAATTGCTCCGAAATCTCATCGGTCATCTTCGGTGCGTTTTTCTCTCCCTTCGACTGAGTCGTTTCACGAAGTCACGGGTCGACTAGACACAGAGCGCGATCTAGATACAAATTTTATTCATGGCAAACACGGTGTGCAACGATTTGCGCACCGTGACCGATGCGTTTCAGGAATTTATCACGTTGCACGCGCGATCTCCCGGCTCCCGTCTCGTGGCACTCGGGCGTCTAGGGTGCACGTGTATACAGGGTGGCGTATTATAACAGACTAAGGGCGGATAACCCGTGATCGATCACCGCGGTGAATGCGACACCCCAACGAACGCGTATCTGCGCCCCATTATGCTCACCCTTACGGACGAGCGACGCGCGAGTACCTAAAGCGAGGCGGACCTTCCACCCCGAAGATCCTAGCCGATCGATCGAAATCAGAGGTGAGGTTTCCCCGGAGATGTAGACGATCGAACGTACCTAACGCTGTCGTCGCTACTTTTCACGAGTCACTTCATAATCGTGACTAAATTCAGCAGAAGGGAACGATTCTCGCTTTGGTGGTCTGTACCTAGTTCAGGGGGCTGTAAAATCTACCTCTGCGAGCCCTCCAAAACGAGGCAGCGGTTTTCTAATTGCCTTCGTTCACGCGAGTCGAATTTCGTTGGCGGAAAGTCGTCGCCCGTTCCGAGGGTCGGGGGATTAAAACGGAGCAGGGTGACGAAGATCACAGCAGCGGAGGCCGGGCCCGAAGACGTCGCGCGGAAGACGAATAATTGGGATACACCGCGGTACACGTTTCGTCGACGGCTTAACGGTATAGACTTTGACATTGTTACGCTCCGAGGGCACAATGGAGGAGACACAGTAGGGGTGTTTCGCAGAATTACGCAGGGACGGTGGACGAGTTAGGTCGCGAGGGCCATTGTATCAACGCCTCGGTTCTACGCTATACCCTGTGTACCGTTCAGGAGCCGCCTTCCATCTTAATGCGACCCCATTTTCGCGAAACGCTGCAGTCGTTGCATCCGAAGTTGCGTAACGACGGACCCAGCCACGGCTGCTTCCGAGAAAGTTTCCACTTGTGCGCTGTGCTAGCCCGTCGCGCATTCTCGGAGAGGAAATTAGCTCAGCCGGCATCCGATCGTCGCGATGGAGATTTCGATCGAGCTTATTTCTGCGCCTCAACTTGCCCTCGTAGCTGTCTTCGTGATAAAGGTTCGAGGGACTCGTGGTCTCCTCGCTGCGTAAGAATCGATCATCTTCGGGTATTACGCCCAGTTTAATGGCTCGTGGCTGTTTACTCACTGCGAGGGTCCGAATCGGACCGGGGAGAATCCCTCGTTACTATCGACAAGCTCCGTTCCATCTCGCAGTGTGATTTATCGCGAAATAACAGGCTGGAACTGTCCCGTGCCAGGTAGAGCCTTGACAATGCCCGCAACACCTACGAATTAACAGGATAAATGTGTGTCGAGCGGGTGAGGATTGGGATGGGTGACCGGTGTGCGATTTTTTCATCGTTGCCGAATGACGTCGACGGACGAGGCTTGTAGTTGGTGGTGGTGGTAGGCTTTCTGGGTCTCCCCAACTGTTTCATTAAGACTTCAGACTCCCGGGGATATGGTGAGTCTTCTCCTCGGCCAAGCTAATCGGGCGTCAAAATATGAAAAACGAACAAGCGAGGACAAAAGAAACGTATATATACACCTATATAAATAAAACATCCAGACAAAACACGAGGAGCAAGAAGCAAAAGCAAGTCGGAGACATAGGAAACGGGACAGGAATCGAGCAACGAGTGCTTGGAGGAGGATTAAGCGCACGGACCCCGGCGACGTCCAGTCGATCCTTTAATCCGCGGATGAATATTAAATCAGACTCGCGATCGCGCTTCTCGTCCTTCCATGTCTCGCCGGTGACGGCATCCTTCTCGACCCTGACGGAAACGATCGTCGTCGGCCAAGGCAAGAAACGAACCGGGCGAGCAAAAAGAGGGGTTAGGAACGGGGCAAAAAAACCGCTGTATAATCGATGGAAGAGGTACAGCGGAGTTATAGGAGGTAAAAAAAAGACCCAGGCCCGTGTGCGCGACTTCGTCCAATTCTGAGATTCCGCGCGGCCAGCGACGAGACCGCGGTGGGAACTGGACCACAGTCGCGATACTTGACACGGGCCCGGAGCGAGATCCGCGTCCTTATCCGGCCATATTTCTTTCGAGAGCCGTTCGCCTGGACGCTCGAACGCGTTTATGTTTGACGGCTGGTCGATTTCACGACTCCACTGTATCACCTCCAACGGTTACACGTCGATCCGCGACATCCAGCGGAATCGAAGGCACGCGTGTTCGCCGGGGGGAGGGGTGTCAGGAGGGAGGTGGGGCCCGAGGGCGGGCGGAGGGGTGAAAGTGCGCGGCGTGCGGGATGAGAGAGAGTCATAAAATCGAGCGAAGTGAACGCCAGGAGGGAGACACTGAGTGATGTCGGTGACAGCCGGCTGCCTCCCTGCCCTCCTCCACCTCCTCCTCCTCCGCCGCCTCCTCCTGTCGCTATTACTCACCCAACGCCGAATACCATTCAAAGTTCGAAACCGCACGTTCGCGACCCAATTCCTCGCGTGGAGTCAGCTGTTCGTTCGGTTCATTCAAAGCTCGATCGACCGCCGCCCGCCGGCTGGTCGCTCCGCGGCCGGACGCGTTGAATTAATAACGAACAGGGGTGAGAGGAGAAAAAACGTAAGGGTCAAACGAGACAACGACGACGGGATGGTTAACGCGACAGAATCCGGGGGAGGTTTGCGCGTAAGCAGCCACCCCCTATGGCGAGCAACGAAACGCGGCAGCGTAGCGGTCAAGTTTTTCTCGAGCCTTTCCGCGCGCATCGGAGGATGCAGCGAACACGCGAGCCAACCTTCCGACGGGTAGGTTATGCATCGGACCTCGTCATTCGTCAGGATCATCGGCGACGCGTTAATCCCTACTTCGACTGGGTTGCTTGAAGTCAGTAAGAGCCGTAGTTGTTTCATGGTGAGCGGGTGAACGAGACGCGACGTGGAAAGATAGCCTCTCCCTGCTTGGTTGTTCCGCGATGGAACGTCAGGGTGCTGAGACGGAATCGAACACCTTGCCAAGAGCAGCGGTACCCCTCGTGTTCTACCTTCGCGGCTATTCTACTATTTCTGGCGCGATGCAGGGTCTTGTGTGTTGGCAGATGTTGCGCGGAAAATTTGGAAACTCAGAGCGTCCGAGCTCGAGGCCTCAAGGTACGCGGAAGTCGTCGCCTTGAACACGCGAGGTGGTATGGTCGGAGGGTAGCGTCCAATTGGACAGGACTGCGGGTACCTACAGTATTTAGCGAGGTGAATCTTTAACGTCACTATGAGTGGTCTTACTCCATTTCTAACTGATTGCTGAAAGAGACACTGTATCACTTCTCCTCCCTTATTTATTTAACGGTGCGTCTTCTCGGTGCGCAATTGAAAACTCAACACCAGGAAGGGGCAGAGGGTGTGTCGAGTCACAGAACTTTAAAACAGCTGAGTGTCCTACGAGCGGTTACTTTGCAGGCTTATCGTTCTCGGCACCTTGCGTGCTAGGACAGAGGTCACTAATACGGCAAAGTTGAGCAGCCCGCCCGAAGTTGTCAGTCCTCCGAGCGCTAAAAGTAACAGCCACCGTTCTGAATGCACTCTATATAGGCGTAGAATAGAGACCTAGCAGCAGGAGCCTGGACGCGAGGCTACAGTGAATCGTTGAAGCTCCGACTCCGCAGTTTCCGTTCGACGGAACGTAGAAACGGAGCAGCCAATTCTCCATCTCGACCATACTGCGCTCGTCGGACTCCTCGGCATCGTCTTCGTCGTCGCGTCGTCGTTGTCCGTCGGCGGTCTCGTTGGTAGTGGTGTAGCGATGGCGGAGAATGCGGTGATTCACGGTCCCACCGTCGCGGCGCCACGTCCGCGGCTCGGTGGTGGGGATGTGGGCGGGTCCAGGGGGCGCATTGGCCGTGCTCGATGGGCGTGGTCGCGTGCCTCCCACTCCTTGGCGTAGCGCCGCGCTGATTGACAGTTGGCGAACGACTGCGGACGGCGCAGGATCTAAAACCGCGCTAGGCGCTGCTCTCCACGCTCGCTCGCTCCGCTCTTCTCTCTTGCCGGTGCGCGCGGCTCCGAATACCCTTGGTGCTTTTTCGTGGGGGAAAGAGAACTCGAAACACCACGCATATTCCCGTGGCTGGCTTTGCCCGCGCCCGCGACATCTACACACACTCACACGCCGACCGACCTTCCACCTTCTGTCCGTCGGAGTTACGAGTGGCACACGCAGTAGTAGTCACACGGGGTTAGGGAGGAGGGTCTCGCCCGCCGTCTCGCGGACAGCTCTCTCGCGCGCGCGTTGCGTTCTCCTCTCTTCTCTTCTCTCCTCAGCGTGACCGTTCGGTTCGGTTCGGTTCGGTTCGTTCGTCGGTTCGTCGGGTACACGAGCGCTCGCTCGTACGTTCAGTAATCGCCGCGAGGAGGAACGCGCTTCTTCCCATCCGACGCAACCGCGACTCTCGCTCGTCGACGTGTTTTTTCACGGCACGCGGTCGGCTCCCATCCCCTGTGTTTCTCGTGTCCATAGTCATCGTGGTCGCGCGAGGATAGCATCGGGTGCTCCGACGCGAAACCCACCCGGCTGTGCGTCTGGCTCCCGTCTCCTCGATCATCGTGCAACACACGTAACACCACAAATCACGGAGCAGATCTGCCTCTCTCCGTCGCTCTTCCGACATCTCGAATCGTGCCTATCATCCGTGGCTACCATCCGGCAACACCTCGGATTTAAACGCAGTGGACTCTGTTGTTATCGTTTTGGTGCCGGCGACGTTACAACCCCGGGGACATACATCCCCGTGCACGCATCGCCCTTCCGTTCAGTGTCGTTTCTCCGCGCGGGAAGGCGCGCGCGAGCGCTCCACCGGCAGCGTCGCGAGTGGAACCGAAACTTCGGCCACGCACGGGCCGCATCCAAGGATGTAAATCGAGTGCTGCTGCACAGTGACACACACCACGCGTCGGGGTGTATACAAGCGTCGTTCGGTCTCTCTGTGAAAAAGCAAGTGCGAGCCAGTCGTATCTTCCTACGCGACGAACAAGTGGACAGCGGCGACAAGAGCAGCCGGGATTCGCGGCACGAGGAGAAGTATCGTACGTGTACGTGGTGATGTACGCATGACATCGTCGGTTCGCAAGCATCGGGCAGAGTGACACGCGAGTTGCGTCCGTCGGTGAACGAGTTAAATCCACTGCCAAGCGGAATCTGCTCTTGCGCCAAATTCAGCCGAGAGGGCAGCTACGACAACAGCGCGCAGAAAGAACGCGACTCCGCGCGCCACGAAACCAAGCAACCCGGGCGAGATCACCGAGCAAGCGATCTACCATGCCGCGGGAGTGACACTCTGGCAGTCCGGCCAGCGGTACTTCCGGCGGTGTGAACGCGACGATGAGGAAGCACGTGTGTCCGGCCGTAGCCGTGGTCCTCCAGCAGCGTGAAAGCGCGCGTGCCGAGCTCTGCTGACGCTCGCCTCGCGACACTTCGCCGTGAACAGCAGCGTCACGTCGCCGGTCCACTCGGCTCCATCCGTCGTGGGGATCGTCGAGGGCCGACGGAGCCAGCGCGCAGCGCAGTTCTTGACGGACGGGACCAGGCCCAGCCACGTCGTTCGTATCGCGAGCCGTCGAGCCAGCGCGACCACGACGACGACGACGGCCACCGCGACGACGACGGCGACGCCGACGACGCCGCGTCCACGCAGCCCGCACCACGCGTTAACCCGCCGTCCGGCTCCGTCGAAATCCGGCCACTGTACGCCGACGGCCGGCGCAGCATCGCCTGCCTCTCGGCCGCTGTTCACCAGCGGGATCCCCGGCCAGTAATACACGAGTGGTGAAGGAACGTGAAACCGGCAGAGAAACGAGAAGTGAAAAAATAAAACGGTGCGCGTGTGCGTGCGTGTGTGTGTGAAGTGTTCGAGGTTACTTGCTTATACTGTGGGAAAATACAGCCGCTACGGTGGCTCAGCACGCAGAGTTCCCCGGCGCGGCCAGGGCGTTCATGGCGCAGCCAAGGGTACGTGTCTTTATCATCTCTCTCGTCTCTAAGGGAGGCAGTTCCCCTCGGCTCCTCCGTTACCGTTTCGCCTTGCCAGGGAAACGAAACGTGGCTCCGAGCATTTCGACCTTTGCCCCCCCGCGAGCTGAACGGGTCGGCAAGTACATGGCAGATAACGCGAAGCTTTTCAGGGCTTCGCTAGTCCCGTCGGGTAGGCACGCATCGGGCGAGCATCGGTGTTGCTACACAGGGCTTTCCGGGCGTAGAAGTAGATCCCGAATTGCCCGAGTGCTAGGGTAGGATTCGAGGCTTCTCTCGTGGGAATCGGCGACGGTGATCCCGAAAGTGTATTCAAGGGCTCCGATGGAAGTGTCGGGACGGAGTAGATCGAGTTCGAAACGAGGAGTCGGTATATATCGAAGTGGCGCGGGTATAGGGCTCCCGGTTCAGTGGCCAACGATTTGTACACACATAGCAGTTGAACGGGAGTCCACTTTGTTTACGCCGGATTTCGGTGTAATCGCGTAACTTTGACCGCAACCATAGAATACCCTGTTTGTACGGTGCCGCGTAACTTGATTCGTAAACGTTCCCATCCAGTCTGTACTTCGACACCCTGTCTTCTTTCACTTCATGAATAACTCACACTCTCTCGACTGCCGTCCTTCAAGTTTCTGATGCTTCTCATTAAAAACATTCAGTAGATAGAACTTGCATCTCGTGAATAGCCGCGGCAGCGTAGTTTCCCTCCTCGCGTTAGGATAAGGGAAGCCAGATGTCAGATGTGAAAAACTGATACAAAAGCGAGACGATAGCTTCCACAATTAATTATTCCTGACATTATACGAGCAGACCTGCGAAGTACCATACATTTTTACCAGTGATTAATATGAAACAAGATTGGATTCCTGGTCTTACACGCGATGATGGATCGGTGTCGTGAACCCGCGCGCACGTAACTGTAAAGCGTTAACGAAATCTAGATGTCCGTAAGGATTTCGAGAATAGGTAGCGTCCGAGAAAATCTCCTACCCCCGAGCAATCGTCGCGAGTCAGAGTGGGTGCAATGTCGCCGCTCAGGGATTCGGCGATGATTTATTATCTCAGAGAAGTCGTCGAGGCGGACAACCTGAAATTATCGTTTTACGCGAATATCGTGCCTGCACAGATTCGCGTGTCCCATCGAATCGATACCGCTAGACAGAGAGAGAGAGAGAGAGAGAGTGTGTGCAGGCTGCCCGCAGATACTGCTGTTCGAGGAATTGATTACGATTCTCGTCATCGACGGGCATTCCTTTCGCGCGAGCTTCGCTCGATTCCACATCACCGGTTGCGCGAAGTTTTTATTGCGTTTCTCATTTGCCGTTTGGTCGGAAAAAGTGGAGTCGGGTGCGCAGAGGTCGTCCCGAGGCAGAGTCGTCTCCTCTCTCAGCTGTCCGTCGGACGCGATCTGCCATCGAACGAAGCATCCTTCCGCTCCGAGCGTGTATTTCTAGCTTGACGCGTATTTTGCAAAGGAAAAATTAATTTTGACGTGGAGTGTCAAAGACCGAGATATTTCACGAACTTCTGACTTTGAAATAAAAAGCTTGTAGGTAGGAAAATAATGCGTTACCTGATAGACGTCCACTGGGACAGTTAATTCAATGCTTAACTTCTCGATGCGCTTCTACTTCCCAACCGTAGTGCACGAAAATAGCTGTGGTTTTTTAAGAAAATTTTTTCGTAAACTGTCAGCGATTTGGATTGCTGGACGCCTGATCCATGTATTCTTCGATTCCAATTTTCGAAAGTGTCGGGAACTAAAGTACATTTACTCCCGAAATGCGCCCATACCGTTTCAGTGAAATTCATCGAATTCAGTGTCAATTTGTGCCCTCCATTGATCCCAGTGACTCACAGTTCCGTGGAAGAACGCGGTGCCGGTGGAGTTAAATAGTTTTTAGCGTAATTGGATCGTCTGCGGCGTTTGTCGAATTCCAGCGACGTTTACGCGTTTATCGAGCCGTCGACCGAGTGGAAATGGTATCGGCGCCGATAAAGAGCTCCGCGAGATCACTGATAACCAGCGATCGCTCGCGTGCCGGCTGATTTTCGAGTGACGGAACTCGTTCCATGCGACGATGCACATTCTGCCGACGGGTTCCTCGTCGATGCTCTATCTCGACAAAACGTTTCCGTCGACTTCTGAATGGGTCGGCGGTGGTGGACCGCTTATCGGACCCTCGAAATTTCCCCGTTATCACCGGCGCGCCTGGCAATTTCCCCCTTTCGCGCGCGCTTTTCTGGAAAACTCCGACCACCCCGCGCGCGTCCAACTCCCATAGGCGACGATTCGGCGATGCGTCTAGGAGATCGCGCGCTCGGTTGGGCAACCGGTGTATTTTAATAGAAGCGAAATTGACACGGTGGAGCGCAACATTTTCACGCGCGGCGTGCAGAAAATCCCGGTCGTTGGTAGAGGAAGCGTTTGATTCTTCGAGGAATCGCGGTGTAATTTAAGATTCTCGCAGCTCGTCCTCCTCCTCTCTTGGCTCACCTTCAAAAGCCAGTGCTTAATATATAATACGAAATTTGATGTCGAATCGGTCATCCGCAACATCTTCAATTTTATCCGCGTTCAATCTTTCGGCCGATCGTATTCAGCGCTCCATCCTTGAGAACTTGCCTCTGCTAAAGTGGGCCGAACACAGCGATCTTTCATCTCGCGAATGGTCGCTGTAAAAAGAAAAGGCGGCCTGTCTGAAAAAGAAATGCGAATCCGAGCAGTGCAATTCCGCGGCTCGCCTCTGCTGCACGATAACAGCGTGGAAGCGCGAGGGGATTTCGCTGCGTTATAATTGCGAGCCAGAGCAGTGGAATTGACTGGGTCGCTCCGAATAACACGGTGCATCGACGTGTTCGTCTCAATTGGCTCGCATGACGGCGTAGGACGCGCCTTTCACCCCGCAATTTCCCTTACTTTCGAGCGTGCAACTCGCGAAGTTACCAAGAAACGCGCGTGCCTTGGCGGACACGCGTTTCCGCGCGAGAGCTTCGTCCCACTCCGCGTAACGCGAAAACGTAATTCGTGTGACGCGCGAATCCATCGAACTCGCACTCCGCCGTATTCGGAATCCGCCGTGTAATTTTATGGCACGAGCTTCCTGACACTGTGGGCCCCCCTGATGGTTTACACTCGCTTCCACGCAACGGATTTCCCTTTTCTCGCTGAAAACCTCGCCTTTCCCTCTACCTCCGTCGACAGGGAAGCGCGTTAACGATATCATCCTGGCCATTTTTAGTCCCCGGTGCTTCTCTGCGGGCTTTCGCGAAAGAACGAAAGCGTACAGCCGGCAGGATTGAAAATTCCTCGGCTGGGCGAGTAGCGTCAATTTTTGTCCACGCTGCGCCACGAAACGCGGCGTGATTATGTATTTATGGGTATCCATCAATCACTTTCGCTCTCCCGATCGCCGCGGATGTCGGCCTTTAGCCTGTGGATTAAAGTCGTATCGATTTCTCGTCGTTCCATTCCCCCCCCCTGCCAAATGAGACGATTTTTTTTCTCCTTCTCGCCTTTCGGGGGGAGGACGGGATCTTTGGAAACGGTACATTATCGAGCCTAGAGGAACGATCGCGTGGGGCGAATTTCATTGGATCCAGACGCTTTGGTGTGTCTCTATTTTTTAGTTTCTAGTGTCGAGAATCGTCGAAGCAACTGCGGTCAGCAGGAGCTGTGGAATTTTTTGTTTAGTACCTACACCTTTCGTCTTCGCGCGATCCGCGAGGTTTGATGACCGTTTGAAAGTAGCGCATGGTATCGTTGTATCGTCGAGCGAGATTCGAGCCCGAAAATCGACGAGCCGGTCGAAAAAGAGCGGGAGATAAAGCGACCGTTGCGCACGATGCGTCCTCGAGATAGCCGGGATGCACATGGCGGTGTGCCCTGGGTGCATGCGTGTACGGTCCCAATGTTTTCCAAATGTCGACATCAATCAGAGAGTAACGAACAGTCGCCTGGCTCTCTCTCTCTCTTCCTGCCAGGCCCCCCTTCTTTCTCCGTCCTGGAATCTCAGCCATGTTTCAGCGTGCCTAAGCGACCTTAAGCCCCATTCACAACTGGTTTTCCCGCATAAATTCCCGGCTGCGTGCACCGATTAATAATCGATTTACCGCGGTGCGCTTCGTTTTCAGTCGGCATCGATCCGAACAAATTGACGGCGGCTCTCCCACCGAAATCCATCGTTCCGCGATAATCGAGGGAAGATGGCAGGTATTTCGTCTCCTCCGGAGATCCGACAGGGTTAACGATCAACCGTGTATTTCTATTGGTGCTTGAACTTGCATTGAAACTGTCTGACGTTAATTTCTCTGCGCCGTAAATAGGATGTTAGTAATGCAATTAGTGACACGTGCAAAAAGTCATCCGGACAATGGTGAATGGGTAAGGCTCGGCATTAATTGCTGCCATAAAAGTCTGAACCGCATAATCTCATTAATAAAATAGTGTTACTCCAAAGCAAGATGTATCTTCGAAGTGAAAGTAGCCTATGCCCGTTGCTTGATCTGCGAGACCATTCACCGCGCCTTAACTGTTCTTTTTTACCTTCGGCGACAAAGAAGATATTGAAACGACGCGTCACATGGATAGTATTTTCGCAAATTCTCCTCGTTGCGCGTCGATTTGCTCGGGGATTAGCAGCCATAGGGTGGAAGGGCTTGGATATTTCCTACCGGCGCGTTCCGCGGTCCTGAAATTGATTTCGACGGCGAAGGTGAATCCTTGAAACGAGAGGGAAAGATGGATTGCCATCGAGTTATCGGTGTTTAGGGTAGGCCGGGGCTAAAGCTCACGTTTTTCGTATAAACCTGTATAAAATTTAGTACCAACAGTCTAGAGATAGCTGGTGTTATTTTGTATAAACTATAACTATTATGATTTACGTTCGCGAAGTTCGTTTCTTGATTCTGTTATTTTCTGTTGAGTTATACCACAAAATGTTTGCCAATGCAAAAAGTCCATTGCACAGGGTAGAAAGTCCCTAAGTCTTTTCGCGTAATATTAAACTAAATAAGTAAAACGCATTTTTGAAATAAAAATATATTCATTAAACCAATTCCTTTTGGTATACAATATTAAAAGGAAAGCATGACTTCTTCAACAAAAAATAAAAATATAAGTCAGAGCCTCACTTCGATCAGAAAACTAAAAAAAATCGCTCAACTAAAATAAAAACACTATTTAAAGACTTTGCCGTCGTGTCTTTATACTTTGGCCATATTATTATGAAAACAAATAATAAAATATATATTTTCAGTCTGTGGGACTTTTTGCCCCAATGGTACCTCTATAGTTCCTGCGATACATACGTTAGAAAAATATTATCATTCAGTAATAAACAATATCATGCATACATTACTAAAGGAACATACAATCTTAACGAACATGGCTGATACGCTTTTAAACTGTAGTTTACCTCGTATAAAACAATAAAGGCGACGTATTTCTTTTAGTTTTCGATACACAAAATAACGAAAGGGTCGTGTAATTCGCACGAACGTCCAGGAGCGACTGGCGACTCTGTGGTCACCTCCATTTTTTCTCGCCTTTTACATATTAAACTGCGAAACTCGATACATTGGTTTAGGAATAGAGATTTTGAATTCGGGTCTTTTTACCCGCCGGATTTTTAACCCCACCCTACCCTACCTCGTCGACCCGAAAAGTTCGCCGACGGCGGCCTCCTCGATCGCCGGTTAATTTCCTCGGTCCTCGCGGTGATCCAGCCGCTCCCCGATAGATTTTCGTCGATTTCTACTTGCTGGAGGGGCGTGATCGATCCCGAGCGTATTGATTGAGAATACGCGTCTTCCGCGTGCGTGCGCGTCCCCTTCGGCCGCCTTTCTTCGTGATTTATACCGCGCCGCTTAAGCACACTCGCCTTGACCTATCCGCTTGTAAATGACCCCAGGTTCCACGGCCTGGAGCACACGCGGGGATCCTCAACGGGGTCGATCCGATCGATCGCCGATCGTTCTCGCGCGGGCACAGTCCCGGGGAATCGGCTGGATTCGCGTCTCGTCCGCGCGAATTACTACACGTACGTCTGCCTTTAATTGCGTTATGAATATTTCATCGTGCAGGTAGTCGAGCACCGTAGAAATTTATGCCAAATAATTTAGCCGGAGCAGCGTCGTTTGTGTCGTGTAACTACAGCGTCGTGGCGCTTTAAAGATTCAAAATGGCACGGTGGTAAATTCCCCGTAACATTTATAATCACTCGCGAATCAACGCGGCGGAATTCGCGGGCAAAACGATCGACGATCGCTCTACCGCGGTTGCATCCGGGAATGCACCGCTCGCGATCTTGTTATTGCCAGTTTTTCCTGCAACTGGGTCAAAGGCTACACGCGCAGAAGAAATAAGAATTTCCAACACGTTCGGAATCCAGTGGATCTCTGAATAATCCGTAGGCGACGCGTTAGAACGAACCTCCGTGAATATACGGATCCTTAATTCCACCGTTTATACGGTGACGATTAAAGGCAGCGTGTCAGATACGGCCCTCTTTGCTCCTCGAGCGTGCACGTCAGCTTATAATGGAGCCATAACGCGGATTATACCAGACCGCGCTGGTACCCTCGGGTGTATTTTTTAGTTGGCCGAACGAAACGGTAAATTCTGTTCTGTTACGGGAAAAGGAGGCTCGGGAGTCGCGAGTGCTCGGACGGACATCGATACAGGGATCACCGGCGGCGTAATTCTCTTCCCCGCGGATCGCAAGGAGTCAAAGATTCGTTCGCAAACGGAACGACGGTTTATCGTCTTTACGATAATGCGGCGAAATCGGTTCGGAGTATTTACACAGGCGTGTACGCGCCGATCGATCCGTAACGAGCGAGTCGAAATGGGACGTGCACGATTCAGAGCGTTTTCCGCGATGTCATCTTGGTTAACGGCTTGTAATTTAGGATTCTCGGCTATCGTGCACGCTGTGCGTCCGTCCGTTTCGAAAGCCACACGCGCGTCGCCCCTCGATAGCCGAGGTTTTTTTCTACCGTCTCTTTTTCCCCCCCTTCTGTTTTTGTCCCCGCGATAAAATTACTGCCTCTCCCGACCTGACGATCCGGCCGCGTAATTAGCGGTAATAATCGGGGTAGGCCTTCGTTTCCGCGGTACCACCGTGACAAGCTACACGATACGCGACGAGCCAAGGAGATCGTTGCGTTCCCCGCTCGATCCTCGTGATCGATCCCCTCGGTATGTCGCTTCGGGACACTTATTCGCGTCCCGCCGATGCACCGAGGAATTCGCTCGTCAACGTGCTCTGCTCGCCCACCGTGCATTTGCATCTGCATTCCTACGTCTCCGCGAAAATTCTCCACGGTGTTCGACGACTCCCTTCTCCCCCTTTTTACTGCCGGTTCAGTAATCAGCGCGATGCTTCTTGTGAAACCCTCGATCGATTTTATTTTTTTACCGAGGTGACTCTTGGGATCTCTGAGGAAGAATAGGGTGCAGTTACCATATAGTCACAGTTTACGTACCGAGAATCTCTAGTAAATTCGACTCGAGCGACCTCGGCCATCTTTACCTAAATGTTACTCAAGGTAGTAAGATTCCCCGCGATCTTATGACATTTATCTATATTCAATAGGCAACACCGATCTCGACCAAAGGTCCGTTGGAATCGTTCCCGCGTATGTATGTACACCTAGCTGCGATCGTCGTTACTTTGTAGCTCCGCGCCGCGTCACCTGTCCCATCGTTCCGCGAACTTCGCTGCAATATTCAACTCGCCGGGAACGTTGCGCAGGAAGTTTCTCTCTAAATATGGTCGCGCGCCCCCTTGCATTTCTCCGCATGAAAATCGTCTACATCCGCGTGGAACGGTGGACATTCCGCAGCTACGGCACTCGGAACAGGGATAGTTGCGACGCTCTAGTTTTAATACTTCAGCGCCGTGGAATCGATGCGGATCTTGCACCCTTCCCACGAGCATTCGAGCCGCGAGGTTGGCTGACGCTTCTCCGGCAGTGTCAAAACAAAACGCAGCACCTAATCGACGCGAGAAGCTGTTACTAAACAGCGGTGTGTCAGCCTGCTCCTGCCAACGCACCAGCGCGAGCCCGTTGTAAACTTGAAACAGAGACAGCAGCAGCGACTAATTACCCTCGCGATTAATAATTGCTCGAACCGTCGAGCACCGCTGGTCTAACGAATCAAAGGGCAACGCTTACTTAACGCGATCATAAATTGCCCCCGTTGTCGATAGTTCGGCGTGGTGCGTTGCGGAACGAGCCGAACATCTGCCGGCGTTAATTACGGCCCCGTAACGCTGATCGATAATTCGTACTAATTTTTACCCCCTGTTTTCTGGTGGTGTTTCAGTATGACGACGGCGCGCTGCACGCGGGTTACCTCGAGGGCGGAGGTGGCGGCGGTGGCGCAGGACTGTACGACCCGCACGGGAGCGCCCGGGGTGTACCAGGCCTCCATCACAGTCCGCACCTCGGGGGTATGGGACCGGCTCACCCCCAGTATCCACCGCCCCCGCCACAGCCACCCCAGCACGTTCTCGCGGCGGCGGCCGCGGCCGCTGCCTCCGCGGTGCCCGATGTCCACAAGCGCGACAAGGACGCGATCTACGGGTAAGTCTCATGCTTTTCACTATTCACCCTTTTATTCGTTCATCGGTTTTTTTAAACGTCGGTAAGGCCTTTGGGTTAGCGACTTTTGTACCTATACGGTAGATTCGTCGTAGCTAACGAGGAAAGATCCTGAACCCGAAAATTCAAAAAAATCTGGAACATTGTGAATATGTAAGCGATTTTCTCTTGATTCGAACGCAATTTTTGTTTGCTGCCCAAATTCACTCGAGGGGTATGAAATTAACCCCTGAAAATTTAGCTGTTTTCCGATTTTGTGTTATAACTCGCGGACTGTAAGAGATAGAAAAAAGTTTCAAGACAAAAGTTACTTCTTTTCATTTGGTGAACAAATTATTTTACAGTTCACGAGTTATAACACAAAATTAGGAAATAACCGGATATTCAGGGGTCAATTACACTCTCTTAGACAGAATTTGGGCAGCAAACAAAAATTGCATTGTAATCAAGAGGAAATTCCCTACATATTCAGAAAGTTTCAGAATTTTTTGAATTTCCGGGTTCGAGATGTTCCCTTGTAAGTCGAGGGACAGCTTTCTTTTTCCTTTGGGCGTACCTACGTTCGATTATTTGCTTTGTATGTTATCGGAGTGATTAAACTTAGTGGGGCGAGTGATGTAACACAGTCGTAACGAGATTGAGAACAGAATGGGAGAAAGAGATTGGATAAAGCGGTGGTAAAGAAAAGAAGTTTAGATATCCGTAACGTGTTCCCGCTAATATGCCTCGCGCGTTTAATCTCGCCGTAATTTTTACACATCGACCGGCACCGTGGTATGCGGCGTTACAATGGGCTTTGATAAATCGTAATGGCCGAGTGATTTACATGAAAATTCATGACGCGTTACGTGCTTATTTCTTTATTACAATCTCCCCCGGACGGTGCTCGCGGTCTGTGCACTTTGAATAAGAGCGCGCTCGACCGGCGTGTCAGTTAAATATTCAGCGTTCGAGTTCTCCGTGGCTTCGGTGAAGTTCCTCTTCCAAAAAGTTCTTCTTCGGCGAGGAAAGGGATGAAATAAATTTCCATCGGCGCTGCACACGTATCAACCTACCTATCCAAGTTTCGCGCAACCCCCGAGATGGTTCATGACTCGTCGCGACTAGCGCACAGTCAAATTCACCGTGATTCACCCTCCCGACCTCGTGCCACCCCCTCTGTCTCTCGTTTCGTTCTCGTTTTCCCCGCGCGGGAGAAGGTGACAGACGGTACGTTTCTTTTGTGCCTGTTTCAGCTTTCGATCTTTCGCGGCGGCGTGTGACCAGTTCTCTTCGCGCGTCACGCTGTGGCTTTTTACAGCGTGTCGCGGGCTCGAGCGGAATAATATTATCGCGAGGTTAACGCGGTCGATAATCGACACGTTCCTATCGGGCCGTGTTTTTGCCATCGCGTGCGAATAATCGCGCCACGAATTTCGCGGCACAAAATCTCTTACTTCTTCGTCAATGACCACCGATATTCTCGCTCTGCCCCGTGGACTTTGTAGGCGAAGCGATCACCTCGCGACCGTGGACAGTCGATGCTCGACGCTCACTCAAACTGCCGTTCCTCCTCGTATTGTTTTTTCCTGCTCGTCTTCGGGTAGTTCGTTAAAGGAAAGGAGACGGACGATTGTCGATAAGATATCAGTTACTTATCGATAGGTTCTGATTTGTCGATAACGTCGGAGAATAAGTGGTATAATGTATCGTACACGGTGAACTTTCAACGTCATTTTATTGACTTGTGATCAGACGTGATAGGTGTTACAAGCGTATCGACACGTGTCAGCTACAACTATATGATTTTGATAACTATTCGTGGACGATAACGATTGCAGGTAACCCTCGGTAGTGCTGTAGTTCAGGTCCTCTTCATTTCGAGACCACTGCATTGCTCCACAGTAGGGGAGACCGGGTATGGTTGTCACAATCGCTATAACAAAGAAATCATAAACAATAGGAATGTACTGTTTAATAGTCCAGGGTGGCGCGTAAACATATCGCCGCGTGTTTCCCCTATCGCTCAATTTGTTGCGGAGTCCCGCGAAGACACGACGTGTCATTTGTTTTTGTACGCTCGAAGTAAATTACGCCGTGTTTTCTATGAAGTAAGTATAGGTTATTTCTTAGTATTGACTATAATATTGCTGCATTATTCTCGTAGTTTAAAGTTTTTTTCTAAGTTACTGTAATTTTTTAGCATTTTTTAAACATTTTAATGCGTGAGTAGAGAGGTGGGATTGTTTAACGGGTTGGGTAAAGTTGTCACAGAACATTTCGAAAGAAAAACAAAGCAAAGCGAGTTGTTTTTATCCGATTAAGGAAAAAAAATAAAAAACGAGAGAAAAGTATCAACAATTAATAACGATGAAAAAGAAAATGAAGGAGACTTTTTAACCGACTTCAAACGGAGGAGGTTACTCAATTCGTCACGTATATTTTATTATGTTTGTATGTTCACGCATTACTTCTGCATAGGTGCACCGATTTCGATGATTTTTTTTTTATTTGAAAGAGTGTGAAGAGTCGGTGTATCGTGTCAATTTATTTTATTATTATTATCTAGATACTCTAGAATTATCTAGAATTCCAGCTTTACTGTATGTTCGCGCATAACTTTGTAACTCGTGCACCGATTTGGTTGATTCTTTCGTTGTTATATGGAGTATGTTCCCCAATTGGTACGATGATAAATGTTTTTAAAAATGATAGAATAATAAACTTTTTTTTAAAGAAAAGTAAAAAACCGACTGCAAAGGTGCACTAAAAAGAATAAAATAATTTTTTTTTTAAATCGTTGCCAAAATAAAAACGGAATTAAATCGGCTCGATGCGCGATGTCCCACTAAATTTCTGCGCGCTCTAATTCCCGGGCGTTAGTGTGCTAATGGACTATAATTGATAAAGGTTTAGAAATTGATCTAATTTTGTTTCCATTTTGGCACCGAT
This sequence comes from Andrena cerasifolii, assembly GCF_050908995.1. Lineage (NCBI taxonomy): Eukaryota > Metazoa > Arthropoda > Insecta > Hymenoptera > Andrenidae > Andrena > Andrena cerasifolii. The sequence goes on along the minus strand of NC_135121.1, from coordinate 8,756,852 downwards.
TTCAAAAAAAGCTATTTTATCCTTTTTAGCGCACCTTTGAAGTGGGTTTTTACGTTTTTTTTTTAAATTGTATGCCTTGTGTGCTTGTCTCTGTATTCAGAAAGCAAATCCAGAGAAATTGGGGTTCAGTGATAAAGTTGTAAACTGTTTTTTAATAATGTTTCTATGTTTAATTTTGCATTCAAGACTACAGCATTTATAATTACAATAAAAACGTGATATTACTTCCTTAAATGAATCGGCTTTTTGTTAATAAACTTAGCTATCTAAATTTGTGACAACCAACCCAGTCTCGGGGTATATTGTCACAAAATAGTTCCTGCAAATAATATGAATTAGCTCCTAATCTGATTGACAAAATCCACGGGAGCAATTTTTTTTATGAAGTTGGACGTACGTAGTTTATATTAATCCAAGTCTGAATGAACTTCCCTGCAGCTATAACCCGTAGAAAAATCAAAATAAGAAAATGAGACAACCGTACCTGGTCTTCCTCTACTTCGCCATCTCCCCCAATCGTATTCCCTACCATGCACCACGTAGCGTGCGCAACTATCCACAACAGTGAAAAAAAATTCTCGAAATTCCTCTCCGTAAAAACACAGCCTGCTCTGCTTCCGTGCATCATAAGCTTTGCTTTCTGCAGCCACGATATCATCGACCGTCCACACTCCTCTACATAGGTACATACATACTTACACGTTTTCTATCTTCTATATTAGCGCGTCAAGGTAAACTCGTCTTATCGACAAAGTTAATTGCCGATAACGATACCGTCAGCATCGCCCATGTCCACGGGTACGCCAAGGAGAAAGCGTGGAAGCGACGCTCGTACACGCGCGCGCGCGCCCGCCGGGGCTGCACGCCTCGTGCCGCACGCCCTTCGCCGGGCCCCCTGAAACGCGTCAATTGGCCGTTTTACGAGAAGCTGCTCTGGGCCCGTGGTTCCGTGTGATTTATAACCGCGAGATGGCCCGATTTCTGCTGTACGTCCTAGAACGGGAGCCTCATTATTTCCTGCACCCTGTAATTTGTCCACTAGTCGTGTGCCCCTCGGCCGACCCCCGAGAGCCCGAGCAGATTCCAGAACTTTCTCGGAAGAGGGCCGTGAAGGGGCGTCCACCGGCCCTTCCTCTCGCCGTTGATAAACTCGGCGTGTTTGCCGAACGATCGCGCACCGATTGAGTCGTCCAGGTGAAATCCAACGCCCTGGCCATCTTCCTCGCATCTTCGTCTGCTCACCTCCGTGCACTAGCTCTCGTTCCTATTCGCCTCTGTACCATTTCGAGTATCGTGGCTTCGTAAGAAGGTCTCCGTGGACGTCTAGGTGCATCTGTCAGGTGTGAATTTAGAAGATACTCGTATACTTCCACACACTTTCTCCCTCGTCACTTCGCCATCCGACTGTCCGCGTTTGTCAACTATTGATTTCATGGGGAAGAGAATCTTCTAAACACTCCGCTGGCTAGAGCCATCCAGTGGACCGAGGCTTTAGCTCGCGACCGATCGATACTTTCCTCTGCCACGAACGAAGGGACCAGCGCGGACGGCATTATCGCGGAGAGATTGATGCCAGGCCGAGTCGTGGTTACCGGGGCGCGAGGCGCGAGAGAAAAATAGCTCTAAACGAGCGGCGATTCTTGCCGGTTCCACGGGCGATCGCGCGGAAGGGTGTTTACGTAAGCGAGCGGTAGCAGACGTAACGCACAGGCGAATCTGCCAATCACGGGAACCTGGGATCCTTATGCAAGGAGCATGATTGGCCGAGTCATTTATGGATTAGACGTCTTACGCAAATCGCCGTCGAAACGGCCCCGATGCGGGCGCGCGTGTTGAGTCTCTTTGCGCTGGCCGGTCGCAGGAAGTCTCTACTATTCTCCACGATCGGCCTTCCGTACGCGTGTCTGTGTACAGGCACACTCGGGCGCTCACATGCACGAGCCAGTGGTACACGCACCGAGCTGTTTAATATTCCATTTTTCTGATTGATGATAATTAGTGCATTAGAGTGACGTTTCAGCAGATGAGCGGCTAATGAATATTAATGTACTGTTTAATGGAATTGATTGGTGTGCGCTGGCTTGATTACATCATACGGCACGGCTTGCAGCAGTCGGACAGCCACCCGGGAAAACAGGATCCCCGACGTTTTATTTGGTGGCTGACGGACACGTTTGCGCTCGACGTTCTCGCTTAGGAGGGTAATTGAGCCGGGCCCGAGAAAGTCTCCGTCCTTTTTTTCCCCTCCACGGCTGGAAATCCAGCTAGCTGGAGGAAGTCGTTTCTTGCGAGCAGATCTGCTGAAATGTCAAGGAAATTGCGCGCGATATACCTGCAGCAGCGAGGAGTGAATTACTCGCGCAAGATGCACGGAGTGCTTTGTCGTTCGAGTGTCACGAAAATGGCGCTCGACAGTGAAAGTTCGTCAATATATCCAATGGAACGACGGTGGGAACCGCTGAAAAAAAACGCGAGTCTAGAAACCGTGAAACCGCGGCTTTCTGGAGGCAAGATAGCCAAGCTCCGATGGGATATCACGGGTACCGATCGTCTCATCGATTTCGCACGGTTTTCGACAAACATAATACCCGCGTATCGCGATCGATTCTCCGGCGGGCACGTTTATCGCTTATTATCGCTGTTGCGCGGTCCCCGTTGTTTTTATCCGAGCCTCGATAAAATTAACATGCAAAAGCGATATGCACCGTCGGAGCACACTTTCACCGACATCGGCGCGCACCGCTCCGACTTGTCGAGCTCTGCGACGGGGGTTACCGTTTCGACATTTTAATTCAGAACCGCCGTTAATTAATACGTGCCAATAATCATCCTTTTCACGGCACGCGGGGAGAGCTGGAAGAAAATTTGTTTCTTCAATTTGTACGCCGTACCTCGCAGCCTGCAATGTTATTTCCATTTAAGATGCACAATCGTTCACGGAAGCGTTCCAACGAGTAGAATAATGCTGAAAAACGAAACGGTTGAAAGAGGTTACGTAAACATTTTCCTGCGCGCCGATCGATGTTGATAGAAATTCGAAACTAATCGCGTTACGTCGAAATTTCCAATCCTCCCGGAACAAAGAAATCGTCGTCCCTGTATGCTACTCGAGTATATAGGTAACAACCCTTCAATCTGTATCTGCAATCCACTTCATCTTCGTCGAATTCGAGGGAAATTGCCAGCTCTACCTTCCTAGCCATCGATAATACTTCAGTAATTATTCCATCTCGTTGGCGGCGTTAATTGCCCTTAAGAAGGCTCCTCGAATACGCTGAAATGGAAACGAAAGGATCGCAGATGGCGAGTGCGGGCTCGTCGAGGCGGTCAGCGCGTCGTGATTCGCCCGCAAATCGCGGCGTGAAATCGCCGATAGCCGCGTATAAAAAGGGCTCAGGCCGCTAAGGGCAGAGGGGTTGGTGGGGCGTCGAGTCGAGGGCGGAAACCGCAAAACCGCAAGCATCCTCCGCGCCGCGTACAGCGGACAATCATATCATTACCTTCTGCGGTCCCGTCATTCTGACACCTCGTTTCGACCCGTCATTTGTCATCGACGTTGCACTTCCCTGCACCGCGGCCGCTTAAGAAACGCACGCTTCCAGCGCGCCCTATTCATGTAACCACCGCTCGTTGCTCGCGGTTTTCCTGATCGCACCAGAGGCAAACCGAATCGAGTGGTCGCGGAGGACAGGGCCCTGATACATTCTAGTGAAATGTTTTCACCCTGTTCTCCACGCGTACCGGAATTACCGCAACGACTGAGAACGGGGATTTTGGAGAAGAGATTTCAATGTAGCGAAGAGAGCTGAAGGAGCCGCGCGGTGTTGTAAAGAAAACGGGGCTCGGAATGGGGCACGGTGGTGGACGCAGGGGAAGAAGTTGTGGGGCAAGAGGGCAAGGGGACTTTTTGTCGGCGTTGGCCAGGCCGACTCGGTTCGGTTCGGTTCGCAAGAGTCCTTGCTCGCGGCGGCCACGTCAATTTGTCGAAATTCGTTCCGAATCGTTTTATGTCTGCCACTCCGCGAGACGCGACCCGCTACCATGCGTACACAATGCCTCCGCCCTACGGTGCTACCACACATCCCCGGGTCCCGTTCTCGAACCGTTTCTTCGACGATTCGTCTCGAGAGCTCCGAAGACGCATAAAAATTTCTTCCTCGAGGGAGGTGCCATTTACTAGCTGCTCCTTTTTGGCCCTCTTCGCGGCAGCACCGAGAAATCGCTCGTCCCTCGGCGCAGAATCGTTTTCATTCAGGGTTGACGTCGCTCCTCGCTGTTCCATTGTAATAGCCTTTATGAGAAGGTAACAAGCAGGAGGAAGGGCTACAAGTGATTCCATGTAACACGTTTTGTCACCCGAACCAGTGGTACGATTTATCTTCGCTGCTGATAATCGTAATGGGAATTCGACGGTATCTTGCACTCGTAAAATACAGCGCAAAAAAAAGTTTAATCGCTCCAGCAGAATGAACGACGCCCGGACAGCGGGCCCTCGTGCAAAGAGCTCCGAATGGGGGACCCCATCTATTAGCATAAACCGCGCGGATTTCAATTAGTGGGAATCGTACAGCTCGGGCAACACTTTTTTTTCCGCATCGGTATCAAGTGACTTATCGTATCGAGTGGACGGGGACACGTGAATTATTACACGCGTTCTTTTCCTTTTTTTCGAGTGCCCCGGTCGACTCCGCACACCTACTTTAAATCACGAAGCGTTAGTCCCCGCGGTTGCAGCCGTGGCTGCACCAGCACCGGCTAATCTTATCTTATCCGGTGATCCTCCTAATGCCGTGGTAACCGTGGCCCGCGTGTAACACGCGCTCGTTCGCCCACGAGAATACCGTGAAAATATATTCCCTCCTCGCGCTGGCGAGACCATCTGAAAAATCGAAGAATTCCTGCCGATTCGCTGGAAAAATAAACGATACAATTATCACTGGGAGCAGAGTGTCCTGGCGGAATAATCGTCGCCGTGACATCGCTGAAACACTCTCATTGATTGCTTTCCTTCTTCACGCGACGGTAGTGCTAATTTCCCTCGGGGCAATTGCTCCATTAGAAAATCGTTGCCGGTCCGAGCAGCGGGTATCGCGAGCGAGGGAGAGAGAGAGAGAAAAAAAAACGCGACAGCTCGAATTTGGCGCAACGAACGCGCGTAACAGTTGATGGACGGATCAGAGCTGACAAGAACGCGGTCGAGATCGGTTGCCGTCGGAGCGCGAAAGGTCCGTTCCGCGATCAGAAGCGTTCGTTGCCTTTCGATTGAGCCGCTTCACGCTGAATTTCGCTTCTTCTGACACCGCCGGGCCGCGTTAATTGCGTCCTCGTAGCCGTAACTGGCTACCATGCTTCGAGATAAGGGGCAACATCGTTAGCTGCAGGAAGAAAGAATCTTTCCTCGTATTTACATCGGGAGGGCGCTCAAAGAATTCCCTCAGACGTGTCATCTAATCACTGTGCAATTAAAGATCTTAGAATCCTCGGCGCGCCGTTCGCGGAGGACCAGCGACGCGAAATAATTTATTCTCCCCGCAGAGCGCCGATGCGACACATTTTTATTCCACGAGCACACGCGCCCAGCGTCTGCAGCTCTGCGCGAAACGTTATTTTCGCGTCGCGAGTCGTTATCCGCGCTTCACCTCTTGTCTTTTAATCGTGTTTCAATCAGCGATATCGCCGTGCGGATCGGGAGATTAATTTGTTGCACGGGCAGAGATACCGTTCCCGTTCTTGGTCCCAAAAGGAAACGGTGGAAATAAATTGCCGACAGCGGAAAATGAGACGGGCTCCTCCGGTGTCGCCCGATCGCTAAGTTAATTTCAAGTCAATTAACATGCCGATGGCGGCTGCTGCGCAGCGCACTCTTGTTTGCTCGGCGGAGAGGAGCAATACCGCGTTCGCTTACCTACGCCTTTATCTCTTACACCATGGCTTTCTCCTCTGTTACAGACACCCCCTGTTCCCGCTTCTCGCGCTAATCTTCGAGAAGTGCGAACTGGCGACGTGTACACCGCGCGAACCAGGCGTCGCGGGTGGTGACGTGTGCTCGTCAGAGAGCTTCAACGAGGACATCGCTGTCTTCTCCAAACAGGTAAGAGTATGACCGTCTTTCATCGCTAATTCATTGAACGACAGGGGGCTTGATGGATGCTTGAAGCCTCCACCGGGTAGAATGGAGGCAAAGTGGCGTTACAATTCATCGCGGACTAACTTCGATTACTCTCTTCGTGTGACGGGGGCGTATTTTAATTATCAGCTAGCGTATACATATTTCTGTGATGAAAATTCAAGTGGCACTTCGTGCCTGTGGCAAGCTTTCGATATCATACACCGTTCACAATCGCGGCGACTGACTCCGAGAAACGGAGGCCCTCTCCGTTATGCCCCTCTTTCCTAGAGAGGCGAAAAAGAGAGCAGGTAACGGGTCACAAAAGGATCCCGCGGTTTCCCTAATTCCAGCCGCTGCGTTGTCGCGCGAGCGTTTCGTGAGGGAATGTCGGTGAGGCCCCAGGGGCCCGCGGTGATTTCGAGCAGGCCCCGCATGAGTCACGACTCCGTCGACACGTCCGTTTCTGTGGCTCCGTGGACGGGACGACGAATTCGTGGACGCGACGCGCTCCGGGCCCGATGCTGCTCGCTCGTGGGACTTGGCGCGGCAGGAATGTCGATGGCGAGGGGTTATAGCGGACTACGGCTATCCTAGAAGGGAAAGATCGTCCGGGGCCCCGTGTTCTGTGAGGATACGCGAGCACCGAGCCGGAAGAGGAGACCCCGTGCTCGCGTTGTTCTCGCGGCGGTCCCCCCGTTCCACGTTTCTCTTTTCCTCTTTCAACTCTCATTCCGGTAACTCAC